>NC_044560.1:29221420-29821420 GCF_007565055.1 Rhinopithecus roxellana
AAAAACAAAAACAAAAACAAGAACAAAAACAAAAGTAGTTAACTATGATAACATCTGTGGCAACAGCTATGTCTAAGGATTCACCCTATAAACTAGATAAGGCTCGGAATTCATGTATCCTTTGGAAAATTCAACATTACTTTCTACCCATGACTGTGAGCATGGAATTCGTACATTAGGAAAAGTGGTTCATGGGAAGATCTCCAACAGGGGAAAAGTCAGCAGTACGCTGACTTCTTGTAACATCTGCAAGAGTTGCCAGTAACAGCCCACTAATCACATGAATGTAATATTTCATTTTAACTTAGTTTCTGAATTAAAACTTGAAATTTTACGATGTTAAAAATAATGTCTTACATTCAAGGCTTAACATTTCCTGGCTTCCCATTATCAAAAACTGACGGTATAAGATTACCATTTGAGATTTCTTAACAATGGTCTTAGGTGAAAAGTGTTTAAAAATCACTTTGGTTCAGTGGGACACACTAATGAATAGCTTCATACAAAAGGATTTTTCTGTAATCCCAGCACTTTGGGAGGCCGAGAGGGGCGGATCACGAGGTCAGGAGATCGAGACCATCCTAGCTAATACGGTGAAACCCCGTCTCTCTTAAAAATACAAAAAAAATTAGCCGGGCAAGGTGGCGGGCGACTGTAGTCCCAGCTACTCAGGAGGCTGAGGCAGGAGAATGGCAAGAACCCGGGAGGTGGAGCTTGCAGTGAGCCGAGATCACGCCACCACACTCCAGCCTGGGCAACAGAGCAAGACTCCGTCTCAAAAACAAAAAAAGGATTTTTATATCCAACTTCAAAGTCTGACAATAAGTAAAACAGTCACAGAATATTTGAAATAACAGGAAGAACTGGGCACTAAAATAACATATGACACAGAAATATCATAGACAAAAACCAATCATGCTTTCTCCACAGCACTGCATAATAGTCTCCATAGTTAACCAGGAAAGAAACAAAAGTTAAAACTGAAATCAAGTCATTCTATCTTCGAAAACCATAGGTTCTCAAAACAAATAAGCCAAAGCACAAAAAACTTCCATGATAAGAAAGGGCTACCTTGTACTAGACATCCCTGTGCCAGACACTGGGCCAGGAATTTTCACAGGACCACTTTGTGTTTTGATCTCCCTCTAGGCGCCTGTCTGCAATACTGGGGCAGCTCTGCCATAGAAAGAGGCAGGCTGGTCTTAAGTACCTGCAGAGCCGCGGTGGTGGTGTTCCAGTCCACTGCTCACTGCTAAGAAGTCTGGGCAAATCAGTGAGCCACTCTGTCCACAGGACAACACAGTGGAATGGAAAAGCACAAGCTTTCAAGTCAGATCTGGGTTCAAGTTCCTCCTCAGAAGCAGGTCTTCAAGCACCTCCCCCGCTGACTCTGCACTTCAACTCAGACCCCTCACCCTTCAGGAAGCCTCTCGCCCACAGGGTACCTTTGGAGTAGCCTGTCTTTTCCTCTCACAGAACACATCCTTCTTTATGGCAGCTCCTTCCATTTGTTCTACCACAATTAAAGGAGCACTTAACATGTACCAGACACAGTTCAGGAGCTAGGAGACAGCACTGAACAGGACAGACAAGGGTCTTGTCCTCTTGGAGATATATTCTAGTGAGGGGAAGGCAGATGGTAAATGGGACACTCTCCAATAGGGGTAAATTCCTATAAAGAAAATGAAATGGGATGAAATGGGAATGGTGCATTGCTGTAAAAATTTGGTAGAATGTTTTTCATTGTTTCTGAATGTATAGCCATGGTGGAGTGGAAGGAATACTTGGAGCATCAAGAAACCTGGATTCCATCATTAACCAAATCAATGATTCCCAGCCTTAGCCAGTCATCTAGTGAGATCTCCAAACCTCTGATGCCCAGACCAATCACGTCCAAATGTCTGGGGATGGGACCCAGGCCTCGGTATTTTTTTAAAGGTCCCCAAGTGATCCCAAGATGTATCCAAGGTTGGCAACCACTGAAATAAACAGTTGTATGACACTGGGCAACTCTCACTTTCCCAGTTTTCTCAAGAGTCAATTTTGGGTAGTTGACCTTGAGCAGAACTTCTCCAAATGTAATGTGCATGCGGGTTATCCTAGGATCTTCTTTCAATGCAGGTTCTGATTCACAGGTCTAAGGGAGGCCTGAGAGTCTGCCTCTAACAAGCCCCCAGGTGATGCCCATGCTGCAATGAATGCCACACCTTGAGTATCAGAAACCAGATGATCAACCTAAAAGATCGGGAATTAGATAAATGATCTATAAAAGATCCTTCCAGTCCTAACATTCCTCAACTGCATAATTCCCCCAATTCCTAGAAGGTTAAAAAAGTACTTTCATCTGTTAGTACATACTATAATACAAAACTATACCAGAATATCCACGCAAGATAATTAATAGAAACTCTAGGGACGGTTACTCAAGTATAGTGCCCAGTTTCTGCTGGAAGTACCCAAGAAGGCTGGGCATGATGGCTCACGCCTGTAATCCCAGCACTTTGGGAGGCCAAGGCGAGAGGGCTGCTTAAGCCCAGGAGTTCAAGACCAGCCTGGGCAACATGGCCAAACTCTGTCTCTACAAAATATTAAAATTTTAGCCAGGTGTGGTACTGTGTGCCTGCAGTCCCAGCTACACGGAAGGCTGAGGCAGGAGGATTGCTTGAGCCTGGGAGATCGAGGTTGCAGTGAGCCATGACAGCACTACTGCACTACAGCCTAGGCAACAGAGTGAGACCCTGTCTTAAAAAAGAAATAAAAAATAGAACTACCCAAGAGGAGAGATGCAGAGATCTATAATATATATTCCCTGTTTTCAAAAAGTATACTATCTAATTGAAACAATACTTTTTAAAAAGGTAATGAAAAAATAATATATGAATTAAAGGTTAAAACAAGGGACAGATGATAGCAGTATGGAAATTCAGTAACTACCTGGGTACCAAGCAGAAACTCTTTGAAGCCTTGGACTATGTTTTATCCATTTTGTCTCCATTCAGAGAACCTAGATCAGCATGTTACACACAGGCACGTTCATTGTATATGGATAATATATACATATATTAGAGTTTTTGGAAGATGGATTAATGAAACAAGATGCTATATAGTAAGAAGTGATTACAGGCTTTGGAACAGAGACACAGCATAATGAAAACCATATTTGCCATTCTTTGAAATAAAGACAAAGAACATTTAGGTCTCCACAGAATGAAAGCTGAGTCTGAAACTCTTAGCACCTTTACTACACTTACTAGTTTTGCTTAGCATCCTAGGCATCGTGCCTAGATAGTTAGGGAGGCTAACTGCATAATGGCTCAAATACCATAAATATTCACTTCTTGCTCAGGTAAAGTCCAAAACAGGTGTTCCTGGTGGGCAGACTGTTCTCCCAGCAGTGGCTCTGCTGCCTGTGCTCCTTCCACCTCGTGGCAGAAGACTTTCTAGGTCACTAGGCCCTCTGCATCAAGCCAGATAAGGAAAAGGCATGATACCCATGCCCCAAGAGTTTCAGGGGCCAAGTCTGGAAGTGGCTCACTTCATTGCTCTCCCCCTACTGGCTAGAATTTGGTCACGATTGCAAGGGGGACTGGAAAATCCCCAGGAAGAGGAAGAGATGGGTTTCACGATCAGCTAGCAGTCTCTGCCACAGCATCTTCTATAAACTGCTTTTTAATTACAAAATAGTCACTCCTTTCAGAAATGTCTTCTGCTAACCTACAACTCCATTTTCAATCCCTAAGGCCATTCGGGATCTAAAGCCAATCTAGGAGGTTTCCTTCTCCAATAAATATTTTCCTAACATACTCGAAATGAGATTTTATCAAATGCATCCTTGAAAGGATGTCTGGCTTGTTCTTCCCAGTATCTCCGGTAATACTTAATACAATGTCTGGTACACAACACAAGCTCAAATTACTTATAGAATTCATAAATTAATAACAGTCCCCCAAGTTTATGGAAAGGAAAAAGAATGGTCCTATCTCTTGTCCTGGTGATAGTGGTGGAATTTACTAAAAGCCTTCTGTCTTTTTCAAGCACATCTCTTCCTCTAAAGCCACCGAATTGCCACTCGTCCTCTTGGTCACTTTGATCTGCTGTGTCTTGGTACTGTGCCACTGAGACACAAGCAAAAGACTGAACAAGCAGTGGCTTGAACCTGCAGTCCCAGCTACTCGGGAGGCTGAGGCAAGAGGACTGTTTGAGCCCAGGAGTTCAAGGCTGCAGTGAGCTGTGATTGTGCCACTGCACTCCAGCCTGGACAACAGAGCAGGACCCCATCTCTAAAAAAAATTTTTAAAAAGAAAAAACTGTAGATAGGACCTCTTAGTCCAGCAATGTTGCAGATATTTTTAAAGAAAGGAACCTTATCCCTCTATTCATTCAAGAAATCAAGCAATATGGTAAAAGTTACTTTAAATCTGCAAAAAAAAAAAAAAAAAAGTAAGAGGAGTTGGGGAAATACTCAACAGTTTTCACAGACACCAAGAAAACCAAACTAAAATTTGGGGCTAGAGCACAATTAATTATTTAATTATTAATTTATGAATAAATGAAATATTAATTTATGAATAATAAAAAACAGCAGAAGGTCTATCAAAAGACATGATTTGGAGATACTCCCTAAAATCAGGTTAATGATTTTATGAGATGGGCAATTCAACATGCACCTCAAACCCAAGCAACTTTATTCTTTTTCTGAACCACAAAAGGTTAGTGTGGGAAAAAATTATGTGCTACAGTACGAAAATACTTTGCGCTCACATATTACCACTTTTCAAGAAGTTTAAAATATGCCATTAAGTGCTACTATACTATAATAACCCTCACAACTCCCCTATGGGATAGAGACAAAAATTAAAGTATACAGTCAAGTTAAAAGGAAAAAGTCTGGTAGGCAGCCGACTTCCTACTCCTGGGGCAGGCTAAATAAAAAAATGAAACAGTAACCTCTAAGGTAATTGGGGCACAAACCATTTTAGGCTCTAAAATTGAGTTCAACACCTAGAATTGAGTTCAAAAGCAAACAAGTTGCTTGAACAGACTACAAAACAGTTCAAGTTCTAAGAGGCTGACACAGGAACTAATATTACAATATATCAAGCCTGATTTATGGCCTGAAAAATCAGATTAATTGATTCTCTATTACCAGAGATGCATGTAAAGCATGTTTAAAGTGATTTCACAATGTTTTTTAAATTATTCTTTCTAGATATGAATCACAGTATCATCAGAATTTTCATAAATATAATTTGGCTTGGAAGCTAGTATACTCGACAGTCTGAAAATAACCAAAGAGCACTTATTAGATGTCCACATTTCTACAAATAGATTCCAGTAGAATACATTCAGTTAAAAAAAGTGCATAAAATTTAAAATATTGTTTTAGTAGTACTTATCGTTACTAACGATAATTTTAACTCCTCAGAGACAGCATTGTAAAATATCAACAAAATCAACCCAACAAACTAGGCATTCTATTCAACATTACATACGTGTAACAAGCATTTTCATATATAAAATCTTATTTTGATCCTAAAAGGTAGCAAAGCACACATTAAGCCTATTCTAGGAATGGAGACACCAAGACATGGGTACAAGGCACTGGGCAAAGGCCACAGGCTGGGACGCGGCAGAATCAGAACTAGACCAGTTCTCCCTACGCTACTGTGTGATTTCCACAAGAACACACGGTTCTCTCCCTAATAATGCAGCAATGTTTCTCCACAAAGCAACAACACAAAAGTGTGGGCAGAAAAAGTAAGTTAGTTGCGCTAAGAGAAAGCTAAGGCAAACGCTCCCACTGAAGAACACGGAGCAGGTTAGCTGGGAGGGAGACATCCTAAAGGAGAGGAGAGCGGTGGAACAGAATGCCACCACGTATCCCTAGAAGCTGATCTTGTCTAAAGATCTTCCACGACTCTCAAACATTTTTTGGTCTATGAACCACAGACCACCATGACCTATCACCATTTGCTACTGCCCAAAGAACTAAAACCTCATCAAAACTAAAGAAGAAAATGACACTTTCTCTTAACACTGCAATGAGGCGGACGCCAAGAAAATGGCAGCCACAGCCCCGGAATGGAGGTCAGCTATCTGGGAACCTCCCTTAATCCAAACACAGCCAGAATTAGGAAGGAAGCCAAGAACACTCTGAAGGCCAAAAGTGAATTTTATGAAGTCCATGCACAAAAGCTCATGTACTCTACTGTGAGAAGAGGTTCTCCGACCCACATTCGTAGCTTGATTACTATAAAACTACTCACAGTTCTAATATGCTTAATTATCAGGTTGCCAAGCCCAGAGATCAGAAGCAACAAATCAGAGGGGAAAAAATATAGCTCAAAACTGACACACAGAAGCAAAAGAGTGACAGGAAACACCAAGGTGAGATTGTGTTTTAAACAATAAAAATCAGACACAAGGATTTGAAAGATATAGCAGTTTGGGGTCATTTATCATAAAAGCAAACTCTCTACTCAAAAAACCCAAATCGCAGTGTTAAATAAAGCCCAGTTTAATAAGCTACATACAACATAATAAACCCAAGTTATTAAGGAAAATGTAAGTTAAATTCCGTGTGTTCTACTTAACATAGAGGAAAAAGGTAGCACAGTTTAATACCTTTTGTTGGCACATTACTTTGTAGTCTATAAAACACTTCATAAGAATTACCTCATTTGATCCTCAACAAAACCATAGGGCAAGAGGGCAGATACCTCCACTGGTCAGGAATTCGCTGGTAAACGGGTTTATCGGTGGCAAACTATAACACAGATGGGCTTGTTGGTGGCAACCTATATAACACAGATGGGCTTGTCGGTGGCAACCTATAATACAGAATGTTCAATTGCCTAACAGGAGAGAGTACACAGAAGGCACATGAAGACACAGGGCACAGAAGGCCTCCTGAGAAGCGTCACCAACTGACTATCCCAACTTTCAACTGGAACTGCACTTCCAAAACTTCCGCTATGAAAGCTCCCATTCTTCCATCTGCATCTTCCAGGGCCTCATCTGAAGAACTGTTATAACGCCTTCTAATCACATCACCACCCCCCTACCGTGGAGGACAAATTTATGATGGACCTTCTATGATCCCCATCTCTTGATGTCCTGATGTTAACGGCCTTTTTTTTTTTTTTTTTTTTTTTTTTTGACATGGAGTCTCGCTCTCTCACCCAGGCTGGAGTGCAGTGGCGCGATCTCGGCTCACTGCAAGCTCTGCCTCCCGGGTTCACACCATTCTCCTGCCTCAGCCTCCCAAGCAGCTGGGACTACAGGTGCTTGCCACCACGCCCGGCTAATTTTTTGTATTTTTAGTAGAGACGGGGTTTCACCGTGTTAGTCAGGATGGTCTCAATCTCCTGACCTCGTGATCTGCCCGCCTCAGCCTCCCAAAGCGCTGGGATTACAGGCGTGAGCCACCGCGCCTGGCCAATGCTAACAGCTTTGTGTAACCTCCTCCCCCAGAGTGTGGGCTGGACGTAGCAAGACGCTTCTAACCAGCAGAACACAGCAAAGGCAATGGGCAGACTGTGACTTCTCTGTCTTGCTAGAGACTGTCCCCCCGGCTCTGATGAAGTAAGCTGTGGTGTTGAAGAGGCCCGTGGGACAGGAACTAAGGGCAGCCTCGGGCCAACAGCTGGCGAGAAGCTGAGCCCTCAGCCCAACAGCCCAAAGAAAGGAGTCCTTCAAACGGGCAAGGGACCCTGGAAGCGGATCCTCCCCTACCAGAGGTTTCCGAGGCGAGCCCAGTCCTGGCCAGCACCTCAACCGCAGCTCAGCAGTCCCAAACCAGCAGACCCAGCCCTGCCCTGCCCTGCCCAAAAGCCTGACCCATGGGAACCAGGAGATTCCACCCTGGGCTGTTTTAAGCCACTGGGTTTGTGATGACTGGTTACAGCAGCAATAGATAACTAATATACCCACAGCCCATCAGGCCACAGTGGTTTCTTTTCTCCTCTTGGACTGGATCAATCATTTCACCATCATTTACACCAGTACTCTGTATACGCCACAACAGTTCTGAAATAATCCACTACCCTATCTCTACTCCTTTATTCTCTCATTGTCGAATTGACAAAACCAATACCTTTCCTTAGTCTTCAGTCAACTCTGCAGCATTACGACTGACAACCTCCTTTCAACCATCCACACTCAGCATCCCTGAATTCATATTCTGCTTGTTCCATTACCTCTCCGACCATTCTTTCTCAGCCTCTACTGGTTCTCTCCCCTCTGGTGACACTAAAATGTAAGCATTCATCACATTTCTGCCCTCAGGCCCCTTTTCTGCTCCCCTGCCAATCTCACTCACAACTGTGACTTCTAATTGTTTTGAACTGATTCATTCATTCATTCAACCAAAAGGTACTGTCTGTACACTTTGGTTGAAAGACGAGATTTAGCAGTGAGCAGAAAGACAAGTGAGCAGAAAGACAAGGCCACCGCTTACATGAAGCTTCCACTCTCCCAGGGGCTGTGCTGCTGCCGCTGCATCTGCCCCTCCAGACCTCCTCACAGCCCTTCTCTCCCTGCCCCATGCCCAGGGGGCTGACCTCTAAGGATTCCAGCACCAAGGCTCCCTTGCCCTCTGGATGAATCAATGAAGAAAAAAAGCAGAGTGATATGAAGAACTCCCTAGTCACTGATCCACATCTCCAATGTCACGCTGTATATATACACTCTAAAGCTGCCCAATGACGCCTTAAAAACAGCAGTACCGGCCAGGCGCGATGGCTCACGCCTGTAACCCTACTACTTTTGGGAGGTCAAGGTGGACGGATCACCTGAGATCAGGAGTTCGAGACCAGCCTGGCCAACATGGTGAAACCCCATTTTTACTAAAAACACAAAAATTAGCCAGGCATGGTGGTGGGTGCCTGTAATCCCAGCTACTCGGGAGGCTAAGGCAGGAGAATTGCTTGAACCCGGGTGGTGGATGTTGCAGTGAGCTGAGACCATGCCATTGCACTGCAGCCTGGGCAACAAGAGTGAAACTCTGTCTAAAAAAAAGGGAAGAAGAAAGAAGAAAGAGAAGGAAGAGGAGGAGGAGGAGGAGGAAAGAAGAAGAAGAGTGGTACCTTTGCAGCCGTTCTCCCCAAAATATACCTGCCTTGTCTTCCCTATCTCAGTCTGGCCTCACTAAATTCCCAGTTATGGTTCAAAACCTAGGAGTCACCTTCCCTCAAGGCCCACATTCAATCAGTCACAAAATTGTATGTGTGTGTGACACACACACTCCTCAGCCAAGCTAGCTCTTTCCTCACCCCAATTCTACAGACAACTCTTGCCAAAAGTGATTTTCTCCCAACTCCAGTCCCTCCTATTTGCTCATTCATTCATTCATTCATTCAGCCAACAAGCATTTACTAAGTCTAGGTACTCAAGCCTCTAACTGCTAGAAATGCACATCTAATTGAAAGAGAAAGAGAAGTAAACAAGCAACTCCCAAAGCGAACTAAAATGTGCCACGACTAGGAAAACCACGTAGTGCTATGGCACACACAGGAAGGGCATCCGATCCAATTCGTGAAAAGAGGGGCAAGGTCAAGAAGGCTTCTATTGGAAGTTTCATTTGAGCCGAAACACAGAGGACACAGAGAGTCAGCAAGAGCATGGGTGAGCGTGTGTGCCTGTGTTCCGGAGGCAGATGCAACTTCTAAATCAAGGCAACAACAATGTGGGAGGCCTAAAACCACCATTGTGGGACCTTGGTACAATCAGAGTCTAAAAAATGTAACATGACTGTAGAGAGGAGGCTGGAAGGGTAACTAGGTGGCCCTTATTAGCACATTTCAGGAGAATCGACTTTATCCAATCAATTCCATTCTTCTACTAAAATAAAATGCTAAAAGCCTCTCCTGAGCAGAGAATTAAATTCATACTCTTCGGTCTGACTTTTCAGGCCTGTAACAACATGACCCCTACCTACTTTCCGAGGCTTACCTACCCATATGCACGTGAATTCCACCCACTCCCTGTACTCTCCTGGCTCTATGCCTCTGTTCCATTTCCTCTGCTTGGAATTTCTCCTCCAACTACCATGTTTGCCTGTCAATGATTTCAGGTCAAATTCCACCTCCTCCCAGAAGTCTTTCCATCTTCCCTTCCAGAGCCTTATTAAAGCATTATGACCTGCCTTGAATCAGTTACATCCATATCTGCTTCCCCACAGACTTCTGTCACTACAGACTGTCCCCTACAGGCTTCTGAAGTATGTGTAAACAGAAATGACTCCTAATTCAAAGTCTAGGAAAAATGTTCAGAAAAGTATTCAATTTACCACTACTGCAGTTCTAAACCGCTAACCATGGAAGGTCACAAAGAAATAATTTTTTTTTTGAGACGGAGTCTTGCTCCGTTGAGTAAATGAAGTGACTTAAAAGTATAACAATAACTGATGTTCACATGGCCCCTGCAGGACTACAAGGTCCTAAAATATCTTCTGATCCCTCCAGTAGTAATTACATAAATTTTAATGTCACAATTTTATTTTAACACATTCTAACTCTTTGATAATTAAATATTCATATATGTAATCTGCTAGTTCTCTATTAACCAGAATGCATATTAACCAGAATAGCACATTATTTTTAAAACATGCAAGGCATCAGCAAACTTTCACTTCAAAAAAACATATACTACAAGAAGCCAACCTACAGGCTATGTGGAAGAGCTCTTTGCTCTCTTGGAACCTGAAAGGTCCAATTCCAGTCTAACAGTGAATTACAGTGTTTCACCAAGGCAGCCTACTACATTAATAAATTAAAACAAAATTGTATGTTTTTAAGGCAAGATGTTTGGGTGTCTGAATTAGCCAGGACTTCCCAAGCATACAGCAAATCCATAAAATGAATTTAAACTCCCCAAATAGATCCATAGATTGAACATAATCCCCATTATATCTCAGTTGCCTCTTTTGTGGAAACTAACAAGTTGATCCTAATATTCATACAGAAATACAAGGGACCTAGCACAGCCAAAACAATCTTGAAAAAGAAGAACAGAGTTAAAGGACTGACAGTTCCTGATTTCAAAACTTACTACAAAGCTACAGAATCAAGACATTGTGGTCACGGCATAAAGATAGACATATAGATCAATGGAATAGAATCAAGACTCTAAAAATAAACCCACAGATTTATAGTCAGTTGATTTTCAACAAGGGTGCCAAGACACTTCAGTGAGGAAAGAATGGTCTTTTCAACAAATGGGCCAGGACAACTGAATATCCACATGCAAAAGAATGAAGCTGGAAGCCTACCTCACACTGTATGCAAAAATTAACTGAAGATCTATCAGAGAACTAAATGTCAGAGCTAAAACTACAGAACTCTTATGAAAAAACACAGGTGTAAACCTTCACGACCTTGGATATGACAATGGTTTCTTATTATGATACCAAAAGTATAAGTGACAAAAAAAAAAAAAAAAAAAGATAAATGGGACTCAATCAAATTTAAAACTTCTATTCTTCAAAGGACACTATCAAGAAAGTAAAGGCCAGCACAGCAGCTCACACTTGTAATCCCAGCATTTTAGGAGGCCAAGGCAGGAAAATTACTTGAGCCCAGGAGTTTAAGACCAGCCTGGGCATAATATAGAGACTCCATTTCTATTAAAAAATTTCGAAATTAGCCAGACGATTGGTGCCTGCCTGTAGTCCCAGCTACTCAGGAGACTTAAGTCCAGGCAGGCAAGACTGCAGTGAGTCATGACTGCATCACTACACTCCTGCCTGGGTGACAGAATGAGACTCTCTCTCAAAAAACGAAAGTGAAAAGACAACCCATGAAGAATCGGAGAAAAATCATACATCACACGTCAATCAAACATTCGAAATCACATATTTGATAAGGGACTGATATGTAGAACACATATAAAAAATTCCTACAATTGAACAGCAAAAATTCAACTGACTCAATTCAAAAACGGAAGAGGATTTGAATAGACATTCGCCAAAGCAGACATACAAATGGCTAATAAGCGCATGAACAGATGCTCGACATCATTAGTCACTAGGGAAATGCAAATCAAAACCACAATAATATGCCACTTCCCATCTACAAGAATGGCTATAATCAAAAAGATGGACAATAACAAGTGTTTGCAAGAATGTGGAGAAATTACAACTCTCATACTTGCTGGTGGGAATGTAATATGATCTAACCACTTTGGAAAAGTTTGGAAAACAGTTCCTCAAAAAGTTACACAGAGTTAACTAAGACACCACAATTCCACTCCTAGGTATCTTTCCAAGAGAAATGAAAACATATGTCCATACATAAGACTGTACACAAATGTTCACAGTAGCATTTTCCATAATAACCTAAAAGTAGAATAACTCAAATGTCTATTAACCGGTGAATGGACAAACAAAACGTGGTATCTATGCACACGACAGAGGATTATTCAAAAATAAACGGAACGAAGTGGCCAGGTGTGGTGGTTCACACCTGTAATCCCAGCACCTTGGGAGTCCGAGGCAGAAGGATCACTTGAGCCCAGGAGTTCAAGACCAGCCTGGGCAACATGGCGAGACCCTGTCTCTATTATATTAAATTAAAATTTTTTTAATTTTAAAAAAGGGATGAAGTAACAGTACATGCTACAGACAACACAGATAAAAACCTTGAAAACATTATGCTAAGGGAAATAAGCCAGTCAGGTCACAAAAGGACAAACACTATATGATTCCATTTATATGAAATGCTGAGACTAGTCCTAAAGATCCATAAAGAAATAAAGCAGATTAGCAATTGACTAGGGCTGGGAGGAGGAGGCAACAGGGAGTGGCTGCTAATGGGTAGATGTTCTTTTTGGAGGGATGAACATGTGGAATTAGAGAGTGGGGACAGTAACACAAAACATGTAAATATACAAAAGAAAACCCACTCAATTACATATTTTAAAAGGGTGAATTTTACAATATATGAATTACATCTTAAGCTATTATTGAAAAACAAATCAGGCTGGGCACAGTGGCTCATACCTGTAATTCCAGCACTTTGGGAGGCCAAGGCTGGAGATCACTTGAGGCCAGGAGTTTAAGACCAGACTGGGCAACATATTGAGACCCTGTCTTTACAAAAAAAAAAAAAAAAAACGAGTTTCACTCATTTCCCAGGCTGGAATGCAACGGCAATCTCGGCACACTGCAACCTCCACCTCCCGGGTTCAACTGATTCTCCTGCCTCAGCCTCCCAAGAAGCTGGGATTACTGGCACCTGCCACCATGCCCGGCTTTTTGTATTTTTTTTAGTAGAGACGGGATTTCACCATGTTGGCCAGGCTGGTCTGGAACTCCTGACCTCAGGCGATCTACCCGCCTCGGCCTCCCAAAGTGCTGGGATTACAGGTGTGAACCACCATGCCCGGCCAAAAATAATTTTTTTAATCAGCTGGGCATGGTAATACATGCCTGTACTCCTAACCACTTGGGAGTCTGAGGCAGGAAGATCACTTGAGCCCAGGAATTCAAGGTTACAGTGAGCTATGATCACACCTCTGCACTCCAGCCTGGATGACAGAGTGAGACCATCTTTAAAAAGAAATAAAATAATTTTAAAAGGAACCAAATCCCTTTAACTACTGAAACTATTGTGAAGGTTGTTTCTTCAAAAACATCATATACTTTCCTCTTTTGTTTAGCAGAACATACTCAGTATTGCTTTTCTGAATTTACTCAAGGTCAACACTATGAAACATCAATTACTAAACAGCTGTAAATTCAGAGAATTCAATGGTGTGCAGGCTATTAGCCCTTTACATAGTTATCTCCACACTACTACTCTTTCACAGTCTTCCACCTGTCTTCTATAATTTTGTTTCCTCCTTCTACCATGAAAAATCACGAACAACAAGAGATCAGAGGCAGCAGGGACACACTAAGGAAAAGCTGAAGGGCCGTGCACACAGGCAGCCACAGACATTTCAAGACAGGCTGTTTTCTGTTTTCTTCCCCACTTGTTTTCTGCTTTCTACCCATTCTGAAGGCAATGTCTCCCTTTCTTACTAAGGACACACATCTCCATCCTTTTATGTCAACCGATCCAAAACAAGGGGAAACATGGGGAAGGCCACCCAAATAGCTGAACTGTGGAAGACCTCAAATGATACTGACATCACCCAAACTGCCTGATTCTACCTGAGAACACCCACAGGGCAAAGACTGCACAGACCATAGCATTCCAGGGTGTTCTGCTCCTCCAATGGTCAAAGTAAACGTTTTGGGGCCAGGCACGGTGGCTCACACCTGTAATCCCAGCCCTTTGAGAGACTGAGGCAGGTGGATCGCTTGAGCTGGCCAGGAGTTCCAGACCAGCCTAGGCAACATAATGAAACCCCTGTCTCTATAAAAACGTAAAAATTCCCCGGGCACGGTGGCATATGCCTGTGTTTCCAGCTAAGTCCTCAGCCTGGGGCGCTGAGGTGGGAGGATCACTTGAGCCCAGGCTGTCGAGGCTTCAGTGAGCTGAAATTGCGCCACTGCACTCCAGCCTGGGCGACAGAATAAGACCCTGTCTCAAAAAAAAAAGAGAGAGAGAGAGAGACAAAGAAAAAGCTTTGGGACAGTTACTACATCTACCACTAACTTACTCCACACACAACCAGGCTGGCTGACCAAGGACACTTGGCCTCCTATCTGTAGCTACACTGAACACTTTCTCTGCAAAACATTCAATCACTATAGCACCTGAACATAAGACACTCCTTTAGGAGTCAGTACCTTTTCTTTTACACTGTTTGATGGAGACAGAGCTTGAGGTGCCAGGACCCCCTGCTCCAATAACCAGCTTCTCACACAATCTCCTCTCACTCTAAGACCCTCCAAATGATCAGCAGGCTGCTGGATCTAACCAACCTTCTTTCATAGTCCACTGGAGTGGGAGGATCACCTGGCCTATGGAAACAAAGCAACTGGCTGAGGGGAGTCAGTCCAATTCCCAGTCTTGAGTATTTTTGTACTGAGCCATAGAAACAGGAGTCAGATGATGGTGAGCACTGGAACTAGAATCAGGACATGCAGCAGCCTTGACTAAGGCCACTACATGCAACTTAGGCAAGAAAGCTACATGTGAATGGAGAAAGCCCAGCTCCAGAGAAGACATGTACTCCACACTCTCCGGATCCAGTTCCCACTGCCCAGCTACACTTCAGTTTCTGTCCTGGGAGGCTACAATTGCTTCTGCTCTTCTTAGGCTAAAACTGCTTTCACTTGGCCTAACCTGTGCGGCTTGCGGTGCGTGCAATCAAAAGTGCTCTAATCTAAAGCAGGGCCTGCTTACCTTCCCTGACATCAACCCCAAATCATCTGTTTCCTAGTGTTTATTACGAACCTCAGACTTTTCTGAATGAGCTAGCCAGTCCTCTTTACAAATATAAATATTGCAAATATTAAAATCTCACCTAAAAATCACTTTCTGTATAACTGAACCTCAGGGCCTGATTACCATCAATTTTTTTTTTTTTTTAAATGTGTGATTCTGACAGTTTATTTAAGGCACAGCCTCCCACCTTGGGGTCATGAAAATATTGGCCATATATTTACTGTTAGGACCTTGTAACTAATTTTCTCATTAAGCTTCAAATCCATTTGAAGTTTTTATTTTTTCAATTGTGGTAAAATATGCATAACATACAATTTACCACTTTAACCCTTTTTGAGCATACAATTTAGTGAAATTAAGGACATTCCCATTGTATATCACCACTAGCCATAGCTTATTTTCAAAGCATTCTGAAAATCATGACTTTTTTATTTTTATTAAACAAGTATTTATGTTCCCTCATCAAACGACAAGGGCCAGGAGCCTCATCAGTGGCGGGACTGTGGCAGGACAGTGACAAAGGTAGCAAAGAGCACCCACAACAACTTGGAGCAGCACCAGAGCAGCTAAATCCATCCTCAGTTCCTCCAGACATGGCCACAGAAGCTAAAGAGACTAAAAATACTTGGAGAGGACAGATAAAAGCTGTCAAGGATATTCGGCTCAGTTAGAGAGGTCGCCACTATCACCATGTTTACATCAGAAAACACTCATACGAGCTGCAGTGGGCCATATTTAGAATAATTAGATTCAGTATAGAATGTCTGATGTTCCTTCCCTCCCAAAATGCCTGGAATAAATCTCTGGGCCTTGAATTTGGTCAAGTTATCTATGATCAATTTCCGGAGGACCCCTAGGAAGAAAGACAGGTACTTCAAAAATGTTAAGAACCCACTCTCCACCTTTCTAACTTGTTATAGCTTTCTTTTTAGTACAACAGCCTCTATCAATAAAACCAAATGAGGAAGAAACTTCTATCAAAGCTTTGTGAAAGCAAACAATTCAGCCAGAACGTTTCATAATGGCTGAGATGGAAAGGATAAGGCAGGGAATGTTTACACAAACACCAGGAACTTTAACTTGCCTCTCAGTATCTTTAAAAATGAAAGAAAGTTCCAAAAATAAATTATGTTCATGGCCTCTCCAAATGCCAGGCCTATAGTAGCCCAGGGAGTAGGCCCAAGTGAAGATGTGATATGATCAATGACAGTGGGCCCACAGCAACTCCCCAATCCACACGAGTTTCTAAATAGGAAGAGTCTTCATTTACTGAATTACTGGGAATCGATAGATTTTAATAACAGTTATATTAATCAACTCCAGAAAGTCCAACTAAATGAATATAAATACTACCTTAAACAGAAAAAGTCTGAGGTTAGCAAATATTTTTCATCTGTAATCATATATTATTTAAGTCTATTTTCCAAAACTATGAACCCTCATCTATGTCTGAACAAAGACCTCAGATTTGTCATACAAAATAACTATGAATATTTGGCTGTTGTACATCTTTTTTAATAATTTTAAATTTTTTTTTACATTTTGTTTGTTTTGAGATAGGGTCTCAACTCTGTCATCCAGACTGGAGTGCAGTGGCGCAATCATAGCTCACTGCAGCCTTGACCTCAAGGGCTCAAGCAATCCTCCAACCTCAGCCTCCCAGGTACCTGGGATCACAGGTGCGTACCACCACATCTGGCTAATTTTTTCTATTTTTAGTAGAGACAAGGTCTCACTATGTTGCCCAGGCTGGTCTTGAACTCCAGGGCTAAAGCAATCCTCCCGCCTCGGCCTCCCAAAGTGTTGAGATTATAGGCGTGAGCCACAGTACCCGGCCTACATTTTTTAAAGTTAATATAGTATATTAAACAGACAGACCTAAAAACTTAAGCCGTCTATGTACCTCAGAAAGGAGACATCTGAGTGTCTGCAGTTCAAATCCCCCCATACGGCTTGAGTCAACATATTATTCTTGTCCTGGAGCAAGGACCTCAAAAGGAAAAGATACAGTTATACAGAACAGCTGAATATCAGGAAAGCAAGCCCTGAAATGAAATTCCATATCTCCGACTTCATTTCCTTATATAATAGTCCCCCCCTTATCCATGGTTTCAGTTACAAGCGGTCAACTAAGGTCCAAAAATAGGTGAGTATGGTACAATAAGATAATCTGAGAGAGATAGACCACATTCACACAACTTTTATTACAGTATATTGTTGCAATTTCTATTTTATCATTAGTCACTGTTATTAATTATTAATAGTAATTATTATTAATGGGAAAGAACTTTCAAGGTCATCACTAGTACAACCCTTTACCCAATACACGAATCCCCTCAAAATGACCAACTATCTCATTATATAAGAGCTGAGGTCTGAGAAAAGCAAGATGAGGAAAAGTTGTGCTGGAATCAAGAGTGATAAATGCAGAAATACCATCTGGTAAAAGAAGGTATGGAGGCCATGGAGAGAAAGGCTTCTAGCTTCTGGTCTACCTAAGCGGCAGCAAAGACAGTACAGAATGTAGCTCTGCTGGGATCCTTGAGTTCTGCTCGCCAGCATTCCTAGCTAGTGAAAGAAAAGAGTACAAGCCAGGCACAGCGGCTCATGCCTGTAAGCCTGGCACTTTGGGAGGCTGAGACAGGATTACTGCTTGAGGCCAGGAGTACAAGACAAGCCTGTGCAATATAGCAAGACCCTTTCTCCATAAAATTAAAAAAGAATGAGCCAGGTGTGGTGGCACATGCCCATAGTCCTCGCTATTCAGGAGGCTGAGGTAGGAGAATCACTTGAACCCAAGAGTTCAACGTTGCAGAGAGCTGTGATGGCACTCTAGCCTGGGTGACAGAGCAAGACTCTGTCTCTAAAAAAATTTTTTTAATTAATAATAATAAATAATGAATAAGTAAACAATAAATAACAAATAGTAAAAAGGAAAGAGTTTGAGCTGGGAATCAAAGTGGGCTTGTTCTAAAAGCTGTCTAGGAAGCGCAAAGCCTTCACGGCTGGAGAACTAACCAATCGCTGATTGGTTCAGGGTTAGATAAAAACGATAATGCTTTAGCCAGGTGTGGAGGCTCACATCTGTAACCCCAGCACTTTGGGAGGCTGAGGAGGGCGGATCATGAGGTCAGGAGATCGAGACCATCCTGGCTAACATGGTGAAATCTCGTCTCTACTAAAAAAATACAAAAAATTACCCGGGTGTGGTAGCAGGTGCCTGTGGTCCCAGCTACCCGAGAGGCTGAGGCAGGAGAATGGCATGAACTCGAGAAGCAGAGCTTGCATCACTACACTCCAGCCTGGGCAACAGAGCAAGAATCCATCTCAATAAATAAATAAATAAATAAATAAATAAATAAATAAATAAATAAATAAATAATGCTGATGCTACCGCCAGTATTCCAGATATTCCGAAACCTAATAATAACAGCCCGCCCACAACTTTTCATACCTACAGTGGCACATGGCTTTGAAAATTAGGGGGTTTTTACAGAGCCCCTCTACCATTAAATATTCCTTTCTTAGGCTGGGTGCAGTGGCTCATGCCTGTAATCCCAGCACTTTGGGAGGCCGAGGCGGGTGGATCACCTGAGGTCAGGAATTCGAGACCAGCCTGGCCAACATGGTGTCTCAACTAAAAATACAAAAATTAGCCGAGCGTAGGGTTGGGCGCCTATAATCCTAGCTACTTGGGGGGCCGAGGCAGGAGAATCACTTGAACCCAGGAGGCGGAGGCTGCAGTGAGTTGAGATTGCGCCATCGCACTCCAGCCTGGGGGACAACAGCGAGACTTCACCTCAAAAAATATATATATTTTTTTTTCTTTTTTCATTATCGCTTGCAAATAGATTCTTTCACAGAAATCATATTTAAATAATATATAAATTATTTTGTTATTAGGGAAAATAATGTCATTTAAGTCAACCTCAATGTTTATTCACAGTCTACTTGCTTTTATTTCCTTTCTCTTAGCTAATCTACTGAAAGGAGAAAGCCAGTTAACAGACCACTCTTCTGCTACCTATTAGATAATATAGTTTAACCTAAAGGAACACAAAGTTCTAGTTTCACTTAATAATGGGAGGACACAGGATCTGTACTTGTTATGGCATTTAAAAAGTCATCTCAGGCCAGGTGCGGTGGCTCACGTCTGTAATCCCAGCACTTTGGGAGGCGAAGGCAGGCAGATAAGCTGAGGTCGTTGAGTTCCAGATCAGCCTGGCCAACATGGTGAAACCCCATCTCTACTAAAAAAAAAAACAAAAATTAGCCAGGCGTAGTGGTGCGTGCCTATAATCCCAGCTACTCGGGAGGCTGAGGTAGGAGAACTGCTTGAACACGGGAAGTAGAGGTTGTGGTGAGCCAAGATCATGCCACCGCACTTCAGTCTGGGTGACAGAGCAAGATTCCATCTCAAAAAACAAAAACCCAATAAATAAAAAATAAAGAGTCATCTCAGCCGGACATGGTGGCTCATGCTTGTAATCCCAGCACTTTGGGAGGCTGATGCAGGAGGATCGCTTGAGCCCTGTAGTTTGAGACCAGCCCGGGCAACAAGGCAAAATCCCATCTCTACAAAAAATACAAAACTTAGCCAGGCATGGTGGCGCGCACCTATGGTCTCAGCCACTTGGGGGACTGAGGCAGGAGGATTGCTTAGGCCGGGGAAGTGGAGGCTGCAGTAAGACAAGATCACGCCACTGCACTTCAGCCTGGGTGACAAAGCAAGACCGTCTCAGAAAAAAAAGTGATCTCAAGAGTAAGACTAAGTATCAATCAAAGTGGTTGCAGCTTGAATCATCGATTCTAATCATGAATTATTATTTAGCTAAAATGATGATTCCCAAATATAACACATTTTACTTCTAAATGTTTCTTGGCAACTGAGTATCCAGAAAGTCAGCAAAACCCCCAAGAAAGCAGATAAAATGAACTTTTTTACATCTCACCATTCATCAACTACAGCAGGCTTGAAAGATAACATGGGTCGGAGGCTTAGCCTCAAATTTGGCCTGCAGAAGAAAACTTCAAATAAGATTTCTTCAAGAACTGCTCTAATGTAGTACTAAACTTCAAGCAGTGACCTCCCAAGAGAAGAAACTGGAGTCGACAGCTACACGAGTGCACAATCCAGGAGAGATGCACCCTAAGTCCAATACAAGGAATACTACACCAGTTCCATCACAATAATAATATATTAAAATAAAAGTATCAAACAATGAAGTTATTTAAAATATGTCAAAGGCAAGAAAATCCTCCAAAAAAAATCTAAATCCATTACAAAGGTAATCCGAATAAAACATCATTTAATCTCTAGGCCTAAACTCTCTGAAATAAAGTATTATATATTCTTCCAACTTAGTCAAATTATACAAGAAATGCTACTTTAGGCCGGCACAGTGGCTCATGCCCGTAATCCTAGCACTCTGGGAGGCCAAGGTGGGTGGATCGCTTGCGTTCACAAGTTGGAGACCAGCCTGAGCAACACGGCGAAAACCCATCTCCGCAAAAAATACAAAAATTAGCCAGGCATGGTGGCGCATGCCTGTAGTCCCAGCTACTCAGGAGGCTGAGGGATCACCTGAGCCCGAGAAGTCAAGGCTGCAGTGAGCCGAGAAAGATCATGTCACTGCCCTCCAGACTGAGTGACACAGTGAGACCGTCTCCAAAAAATAAAAAAGAAATGCTGTTTTATAACAAAGGAGCCACAGCATAGCACTCTCAACTTCCTGTAAGAACAAAAATATTGTGTCAATATGTTCACAACACAGTTCAAGTCACAAAATCATGAGATAATTAAATTGACTTTTTAGGTTTCAATCTGTTTAGCCAGAAACCTTATCCAAACTGTACTGATGCAAATCAAAATGAGAACTATAGTACTATCAAAGTAACTCCAGTATCTTATCTTTTGTTTTACCTTTTATCAGTGATTTATGGGCTGACTAATGGTAAACTGATTTGTGCATGTGCCAGAAGTCAGCTCAGGAATACAAAACAGGAAAAAAATTTAGAAGAATCAAATTCATGAATGAAAATGCTGACGTCATAGTTCAGTTCCCAGCAGAGTTTAGAGTAGCATACGAAAAACAGTGTATCTTCCGGAATGTTAAAACACCAAAGTCGTTTGGTAAAGGAAATAAAAGAAAAAGTCATTCCTTGCTCAGAATGAGGGAACGGAGAAAAAGAGAAAAGCTCAATTAACAAGCTTTTCCATGAACCAAAAATGAAAAATATACAATGTATATGGCACAAACTATCATAACCTCTAAACCACATATTTTGTGTTATTGTCAGAAATAATATTTTTTAGGCGGGCCATGGTAGCTCACACCTGTAAATCCCAGCACTTTGGGAGGCTGAGGCAGATGGACTGCTTGAGACCAGGAGTTCAAGACCAGCCTGGGCAACACAGCAAGACCCCATCTCTACCAAAAAGAGAAAAAAAAACCTAAGCAGGCAAGGTGACACACACCAGTAGTCCCAGTTACTCAGGGGGCTGAGGCAGGAGGATCATTTCAGCACAGGAGGCCAAGGTTGCAGTGAGCTATGGATTGCACTACTGCACTCCAGTCTGGGCAACAGAGCGAGACCCTGTCTCTAAAAAAAAATAAGATAAAATAAATTTAAAAGAAGTAACATTTTTTACAGGTGATGACTAGTTGTGTCTCTAAATAAGTAGGACATAGCCGCCCCACCCCCGCAACTTTAAATCCTTCTCCCATCACGGGGCCTAACTTTCAAAAATGAATGCATAATGCAGCTAGGCAGTCCTCCACTGAAAACGACCCAGCACAGCCATACCACACCTGATTTTAAGTAATTCTGAATAATATGGGGTGGAACTCAGTGACCAGAAGAAAGCTCCTGGAATTTTTATGAGGGAAGAAAAAAAAAAAGAAAGAAAGAAAAAAGCCTTTATCTAATGATGTAATATAAACTAATAAAAAAGAAAGATTACAAAAATTTGATTTACTTAGAACTATTAAAAGTGGCTAGTGGCATGGATTGTTCATATCTTTCATCTCTCGGCAGGACTGAAAATACAACTAGTAATACAAACTTCTGTAAAGTTTGGACACAATTTACTAAAGTCCTTTTATTCAGGACACTTAACTAACTGATTCCTGGATGTCTAATGTTTCCCAGGGAATTTAAGATTATTACATTCTTAGAAAATAACAGTGACCCTCACATCCTTGGTAACCTCTCCAAAGCACAGAACTGTAAGGACATTCCCTCTTCTTCACCATTCATATGGCTTAAAGTAGCCATTCACCCAAAATGGATTTTTTTTTAATTTAAGCAATAAACAATTTTGCCAACAAACATTTTAAAAAGAAGATCTTATTAAGTGAAAATGCAAACATGCCAGTTTTATCGGTAAATCTAAAATGTGAAGAGATCACCTCCCATTGTTGCCACCACAAACATCTTCGAAAGAACGTCACTACCCCCTTGTGGATTTGCAATAAAAAATCCTTCTCTCGAATCTTTTTAAATATTCCATTTTGCTGAACTTCCATCAAAGTTTTCATTTTCTTCACTAAGAAGGGTTATTTCATTTCAATTACTTTTTAAAAAGACAAACAACATTTTTCTTAAAATCAATCCAATCAACTTATTTGTCCTCTAAGTGCCCCCTTTTTGGGGAGCATTCTTTATATGTGTACATGTGTCTATGCAATACAACAACCCTATCAACATTCCATTTCTTCTTCAAATATCTGAATTTATGCTTCAAATCATCACTTTCAGATTATTTTTATCATAAATGAGTAATTTTTTCCACTACAGCATCTTTTTTCTATCTGATAATTTCACACTTTGTACCAATTTCTTATTATCACTCCCAAATGATTTGATATCCAAATGCTCAGAAAACCAACTGGGCACATACATCCTCAGAAACGACTTTTCAGAAAAGGATTAAAAACCAAATCTTAAGTTTTAAAAAGATTAATTCTTGATTGTATTAATATACATTCAGAAATGAGTCTGGCAATCTAAATCAACCACGATGAGGAAAAACAGACAATAACCTTTCTTCAAAACTTGTAAAAAGAAAGGCTTTCTCTCTCTCTCTATTTAAGCTGAAAGAATACCTCTGGTTGTATCTGTACATCATTCTAATATAACACACAAATACACCTTGTTGAATGTACACTGTAAAAAAGATTAAATGAACTTAAACATCTGATGCATCCCTTGTTATAGCCACTAAATTTAGCTGGAAGTACAAATCACCACTGCAAAATGCACAGGCTACATGGAGAAAGAGTCATGACTGGCTGTACTGCCATTACTGGGAGTTAGCTCTCCATTCTCTTAGACATGTTGAACACGAAAGTAGGGACACGGTAATTTACTATTGTCAGCATTTATTTCAATGGTTAGATGGGAATAAAGGGGGGAAAATCCACTTTGCAAGTGTTTTTAAGTGACTGAATACATAATCTTACCTTGTGGTAACTGATAAGGGAAAAAAATGGAAGAGATACTGCATGGTCTGTTGAACGAATGAATGCTCTATGTTCCAAAAGTCACACATCAGCCCCATTGAGAATATTACACATCCAAAAATTATCTGCTCATGCACCTGTCCAAAACTAGTGACTGAACTGCACAGCAGAGGCAATCATCGCTGGGCTTCATAAGGTTTTGCTCTTGGGAGGGATTCTGTTATCATGATGGTTGCTTTGGGATTTGGGGGGAGGGGAGATATACATAAGGGTGAGAGATGTATTTTAGATGGTATGAAGAAATGAAGTTAGGGATGAGAACTATGCCACTTAGTCTCCACATAATAACATGTTTAAAATTATTAAGAACACAGCCCCAAACATTTCTTTCAAGAAATGTCACTTTGTACACATGAAACTACAAAACCGTAGAGAGCAGAGTGATGAATACGGTCCCAAACAAGCATATCTTCCTCGAAGTTACCTTCGGCTAACAGTCTCAGGAAAGGATATGTTACATGACTCGAAAGTCCTGGCTAAATTTGAAAAACAAAAACAAGAAAGTGACTGCAAAAGGATTCATGTACAAGAGAACAAGCAATTATGTCAGGAAAGGGCAAAACACTGAAGTTGAATATGGAAGAACTATTTAAAAAAAATCTCTAGTCATTCCATCTTATGCCATGTCAATCAGTTCAAAGTAAATGAACAATCCTCCAAAAAAAGAGCAAAAAGGGAAATAATGTGGCTGACCCTTGGCCTCTCTTTGCAGTGGGGTACATAATATTCCTCAGTAAGTCCAGGGTAATGAGGTTTAAAAAAAAAAAAAAAAAAAGCTCAGGAAACAGTACCAATCTTTACACAAGGAGGCCCATGACCTTCTACAAGCAATGGTGTTCAAAGCAGAAGGATGCAATACAGCCTTAAAAATACACAGCTAGCATACTGATGGCAAAAAAAAAAAAAAAAAAAACAAAAAAAACAAAAAAAAAAAAAACAAAAAAAAAACCCACCACCCTTTACTCACCCTTTACTTTGTCCCCTCACGTGGAAAATCACGAACTGCTCTCCATTGTCAATATATACAAAGAAACACTTTCGGCCAGGCGCATTGGCTCCTGCCTATAATCTCAGCACTTTGGGAGACCGAGGCAGGCGGATCACTTGAGGTCAGGAGTTCGAGATCAGCCTGGCCAATATGGTGAAATCCCGTCTCTACTAAAAATACAAAAAGTAGCCGGGCATGGTGGTGGGTGCCTATAATCCCAGCTACTCAGGAGCTATGGCATAAGAATCGCGAGAACCCAGGAAACAGAGGTTGCAGTGAGCTGAGATCGCGCCACTGCACTCCAGCCTGGGCAACAGAGCGAGACTCAGTCTCAAAAACAAAAAAGGAAAGAAACACTTTCCTTATAAACGTATGATAATTATCACGGGAGACCATCTATATGTTCGTAAGTCCCTCTCTCTAAGGACAGAACAGGAACATGGCTTAATCACAGGACGAAGGGCACTATATCCAGTAATGGCACAAAATAAAAGGATACGACAGTCATATCAACCTGCGGCTCGAACCTGATCAGGTATTCAAGAAAAATAAAAAGAAAGCTTATACACTATCTGGAAAATAGAGTGAATGACCGCACACTCTTATTCAAGTTACGCAGACAAAGTAGTAGAGCAAGAATGCTTCTCACTCTCACTCTCAAACACACCAAAAACTCAAGGCAGTACTATATATAACAGGCAAAGGAACATGAGAAGAGGCCCCCATACTTCCTTGCAAATGAAGGCTCCAAATGAAATAATATACTTGGCTGTGCTTAAAGATACTTATTGTGTCAAGCCAAAGAGACAGAAAGAAGCTGGCTAAATGCAGTGAAAATAAATTTCCAAAATCCTACATGGGGAGGCCCAGAGCATGAAGGACCCAGTGTTTTATCTAGAGATGCTATCTAGTTACAAATACTATTACCAGCGGCCTTGTGGCTTAAATCTCATTCCATCTACCTATTCTCAGGGAAACAAGAAGAAACAATGTCTTGTGCTACAGGACAAAGGGATGGTGGGCATCCCCTTTTTACTAAAAGGCTGCAAATATAGGACAACTACAAATACTTTTTTATAATAATGACAGGGCAGTGAAGAAATCTATGTGGGAAAGGACAAAAAGTAAAAGGAAAGGCTGAAGAAAAGAAAGGGAGGTCGGATTTAAGTCACCTAGAACATTTAAAAAAAAAAAAAAGAACATGGTACATGATTCCAGAAGATACACAACACCTTAGAAAATGATCTGTATAATGGAAACGCAAAAGAAACACACATCACTTGTCAACACAAAATACACTCAGTCAGACACTCACATGACCAAAGGACACTGCCAAACCACATACTACAAATCTCACACAAGAGTGAAATACTAGCAGAATTGGTTTCTATATACATTGTGGAGACAGTAAATCTAATGTAATAGAGGAAAAAAGAAAAGAAGCATTTCAAAGTGTGAATAATTTTTATTATTATCATTATTTATACCTAACCTGTACCCACAAAGAATTTGAGGCAATTTACAAAGACAATAACACCATTAAAAAGCATAAATTAAAAGTCACACAATAAACAAAAGTGGTGATCATCGCATCAGATACCTAGCCAAGAATGAGCATCAATTAGGCATTAAATTTGGATATAATTCTTCGTGGCAGTGAAAATATACCAGCAGCTCATACAGTTCTCACTATCTAATATGAACCGTACCAGTTAATCAGAAGAGAAAAATATTTTTATACCACTTCCTTATATAAAAAATAAATTTGACTCTACGTTCTATAGAATGCCTAGTGCAATGCTGCCGTTCAAATGTTAAGCATTCCAACCAATCATGTATCTAAACGACCTAAAAGTTATACCTACACAATCAGATTAAGGCTGACTTTCCTTTTTTCTACACATACACACACACACACACACACACACACACACACATACACTCTGCACACAGTCTGGGAGAAAGCTGCTAAATGACTCTCCCAGTCCACCCTCCCACCCTC
This sequence comes from Rhinopithecus roxellana, assembly GCF_007565055.1. NCBI lineage: Eukaryota > Metazoa > Chordata > Mammalia > Primates > Cercopithecidae > Rhinopithecus > Rhinopithecus roxellana. Next base: position 29,248,271 of record NC_044560.1, read on the forward strand.
TTCACCACCCCCACTCCTGCTGAGAGGAGGAAAAAAGGTTCAACAAGATAACACACTATTACACTATATCTTTGTAAGTTAACAATCCAAAAACTTAAAAATCAGAAAAAAAAAATTCCTTACAAGACTATATAAGACAAGATTTAAGATACACTGAAGGCCGCGCATGGTGGCTTGCACCTGTTATCACGGCAATTTGGGAGGCTGAGGCGGGCGGATCACTTGAGGTCAGGAATTCAAGACCAACCTGGCCAACATGGTGAAACCCCGTCTCTACTAAAAATACAAAAAAAATTAGCCGGGCAGGTGGTACACGCCTGTAATCCCAGCTACTTGGGAGGCTGAAGCAAGAGAATTGCTTGAACCTGGAAGGCGGAGGTTGCAGGGAGCTGAGATCGTGCCACTGCACTCCAGCCTGGGCAACAGAGTGAGACTCTGTCTCAAAAAAAAGAAAAGAGGAAGAAGGAGAAGGAGAAGGAGAAGGAGAAGGAGAAGGAGAAGGAGAAGAAGATACACTGAAATGTCATTAATATAAAAGGCTAACAAGATCCAATATGGTCTCAAGCAAAGTCACATCACTCCCTACAGCTCCTTGTACATAACAGAAGCTTAGTAAAGGTCTCCTGAATGAATGATTTCAGTCATGGAAGTATAAATATAAAAAGGACTTCTCCCCAGAAGGGCAAATTCAAAGATCCCACAGAAGAGGCAACCAACACAACTATGAGGGGAACTGAAGAAAATAAGAGAATCACCTTCTACTGCTTTTTCCATAAGGAAGGCAGAAAGAAGTACAACTGCACACAAAGGGGTATTTCCCCCAAACAGGAAAGCAAGAATGGCTCAAAGTAATGAAACAGTGGGAAAAAAATGTTAAGATTTTGAGACGGGCTATCTCAAAATCAGTCACAAAGAAGTAAAAACCGAGCAGGACACATGGGCTGACACCTAGCATAAACGGGGGACTACGCTAAACACTACTCCCTAAAGAATAGGCTATTTCAGGGGGAAAGCCTAAAACCGCCAGAGCCTAAAAACTAAGGAAATAGAAAACACAGCTGAGCAGGATGCATAAATATGTCTCAGAGAACAAGTAAGAGCAACACTACTCTTTTGAAAAGGAAAAGCTGACCCAATCTGACCTTGAGTAGAGGTTGCTCTGTATATGTCAACATTTTGAATCCACTCAACGATGAGATGGAGAAACCCAACATTTGCAGAAGCAGGATAAGTCAAGTCTCCAGAAAGACAAAGGAGGAAGAGGTCACCCAACCTAGTCCCAAAAACTGGAGGTAAAGGGTGAAGGGGAGGAAAGAGTCATGTTCTAACAGAGTTACACAGAAGGATGAAACTATGTGGTTCAAAGAAGCCGTCTAGTTTGCCCAACTGCAACAGAGCATTTTGCACTACAGGGGTAAGAGGAAAAAGCTGATTTCCAATCATTTGTGGAGACCAGGGACACAGAAACACAACCACATCAAACTCAAGAAAAAGAGCCCAGCTTCAGACAATAACCTCAATTGTGTTCTTCCAACCAACCTTTACCACTTTTCCTTCCACTGCGCCTTGCATGGAGACCCCTGCTTACCAGGAAAAACTCCCAAAGTCTCCATAGGGTCATGGAGGAAGGGTAGGAAGAACCACCACTGGAAACGGGACGACTCTGCTGAGTCTACACCATCGACAGCAGGTATTCAACTCTTCATTTTTCCGAAGTTCACTAATACCCCCTAAAAATACACAATCCCATCAAGCTGACTACAGACACAGAATACAAACAGCATAAAAAAAAATTTAAAACCAAAAAAAAAAAGAAAATGAGCTCAAAAGCTCTACTTTCTGACACTGGGAATTAGGCCCACTGGACGACTCAATGTTAACTGAAAGGCAAAATCCAGAAGTCACAGACCAGCGCTGACCAAATCTCCGATGAGTCACTTCTCCTTACACAGTAAACTGAGGCAAAGCAAGCCTCCGAGCTAGAAAAGAGCTTTAAAGGCCAAAGCCCCAGAGCCCAACGGAACTTGGGGAGGATGAGTCTCCACACTAAGCCTGTCAAGGAGTAAGACTTCCCCGCTGAGTGACAGCAGCTAGCAGCCATTCTGGATTTCGCGAAAGAGGGAGAAAGGGAAGGAGGGAGAAAGGGAGGCAGGGAGACCTGAGGAGGCAAAGCACCTGACTAGAGCCGACAGGGCTGAAATCATTCCCCTGACCAAGAGAAAAGAACTCGAAGAATAACGTCCCCCATCCTCTCATGAAGCGTCAAGGGCTTTTCCACAGGTACGTTTTGCTAATTTCACAACCTCTCTCAATTATTTAAATGGTCAAAATACAAAAGGGACATCTTTATGGTCATTTGTTCCTCCTCCTGTCACAGGAAAACATATTCTTCTCACCCATCTCCTGTCATTTGCCCAAACACATGAAATCTCTTTCCCCTACACTGCAGTAAAGAAATCAAGAACTTTTCACTCTATGCAGAATCAGGCAACGAATACCACCTTTAAATTCAGAGTGCCAAAGTTGTGATGAGTATGGGCAGGCACTGTACGCTTCGCACATTCAGGGACTTAGTGAACATGCAGGACGTCGTTCTGCTTATTCAGTACGGTACACATTACAAACGAAAGAATGGTCAGAATTGGCCATTTATCAATGATTCTTCTGCTGCTGCTTCTATGCCTGAAGTTACCAACAACGCTAATATCTATCTATATCATTACACATAAAAGGCCCCATATGCACCCAAAATGTAGAGGTAGTCATCTGACCCTTGCAACTTCCTGTGCACTGTATATGTAATGAATGCGATTTCATCTGTGTATGCCTACATGTATGTATATGTACACAAATGAATATAGCATCATGATCTGGTTCTCCAAATGGAACCAGAACAGCAAAAAACAGAAAACATTCAAATTCCCCCTTCTCCCAAAAGCTACAAGATTTAAAGAAATGTTTGGATGCCACCAGAGACAACACCAGAGCCAAAGGAAGGTTCTAGTACAACAAGGAGCACACAGGCAACCTCTTCCAGGATGGCATGTGGGCGACACGGGTGTCTACACTCCCTTTTCTGAATGGAAAGGCATATGGCTTCTCCTTACCCAGCCAACAGGAATACAATTTGAGAAAATTAGAAAAAGTCAAAGTAACAGGCTCACTAAAGATGGCTGACTGGGAAGCAGAAGCCACAGAGGAGGATATGAGTTCTCTCAAAAAAGAATAGGGAAGTTTATACCCAGGAAAGGTTCAAGGACTCTTGAGTGTGGGACGGACAAAGTCTGGTTCTCACTGCACAGAAGACAGTAATCAAAACGTCAAAAAACAAGGGCACACAACCCTTTTCCCAGTGGGGTAGTGTCAACTGGTGAAGGTTGCCCCCCTCCTGAGACACAAGAGTCAACTGGAAGCAAAAATATACCCCGGTCTTTCTCAGACACAGGAGCAACTAGTATGGCTGCCCCTTTTCACTCAAGCACTAGGCACAATGGAAGCCTGCCCTACATCTTATGGGGCGCCCACTCTCACCCAGACAAGGAACTCCGAGAAGAGAGAACAAGTCAGTGTAGACACACGAACAGGGAAAGGAGCACGGTGAATGTCCAGTAGTCTCCATAAGAAAAAGAGGGCAACTCAAAGGGTATTCAGGAAATGAGCTCACCCTAACCCAGCAAAGTGTGCGAGAGTATGCATGATCTGGAAGAAGTGTCTGCTTTTCTATTTAGAAATGACTTCAGAGCTGCACAAGCCCCCACTATCCACTGGGTGAGGAAAGAAGAACATGGGTAGCCAGAGTCCCCTTGTCCTGGCAAAAAGGGTCAACGGAGAGTGTGCAGAGGCCCCAAAAGATTCCAAAGAAGATGAGCGGATCAGACGGACCCCTGTGCCAAGGAAGGATCGGGGTCACGGAAGGTAAAGGGCAAGGGAGTGTGGAGATCCTCACTTGCCATAGAAACGGAGACCCCACCCTCCTGGCTGTGAGGGTGCAAGGGCAAGAGTAGGATGTGAACGACTGCGAGGGGCGGGGATGCTGCGCAGGCCCCCTTCCCTTCCCGGGAAGCGAAGGGGGAGGGGTCACACGAGGCCCTTCGGCCGAGGGACGCTCGGCAGGACGGGGTCCCCCTGGCGGGGAGAAGCTCGGGGACCCCCCGCCCGCTTGGGAAGGCGTCCACGGGGCTGAACGGGGTGCCAAAGAGAGTACGTCTGGCCCTGCCCGCCGGAGAGCAGGGGGCCGGCGAGGGCTGAGCGCCAGCCGCTACCGCCCGACGGGGACCGGCCCGGAGCAGTGGGGCGCGAGGCCAGGGGGGCCTGAGGCAGATAAACTTTCCGCCCCGCGGCCCCCACCCCGGACCCAGCGCCGGGGGTGCGGGGGACGCGCCGCGGGCTCTGGAGCGGCGGGGATGCCCGGTCCGGGTGGGGGAGGCGCCGGCCCTCCGCCGGCTCCTCCTCCTCGCTGGGCCCGGTCCCCGCCCCGCGAGCCCCCCGCCCCCTCCGGCCCCAGCCCGCCCCCGGGGGTGGGGTGTTGGGCGCCGCGCTCCGCCGGCCCCGCGAGTCACCTCAGGACTCGGCCGCGCTCCGCCCCCCCCACCCCGCCGGCCCCCTCCCCGGCCGGGTCGCCCGCCCGCCCGCCGCGCCCCCGCGCTCCCGCCCGGCGCCGCCGATGCCCGGGATGTCCGGCGGGGCCGGGTCCCGCCGCCCGCCGCGCCGCCCCCGAGTCCCTCGCGCTCCGGCTCTTACCTTCCGGCTTGTTTTCGGCAGCCATTTCCCCTCCGCGCGCCACATCCTCCTCCTCCTCGCGACCGGGACCCCGAGCGCGCGCCTCGTACCGCCGCCGCCGCCGGCCCAGCCACCCCGCCGCCGCCGCGCACCCGCCCTGGCCCCGCCCCACGGCCCACGCACAGCGCCCGTTGGGCCGTGGGGCTGCCACTCATCGCTCCCGTCGCCAATCGCCCCGCACCAGGGGTCTCACTACTCTCCGGGAGGAGCGTCCTATCCATCCGGCCCATTGGCTGGTCACCACCCAAGGGACTGAAGGGATTGGTCAAGAATCAACGCCCCCTCCCCACCCACTCCCAGGAAAGCCCGCCTTCCGGACCCAAACAAAGCTTTCTAGTGGCCAGAGCCCGAAAGAACTGTCCAATCAGGACGGGCCCGACACGGAATAGTTCCTCGAGGCTGAGACGTGGCGTCTTGATTGGGCGTCACTACAGTGTTTCCCAGGCCGTCCAGACCAATCAAAGGGGGTTCCCGGAATTCGGGAGCGGCGAAGGGAAGCCCCGCCTCTGAGCGTGACCGTCATGAGGAAGGCGCTCGCTCATTGGCGCACTGGGGCTTTTCCCGCGTGCTCCCGGGGCTGAAGGACGTTCCCGGGGAAGCCGCTGCCGGCGCGTGGGGTCCCGGTGGCTGTGGGGGCGCGCCGGGATCTCCGGGATCCCGCAACCCTCCGCCGCCGGTGGGGAGCCGGGCGCAGGGAGCCTCGGGGCTGAGCTCCGCCGGGGTGCCGCGCCCTGGAACCCGGCTGCCTAGGAGTCCGGGCGTCGCTGCCGGCCGTGGGGGAGGGGCGCGCCTCCCTCCAGGCCCCGCCCCCTCGGCGCCGCGTCCCCACGGCCCCGGCGCCGCCCGCCTGCGCCCGCCTCCCGCGCCCGCCCCCGGTGAGCTCCGTTGTCCCCTTTTCTGGCGGCTTAAAATACCGAAACTTTATTTTGGTCACGTTGCCCATGTGACCCGCGGAGCGGATGACTCATGGATGCCTGTCCCAGGATGAGGCCGCCGGCCGAAAGCGGAGAAGCGCCAGCCCCGGCCACCCGGGTGGAGCGCGGGGCAGCCGAGTTTCCCACCCTCCTCAATCCAGGGCGTCCGCGCGGGGCTTTTCCGAATAAATAGCCCGGCGCCCGCTGCCCTCGCGCTGCGTACGGGAGCACGTGCCCCCCGGGAGGTGGGCGCCCGCCGGGTGCTCCGGGAACGAGCCTAGGAACGGGGTGCGCCGAGTGCGGCTCTCGGGGCGGCCGGGCGTGCGGGTGGCTGGGCAGCGCTCCCAGTGACCGGCCTCTCTCCGGAGAAAGTAAGGAATTCTGCTCCTGGGCAGGTAATACCGGAAACAAAAGGAGAGGCTGCAATCGCAAATTGTTTTTAAAAAAAAAAAAAGAAAAAGGAAAGCAAAATTAAATGTAAGAGCTCCAGCCCCTCAATGTGCTCTTGTACGGTTTGCAGTAAGAACATTTCTTTCTTCCGCATTTTAGTTTTCCTTTTGCTACTGTTAGTGACAACTAGCAAAATAAGTGAAAACTCCTGGTTCAAGTGTTTCGGCATTAAGATTGGCTGTCACAGTGAATTCTGTGCCAATCCTAACAACATGTGTTCTTTTTTTGGTCGTCACAAGTAAGAATGTCTTAGGTTTTCCAGAAATAAAGATGTCCCAAAAGAATGTTTTGTGTTACACACTCATTCTTGAAGAAACTTTAATTTTATGAGCCTCAAAAATAGCAAAATTTTAACAACGGGGAGACAATATTTTATCGATTAGCATTCTTAATAGCACCTATGTTGACGATTTGTGTGGAGAAACGGATTCTTAAAAGTGTTGGTGGTATTGTAAATTAGTATATTCCTTTCGAAAAGCAATTTTACAGTATGTATGAAAAGCCGTAAAAAATGTCTGCATCTTTTGACCCAGTAATCTTACTTCTGGGAATCTGTTCTAAGGAAATAACACTAAATGCCAGAAAAGCTATATGTGTGAAGGTATTCTTCACAGGATCACTGTACTTACTGCAACAACAAATTGGAAGCATCCTACATGTGCTAATATTGGGTATTTAGCAAATTGTGTTACATCTATGGTAGTAGAATATTATGTTAGTCACAGATATCAGAAACAGAAAATCTTACCCATTGCTAGATAGAGGGGGCAATACCCAAAATTATGGTGTTCATTTATGAAGTGAGATGATAAGCCTAAAAAAACTGCATTTTCGCCGGGCGTGGTGGCTCACGCCTGTGATCCCAGCACTTTGGGAGGCCGAGACGGGCGGATCACGAGGTCAGGAGATCGAGACCATCCTGGCTAACACGGTGAAACCCCATCTCTACTAAAAATACAAAAAATTAGCCGGGGGTGGTGGTGGGCGCCTGTAGTCCCAGCTACTCGGGAGGCTGAGGCAGGAGAATGGCCTGAACCCGGGAGGCAGAGCTTGCAGTGAGCTGAGATCGCGCCACTGCACTCCAGCCCAGGTGACAGAGGGAGACTCCGTCTCAAAAAAAAAAAAAAAACTGCATTTTCAAAAAAGACCGATACAGGCCCAGTACGGTGGTTCATGCCTGTTAATCCCAGTACTTTGGGAGGCCAAGGTGGGCAGATCACTTGAAGCCAGGAGTTCAAGACCAGCCTGGCCAACATGGCAAAACCCCGTCTCTACTAAAAATATAAAAATTAGGTGGGCAAGGTGGCAGGCGCCTGTAGTCTCAGCTACTTGGAAGGCTGAGGCACAAGAATCGGTTGAACCTAGCGGGCAGAGGTTGCAATGAGCCAAGATTATGCCACTGCACTCCAGCTTGGGCGACAAGAGCAAGACTCCACCTCAAAAAAAAAAAAAAAATAGACTGATATGTACACCCAAGAAATGACGTGGGGGATTATAAGTGAGTTTTTTTTAATTGTCTATTATCTATAATATAGCTGTAATACCCCTTTTTTTATTTTTATTTTTTTATTTTGAGATAGAGTTTCACTCTTGTTGCACAGGCTGGAGTGCAATGGCGCAATCTCAGCTCACCGCAACCTCTGCCTCCCGGGTTCAAGTGATTCTTCTGCTTCAGCCTCCAGAGGAGCTGGGATTACAGGCATGCGCTACCATGCCCAGCTAATTTTGTATTTTTAGTGGAGGCGGGGTTTCTCCATGTTGGTCAGGCTGGTCTCAAACTCCCAACCTGCAGTGATCTGCCCGCCTTGGCCTCCCAAAGTGCTGGGATTACAGGCATGAGCCACCGCGCTGGCCTCTATGTTACTTTTACAATTAAAACACTTAAATTGAAAGAAATGCGAATAGAATTGAGTGTCTTCCCTCAAGAGACTCTCAGCCTAGCCGGGTTCACAAACAAGCAGCAGCAGGACAGGGGCAATGGGAACACAGGAGGAGGTCATGAACATCACCTGGGCCTCAACACCATCACCATTGAAATTACCTTAGCCTCAGGCCACAACAGTGTTTCTCAAAACAGTGGTTCTCTAGGGACCTTGGTAGAGCAGAGGGCGTCCCAAGACTCAAGGGACCCAAAAATAGAAATTTTTTAGACACGGTCCTGCTCTGTCGCCCAGGCTGGAGTGCAGTAGTGCCATCAAAGCTCACTGCAGCCTCGAACTCCTGGGCTGCAGCGATCCTCCCACCTCAACCTCCTCGGTAGCTGGAACCACAGTCATGCACCACCACGCCCAGCTAGTTTTTTAAGTTTTGTAGAGACAGGGTCTCACCTTGTTGCCCAGGCTGATCTCAAACTCCTGAGCTTGAGTGATCCTCCCACCTCAGCCTCTCAAAGTGCACAGATTACAGGCATGAGCCACCGCACCTGACCTCAGAACTACTTTTATAGCAATAATATGTCAATTTCTCCCAACAGTGCACTCTGTGTGCAGTGTTTTCCAGAGGCTGCATGATATGTGATCTCACAACAGGCTGAATGCAGAAGATTCAGAAGCAGAGAAGAATCCAGCAATCATCTACTGTCAGATGTAAAGTAATTTGCAAAACTAAAACAATCCCACACTTATCACTAATTTTGTTTTAGAAAATATAGGTATTTCTCATAAAAATAGGATTTACGTTAACATGTCATGGGTTTATTCTCTTTTTTGTTGTTCTTTTCAGATAGAGTCTCACTCTGTTGCCCAGGCTGGAGTGCAGTACAATCACGGCTTACTACAGCTTTAACCTCCTGGGTTTAAGCAATCCTCCTGCCTCAGCCTCTTAAGTAGCTAGGAATACAGGTGGGCGCCACCATGTCCACCTGTATTTTTTGTAGAGATGGGGTTTTGCCATGTTGCCCATGCTGGTCTCCAACTCCTGAGCTCAAGTGATTCTCCTGCCTTGGCCTCCCAAAGTGCTGGCATTACAGGTGTGAGCCACCGTGCCACCTTGTTTTATTACTTTTAAATGAGCTAGTTAATATTTTTTAAATTTCTCAATTTTTAAAGTTGGTTTGTTTGTTTTTTGAGACAGAGTCTCACTCTGTCGCCCAGGCTGGAGTGCAGTGGTGCGATCTCAGCTCACTGCAGCCTCCACCTCCCAGGTTCAAGCAGTTCTCTGCCTCAGCCTCCCGATTAGCTAGGATTACAGGCACGTGCCACCACGCCTGGCCAATTTTTTGTATTTTTAGTAGAGATGGGGTTTCACCATCTTGGCCAGACTGTGATCCACCTGCCTCGGCCTCACAAAGTGCTGGGATTACAAGCATGAGCCAGTGTGCCTGGCCAGTTTCTCAGTTTTATTTTCACATACGGTACATAACTAGATAAACTAACACACGTAAACAAAAGTACTTTGAAGTCTTTAATTTCTTTTTTTTTAAAGATAGTCTCGCTCTGTCAGCCAAGCTGGAGTGCAGTGGTACAGTTTCAGCTCACTGCAGCCTCGACCTTCTGGGCTCAAGTGATCCTCCCACCTCAGCTTCCCCAGTAGCTGGACTACAGGCATGCAACACCATGTCCAGCTACTTTTTGTGTTTTTGGTGAAGACGAGGTTTCACTACATTGCCCAGGCTAGTCTCAAACTCCTGGGCTCAACTGATCTGCCCACCTTGGCCTCCCAAAGTGCTGGGATTTGAATCCTTTATTTTATGTTATGTTATGTTATGTTATGTTATGTTATGTTATGTTATGTTATGTTATGTTATGTTATGTTATGTTATTTATTTTTGAGATGGAGTCTCACTCTGTCGCCCAGGCTGGAATGCAGTGGTGCGATCTCGGCTCACTGAAACCTCTGCCTCCCAGGTTCAAGCGATTCTCCTGCCTCAGACTCTTGAGTAGCTGGGATTACAGGCAGCCGTCGCCACACCTGGCTAATTTTTGTATTTTTAGTAGAGACGGGGTTTCACCATGCTGGTCTCAAGCTCCTGACCTCGTGATCTGCCAGCGTCGGCCTCGCAAAGTGCTGGGCTTGTTACAGGCGTGAGCCACCGTGCTCATCTTGAATCCTTAATTTTTAAGTGTAGAGAAAGATCTTGAGACTCAAGAATTTGGGAGCCACTGGGCTAGAGAATGAGATGTTTCGGGGCTGGCCGGTTGGTGTTTCTGTTTGCTTGGGAGGGTAACCAAGAGATGGGCATTTCAAGTAATGGAAGCAGCCTGTGTTACTAAATGAGCCCATTTAGAAAAGAGAGTTGGAAGATAGGCTCCATGAAGCAGTCTCCCCAGTCTCGGAATCCTTGCCCATTTTGGCCCTAATGTCCTCCAAGGAAAGAATGTTACCGTCCAGAAACAGAACTTACAAGGGAAGTAGTGGGAATCTTAAATTGTTACTTTTTGACTCCAAAACCATTTTCTAAGGAGCCTTCTTCCTGGTCAGCTTTCCAAAGTAAAATGGCTGTTTATATTACTGGTGGTGATAAGAATAAAAGTGCTTGGACTTGCTTCCTTAAATTGGAAGTTACTGAAGCTTCCATATTACTGGATTGGGAGAGGAAAGCATGGACTGAACCCATTTCAGAAGCTTAAACACTTAAAAGAGAGGCTCAGGCCCGGCGCAGTGACTCACACCTGTAATCCCAGCACTTTGGGAGGCCGAGGCAGATGGATCACGAGGTTAGGAGTTCAAGACCAGCCTGGCCAAGATGGTGAAACCCCATCTCTAACTAAAAATACAAAAATTAACCAGGTGTGGTGGCACGTGCCTATAATCCCAGCTACTGGGGAGGCTGAGGCAGGAGAATTGCTTAAGCCCGGGAGGAGGAAGTTGCAGTGAGCCAAGATTGCGCCACTGAACTCTAGCCTAGAAAACAAGAGCAAGACTCTGTCTCAAAAAAATAAATAAAAGAGAAGCTCATCATCCCAAGCTCATTTTCCACCTGCACAGGACAACAAAAAAACAACCTGTGCCTTCTTTAGCCCCCAAGGGGCTGCATGGTTAAAAGTAATAATATTCAAAAGTTCCGTTTCCAAAAAGTTTCTCCCCTTGTCTTTAACTATGTTTTTAATTTTGAGATAATTAGATTCACATGCAGTGATAAGAAGTCATACAGAGAGCTCCTGTGTCCCCTTGCCTTTTCAAGATGAAACATAATAAAAACTTGTGGACTTTGTTGGAACCAACCCTTCACCAGATGGTCCCTGTTTTCCTGTCCTGCAAATGGTCACCTTTCCTCTTCTCTGCATCCCAATTATGTCAGGTATTATAATCTCAGAATGTCTACTGTTAATATGCAAGAGTAAAGATTTGTTAGATACCCCAAATATAATGAGATATTTGGGCCTAGTAGGCCTGAATTTCAACTTACTTGAAATGTTGGCCAGGTGAGATGGCTCATGCCTATAATCCCAGCACTTTGGGAGGTCAAGTTGGGCAGATCACTTGAGGCCAGGAGTTTGAGACCAGCCCAGGTAACATGGCAAAACCCTATCTCTACTAAAAATATAACAGTTAGCAAGGCGTGGTGGCACATGCCTGTAGTCCCAGCTACTCAGAAGGCTCAAGCACAAGAATCGCTGGAACCCAGGAGGCAGAGGTTGCAGTGAGCCAAGATCCAGCCACTGCACTCCAGCCTGGGTGACAGAGCCGACTTCTGTCTCAAAAAATAAAAATAAATAAATATCATTTGAACAAGAAAGGGAAAGGCTTCATTTGTGGCCCAGGAATCTTTTGAAATTTTGAAATGAATCTGTAGTTTCATTTGTTCAGTATTTACTGACAGCAATAGGTCTAAGAACCAACCACACCAAGAATGACAGTTTTGTCTTCCTTTTAGCAATTAAAACCTAGAACAGAGCATTGTCTTTTTTCATTGGGGTTTCAGGAGATACTATTTAAGCAATAGTTATAATCATAAAACTTTCCCTCATCATCCAGATATTACATAAAACATGCCCGAGCGCACTTGCTCTCCAGAGACCCTCCTAGGAGTGATACCTAAATGTCTTTGGTGGAATGTATCTCACCTTCACACACTAAGAATCAATCCAGTTTTTTCTGGACTTTCAAAGTTTCCCTTTGAAACTGGAGGCTTTCCACTCCCCCTTGAGCCTTCTGGTATTATAGCCTGATAGTTTTTATTACATTTGGACCCATGATCGAAGAAATAGTTGTTTTCTTTTGTTTTTGTTTTGGTTTTTCTTTGGTGGAAGGGGACGGAGTTTTCACTGTGTCACCCAGGCTGAAGTGCAGTGGCACGATCTCGGCTCACTGTAACCTCTGCCTCGTGGGTTCAAGACATTCTCCTGCCTCAGCCTATTGAGTAGCTGGGACTACAGGCGCGTGCCACCATGCCCAGCTATTTTTGTGTTTTTAGTAGAGACAGGGTTTCACCATGTTGGCCAAGGTGGTCTCAATCTCTTGACCTCATGATCCTCCCACCTCGACCTCCCAAAGGTCTCACTCCTCACAGGCGTGAGCCACTGCGTCGGGCCGAAATGGTTATTCTCTAAAGGGGAAAAGGTTGGAGAGATGGAGCTTTGCTGTTTCAGGTGGACACAAATACTTCATGACCACAGACATTAATGCATTTCGTAGACTGGGGTCACCCCTCTACTCCCTGAGACCCAGAGAGACCTCAGTAGTGGAAACCCCCAAATCTCTGTATAGAAAAAGCTCGGGGCAGTAATCTGATTGGAGGGAGGGGCCCAGGGGACTCCAGCATCTGCACAGCAAACCCACCTGCACTTCCCTTGTCTATTCAGTTGGGTGGCTCCACGCAGCTTAGGGAGATTGTAAGATTGCTCAAGTCAAGTTTTGTTTTGTTCATTTTCTTATTTACGCCACACTTTCCAAGTCTTCCCAGGAAACTTCGTTTAGTTGTTGAAAGTAAAATGACTTATCAAAGCGCCTGAAGGGAAACGCTGCTGAGTTGTCTTATCATAGTCTTTGGAAACCACTGAGGAGCACCCGAGTACGGGCGTAAATGAAAAGGGCACGGGCGCAGAGGCATTTCACTGTCATTAGGCTTTCCATTTTTCAAACTGGGCAAGCAATTTATTTTTTCTTTAAATATTAAGCTGTGGGATATTATACAGCCATTTAAAAAATGGAGGTATGGCCAGGTGCAAGTGGCTCATGCCTGTAATCCCAACATTTTGGGACGTCAAGTCGAGCAGATCACTTGAGGTCAGGAGTTTGAGATCAGCCTGGCCAACATAGCAAAACCCCGTTTGTACTAAAAATACAAAAATTATCCAGCATGGTGACACACCTGTTATCCCAGCTACTCAGGAGGCTGAGGCACGAGAACTGCTTGAACCGGAGGGCGGAGGTTGCAGTGAACCGAGATCACACCACTGCACTCCAGCCTGGGCAACAGAGCGAAACTTGTCTTAAATTAAAAAAAAAAAAAAAAAAAAAGAGGTAAAGGTAAATCAGTGTGTGCTGCTATGAAAAGATCTCCAGCTTAAAGGTAAGCCACACAACATAATGTATATTATTCTCCTCTGGATGTAAAACATGGATGCAAGGTTTATTGTACATATATTCTTCTATATGCAGAAAAGATTTCTGGAAGGGTAGTAGGAAATCTATTACCTCTGAGGATGGGGCAGAAAAAAATAAGCCTTACTCTTCATTTGATAAGGTTTAAATGTTTTTATATATGCATCTATCCAACAAATAACTATTGGGTGCCTATGACATACCAGATACTGATTCTAGGTGCGGGGGATACAGCAGTGAACAAAACAGACAAAAAGCTCTGCCTTTGTGGAGCTCACATGGAGGTGGGAGAGAGAAACCAATATACACATGAACTTTATATAATGATAAATGCTTGAAGAAAAATAATGTGAAAGGGTAGGATGATGAGAAATTTGTTTGTTTTTTTTTTTTTGAGACGGAGTCTCGCTCTGTCACTCAGGCTGGAGTGCAGCAACACGATCTCAGCTCACTGCAACCTCTACCTCCTGGGTTCAAGCGATTCTCCTGCTTCAGCTTCCTGAGTCACTGGGATTACAGGTGCTTGCCACCACACCTGGCTAATTTTTTTTGTCTTTTTAGTAGAGACAGGGTTTCACTGTGTTGGCCAGGATGGTCTCAAACTCCTGACCTCAGGTGATCCGCACGCCTTGACTCTCAAAGTGTTGGAATTACAGGCATAAGCCACCATGCCCAGCCAAGAAGGCTATTTTAGAAGAGTGGGTCAGGAAGTTCTCTCCGAGACCTGAAGGAAGTGGGAGCAAGCCACGCAGTTATGGGTGGGGTGGCAGGTGCACAGTCAGTGTCCTGTAGGAACTGCAGGGCGGCCCTGTGGAAGGACTGCTGACATGTGAATCCAGGGAGGAATCAGCAGGCCACACAGGACCTCCAATTCCATGGTGAAATATTTGGATTTAATTCTGAGGGTGCTAGGAAAACAATGTAAGGTATTTAGCTGGGAATGTTATCTCCATGGTGTTTTAAAAGGATCGCTATGCCATAATGTGGAGGACAGACATTAAGGAGGCCGGAGAAACAGAGAGACTAGTTGGGGCATTGTTAGACATCAAGACTTGATAGTGGCTTAGATGAGGGGTCTTAGTTCCTTGTGGCTGCTGTAACAAATTACCTTAGTGGTTCCCTTACAGTTCTGGAGCCCAGAAGTTTGAAGTCAGTTTCATTGGGCCAAATGAAGATGTTGGCAGGGCCACACTCCTTCCAGAGGCTCAAGGGGGAATTCATTCCTTGCCTCTTCCAACTGCTAGTGGCTGCTGGCATTCCTTGGCTTGTAACCACATCACTCCAATTTTCAAGGCTAGCATCTTCAAATCTCTCTGTGCTCCATCTTCACATTGCCCTCTCTCCCCTGTGTATGTGTCAGATCTCCCTCTGCCTCTCTAAAGAGGACATGTAATGGCATTTAGGGCCTACCGAGATAATCCAGGATAATCTTCCCATCTCAAGTCTCACTCTGATGTCCAGGCTGGAATGCAGTGGTGTGATCTCAGCTCACTGAAACCTCCACCTCCTGGGTTCAAGCGCTTCTCGTGCCTCAGCCTCCCGAGTAGCTGAGATTACAGGTGTGTGCCATCACACCCAGCTAATTTTTGTAATTTTAGTAGAGATGGGGTTTTGCCATGTTGGGCAGGCTGGTCTGGAACTCCTGACCTCAACTGCCCAACTTGGCCTCCCAAAGTGCTGGGATTACAGGCATGAACTACCATGCCCGGCCCCATCTCAAGATTCTTAATCACATCTGCAGAGACTATTTCCTAGAAAGGGAATATTTACAGGTTCCAGGGATTAGGACTTGGTATCTTATATGCCATTTTTCAGCCCACCACATCAAGGATGGTAAAGGACCAGATAGTAAACATTTTAAGTTTTGCAGGCCCTATGGCCTGTGTCACAACTTCTCAACTCTGCCATTGTGGCACAAAAGCAACCATGACAACATGTATTTAAAAAAAAAAAAAAAAAAGCTGGGCACGGTGGCTCACACCTGTAATCCCAGCACTTTGGGAGGCTGAGGCGGCCGGATCATGAGGTCAGGAGATCGAGACCATCCTGGCTAACACGGTGAAACCCCATCTCCACTGAAAATACAAAAAAATTAGCCAGACATGGTGGCAGGCACCTGTAGTCCCAGCTACTGGGAGGCTGAGGCAGGAGAATGGTGTGAACCTGGGAGGCGGAGCTTGCAGTGAGCCGAGATCGTGCCACTGCACTCCAGCCTCGGTGACAGAGCGAGACTCCGTCTCAAGAAAAAAAAACAAAAACAAACGGGCAGAGAGGGGACATGCCTATGTTCCAATAAAACTTTATTCACAAAAACAGAGTCCAGGTCTTAGACTAGGATGGTGGGGTGGTGGTGTTAAGAGGTAGGTGGATTTGGCTATATATTGAAAGTAGAAATGATTGCTCAGGTTTTGCTCAAGGATTGAATGTGAGATATAGAAAGAAACGCACTGGGCCGAGATTTGACTCTTGGGATTTGGGCCTGAACAATTGAGTTAATGGTGTTGCATTTAAAGACTGGGGGAGGAACAGAGTTAGGAGTGGGTGGGAATCCACAATTCCACTTGGGACATTCTAATGCTGAAATGCCTATTAGATATCCAAGTGGAGAAATCAAGAAGGCATCTGAATATGTGCATCTGACGTACATGTTCACCTGAGAGACATTGTGGCTAGACATACAGATTTGGGAGTAATCATTCAGTGGAATCTAAAACCATGAGACTAGGCCTGGCACAGTGACTCATGCCTGTAATTCCAGCAATTTGGGAGGTTGAGGCCAGTGGATCACTTCAGGTTCAAGACCCACCTGGCCAACATGGTGAAACTCCTTCTCTACTAAAAATACAAAAATTAGCCAGGCATGGTGGCACGTGCCTGTAATCCCAGCTACTTGGGAGACTGAGGCATGAAAATCACTTGAACCCGGGAGGTGGAGGTTGCAGTGAACTGAGATCACACCACTATACTCTAGCCTGGGTGACACAGCAAGACTCCATCTCAAAAATAAATAAATAAATAAAACCATGAGACTAGACAAGATTTCCTAGAGGAAGGAGTATAATTCAATTTTACCTCATCATAAGTTTTTTTTTTTTTTTGAGATGGAGTCTCGCTCTGTCACCCGGGCTGGACTGCAGTGGCCCAATCTCAGTTCACTACAACCTGCACCTCCCAGACTCAAGCGATTCTTTGGCCTCAGCCTCCCAAGCAGCTGAGACTACAGGCGCGTGTCACTATGCCTGGCTAATTTTTGTATTTTTAGTAGAGATGGGGGTTTCACCATGTTGGTCAGGCTGGTCTCTAACTCCTGACCTTGTGATCAGCCTGCCTCGGCCTCCCAAAGTGCTGGGATTACAGGCATAAGCCACCATGCCCGGCCTATCTCATCATAATTTTTAAGGAGATAAAAATCGTGAGTCTCATACAAACATAAAGTGAGTACATCTCAGGAATTGTCTCAAAAAAAAAAAAAAACAAAAAAACTCTCTTCAGCTATTTAAGAGGAAACCAGTAAGATGTTAAAGCTGGGTCAAATGAGAATTTGAAGAACAAAGGTATATTAAAGATAAACAAGAAAGCGTGCTATAAGATGCAAAATTGGTTCATATCCTGTAGTGCAATAAAGTTTCATTCTGGGGGTATCTTTTTCTACAGGGCAAAAATAGTTGCATCTATGGGCGAGAATTGTCTGCACTGCTCTCTGTCTTCCGTTTCCACCTAGTGTATAGAAAGGCAATTTAAGGTGCTCACCCTTGCAGAATCAGATCCTCCCCGGAGGATCCTCTAGGCACTTTGCTGAAAAGTCAACCAGTAATCTCTTGTTCATTCCTAACCCTTGGACAACTTTTTCTGACATTGTCATTCAACATTATTGAGCACCTACGCAGTGACAGGCACCACTCTGTGCTATTAAAGTATGAACAAAACACAGTTGCCTTCCCTCCTGGTGCTTACATTCTAGTGGGGAGAAATACATATAATAAGTTCTGTAATATGAAGGCCATAGGTAGAATGGAAAAAATAAAAGTAGATTATTAGCAGGTTAAAAGGACCAGGAATGCCAGAGTTAGGGAGGTGCGATTTTATTTTATTTTTTGAGACAGGGTGTTGCTCTGTCACACAGGCTGGAGTGCGGTGGCACAACCACAGCTCACTGCAGCCTCTGCATCCCTGGACTCAGATGATCCTCCCACCTAAGCCTCCCGAGCAGCTGGGACTAGAGGAGTGCACCACCACACTCAGCATACTTTTGTATTTTTTGTAAAGACAGGGCTTTGCCATGTTGCTCAGGCTGATCTCAAACTCCTGGCCTCAAGCCATCCACCCACCTTGGGCTCCCAAAGTGCTGGGATTACAGGTGTGAGCCCCTCACCAAGCCTCAAATGTGCAATTTTAAATAGGAATAGTCAGTGTAAACATCATCGAGAAACTGACATTTGAGGCCAGGCGTGGTGGTTCGTGCCTGTAACCCAAACACTTTGCGAGGCTGAGCAGGGAAGACCGTTTGAGCCCAGGAGTTCAAGGGTATAGTGAGCTATGATTACACCACTGCACTCTAGCCTGGTAACAGAGTGGGACCCTGTTTCAAAAAAAAAAAAAAGTGAGGGGCGGGACTAGGTTCAGTAGTTCATGCCTGTAATCCTAGGACTTTGGGGCCAAGGCAGAAGAATCACTTGAGGCCAAGAGTTCTAGATCAGTCTAGGCAACACAGCAAGACGTCGCTACAAAAAAAATATAAAAGATTAGCAAGGTGTGGTGGTGCACACCTGTAGTCCCAGCTACTCAGGAAGCAAAGGCAGAAGGATCACTTGAAGCCAGGAGTTCCAGGGTGCAATGAGCTATGATCACGCCACTGCACTTTAGCCTGGGTGACAAAGCAAGACCCTGTCTCAGAAAAAAGGAGAAGGAGAAGAAGAAGAAAGAAATTGACATTTAAGCAGACTGGAAGAAGGCGAAGGAGTTAGCCATGTATATGACGTGATCTCGGCTCACTGTAACCTCTGCCTCCCAGTTTCAAGCGATCCTAGTGCCTTAGCCTCCCAAATAGCTGGAATTACAGGCACATGCCACCACACTGGCTACTTTTTGTATTTTAGTGGAGACGGGGTTTCACCGTGTCGGCCAGGCTGGTCTCAAACTCCTGACCTCAGGTGAGCCGCCCAACTCAGCCTCCCAAAGTGCTGGGATTACAGGTGTGAGCAACTGCACCCAGCAAGATTTTAGAATTTTTTAAAGAGGGTTAATTTTTTGTAATTGATAAAGGGAAAACATGTAAGCAGAAAAATCTGTATCATAGATTGAGTCAAAACCATCTGTTTTCCTGCCTGTGACGTGTTCTTTCAAGCTCTAAGCATACTGGGATGCTGTGGGCATGAGATAAATGTTAAACCAGAAGAATGATTTTAACAATACTGATCTTTTTACCCTTTCAGAATGTAAATTGGCTCCTTTTTGATGGGAGGAGACACCCATCTGCCTCGCTTTTCCACCCACAAAGAATCAGTCTGCCTGTGTGACAATACTTAAAGGAAAAATTAAAATTTTAGTAGTAAATAGCAATTCAAAAATAGGTTTCTTGAAAGAGAATTTCCTAGTTGATGGAAGTGCTGCTCTTGAGTAGACCTGGAACTCCTGATTTCTAAAACTCTGCTGTAGTAAATGTATGAAAATGTAGTTTTGTTTCCCTGCTCTCTGTTTGGGAGGGCAAAGGGGATGCTGGGATTATTTCCATGTTAATTCAAGCAGCTGTGTAAAGCACAGCCTCAAGACCTGTGCAAAGATTTCTCAAAGCACAGTTTTCTTCAGTGACAAAAGATGTCTTTCTTTTTCCTCTTGTCAAACACAATCACTCCCAGATAAAGTCCATTTGCTCTTTTGCCTTCGAGTTGGGCTATTTCCTTTTGCCAGCTGACTAACGTTTTCTAGGGCAGGTTGGAATTAATCATTCAGCACCCTGAGATTTTTCAGGCCAATCAGGGCTGAGGATTAGAAACAATAAAATTCACAGTTCGCCCTCTAACAAAAGGATCTCACACTTGGCCAGAAGTGGATCATAGGCCTCCTTGGAAGCAACAGTATGGGAAATTTTACCAAATAGCCCAATCTTGATTCTCCAGATGTGGCAAATCTTGTTCATTTGTCACCTTCACTGGGCGTCTTGTGCTAATTTATTCCAGAAGTGGTGTGTGTGTTTCTCTCTTCCCCACAAGGTCTCACCATCAAGGCTGAGCACAATTCATTGTCTTATTTCTGAACCCTCTTGGGCCTCCTGGGAGCTTCACTGAAAATCCTCAAGCCCTCCCAAGCATATTTTCATTGCAGCGGCTCAAAGCTCACTGTTGATTCTCCATCCAGCCTCTTCAAGTGACCTGAAACGCCACGTTCTTTCCACCAGGGTGGTGCCTTAATTGGCTACTTTTGCAGAGCCGAGGTCGGTCTGCCTGTGCTCCAAAAAAAAAACAGGTCACTTGCCCCTTTACGTCTGGAGCTTCGAGATCACAAGGCAGAATGTGGTCCCGGCACACACCCAGGAGCAGCAGGCTGGGACCAGCCAGCACTTTTAGACGGGCCAGCCTGGGTGCTAGAACAGATGTCAAGGGATATTTGCTGCAAAGAGGCTCCAGAAATAATGTAAAATTGTTCTGTCCTTTTAAAAATGGAAAATGCCTTGGCAGGGTGATATATTATTTGCCTGGCTGCATTTTCTCTCTGTCTCAGTCAAGGCTTGAAAAGTACTGGCACTTCTGCCTTTTCAAGCAGAGCTTGGTGTAACTGGACCACATCTAATGCCTGTACGATGCAAATGAAGATGGAAACTGTTGTTTCCTTTGATGTGTGTGACTAAATGCTCAAAGGGGATATTTTCTTTTCGAGCCTCCAGTGCATAGAGCCTCTTTAAAAATACCTGTTGGCTCCGTCTCCCCGTTGGCAATTGAAGCAATTCTTGCACTGGAGACAGCGGTTGGGTACAGTCATGATGAATGTCTTTCTCAGGGAAGAAGACCCTTTCCGTGTTTGCAATGATTGTTAAAGTTCTGGAGGGAATTAAGAAGCGTGAAAGGCACGCTAATGATGGGTATCTGCAATGAGCCACTCAGACTTGCCTGAAAAAGTCCAGAGAGCACATTCTGAGGGCAAACTTAGGGATGCAGATGAGTCACAGCTGGAATCCACAGCGGTTCCAGCACTCTCTGCAACCCAGTAGCCTAGAGGGCCCGGGAAGCCACTCCCCCAAACCCCCAGGCATTGACCACTCAGCCTTACCCCTCATCCTCCCTGGCAAGAGGGGAAACTATGCCAACAGCTCTAGGAGAACCTGAGCTCTTCTCCGAATCTGGGTGTTCTCCGGCAGTACACATCCTAGGAAAGCAATAGTTCTGAGCGCTGTCAGAGCCCTAAGCCTCCAAACTGGCTATGCCAGGCACTTGGAACCACTTGCATACCGAGGGAAGCCTGATATGAACCCACCCCGGCCACCGGCCACTTTTTCTTGAATATCTTATTAAGCAAGGCAATCTACAAGAGAAGCTTGTGTTTAAAAGCAAGAACACAAAAGCAAAAAACCATTTGGAACTATCTATAAATCATGATTTGGGTCATTAATTTATTTTATCTTATTTTATTGATTTATTTTTAGAGACGGGGTCTCACTCTATCACCCAGGCTGGAGTGCAGTGCTGCAATCACAGCTCACTGCAGCCTCAACCTCTGGGCACAAGTGATCCTCCTGCCTCAGCCTCCCAAGTCGCTGGGACTACAGGCGTGAGCCACTGCGCCCAGCCAGCCCATTAATTAATTTTTTTTTTTTTTTTTTTTTTTTTTTTTTTTGAGACAGAGTCTTGCTCTGTCACCCAGGCTGGACTGCAGTGGTGGGATTTCAGCTCACTGCAACCTCTGCCTCCCAGGTTCAAGCGATTCTCTTGCCTCAGCCTCCCGAGTAGCTGTGATTACGAGCGCACCACTACATCTGGCTAATTTCTGTATTTTTAATAGAGATGGGGTTTCACCATGTTGGCCAGGCTGGTCTCAAACTCCTGACAGGTGACCCACCTGCCTCAGCCTCCCAAAGTGCTGGAATTACAGGCATGAGCCATAGTGCCCACACCCCATTAATTAATTTTTAATGTACCTTTTTTCTCTTTTTTGCCTGATAAATGTTTACAGTCTCTTGGGGAGGACACTGGGGAGCCAGTCACTTTGGAGGTGGGATATTAGACAGTAGCTCCATGATGTGACTTTGTCACAGTCAAAGTTGTGTGCCTAATGCTTAGATAGGACAGGCACACAACAGTGTGCAATAAATACTGAATGGCCAGGCACGGTGGCTCACGCCTGTAATCCCAGCACTTTGGGAGGCCGAGGCGGGCGGATCACAAGGTCAGGAGATCGAGACCACGGTGAAACCCCATCTCTATTAAAAATACAAAAAATTAGCCGGGCGCAGTGGCAGGTGCCTGTAGTCCCAGCTACTCAGGAGGCTGAGGCAGGAGAATGGCATGAACCCGGGAGGCGGAGCTTGCAGTGAGCCGAGATCGTGCCACTGTACTCCAGCCTGGGTGACAGAGCAAGACTCTGTCTCAAAAAAATAAAAATGAAAAAAAAAAAAGAATAAATAAATAAATACTGAATGAATGAATGAATGCCGAGTCCAGCCCTATCCAAAGAAACCAGAGTGCTGTGGGAGTAGGACATTCACACAGAAGATAATTAAAGGGACCAGGAGCAGTGGCTTATACATGTAATTCCAGCACTTTGGGAGGCCAAAGCAGGAGGATGGCTTGAGCCCAGGAATTCAAGACTGCAGTGAGCTATGATCACACCACTGCAGTCCAGCCTGGATGACCGAGTAAGAGTCCATCTCTATAAAAATAAATAAAGAGGGCCAGTCACGGTGGCCCACGCCTGTAATCCCAGCACTTTGGGAAGCCGAGGTGGGCGGATCATGAGGTCAGGAGTTCAAAACCAGCTTGGCCAGCATGGTGAAACCCCGTCTCTACTAATAATACAAAAATTAGCCAGGCATGGTGGCTCATGCCTGTAGTCCCAGCTACTCGGGAGGCTGAGGCAGGAGAATCACTTGAACCCGGGAAGCAGAGGTTGTGGTGAGCCAAGATCACGTCATTGCACTCCAGCCTGGGCAACAAAGCAAGACTCCATCTCAAAAAAATTTTTTTAAAAATTTAAAATTTAAAATAAAGAATTAAAGGTAGCCCTTGGATGGGTATTTTATCAGTTTGCACTGGCTGCCACGACAAAATATCACAGACTAGGGAGCTTCAACAACGTAAATTTATTTTCTCACAGCCCTGGAGGCTGATAGTCTAAGATCAAGGTGCTGGCAAGTTTAGTTCTTATTGATTGTTTTTTTTTTATTTATTTACTTACTTTGAGATGGAGTTTTGCTCTTGTTTTTTTTGAGATGGAGCTTTGCTCTTGTCACCCAGGCTGGTGTGCAGTGGCGTGATATAGGCTCACTGCAGCCTCCGCCTCCCAGGCTCAAGCGATTCTCGTGCCTCAGCCTCCCAAGTAGCTCAGATTATAGGCACGTGCCATCGTGCCCAGCTAATTTTGTATTTTTAGTAGAGATGGAGTTTCACCATGTTGGCCAGGTTGGTGTCGAACTCCTGACCTCGAGTGATCCACCCACCTCAGCCTCCCAAAGTGCTGGGATGACCGGTGTGAGCCACGGCACCTGGCCGCAAGTTTGGTTTTTAAAACAAATGAGTACCAATTCCATTTCCTGCCACACCCATGAAGGTTACATTTTCCAGGCCTTTCATCTGACCATTGGCGAAATATTTAATGCAAGTATCTCTTCCATGTAAATCCTGATGCAGTTGGTCCTTCAAGCTCCTGCGTTTCTGTCTTCTTTAGTTTGCATGCATGGGCACGGCATTTATGAGTCTGCATTCTGAGAGGCAGTGTGTCCAGTTATCAGGACAGAGCAGCAGTGCTAGGTGTCCTCCTGGCTGCATCTTCACGAGCTGTGGCACCTGGGGCAGGGCACTCAGCTTCGATGATCTCCAAGCTCTTCATCTTTACAAGGTGTTGATGATTCCTATCCTGCCTTCCTCACGGTATCACTGAAATAACCTCATCAGTTCACGTGTCTGTCCTTCTTAAACCAGGGTGCAGAGGGGTGTAAGCCTCAGGATAAACAAGGTGCACCTGCCTAGAGCATCTGTTTTAAACTCTGATTTTTATATTAAAATAAGCACACATGCATTAGGAAGCGGAATGGAAAGTTGGCATGAAATGCAAATAAAATTGAAGATTTCAAATAAATGGTGTCCTTGCTGCAATCTATGTGCTTCTCCCATTCCAGTTGCTTTGATAGGAAAGTTTGAGCAGTGCTGGTTATCTATGAAGATGCATGAGGCTCCCCTCCATGTGCTCATGGAACAATTGCCAGGATCTAGCACAAAGTGAAAAAAAAAAAAAAATCCAAGCACAAAACCAAGTGTTATCATTTGTTTTAGAAAAAAGCAGGGGAGGGGAGATATTTTTAAATGCTTGTGAGTGCAGAGCATACCTTGGGCTGATACATAAGAAATCATAGGCCAGGTGCTATAGCTCACACAAGTAGTTCTAGCACTTCTGGAGGCCAAGGCAGGAGGATTACCTGAGACCAGGAGTTTGAGACCAGCCTGGACAGCATAGCGAGACCCCATCTCTCCAAAAGAAAATAATTATTAGCCAGGTGTGATGGTTTGCACCTGTAATCCTAACTACTCAGGAGGCTGAGACAGGAGGATCCCTTGAGCCCAGGAGTTTGAGGCTACAGAGAGCCATGATCATGCCACTGCCCTCTAACATAGGCAACAGAGCAAGACCCTTTCTCAAAAAAAGAGAAAAGAAATTGTTAAAGAAATAGTATGAATATATAGTATGAATAATAGTATGAAATGCATGTTAAAGGAGTTGTGTCTGAATTAAAGACCTGGGGGACAAGGAGACAAGACACCGGGATGGGAAGGAGGCATCTCACCACCAACCCTCCTGTACTATTTATTTTAACATGCATGCACTGCATATTTGTTAAATCTATCATTTTTAAAAGCAGTAGTTCTGCTTTTAAAATTAGTTATCATTGGCTGGGTGCAGTGGCTCACATCTGTAATCCCAGCACTTTGGGAGGCCAAGGCAGGCAGATCACCTGTGTTCGAGACCAGCCTGGCCAACATAGTGAAACCCCTTCTCCACTAAAAATACAAAACAATTAGCCAGGCGTGGTGGCGGTCGCTTGCAATCCCAGCTACTCAGGAGGCTGAGGCAAGAGAAGTGCTTGAACCCAGGAACTGGAGGTTGCAATGAGCCAAGATCACACCATTGCACTCCAGGCTGGGCGACAGAGCAGGACTCCATCTCAAAAAAAAAAAAAAAAAAAAAAAAAAAAAAAACTTTATCATTCAGGCTGGATGCGGTGGCTCACGCCTGAAATTCTAGCATTTTGGGAGGCCGATGTGGGCAGATTGCCTGAGCTCAAGAGTTCGAGACCAGGCTGGACAACATGGCAAAACCCCATCTCTACTAAAAATACAAAAATTAGCCAGGTGTGGTGTTGCACACCTGTAATCCCACTACTCAGGAGGCTGAGGCATGAGAATCACTTGAACCCAGAGGCGGAGGTTGCAGTGAGCCAAGATCATGCCACGGCACTCCAGCCTGGACAACAGAGCGAGACTGTATCTCAAAAAAATAAAAAGTAAAAAAATTAAAAAATAAAAATAAATGATAGTTATCTGCTGAAGAAAAACACAAAATATTGGACAATAATTATTAAATATTTTGAGTAACAGTGCATAGTAATTGAGTAATAGTGAAATTAAGAGTTTAAATTTCTACTCTCCTTAGCATCTGAGAATGATTTCTCTATCATTTCTACCCACGTCCAGAGAGGAAAAACACATCAGTTCTTATCCTGTGAGATTCTCCCCATAAATAACATTTCACCATAAAAGTTTATCTCTAAGACAAAAAGATGAATCATATTAATTTCTTTAATAGAAGCTTATGTGACATGCATGTCTAACATTGACAATGGTATTACGGAATCATGAATAATAGTATGAAATACATGCAGTTCACTCATTCATTCATATATTAAACAAACACTAGTTAGATATATTATCTGACACCAAGCACTATGCTTAGACCTGTTAATATAAAAGTAAATAAAAATAAAAAGGATTACCCCTATCCTCAAACATTCTGTTCCAGTGGTAGAGATAGGGAAGAAAACACATAACTACAACTCAGAATGAGAAATGCAAAGTCTGGAATAGTCAGTAGATGGTTATAAAGGGGTTAGGGGTGGGGTGTGGTGAAACACATGAGCTTTGGAGTAGGGTGGGCTTGGTTTGAGTCTGGTTCCAAACTTACCACTTGTATGACCCTGAGCAAGCATATTCATCCATTCTTGCATTGCTATAAAGAACTACCTGAGACTGGGTCATTTATAAAGAAAAGAGGTTAAATTGGCTTACGGTTCCTAGGCTGTACAGGAAGCATAGCTGGAGAGGCCTCAGGAAACTTACAATCATGGTGGAAGGTGAAGAGGAAGCTCCACATGGCTGGAGCGGGCGGAAAAGCGAGGGAAGAGGGAGGTGCTACACACATTTGAACAACCAGATCTCACGAGAACTCACTCACTGTCACGAGAACAGCAAAAGGGAAACCACCCCCTTGATCCAATCACCTCCCACCAGGCCCCTCTTCCAACACTGGGGATCACAATTTAACGTGAGATTTGGATGAGGACACAAATCCAAACCATATCAACAAGGTGTTTCCTGAAGCCTCAGTTTCCTCAATGACTATATGGGATTAATACTAGAACCTACCTCATAGGGTTGGTGAGAGCATTCAATGATTAAAAACAAAGTGTAAATGACAAAGTGCTTGTAAACCACTCACCCCAGTCCCTGACACAAATATTAGCTTTCCAAATATTTTTTAATTTCTGTGTTTAGTGGATGGTTGGACGTATGGGTCTGGATGGGGGTTACAGATTTCAGCATCTCCACCATTCAAGTGGGGTGAAGTGAGAATATCAATGAAGTTTTAGTAACAAAGTAGGTGGCTCTATAGTGTATAAGATTACGCAGTTAGGGGCCTCAGATGCAGCCCTGGGTGATGCTGATGTCAATGAGGTGGTTGGAGATCGAGAAGAAAAAAAAAAAAAAAAAAAAAAAACAGAAAAGTTGAAAAGAAAACCAGGGAATGTGGAGAAAGGAAGTGAATGGGAGTTTTCAGGAGGAAGTCGCCATAGAGTTAAAGGCCACAGAAAATTCCAGTTAGAAGCCACCTTCATTCCCACTCGGATGATTATTAATCAAAAAAGAAAAAAACAGCCGGGTGCAGTAGCTCACACCTGTAATCCCAGCACTTTGGGAGGCCGAGGCAGGTGGATCACTTGAGATCAGAAGTTTGAGACCAGCCTGGCCAACATGGTGAAACCCCATCTCTACCAAAAATACAAAAAAAATTAGCCAGGTATGGTGGCATGTGCCTGTAATCCCAGCTACTCGGGAGGCTGAGGTGGGAGGATTGCTTGAACCTAGGAGGAGAAGGTTGCAGTGAGCCAAGATCGACTGGGTGACAGAATGAGACTCCTTCTCAAAAAAAAAAAAAAAAAAAAAAAAAAAAAACAGAGAGAGAGACCAGCAAGTCTGGGCAAGGATGTGGAGAAATTGGAAGCTTCGTGCATCACTGGTGGGGATGTAAAATGGTACCACTGCTGAGAAAAACAGTATGGCGGTTCTTCAAGGAAATAAAAGTAGAATTACCATATAATCCAGCAATTCCACTTCTGGGTATACACCCTAAAAAACTAGAAGCAGGAACTCAAACAGATGTTTGTATACTCATGTTCATGGCAGCATTATTCCCAAAACCCAAAAGGTAGAAGCAACTCTTGTTCACCAAAGGATGAATGGTAAATAAAATGCAACCCATCCACAGAATGTAGTATTATTCAGATGTAAAAAGGAACGAAATTCTAACATATGCTACCACGTGGGTGAATCTTGACATTAAGTGAAAAAAGCTAGATACGTAAGGATAAATACTGCTGAGTGCCGTGGCTCACACCTGTAATCCCAACACATTGGGAGGCCGAGGTGGGTGGATCATCTGAGGTCCGGAGTTCGAGACCAGCCTGGCCAATACTGTGAAACCCTATCTCTACTAAAAATAAGAAATTAGGCAAGCATGGTAGTGCATGCTTGTAATCCCACCTACTTGGGAGGCTGAGGGAAGAGAATCGCTTGAACCTGAGAGGCAGAAGTTGCAGTGAGCCAAGATGGCGCCATTGCACTCCAGCCTGGGTAACAAGGGCAAAACTCTGACTCAAAAACAAAAAAAGGATAAAGATAAATATTGTATGATTCCACTTACATGAAGTACCTAAAGAGTGGTAGAATTCACAGAAGCAGAGAATAGAATGGTGGTTGCCAAGGCCCGGGGGGAGGGAAGAACGGGGAGCTATTATTTGAAAGATGTGGATTTCCATCTGGGAAGATGAAAAAGTTCCAGAGAAGGATGATGGCAATGGTTGCACATCAGTGTGAATGTGCTTAATGTCACCACGCTGTACACTTAAAGGTGGTTTAAGTGATAAATTTTATGTTAAGTATATTACCACAGTATGTTTAAAAATCAAGTTAGAGGACACATGTGTATCCAACCTGGGTGTTACTGGGAATTTTGATGAGCACAGTTGCTGTGGAGAAAAAAGTACAGAAGGCCAGGCGTGATAGCTCATGCCTGTAATCCCAGCACTTTGGGACACCAAGAAGGAAGGACCACTTCTGTGCAGGAGTTCGAGACCAGCCTGGGCAACATTTGTAGAGGTCCCATCTCTACAAAAAAAGAAAAACTTAGCTGGGCATGGTAGCATGTGCTGTAGTCCAAGCTACTCGGGAGGCTGGGGTGGGAGGATCACTTGAGCCTGGGAGGTTGAGGTTGCAGTGAGCTGTGATTGTGCCACTGCACTCAGCCTGGACAACACAGTGAGACCCTGTCTAAAAAAAGAAAAAAAGTAAAAAGTAAAAAGGACAGAAGCCCAGCTACAGGGGATCAAGGAATGACCAAAGAGTAAGAAAGCGAAGGCCCCGAGGTGGGGGGCAATGCAAGGTGGGATGAGAAAGATAGGGTGGGAGGGGAGAGAATCAAGGGTTTTTTTTTTTTGTTTTCAAAGATGGCAGGCATTTCGTTCTGTTTACAGGTTGATGGGAAGAAGGTTTTAATTGGGTATTTGCTCTATGTTTTGGAATGAAAGTTTTTGTCTCTCATTATAATGCAATTAAGTGTTCTGACTTAACACTTAAGGCTGAGGTGGGAAGATTGCTTGAGCCCAGGAGTTCGAGACCAACCTAGGCAACACACTGAGAACCCCCATCTCTATTTAAAAAAAGAAAAAATGATTGCGAGAACAGGAAGCATGTTTGTGGGGGAAGATTAAACCTGCCGTTGAAGGCAGGCATCACGTGTTCCCTAGGGCCAGCTCTCTCCCTGGTGACCTGACCCCTACCCAGCATGGTTCTTCCCTCTTCACTCAGAAGGAAACGTGAACTTGGAGCTGCTTCAACGTGTCAGAAGGCTGCTAATCAAGAGCGTACTTTCCATTTTCTCCGCCACTGGAAGATCAAGAACAGACCTATTGATAATTTGGTAGCCAGTGACTTCTGTTAAAGAGCTAGAAGGCAGCCGAAACACGCCCTGACACTTTCAGGATCAATGGCAACGTGGCTTAAGTGCCAGAAGGAGAGAGTGAACGGGTGATTTCAAGGTTTTTGTTGTTGCTAAGTGTGGACAGTTTCATAAATACCTGTCAACCTCCAGAACATTGAGAAATCAGATGTGTCAGGAGTGGGGGTGTCCCTAAGTGAGTAATGCACACCCCTTTCTGGTGGGATACGTCTCTAGGTCAGTGGTTCTCAAAGTGGAGGTCCCTGGATTAGCTGTATTGGCGTTATCTGGGAACTTGTTAAAAATGCAACTCCTGGCTGGATGTGGTGGCTCACACCTGTCATCCCAGCACTTTGGGAGGCTGAGGTGAGATCAGGAGTTCAAGACCAGCCTGGCCAATGTGGTGAAACCCTGTCTCTATTAAAAATACAAAAATTAGCCAGGTATGGTGGCAGGCGCCTGTAGTCCCAGCTACTAGGAAGACTGAGGCAGGGAGAATTGCTTGAACCCAGGAAGTGGAGGTTGCAGTGAGCCAAGATTGCACCACTGCACTCTAGCCTGGGCAACAGACCGAGACTCTGTCTCAAAAAAAAAAAAAAAAAAAAAAAAATTGGCTATAAGGTGGGCACGGTGGCTCATACCTGTAAATCCCAGCACTTTGGGAGGCTGAGGTAAAAGATCATTTGAGCCTAGGAGCTTAAGACCAGCCTGGGTAATATAGCGAAACCCCATCTCTACAAAAAGAAAAAAAAACTGTCTGTGTTTATTTATTATGCACACACATAAACAGCGAGGATCACATCCAAGCGTTTCATCACAGGCATTCCACCAGTTCCATGCACACATGTGCAGTTGCCCTGGCAAGCATAACACAACCAGATGATTTACACAATTTCTAATGGTTAGAACATCAATATTGAAACCTTTCTCCTCTTGTACAAAGTTTCTCTGCAGAGGAAAATAGTGGCAAAGATGCCAAGTGTTGTTGTTTTTTAAACACTCGTCAAACACGAGGCTTGCTTTTCCAAAGTTTGCATGACTGACATCAAACCAACTGTCCTTTTGGCTTCTTTTAATGTATCAGTGATGATTCTTTCTAACTACGGGGTAGGGAAAACCCGTCTAAAAGGCAGCCTACCTTAAAGCTTCAAATGCATAAAAACTTCATCCTCTTCCTTTTCTTTCTTTCTTTTTTTTTTTTTTTGAACCTCCCAGGTTCAAGCGATTCTCCTGCCTCAGCCTCCCAAGTAGCTGGGATTACAGGTATGCACCACCACACCCAGCTAATTTTGTATTTTTAGTAGAGACAGGGTTTCTCCATGTTGGTCAGGCTGGTCTCGAACTCCCAACCTCCGGTGATCCGCCCACCTCGACCTCCCAAAGTGATGGGATTATAGGCGTGAGCCACCACACCTGGCCCCCTTTTCCTTTTCTTGAGACAGACTCGCTCTGTTGCCCAGGCTGGAGTGCAGTGGCACCATCATGGCTCACTGCAGCCTCGACCTCCTGGGCACAAGTGTTCCTCCCATCTCAGCCTCCTGAGTAGTTAGGACTACAGGCATGCACCATCATGCTCAGCTAATTTTTGTATTTCTTTTCTTTTCTTTTCTTTTTTGATACAAGGTCTCACTCTGTTGCCCAGACTAGAGTTCAGTGGGGCGATCTCAGCTCACTGCAACCTCTGCCTCCCGGGTTCAAGCAGTTCTCTCACCTCAGCCTCCTGAGTAGCTGGGACTACAGGCACGCATCACCACACCTGGCTAATTTTTTAATTTTTTGGTAGAGATGGAGTTTCACTGTGTTGGCCAGGCTGGTTTCCAACTCCTGACCTCAAGTGATCTGGCTGCCTTGGCCTCCCAAAGTGCTGGGATTACAGGTGTGAGCCAGCGTGACTGGCCTAATCTTTGTATTTTTTCTAGCAACAGAGTTTTGCCGTGTTGCTCAGGCTGGTCCCAAACTCCTGGGCTCAAGCAATCCTGCTGCCTCAGCCTCCCAAAGCGTTGGTATTATAGGCATGAGCCACTGTGTCCAGTCTTTTTTCCTTTTTTGTAATAATAGTTTGAGTCTGTACAGCCATCCAGCTGTATGCTTGGTGAGACATTGCCAAGTTTACCAAATGTGTGTTCAGAACCACATGGAGGAGCCCCTTCTTACACCCCCACAGTTTGGTGGCCCATCCATTTAACATGGTTGTCTTGCCATTCGTTGATATGTTCTTGCAATTTATTTTATTTTATTTTATTTTATTTTATTTTATTTTATTTATTTTTGAGATGGAGTCTTGCTCTGTCGCCCAGGCTGGAGTGCAGTGGAGCCATGTCAGCTCACTGCAACCTCTGCCTCCCAGGTTCAAGCAATACTCCTGCTTCAACCTCCCAAGTAGTTAGGATTACAGGCGCCCGCCACCACGCCTGGCTAATTTTTGTGTTTTTAGTAGAGACAGTGTTTCACCATGTTGGCCAGGCTGGTCTCGAACTCCTGACCTCAGGTGATCCGCCTGCCTCAGCCTCCCAAAGTGCTGGGATTACAGGCATGAGCCACCGCGCCCAGCCTGTTCTTGCAATTTGAAGGAAAATGGCAATGGCCAGGAATTTCCTACGAGCAGTGGGTACTGAGTTAGCATTGACTTAGTATATCAGATTTCATTTATTTATGTTTTAGATACAAGGTCTCACTCTGTAGTCCAGGCCAGAATGCAATAGAACAATCACAGCTCACTGTAGCCTCGATCTCCTGGGCTCAGGTGATCCTCCCACCTGAGCCTCCCAAATAGCTGAGACACAGGCACGCACCACCATGCCCAGCTAATTTTTAAATTATTTCTAGAGACTCCAGGTCTCCCTGTATTGTCCAGACTGTTCTGGAACTCCTGACCATAAGCAATCCTCCCGCATTGGCCTCCCAAAGTGCTGAGATAGGTGTGAGCCACCATGCCTGGCAGCAGATAATATTTTCTTACAGGCCTGATGAGACACGTCACCTGATTGCTTTCCACTTTCCAACGCCAGAAACCCTGGATAGGAAAGAGAAGCCACTTGCCCCAGGAACATGCAGAGACTGTGGCAAGGACAGGGAGAGAATCCCCTCATTTTCTGTCTCACTCCCCTGAGGCCACTTTCTCTGGGTGAAAATGCCCCTGAGTCGCAATGGCAGGCTCTGGGAAGGGGAAGAGAATTCCTCTATGGGAACGCTGTGTCTTCTGGGGATAAACCCAGTCTGCTGCTGGACACAGGGCAGGGAGGGGAGGCTTGAATGTAAAGGGAAAAGAGACTGTAGGCTGGGCACGGTGGCTCACGCCTGTAATCCCAGCACTTGCCGACGTGGGCGTATTGCCTGAGCTCAGGAGTCCGCTACCAGCCTGGGCAACACGGTGAAACCCCGTCTCTACTAAAACTACAAAAAATTAGCCAGAAGTGGCGGCGTGTGCCTGTAGTACCAGGTACTCGGGAGGCTGAGGCAGGAGAATGGCATGAACCCGGCAGGCGGAGCTCGCAGTGAGCCGAGTTCGCGCCACTGCACTCCAGCCTGGGCGACAGAGCGAGTCTCAAAAAAAGGAAAAAAATAATACACGAGACTGTGCCCACACGGAGGCGCAATGATGGCAAGCCTACGGTGGAAATGCTCAGCTCTACACCACTCCCCCTGCACCTAGCATATCCCCAGCAGCAGGCTTGGTGGGCACCCAAGGCCAGAGCCAGGACTGGGGGAGGCAAGCCAGGAAGCCAGGCACAGCGTCTCCAGAGGTTTCCACTGGAGGGTGCCCACCCTGCGTGTGCACAGCCGGAGAGTGAGCACCCCCTTACAGTCTGCACTGGAGGCACCTCGCTTGCCTTCCCTCATCCAAGCCTCCCCAAAGACACAATTAAACACCACAGAGGATTCTTTAACAAGATCTGGGATCCTCAGAGCCCTGAGGATGATGACGGGCTGAAGCCAGTATCGAGCCTAATTCTTCCAACCATTGCATAGTCAGCAGTAAACTATGCAAGAGGGAAAAGCAAATAGGCGAGGGAATTGGAGTGTGTTTCCAAATTCCCATTTGGCCATCAGTATCGTGGTGTCAGCAGAAATTCCTTGGTCTCCTTCGTTCTTGTTTCCAGCCTTACTTTCCAAGTTGGGAACATCCTAAGGAAGGCGCTGGACGAATGGCTGGGCCTAGGTTCTCTCTGGTCCTGCCTCTGCCAATGGCACACGGTGGCATCAGGCAAGTCGTGTGGTTTCTACGAGCTCTGTTTTCCTTATTTAAAAATGTACATAAGGCCGAGCACGGTGGCTCACGCCTGTAATCCCAGCGCTTTGGGAGGCCAAGGCAGGCGTATCACAAGGTCAGGAGTTCAAAACCAGCCTGGCCAAAATGGTGAAACCCCATCTCTACTAAAACTACAAAAAAAATTAGCCGGGCATGGTGGCGGGTGCCTGTAATCCCAGCTACTCAGGAGGCTGAGGCAGGGAATTGCTTGAACCCCGGAGGCGGAGCTTGCAGTGAGCCAAGATGGTGCTACCGCACTCCAGTCTGGGCCACAGAGCCAGACTCCATCTCAAAAAAAAAAAAAAAATTTACATAATACCTACTGTGGCAGATCACGAGTTGTCATGAAGGTCAGAGAAAACTTGTACAAGTTCTGTTGAAAATGTAAGATACTCCAGAACTGGGAGGCATAACAGTTGCTGTTTGTTCTGAAATAGTTCTCCAAAGAGCTGTGTCTAGCTCTTTCTAGCAGTGTCTAGCCAGTCATTTTCATTTCATTTATTTATTTATTTGAGACAGGGTGTCACTTTATCATCTAGAATGGAATACAGTGGCACACACATAGTTCACTGCAGCCTTGACATCTCGGGCTCAAGTGATCCCCCTACCTCAGCTCAGCCCAGATATGAGGTTTCACCGTGTTCCCCAGGCTGGTCTCAAACTCCTGAGCTCAAGCAGTCCTGCTCACCTCAGCCTCCCAAATTTCTGGGATTACATGTGTGAGCCACCAATGCCGGGCTTACTTTATTCTTCTGTTTTGTTGTTGTTGTTGTTGTTGTTGTTGTTGTTGTTTTGAGACAGGGTATCGCTCTGTAACCCAGGCTGGAGTGCAGTGGTGCAAACATGGCTCACTGCAGCCTCAATCTCCCAGTCTCAAACAATCCTCCTGCCTCAGCCTCCTGAGTAGCTGGGACTACAAGTACATGCCACGATACCTGGCTAAATTTTTGTTTTTTGTAGAGACAGGTTTTTGCTAAATTGCCTAGGCTGGTCTTGAACATCTGGTCTCAAGCAACCTTCTTGCCTCGGCCTCCCGAAGTGCTGGGATTACAGGCTTGAGCCACCGTGCCCGGCCTACCCTATTTTCATTTTAAATTGCAGTACCCTTGTTTGAAGTTGTAGGAACTAAGAAAGCAAGCCCTGGTGACTTAAATGGAGACTTACAAAACATATAGTATTTAATTTTTTTCTATGTTATTTCCTATTTGTACTTACAAAGCCTATTTAACCCACTAACCCACTATACCAAACTAATGCAACTAGACTGCCTCCACACTGGCTTCTGCAAGCAAGGAGGAAATGCAGGCTTCCTTATGAGTAAAGGGTAGATCCAACTTATAAATAACACCTGGGCTGGCCTGCGACTAGAGTCACCCATGACAGGCTCAGGAATTGTAAGAAGAAATGCTTTCCAATATCCAAACACTCATCTCCATTACTCAGCTATCTTCATTCATTCACTGACTTCTCAAAATCCTCTAAGGATTTTGCTGGATACTAGGCTTAGAGAAGGAACTGCAAGCTACCTTCCAGCAAGGGAGACCAAAGGACAACCATGCAGTTCCACTATGTGTATTCCAAGGACTGTGTGTACTAAGTGCTGAGGAAGACAGAGGAGACACCACCTCCATGGAAGGACATTGGGAGAGTTGGTCACGATGGGCCTCAAGGACTGGATGGGAGCCTGGGAAACTTTGGATGGGAGCCTGGGAAACCATGGCAAAAACCTGTCTCTACAAAAAATACAAAAATTAGCTGGGTGTGATGGTGCATGCCTGTAGTTCCAGCTACTGGGGAGGCTGAGGCAGGAGGATCACTTGAACCTGGGAAGCGGAGTTTGCAGTGAGCCAAGATCATGCCACTGCACTCCAGCCTGGGTGGCAGAGTGAGACACTGTCTCAAAAAAAAAAAAAAAAAAGCCAGATGGGGCAGAAACATCCCACAGTATTGCAGCTGTCTCAGGCCAGTTGTCCCCTGTTTAGTCATTTGTTGACTCTCACAAATGTCTGCATTTCTATACAGGCTCAGGCACTGTTCTTGCCACTGGGTAAGTGAACGACAGAGACAAGTTCATACTGTTATGAGAGCTTACATTTTGGTAGAGCAGACAGACAGTAAAATAAAAAACAAATAAGTAGAATGGTTTCCTATGTGATAGACACTCTGAAGTGAACAAAGCCAGGAAATGGGATAGGGAATGCCTTGCTGAGTGAGTGGAATGGTGGGTGGGATGTTGTTTTATCTGGAGCTGTGGGTATATTGTGGGGAAGAGCATACTGGTCACAGGGAACAGCCTGCACAATGGCCCTGAGGAGGCAGTTAGCTTAGTTTGAGGGACTGATAGGACCACACACGGGAATGAAAGAAGTCAGAACTCAGACTCACACCTGTAATCCTAGCACTTTGGGAGGCCAAGACAGGCAGATCATGAGGTCAGGAGTTCGAGACCAGCCTGACCAACATGGTGAAACCCCGTCTCTACAAAAAATACAAAAAAAAAAAAAAAAAACAAAGAAAAAATTAGCTGGGCATAGTGGCGTGTGCCTGTAGTCCCAGCTACTCAGGAGGCTGAGGCAGGAGAATCGCTTGAACTTGGGACCTGGGAGGTGGAGGTTGCAATGAGCTGAGATCGCGCCACTGCACTCCAGCCTGGGCAACAGAGCAAAACTCCATCTCAAAAAAAAAGAAGAGGCCGGGCGCGGTGGCTCAAGCCTGTAATCCCAGCACTTTGGGAGGCCGAGACGGGCGGATCACGAGGTCAGGAGATCGAGACCATCCTGGCTAACACGGTGAAACCCCGTCTCCACTAAAAATACAAAAAAATAGCCGGACGAGGTGGCGGGCGCCTGTAGTCCCAGCTACTCCGGAGGCTGAGGCAGGAGAATGGCATAAACCCGGGAGGCAGAGCTTGCAGTGAGCTGAGATCCGGCCACTGCACTCCAGCCCGGGCGACAGAGCAAGACTCCGTCTCAAAAAAAAAAAAAAAGAAGAAGAAGAAGAAGAGGAAGAAGAAAGAAGAAGAAGGAGGAGGAGAAGAAGGAGGAGGAGGAGGAGGAGGAGGAGGAGGAGAAGAAGAAGAAGAAGAAGAAGAAGAAGAAGAAGAAGAAGAAGAAGAAGAAGAAGTCAGAACTCAAGGGGACTTGGCCCTGACGGGGAGTTCGGATTTTATTATAAATGTGGCAGAAATCCATTTGTAGAAATTTTCTGCAGAGAACTCATATGATCTAAAGTTTTTGAGAGCCAGGACTCTGTTTCTTTTTCTTTCTTTTTTTTTTTTTTTTTTTTTTTTTGAGACGGAGTCTCGCTCTGTCACCCAGGCTGGAGTGCAGTGGCCGAATCTCAGCTCACTGCAAGCTCCACCTCCAGGGTTTACGCCATTCTCCTGCCTCAGCCTCCCGAGTAGCTGGGACTACAGGCGCCCGCCACCTCGCCCAGCTAGTTTTTTGTATTTTTTAGTGGAGACGGGTTTTCACCGTGTTAGCCAGGATGGTCTCAATCTCCTGACCTCGTGATCCGCCCGCCTCAGCCTCCCAAAGTGCTGGGATTACAGACGTGAACCGCCGCGCCCAGCCTTTTCTTTTTTTTTTTTTTTTTTTTTTTTTTTTTTTGATAGGCTCTTCCTCTGTTGCCCAGGCTGGAGTACAGTGGCGTGATCTGGTTCACTGCAGTCTCGACCTCCCCAGCTCAAACAATCCTCCTACCTCAGTCTTCTGAGAAGCTGTGATTACAGGTGTGTGCCACACGATCAGCTAATTTTTAAAAAGATCTGTGTAGATATGAGGTCTATCTATATTGCCCAGGGTGGTCTTGAACTCCTGGGCTCAAGCAGCCTTCCTGTCTCAGCTGCCCAAAGTGCTGGGATTGTAGGTGTGAGCCACCGTGCCCAGGCAGGACTCTGTTTCTTAATGTTTTCCAACCATTTATTGAACTGAATTGAATTTCACTCACTCTACCAAGAATTAGCCATCTGACCTTGGCCAAATCCCTTCACAGACAACTGCCCCACAGTGTCTTCTTTGCACTTAGTAGGCATTAGCCCAGTGTTTGTTGGATAGAGACCTGCAGCTGCCTCACTGTCATAGGAAGTTGGAGGATGACTCCATCCAGCTCCAGCATTTGCATGAGTCTGTGACCTCAGACTGCTGAAATGATCATAGAGTTATCCATGCTTCTCCAAATGCTTGGTTCCAGGTGCCTTATTATAACCCATTTCTCTCCAGAATGACCCAAACCCCTCCCTGGATGCTTGGCCACAAAGGGGAAATTAACAGTAACATAAAAAGTTAAGCAGGTGAGAGAACATTATCACTCTTGTCAACAATAAAATCTGCTCCTGATCTTCAGCTGTGAGGACAGGCACATCTATTATTTATAGAATACAGATTGTTAAATATTAAATACTTGAGCCTGGGATAGTGCGAGGGTAAAACCAAGAGCGTGAACTTGTCAAAATCGTAAAAATGGTAACTCTTTGCAAGGGTGAAGTGCACCTACGTTTATTACTGCTTTTATTGCACTATAAATTAAGGGGGGAAGCCCATGATGTGTCAATTTCAAGTTCCTTTTTTTTTTTTTTTTGAGATGGAGTTTCGCTCTGTCACCCAGGTTGGAGTGCAATGGTGCAGTCTCGGCTCACTGCAACCTCCACCTCCCAGGTTCAAGCAATTCTCCTGTCTTAGCCTCCTGAATAGCTGGCACTACAGGCCCACACCACCACGTCTGGCTAATTTTTGTATATTTAGTAGAGACGTGGTTTCACTGTATTGGTCAGGCTGGTCTCAAACTCCTGACTTCAGGTGATCCACCCACCTCGTCCTCCCAAAGTGCTGGGATTACAGACATGAGCCACTGCGCCCGGCTGTCAATTTCAAGTTCTAAATGATAGGCATTATCGTTGGGATGGCATCTGTCTGTACCTAGCTCTGCTTCACAAACAGCTCCTAGCCGACTTGCCTGAAACTATGAACTATTTCATCTGGGAAGGTGGTAAGAGAGAGGTTTTCTTCCTTATTTACCACGTGACAGAATGGCAGGCAAGTCAAACTTTTGATGAACTGGTAATTTTTCTTGTAGTTACTTGCACAGACGTCCAAAGGTTTGTGTTGATGCAGGCAAAAATACTTCTTAAAAATCTTAAAAGTAGAGGCTGGGTGCAATGGCTCACACCTGTAATCCCAGCACTTTGGGAGGCTGAGGTGGGTGGATCACCTGAGGTCAGGAGTTAATACCATCCTGGCCAACATAGTAAAACCCTCGTTTCTGCTAAAAATACAAAACTTAGCCAGTGTGGCTGCGCTGTAATCCCTGCTATCTCAGAGGCTGAGGCAGGAGAATGGCTTGAACCCGGGAGGCAGAGGTTGTAGTGAGCCAAGATCGAACCTGGGCAACAGAGTGAGACTTTGTCTCAAAAAGAAAAAAAAAAAAAACTTAAAAGTTGCCAAACATCTTAATTTTTTTCTTTTTTTTTTTTTTTTGGTTGTTACTGGGTTTTGCTCTTATTGCCCAGGCTGCTGGAGTGCAGTGGCGCAATCTTGGCCCACTGCACCCTCCGCCTCCCAGGTTCAAGCAATTCTCCTGCCTCAGCCTCCCAAGTAGCTGGGATTACAGGAGCACACCACCTTGCCCAGCTAATTTTTTGTATTTTTAGTGGAGACAGGGTTTCACCATGTTGTCCAGGCTGGTCTCGAACTCCTGACCTCATGACTCCACCCACCTCAGCCTCCCAAAGTGCTGGGATTACAGGCGTGAGCCACCGCGCCTGGCCTCATCTTAATTTTTATATGATTTTGACATCCCTCAATTTACCCTAATTTATTTCCTGCCTGAATTTTTCATGCAAATTTAAAACTTAACCCACCACCATTTGCTTCATGGCATGAAGTGAGATACCATGAGATTTTTCAGTCTGCCCCTAAGGACTCATAGATGTAAGAACTTGATTTCTTGATTTACTGCTCATAATAAAATGATTTTTTCCCTCTTTTTACAAAGAAGATTTGCACATCCAATTTGTTTTTCCTGTTTAAAAAATGTGTTGAATTAAGCCAAAATATTTCCAATGAAGCACCTGATTCAAACACAAATTCTGTCCCCTGGAATATGCAGCCTCATGTTTAGTAATCACGCAGCAGGGATTATGCATGAAATTATCTCCCTTGAAAACTTGTTGATAGACTTATCAATATTTGGATTAATTTTAATGTTAAAGAAGTAAATCCTTAATGATTCCACTTTAGGGAAAGAAAACTACAACTTAATTGTATTGCAATTTAACCTTGATTATCTCTTTTTCTGATTGAATCCCATACAATGATATCAAATTCAAAAATTAACCTTGTCTGCAGGATGAATAATTACTCAAAACCAGGGAAAAGTCAGAAGAAATTAACAAGGAAATCAATCCCTTCATTTTATGTCACATTCCGGGCATTCTGAGGCACATTTTCAATATGAGCCCATCACCTTCTTCCAAATTCTGCTGAAGTTATATTCTGGAAACATCTAGGCTACTTTCAGAGATGGGAAAACTGAGGTAAGGCAAAATTCCATAACGACAGGAGTAAAAATCAGAAGAAGAAATGATTCAGACAGGGAATAACCAGGAAAGAGGGAAAAACTGGAGTTGAGGGGAGCTGAGATGACCTGCCTGAGGAGAGAGTAAGGACTGGGGATAAGAGAAGACAGAGGGAAAATTGCTTTCAAAAAGCTGCTGGCGGCCAGGTGTGGTGGCTCACGCCTGTAATCCCAGAACTTTTGGAAGCTAAGGCGGGAGGATTGCTTGAGCTCAGGAATTTGAGACCAGCTTGGGCAACATAGCCAGACCTTGTCTCTACTAAAAATTAAAATGCGAAAATTAGCCATGTGCAGTGGCGTGAGCCTGTAGTCCCAGTTACACAGGAGGCTGAGTCAGGAGGATTGCTTGAGTCCAAGGAGGTTGAGGCTGTGGTAAGCAGTGACCATACCATTGCATTCCAGCCTGGGAGACAGAGCCAGACCCCGTCTCAAGAAAGGAAAAAAAAAAGGGCCAGGCATGGTGGCTCACGCCTGTAATCCCAGCACTTTGGAAGGCTGAGGTGGGCGGATCACGAGGTCCGGAGATCAAGACCATCCTGGCTAACACGGTGAAACCCCATCTCTACTAAAAATATAAAAAAGTAGCCAGGTGTGGTGGCGGGCGCCTGTAGTCCCAGCTACTCGGGAAGCTGAGGCAGGAGAATGGCGTGAACCCGGGAGGTGGAGCTTGCAGTAAGCTGAGGTCAGGCCACTGCACTCTAGCCTGGGTGACAGAGCGAGACTCCGTCTCAAAAAAAAAAAAAAAAAAAAAAACCTAGTGAGCAACCATCCATCCAGTTTAGATCAGGAAGGCAGAGTGTGCTCAGAGAAAGATCTCTGGTGAAAAAAAGGAGATTTAATAGAATAGATGGAATAATTGAGAGCTTAAAAAATAATTAAGAAAAGGATTAACACAAGTCGTGCAAGAAAAAACGGAAAAGAAAGGCAATTAGACACTCAGGAAAAACAAGCATATACAAGAAATAATGGCCTGCAAATGAAGCAAATGAAATGTATCATAATGTTAAGCAATTGGTGGAATATGACAGATTTTTTTTCACGTTTGGAAAAATAGTGTAGAGCTCACTACCAGGCCAGGCAACAAACACTCCTGAGAATGGCATCATGATGGGAAGCCGTTCATGGGTTTCTGACTTTTAAAGTCAAGCTGCAGACATCGCACCCAAGACTTGGTTGTGTTGGCAAGACAGAATGCAAATGTTAACAAGTACTAACACGTGAAAAAGTTAAAAAGTGAAACTGATAGATGTTATGATGAGGAGAGGAGGAAAAATGGGGTGTAAATATCTTTGTCTGACAAAGTGGAGGATCAAGTGAAATTGTGGAAAGTGTATATATAAGAAATCAAAATAGATCCTTTTGCAGTTCATTAGCATGATGTGAGAAAACATTTTAAATGGTCCATTTTTGGTCAGGTATGGTGGCTAATGCCTGTAATCTCAGCACTTTGGGAGACCTCCAGCAATCTGCCTACCTCGGCCTCCCAAAGTGCTGGGATTACAGGCTTGCGCCTCCGTGACCAGCCAGATTTTCTACTTCTTCTTGAATCCTTTCTTGAGTTTTCCCCCTCTCTTAATGGTTGATATTTATATTATTACAGTACTTAAATTATTCTATCCATCACCTTTCTAACTTTTAATAGGCTTATATTTTGATTTCTTATTTTATTTTATTTTTCTGTATTTCATGTCAGATGGGTAACATCCTGATGTAACACATTTTGAGGGAGGCACTCTCACACATGCTAGTGAAAACCTAATCATGTGTGAGGAAACACATATTCACTCCTTCAAACCCAAAGAATGGACTCGGAGACACGAAGAACGGCGGAAGTGAGATGTTTAATGGCAGTCTTGCAAGATGGGGTGTCTGGTAGGCAGGCATGGCCAGGGCAGCTACAGCAGGTAATTGATCTTCTAGCACGCGGTCCCTCCCCAAGTTGCTCATTGGTCTAATACTATGGGGTTACAATCTTCCTGGATGTCACCTAAGTTTCATTATCCGCCTTTAAGGTCAGACCCAGGTCCCCTTCCCTGCTAAAGTTTCAATTTCCCAATCATGAAACTTTCTTCCCTTTTATGGGCTGACCCCTTCTCTACATTCTGTTCATTTATCGTGACCTTCTAGGTGCATGAGCCATCAGGTTTGTTACATCTGCAGGCTGGCTGCCAGTACTCAGATTTATCATACCTTGAAAATGGACTATTTGTGTATTTATTTTTGAGATGGAGTTTCCTTCTTGTTGCCCAGGCTGGAGTACAATGGCAGAATCTTGACTCACTGCAACCTCTGCCTCCTGGGTTCAAGCGATTCTCCTGCCCCAGCCTCCCAAGTAGCTGGGATTACAGGTGCCTGCCACCACAACGAGCTAATTTTTTGTATTTTTAGTAGAGACGGGGTTTCACCATGTTGGTCAGGCTGGTCTCGAACTCTCTACCTTAGGTGATCTACCCTCCTCGGCCTCCCAAAGTGCTGGGATTACAGGTGTGAGCCACCGTGCCAGGCCAAGAAAATCTCTTGAACCCAGGAGGTGGAGGTTGCAGTGAGCTGAGACTGCGCCACTGCACTCCAGCCTGGGTAACAGAGCAAGACTCTGTTTCAAAAAAAGAAGAAGAAAGAAGGAAGAGGAGGAGGAGGAGGGGGAGGGGGAGGGGAGGGAAAGTGGAAGGGGAAGGGGATACCTATAACAAGTAAGCAAATTGAATTAGTAATCAAAAACCTTCCTCTACACACACACACACACACACACACACAGAGAGAGAGAGAGAGAGAGAGAGAGAGAGAGAGAAGCCCAGGCCTAGAATTCACTGGTGAATTCTACCAAATGTTTAAAGAAGAATTAACAACAATCCTTCACAAGCTCTCCCAAAAAATAAAGCAGGAGGGAATACTTCTCAGCCTATTCTGTGAGACCAGTATTCCCTAGTACCAAAACCACACAAAGGCATCACTAGAAAATCACATACCAACAGACCTTATGAAGATACACAAAAAACTCTACAAACTAGCAAATTGAATCCAGCAAATACTAGCAAATCAAATACTAGCAAATTGAATCCATATGAAAAAGATTATAGGCTGGGCACGGTGGCTCATGCCCGTAATCCCAGCACTTTGGGAGGCTGAGGCAGGCGGGTCACGTGAGGTCAGGAGTTTGAGACCAGCCTGGCCAACATGATGAAACCCCGTCTCTACTGAAAATACAAAAATTAGCTGGGCAGGATGGTGGGCGCCTATAATCCCAGCTTCTTGGGAGGCTGAGGAAAGAGAATGGCTGGAACCCGGGAGGCAGAGGCTGCAGTGAGCCGAGATTACGCCACACACTCTAGCCTGGGCGACAGAACAAGACTCCTCCATCTCAAAAAATAAATAAATAAAAAATAAAAATAAAAAATATTATAGTGGGGCATGGTGGCTCATGCCTGTAATCTCAACACTTTGGGAAGCTGACATAGAAGGATCGCTTGAGGCCAGCAGTTCAAGACCAGCCTGGGCAACATAGCAAGACCCTGTCTCTAAAAAAAAAAAAAAAAAAAAAAAAATTTAATTAGTGGAATGTGGTGGCACATGCCTGTGGTCCCAGCTACTCAGAAGGCTGAGGCGGGAGGATTGCTTGAGCACAGGAATTGGAGACTGCAGTGAGCTATGATTGTGCCACTGCACTCCAGCCTGGAGGAGAGAGCAAGACCTTCTATGAAAAAAAAAAAAAACAGTGGCTCAAGCCTATAATCCCAGTACTTTGGGAGGCTGAGACGGGTGGATCACGAGGTCAGGAGACCGAGACCATCCTGGCTAACATGGTGAAACCCCGTCTCTACTAAAAAATACAAAAAACTGGCCGGGCGCGGTGGCTCAAGCCTGTAATCCCAGCACTTTGGGAGGCCGAGGCGGGCGGATCACGAGGTCAGGAGATCGAGACCATCCTGGCTAACACGGTGAAACCCCGTCTCTACTAAAAAATACAAAAAACTAGCCGGGCGAGGTGGCGGGCGCCTGTAGTCCCAGCTACTCGGGAGGCTGAGGCAGGAGAATGGCGTAAACCCGGGAGGCGGAGTTTGCAGTGAGCTGAGATCTGGCCACTGCACTCCAGCCTGGGTGACAGAGTGAGACTCCTTCTCAAAAAAAAAAAAAAAAAAAAAAAAAAAAAAAAAAAAAAAAAATACAAAAAACTAGCCGGGCAAGGTGGCGGGCGCCTGTAGTCCCAGCTACTCGG
Organism: Rhinopithecus roxellana; assembly: GCF_007565055.1. Classification (NCBI taxonomy): domain Eukaryota; kingdom Metazoa; phylum Chordata; class Mammalia; order Primates; family Cercopithecidae; genus Rhinopithecus; species Rhinopithecus roxellana. The sequence goes on from NC_044560.1 coordinate 29,292,624, forward strand.
GAGGCTGAGGCAGGAGAATGGCGTAAGCCCGGGAGGCGGAGCTTGCAGTGAGCTGAGATCCGGCCACTGCACTCCAGCCCAGGCGACAGAGCGAGACTCCATCTCAAAAAAAAAAAAAAAAGAAAGAAAGAAAGAAAGCAATTAGCATTCTAAATAAATGGAATCTATGTTCACGGATTGGAAGACAATACTGTTAAGATGCCAACTCTCCATATTGGTCCACAAATTAAGCACAATCCCTATCAAAGATCTAAACATAAGAGCAAAGACTATACACATCGTAGAAGAAAACACAGGAGTCAAAAATCTTCATGACCTTGGATTAGCCAATAATTTCTTAGAAACATCTCAAAAAGTGCAAGTGACAAAAGAAAAAATAAATTGAACTTCCTTCAAAATTTAAACTCTGGTCATGTAAAGGACACCATTCAAGAAAATAAAAAGATAACCCATAGAATGAGAGAAAATATATGCTATCATATATCTGTAAGTGTCTAGTATCCAGAATATGTAAACAATTCTTGCAACTCAACAATAAACAGGCAATCCAATTTAAAAAGGACTGAAAGGTTTGTAGAGACATTTCTCCAAAGAAAATATATAAATGGCCAATAAGCTTGTGAAAAAATAAGCTCAAAATAATTAGGGATATATACAAATCAAAACCACAATTAGACACCACTTTACATCCATCATGATGGCTATAAGAAGAAAGACAGCCAGGTGAGGAAACTCATGCCTGTAATCTCAGCACTCTGGAAGGCCAAGGCAGGAGGATCTCTTGAGCCCAAGAGCTTAAGACAAGCCTAGGCAACATAGCTAAACCTCGTCTCTACAAATTTTTTTTTTTAAATAATCAGGCATGGTGGTGTGCATCTGTGGTCCCAGCCACTCAGGAAGGAGGTTGAGGTGAGAGGATTGCTTGGGCCCAAGATGTTGAGGGCAGTGAGCCATGATCATGCCATTGCACTTCTTCCCTGTCTCAAAAGAAGAAGAGGCCCAAGAGGTTGAGGACAGTGAGCTGTGATCATGCCACTGCACTTTAGCCTGGGCAACACAGAGTGAGACCCTATCTCAAAAGAAGAAGAAAAAGAAAAAAGAAAGAAGGAGAATAAGGAGGAGGAGGGGAAGAAGGAGAAGAAGAGGAGGAGAAGAAGAACAGACAGACAAATAACAAGTATTGGTGAGGATGTCAGGGGTTGACAAGAAGGAATAGTAAGAGTCCTTGTTAATGAAGATAGGGGTTTCTTTTTTGCAAGGACAAAAATGTTCTGGTTTTAGAGAATGGTGCACAGTGGATTTAGAGATGGTTGCACAGCTTTGTGAATAGGTGTACTAAAAACCAATGAATGGTACACTTTAACAGAGTGAATTTTATGACCTGTGAATTATATGTCATTAAAGCAGCGATGAAAAATAAAAAGAGAGAAAAGGGGAGAGAGGGAAGAGGTAGAATGTTTGAGCTAAATCTTCATCTTCCTATTTAGGAGTCAGAAGGTATTGTCCAAAATTGATAAATCAAATTAGAGAGGTGTATTAGTCTGTTTTCACACTGCTGTAAAGATACTACCGAGAGTGTGTAATTTATAAATGAAAGAGGTTTAATTGGCTCACAGTTCTGCGTGGCTGGGAAGGCCTCAGGAAACTTTCCATCATGGCGGAAGGGGAAGCAGGCATGTCTTACATGCCAGCAGGAGAGAGAGAGAAAGTGAAGTGGGAAGAGCCCCTTATAAAACCATCAGATCTTGTGAGAACTCACTCATTATCACTTCAGCCTGAGCAACAGGGTGAGACCCTATCTCAAAAGAAGCATGGGGGAAACCGTCCCCATGATCCTATCACCTCCCTCCCCTGACACATGGGGATCACAGGTCCCTCCCTCCACATGCGGGAATTACAATTCAAGATGAAATTTGGGTGGGGACACAGAACCAAACCATATCAGGAGGTATGATCATAAAGCAGCAGAGGAAATTCCAGAAGAATTAAAGAAACAGTTAAAATTGCTTTGGGGACTGGGGTAAGAATGCCACTTTTCAACATTATTATCTTTCTACTTTTTTTTACTTGTTATTGTGTGTATATTATTTTGATATGCCAACTTAAAATAATCAAAATGATCAAAATCTAGTTTAAAGGGAGTTTATTCAGGCACAAAGTTTGAAGATGAGCTGCCTGGGAAGCACAGATTCCAAAGAAAGGAAGTCAGTGCTCCAAAGTGTAGAAGCTTGCGATTGTTTATATAAACAAAGTTTGGGGAAGCGTAACAGAATCTCAACATCCTTCTATATAAGGTTTAATGCATAATTACAACATCTGGTTAGCTGAGGTAGTCTTTTTCCTTTTGGGAAAGGTATAGTTAACCTTCCACACTAACGATGTAAGTCATGGGATCTTAAAGAGGTTTAATTGGCTCACAGTTCTGCGTGACTGGGAAGGCCTCAGGAAACTTACCATCATGGCGGAAGGGGAAGCAGGCATGTCTTACATGGCAGCAGGAGAGAGAGAGAAAGTGAAGCGGGAAGAGCCCCTGGTCTAAGTTAGGCACAGGACAATAAAGGAGGCAGTTCATCTACAACAAAGATTAGTGATTGGAAAGGGAGGAGGTCTTTGGTCTCTGGTCTCTCCCAGTCATTTACAGAACAAGAGCAATGAGGAAGAGAGTTCAACTATAACCTAAGAAGCAGAAGTTGCAAATATGCCATGTGACAGTCTCCAGGGCTTAACTCCCCACATGGCATAATAAATTTAGAGTCCTGCATATTTTTTCTTTTACAGATATAAAAATATAGATAGATAGATATTCAAAATGCAAGCATATTTTCGAGGCTTTTTTATTTATTTATTTATTTATTTATTTATTTATTTATTTATTTATTTATTTATTGAGACAGTGTATCCGTCTGTCACCCAGGCTGGAGTCCAGCAGCGTGATCTCAGCTCACTGCAACCTCTGCCTTCCAGGCTCAAGCGATTCTCCTGCCTCAGCCTCCCAAGTAGCTGGGATTACAGGTGCTGAGCCACCACCGCCCGGCTAATTTTTGTATTTTTAGTAGAGATGGGATTTCACCATGTTGGCTAGGCTGGTCTCAAACTCCTGACCTCAAGTGATCCATCCGCCTTAGCCTCCCAAAGTGCGGAATTATAGGTGTGAGCCACCCCGCCCGGCCCAAAATGCAAGCATTTTTTCAAATGCTCCTAGAGCTTCAGGCCAGGACAGGGGAAGCTTTGAAAAGTACTCCTGGGACACGGAGATGCAGCTTCGGACCCAGACTCTTCCTGGAAACTGTCTGCACAGTGAAATCTTGTCTCAGCTCCATGCCTGCTGCTGTTCCCCCACTGCATGTCCTGCTGTGGCCAGATGACCCAGTCTGGGCTTGAGCAAGGGTAATGACTGATACAGATTTTTCCCAACCAGCTGAGAGATCAGAGAGTGACAGTGTCAAAAACGGAATGGTGAAAAGAATGAACTGTAAAATTAATTAAATGTCATCTACTCAAAAATGCAGCAAGCCTGGAATAAGCACACGGGCCAAGGCTTAAACAGTCAGCACTCAGCTCCCATGTACCTCTTTATTGTCCCCCCAAGAGTGTGCCAAGAAATTGGGGGTTCATGCTGTCATCAGTGTCTCCACCCCTCAGCTTCTATCACTTTAATTCCAAACCACTCCTCTCCTGGGTTGACTCTGTTGCTTAGCTAGCATACAGCTCAGACAGCTCTCCATTTGATCCAGTACTCAAGAAATTTAAGAAAAGAAAAAACAACCAAAAAAAAAAAAAAATGGTGTGTCAGGTAATTTTGTCCCGGATCTTTCCCTCCGAGTCATGAATATAATAGATTTGACTTTTTACGTTGTGTGCCCCCCTAAGAAGCATAAAAGAAAGGTTACCCTGGCAAGCAGCTAGAAAAGAGTTTAATTAATCCCAAAGTGTGTGCCTCGTTTGGAAAGCACATCACAAAAGAATCCTGTGTTTACTGAACTAGATCCTTAAGGCTATTATCCCTCCACCAATGGTGAGATTTTTCTGAGGGAGCCGCGTCCCTTGTGGTCTGCGGTACTGCCGTTAAAACTAAGATCCACCCAGGGAACTAGGATTGAAGATGCTGAAGGTGCAGGAACTTTGCCCTTGGCGGAGGGAATTGGGGGCCCCTGAGGTTGTGCAAAGTTGTCTAAGCCCTAACCCTGTGGATTTCTTCACTCTCTTGGGTGGAGGGGAGGGTGCCCAGCTGGCTTTCCCCAGACCATTCCCAAGAAGCAGAAGTGGTAGGGAGCTGCCTTTGATGTGCTTCTGGTTTGCCATCCCTTTTTTGAAAGCAAATGCTGTCCTACCTTAGCAGATGTGCTAGGACTAACCAGAAACTGGTTGCCCTAAAATTTAAAAATGCAATCATGGTTTTTTGCTTTTGTTTTTGATTTTGAGACCAGATCTCGCTTTGTCACCCAGGCTGGAGTGAATCGGTGTGATCATAGTTCTCTGCAGCCTCGACTTACTGGGCTCAAGTGATCCTCCCACCTCAGCCTCCCACCGAGTAGCTGAGACTATAGACACATGCTATCAAGCCTGTCTCATCTATTTATTTTTTGGAAAGCTATATTACCCAAGCTAATCTCAAACTCCTGGGCTCAAGTGATCCTCCCGCCTCTGCCTCCTAAAGTGTTGAGATTACGGGCGTGAGTCACTGTGCCCAGCCTATCAATTAAATGAGTGACTTTTTTTTTTTTTTTGAGACAGAGTCTCACTCTGTAACACAGGCTGGAGTGCAGTGGCAAGATCTCGACTCACTGCAACCTCCACCTCCCAGGTTCAAGTGATTCTCCTGCCTCAGCCTCCCAAGTAGCTGGGATTACCAACTCCCACTGCCACACCCGGCTAATTTTTGTTATTTTTAGTAGAGACGGGGTTTCACCACGTTGGCCAGGCTGGCCTCGAACTCTGATCTCAGGTGATCCACCCGCCTCAGCCTCCCAAAGTCCAAAGTGCTGGGATGACTAGCGTGAGCCACCGTGCCTGGTCTTTTTTTTTTTTTTTTTTTTTTAAGAAGCTTAGGCCACTACATCATGGGTGAACCTTGAAAACGTTATGCTAAGGGAAATAAACCAGTCAGTCACAAGAGGACAAAATTTGTATGATTCCACTCATATGAGAGAAGTAGAGTCATGGAATTCATAGAAAGTAGAATGGTGGTTTCCAGAGGATAAGGGGGTGGCGGGGGAATGGGGAGCTTTTGTCTAATGGGTACAGAGTTTCAGTTTCACAAGATGAAGAGCTCTGGAAACGGATGGTGGTGATAGCTGCACAACTGTGAATATACTTATGCCACTGAATGGTATACTTAACATGGTTAAAATAGGCCTGGCGCAGTGGCTCACACTTGTAATCCCAACACTTTGGGAGGCCGAGGTGGGCGGATCACCTGAGGTTGGGAGTTGGACACCAGGCTGACTAACACAGAGAAACCCCGTCTCTACTAAAAATACAAAATTAGCCACGCGTGGTGGCACATGCCGGTAATCCCAACTACTCGGGAGGCTGAGGCAGGAGAATCACTTGAACCCGGGAGGTGGAGGTTGAGGTGAGCCAAGATCGTGCCACTGCATTCTAGCCTAGGTGACAGAACGAGACTCTGTCTCAAAAAAAAAGTGGTTAAAATAGTACATTTTATTATATGTATATTTTACTAGAATTTTAACAAATAAATTGGGCCAGGCAAGCTGGCTCACACCTGTAATCCCAACACTTTGGGAGGCTATGGAGGGAGGATAACTTGAGCTCAAGAGTCCAAGATCAGCCTGAGCAACATAATGAAACCCCATCTCTACAAAACATGCAAAAATTAGCCAGGCGTGGTGGCACATGACTGTGGTCCCGGCTACTTAGGAGGCTGAAGTGGGAGGATCATTTGAGCCTGGGAAGTAGAGGTTGTAGTGAGCTGAGATGCTGCCACTGCATTCCAACCTGGGAGACAGAGCGAGACCCTATCTCAAAAAAAAAAAAAAAAAAAAAAAAAAAAAAGGCCAGGTGTGGTGGCTCATGCCTGTAATCCTAGCACTTTGAGAGGCCGAGGTGGGCAGATCACCTGAGGTCAGGAGTTCGAGACCAGCTTGGCCAACACGGTGAAACCCCGTCTCTACTAAAAATACCAAAAATTAGCTGGTCGCAGTGGTGCGCCTCTGTAGTTCCGGCTACTCGGGAGGCTAAGGCAGGAGAATTGCTTGAACCCAGGAGGTGGAGGTTGCAGTGAGCTGAGATGGTGCCACTGCACTCCATCCTAGTAACAAAGCAAGACTCCATTTCAAGAAAAAAAAAAAAAATTAATTAACAAAAATAGCTCAGGTCTTAGTCTATTAAAAAATATACGGCATCCTGCTTTATTGTAGGTGTTAGCATTATGTTGATTTCAAAGACAGCTTAGCAGCCCAGGCAGGGGCAGCTCAGTGGGCATCTGAGGGCAAGCCCGGACTCTTCTGGAGCCTGGGAGGGAGGAAACTTCTCCTCCTCATGAGTAATGACTGTGGTTTTCTGGCAAACATTAAGAAGGAAGGAACTAAAAATACTTCTCGGCCACTCTGCCAAAACTGCACAGTGCTCGGAACGTACCAGGCCAACATGTTGAAGCACTTTCAGAGTGAGAGGGATCTGCCTAAACACCAAGGTCAAAGTCAGTTCACACCTTCGCCTTTGCCTCTTGCTGAGGTGAGAGGAAGGAGGAAGGACGGGGCCGCCATCACAGCTCTAGACCACTGTCCACCCAGGAGAGAGGCAGCGGCAAGGGGAACCAGCCCAGACTCCGCGCGTGTGGTCACAGAGAGGCCTCCCCCGGCCAGCTGCAGGGCCCAGTTGAGCGCTGCCAGGAGGGGCCTCTTCTGCTGCCAACTCCAAGAAGCTAAGGCAGAAAGAGCAGCATAGACATTTCCCTAATGCGTCCTCCCGAGCTGCGGGAATCCAAGCCGAGACACCTGCGGAGGGGGGAGAAGAAGGGGAGAAATAGGTGTGAGAAGGGCAGCCCAGGTGGAGCATGGTCCTGGAGGGAGGAGCTTCTTAAACTCCACTGTGCACGGGACTCACTGGGGGCTCCGGTTACAAAGCAGATTCTGATTCAGCCGATCTTGGGTGGGGCCGATATCCCGCCTTTCTAACAAGCGCCCAGGTATGCCGACGCAGCTGGCCCATGGACCACACTTTGAGCAACAAAACAAACCCCCCCACCCCTCCGCCAGGCACAGTGGGCAAATAGGGATGGGAGTTCAGGGTTGGCAGTAGTGACTCGGGTGTGGTGAGGTCCTGGTTTGGGGACTGAGGAACATTTTCTGAATCCTGCCTTACCGTACAGGTGGGCTTGAGAGCCAACGGCCTGTGGCTTTGTATCAGGTGTTTTGATGGTTAAGATTGAGTGTCAACTTGATTGGATTGAAGGATATAGAGTATGGATCCTGGGTGTGTCTGTGAGGGTGCTGCCAAAGGAGATTCACATTTGAGTCATGGGCTGGGAAAGGCAGACCCACTTTCAATCTGGGTGGGCACCATCTAATCAGCTGCCAGCTCGGCTAGAATGTAAGCAGGCAGAAAAATGTGGAAAGAGAGACTGGCCCGCCTCCCAGCCTACGTCTTTCTCCCATGCTGGATGCTTCCTGCCCTCGAACATCGGACTCCAGGTTCCTCAATTTTGGAACTCGGACTGACTCTTCTTGCTCCTCAGCCTGCAGATGGCCTGTTGTGGGACCTCGTGATGGTGTGAGTTAATACTTAATAAATTCCCCTTTATATATATACATTTTATATATATAATATATATATAATATATTCCATTAGTTATATATTCCATTATATATAATATATATTCCATTATATATCATATATTCCATTATATATCATATATTCCATTATATATAATATATATTCCATTATATATATATTATATATATATATATATTCCATTAGTTCTGTCCCTCTAGAGAACCCTAATACAGATGTGAAAGAATGTTACTCAGTTTGGGTGCTGCCAAGTGGGTTTGGGGAGTACAGGTACCCACTAACCACTGGAGAAAGAGTGTCATTGCAGAAAGGGTACACACTGACCCAAATGAGGAAGCCTCAGTGTCTGACACACCTAGATTCAAACCCCAGGTGTTCCACATCAACCACGTGCCCTTGGGCAGATCATTCTGAGCCTCAGTTTGTTTATGTATCTATCACCTTTCTGTGACTGATAGAATAATGGCCCACAACCATGTATGAATACATGTCCTAACCCCCAGAGCCTGTGAATATGTGATTTCATATCACAAAGGTCTTTTTATTTTTTTCTTTGGTGAGACTGAGTCTCACTCTGTCACCCAGGCTGAGGTGCAGTGGTATGATCTTGGCTCACTGCAACCTCCACCTCCGGGTTCAAGTGATTCTCCTGCCTCAGCCTCCCAAGTAACTGGGATTACAGACATGCACCACCACACCCGGCTAATTTTTGTATTTTTAGTAGAGACGGGGTTTCACCATGTTGGCCAGGCTTGTCTCAAACTCCTGACTTCAGGTGATCCACCTGCCTTGGCCTCCCAAAGCACTGGGATTACAGGCGAAAGCCACCTCACCCGGTTCACAAAAGATCTTTACAGATGTGATAAAATGGAAAGATGTTGAATTATGGGGACTCTCCTGCATCATCCAGGTGGACCCAGTGGGATCACAAGAGTCCTTAGAAGGTGGAGGCATGAGAGTCAGAGTCTGAGAAGGAGATGGGATCACAACCACCAAGGTCAGAGCGAGATATGAAGAGGCAGCACTGCTGGCTTTGAAGAGGAGGAGGAGGGGACCACAAACCAAGGGATGTGGGCAGCCTGGAGGAGCTGGAAAAGGCAAGGAAAGGGATTCTCCTGCAGAGCCTAGAGCAGGAACGCAGCTCTGCCAATGCCTTCATTTTGGTCCAGTAAGACCCATTTCCTCCATAACTGTAAGATAATAAATGGATGTGTTGTTTTAGGGCACTACGTTTGTGATGACTGGTTACAACAGGAGTAGGAAATGCATGTACTTTCCCACAGGATATTTACAAAGATTAATGAAATTGTCAGCGGGCAGTGGCTCACACCTGTAATCCCACCACTTTGGGAGGTCGAGGTGGGTGGATCACTTGAGGTCAGGAGTTCAAGACCAGCCTGGGCCAACACGGTGAAACCCCATCTCTACTAAAAATACAAAAATTAGCCAGACTTGGTGGTGGGCACCTATAATCCCAGCTACTCAGAAGGCTGAGGCAGGAGAATCACTTGAACCCAGGAGGGGAAGGTGGCAGTGAGCTGAGATGGTGCCACTGCACTCCAGCCTGGGCTCTGTCTCAAAAAATAATAATAATAATAATAATAATGAAATTATGCATCTTGGAGCACAGGGTCAAAAAGAGAAAAGAAATTATGCATCTGTAGGGTTCCCAGCACAGAACCCTGCTCTCCTTAAGCTGCAGTTGTTAGCAGGCTTGCGCCGTGTCATGCATAGCAGGGACAAGCATGTTTATTACTGTCAGGAATATAGGTGCCGCTCTATCGGGGCGCCCCCACCCTCCCCTGCACCAGAGCAATGGAGATTTCTCATACCATGGCTGATCGCTAAATGGTGACCACAGACCTCCTGAATCCACACACTTCGATGACTCTCAGGTCAGACAATCACTGGAGTAGGGGAAGGAGGGGTCCCCAAAGTATGATCAGGAACCACTGATGAAGCACAAAGGGGACATTCATCCTGAGGATTCCAGCCAGCACCATGCCCTTTCCTTTACCTAAGAGAGAAAAGTCTCTAAACCTGCGAACTTCACACACACACACAGACACACACAATGCCATTTGAGGCCAGACATCATGGCTCACACCTGCAATCCCAGCACTTTAGGAGGCCAAGGCAGGAAAATCACTTGAGCCTCGGAGTTCAAGACCAGCCTGGGCAATGATGTGGCAAGACCTCGTCTCTACGAAAAAATTAGATAAAATAAAATTAGCCAGGCATGGTGGTGTGCACCTGTAGTCTCAGCTACTCAGGACACTAAGACAAGAGAATTTCTTGAGCCCAGGAGTTTGAGGTCAGTCTGGCCAACTTAACGAAACCTCTTCTCTAAAAAAAACAAAAAACAAAAAAATTAGCCAAGCATAATGGTGCGTGCCTATTTGTAGTCCCAGCTACTTAGGAGGCTGAGATGGGAGGATCACTTGAGCCTGGGAGGCAGAGGTTGCAGTGAGCTGAGATCGCAGCACTGCACTTCAGCCTGGGCAACAGCAAGACCCTGTCTCAAAAAAAAAAAAAGCCATTTTGGAAATGGGGAGGCAATAGTGTAAAATGGGCTCATCTGCAGTCACAATTTTGGGTTGATACAAATGAAACAGACATAGAGTTGAGGCTCCGTAAAGGAGGGGGTGGTAGGGACCGAGGCTACTCAGTCCTAACCAGGACTGAGATCTCCTTGGCTCCGGGATTACCAGCCTTAGACATGGGCCCAGGCACAATGTATTATAACTATGAAGTCAGTTCTTCAAATTATGATCATTTCAGGAACCAATTTTTATGAGAAAATAAATTTTAAATAATAGCATTTTAAACTTTTTATGGTTACATTTGCCATGTGACCGGTGACAAGGCATATTTTTGCACTAAATGGGATGCATTTATCTCCAAAGTAACACTCACTCATAGGAACCACATTTGCAGGATGAAGGGACAGCCTGAATCAGACAGCCATTCTTTTCACCTGTGACACAGAAGCCCATGTTCAGCGGGGAAAAACACATGCACACAAGGATAAAGGTAGGATAGTCGGGCCCATGAGTCTAAAGTAGGTCCCTAAAAGGCAGAGGAAGATTCTGAACAGAGCAATAGATTTTTGAGACAGAGTCCCGCTCTGTCGCCAGGCTGGAGTGCAGTGGCGTGATCTCGGCTCACTGCCACCTCTGCCTCTCAGGTTCAAGTGATTCTCATGCCTCAGCCTCCCGAGTAGCTGGAACTACAGGCATGAGCCACCACGCCCAGCTAATTTTTGTATTTTTAGTAGAGATGGTATTTCACCAAGTTGGCTAGGCTGGTCTTGAACTCCTAACCTCAGGTGATTCGCCTGCCTCGGCCTCCCACAGTGCTAGGATCACAGGCGTGAGCCACCATGGCTGGCCCAGACCAATAGATTTTAATTCAGGCCCGGCAAACATAGTAGTTCGTGTGTGTGTGTGTGTGTGTGTGTCTGTGTTTGCTTTACTCATTTGTTTAGCTGTTAAATAGTTTAACTTTGGTCTTATACTTCCCAAAACTTCCAAAAACGGAAAACAAACTTCAATGGATAATGAGTTATCTACCTATCTCTCCACGTTCCTATGGGAACACAGTGGGTCGGAGCTGACCTGCTGTCTGTGCAGGCCTTCGGAGGTCAGGCAGCAGACAGTTGGAGCATGTGGATGGGAAGTTTGCTGGAAGGAAGACCCATGAAACTAGGCATGGGAGGCTCACATAGTATCTTTTGTCCCTGGAGAGAAGGACAGGATGCTTTTGTATAGTGCTTTACAGTTTACACACTCCTTTTCTAAATGCTTTGTCACCTGCCTGGAACTGTCTACAGAATTTGTAGGGCCTGGTGCAAAATGAAAATGCAGGCCCCTTGTTAAAAATGTATAACTGGATATAGTGGCTCACACCTATAATCCCAGCACTTTGGGAGGCCCAGGTCAGAGGATCACTGGAGCCTAGGAGTTCAAGAGAAGCCAGCGCAACATACTGAGACCCGATCTCTGCAAAGTAAATAAATTAGCCATCTATGATGGTGCGCGCCTGTAGTCCCAGCTACTTGGGAGGCTGAGGCAAGAGGATTGCTTGAACCCAGGAGTTTGAGGCTGTAGTGAGCTACGATTGCACCACTGCTCTCCAGCCAGGACAACAGAGCTGGAGCCCATCTCTGAAAAAAAAAAATAATTTTTAATAGGAATTTTAAGACAGCAAATCATTAAGCCAAGTACTGGGCCCTCTGTGACTTCCTGGCTGGCTGCTTGTGAAGCTGGCCCACCCCCTGCATAATATTCAGAATTCAATAGTTGAAATCATACCCTATACGTTCTCCACCAGGCCCACAGGCACCCCTTACCCAGCCCGCCCCCTACTCCCAGTCATGCTTTCAGCTGCAAATCACAAAAGCCCAAAACTGGCTTAAACAATAAGGACGTTTGTTGGATCAAATGACTGGAGGCCGAGAGAAAGGGTGGGCTTTCGGACCTAGCTAATCCACCGGCTCTGCCTCAGTTTCCCTGCCATGCTCTGAGTCCTGCCCTCTTGAGCTAGTGATGTCATCCTTGGGGCAGAAGCGAGAATGGCTGCTGCAGCTTGGGGCTCTGCCATTTATTTGTGCACAGCAATGTCTGAAGGAAGAGAGACCACTTCTCCCTAAGGCCGTTCCTTACAAACAAGGACATTTCCTTCCCAGCAGTGTCCTTGAGAAAACATCAAACTGACCTGCAGAGCCAACCCTGAACCACTCCCTGTCACACAGGAATGCTACTTGCTGGCCCGACCTCAGATTCTTTGACCAAGAACAAGCAAGGGGAAGGAGTGGAATTAGCTTGATCGGCTTCAGCAGCCCGTCCCCACCCAGCTGGGGTCAAACCACTGCACCACATTGCTGCTGCTCAATGCAGAGTGCTGCCGACCACTCTCAATGACAGTCCCCATGCCCCGCCTATCATTTGGTGAAAACTGCCTATGGGCAGCTGTATTTCATAGCATATGACATTGACCCTTACCCATATTTGATAGGACTGTAGGTCCCCCTGACCTAGAACAGCCAATCCAAGGACTGTGCATCATCCTGGTTTAGAAAGATGAGGTAGCCCGGCCCAGTGGCTCATGCCTATAATCCCAGCACTTTGGGAGGCTGAGGAGGGCGGATCACTTGAGGTGAGGAGTTCAAAACCAGCCCGGCCAACATGGTGAAATCCGTCTCTACTAAAAACACAAAAATTAGCCGGATGTGGTGGTGCACACCTGTGGTCCCAACTACTCTGGAGGCTGAGGCAGGAGAATCACTTGAACCCAGGAGGTGGAGGAGGTTGCAGTGAGCGGAGATTGTGCCACTGCCCTCCAACCTGGGCAATAGAGTGAGACTCTGTCTCAAAAAAAAAAAAAGAGCTGGACCAAACAGCTTCTTGCCTGGGGCATTTGAAAGAAGAAACCATAAGCTTGAGAGAATGGGGCAGTTAATGTTAAAAGTTGACATTCGCAGCCATGAAAAAGAACAAAATCATATCTTTTTTTTTTTTTTAATGGAGTCTCACTCTGTCACCCAGCTGGAGTGCAGTGGCACTATCTTGGCTCACTGCAGCCTCCACCTCCCTGGTTCAAGTGATCCTCCTGCCTCAGCCTCCCGAGTAGCTGGGATTACAGGCGTGCACCACCATGCCCAGCTAATTTTTTGCATTGTTGCTAGAGATGGGGTTTCACCATGTTGACCAGGCTGGTCTCGAACTCCTGACTTCAAGTGTTCCGTCTTCCAAGATCATATCTTTTGCAGCAACAGGGATGCAGCTGGAGGCCATCATCCTAAGCAAATTAACAAAGGAACAGAAAACCAAATATCACATGTTCTTACTTATAAGTGAGAGCTAAAGTTTGGGTACTCAGGGACATAAAGATGCCAGCAATGCACTCTGGGGCGCCGGGCATGTCGGCTCACATCTGTAGTCCCAGACCTTTGAGGAGTGGAGGTGGGAGGATTACTTGACCTGAGGAGACCAAGACCAGCCTAGGCAACATAGCAAGACCTTGTCTCTACTAAAAATTAAAAAACAAAAAAAATGAGCCAGGCATGATGGTGCACGCCTGTGGTCCCAGCTACTAGGGAGGCTGAGGTGGGAAGATCACTTGAGCCTGGGACGTTAGCCAGAGTGCCACTGCACTCCAGCCTGGGCAACAGAGTGAGCCTGTCTAAAAAAAGAAAAGAAAAGAAAAGAAAAAAGACACTGGGGACTCCTAGAGAGGAGAAGGAGGGGGACAGGGTTGAAAAACTAACTACTGGGTACTATGCTCACCCCCTGGGTGATGGGATCCATTGTACCCCAAACCTCAGCATCACACAATATTCCAGTGTAACAAACCTGCACAGGTACCTCCAAATCTAAAATAAAACTTGGGGGAAAAAACTTGACCTTTAAACATTATAACATAGAAAGAAGCCAGAGAGGCCACAGAGGGCCCTGTGCAACTGAAGCTCTGAGGGAGAAAAAACGTGGATTGGATGAGTGTATAAAGTAGATGTAGACTGACAGGCGAGACACAGCAGGAGAGAGCAGGGAACAGGAGGCCTGAAGGAGCCCCTGACTGTGTCAAGGGCAGAACACCCGAGGGAAACCCACACACTCCTGCTCCCGCGGCCCCTGGGGCAGCCCTGGGTCCAGAAGTGTCCTTTTGCGGCTGTAAGACTTCAATTCGCCTGTCCGGCTTTTCCTGGGCTCCTCTGCCTGGGTATCTCCTTCTTCACCCACCAGTCTCCCGTTCCTTGAGTGTCTTTTCGGTTTTTCTTACAACCAGAAGAGTTCTGTCTTAAACAGGGATCTTAGATGTAATTGCACTTTTCAGCTGAGTAAGAGGACAGAAATACAAGAAAAGAGCCATTCATTCGCTGAACACATGTTGAGAACTCTCTGTGCCCTGAGTCACTATGGGGAGACAATGATAACTTGAATCCCCAGTATTACTGAGGAAAGAAAGAAGACAGCAAAGCAAGTAATTCTACTGCGATGAGATGAGCATGAGAGGAGGAGGAAGGAAATGATTGTCTCCAAACCCCAGCACCCTCAGAGCCAAATGTCTCCGAAGCATAAACCACACTGGAAATGTATGCTTGGAGTTGAAGATGAGATGCAAATGTTTGATAATGAACAAGCATATGGAAATGTATTTCAGCTCCCCTCCTTACCACTATCCCGGACCTGCAATCCTTCCATCTCTGTTATAAAGAATTAAAAACAAACAAACAAGGTATATCCTGAGAGCTTTGCGCAGATTAATTTTTACAGTGGGTGAAGCCCACAAAAGTGAAGCCTTTGGTTACTGAGAACTGTGATAACAAAAGCAATATCCATGGTAACTGATCAGAAACATAGGAAATCTATGACGAACCTCTGATGAAACAGATAATCAGACTAGATGATACTAACTCATTAATCTAGTTATAGAACCTTCCAAGAAAAAGAATTGTACCTTCAGAGAAGCAGGAGACCCACATCTCAACACAACATCCATCTGTTTCAGGATTCCAAGGGAATCACCTTTTTCTCCGAAAATAGATAGGGATCTGAGTCCCAAAATCTTAGTGTGTGTTGGCAGGTTGGGGGATGGGCAGGAGGCATGTAATGAGGAAGAGCTTGCATATTTTGATGGGGAAAATTTAGCTTCACTTTCTTGATTCATTTGTCTCAAGAGCATTTAGTATATCCACTGGCCCATGTGTGTAATCCCAACACTTTGGGAGGCCAAAGTGGGAAGATTGCTTGAGACCAGGAGTCTCAAAAAAAAAATTTTTTTTTTCTGAGACAGGGTCTCACTCTGTCACCCAACCTCCCCCTCCCAGGTTCAAGCGATTTTCCTGCCTCAGCCTCCTGAGCAGCTGGGACTACAGGCATGCACCACGACTCCCAGCTAATTTTCGTATTTTTAGTAGAGACGAGGTGTCACCATGTTGGCCAGGCTGGACTTGAACTCCTGACCTCAGGTGATTTGTCTGCCTCGGCCTCCCAAAGTGCTGGGATTACAGACATGAGCCACCACAACTGGCCTACAAAAAAATTTTTACACTTTGGGAGGCCGAGGCGGGTGGATTATGAGGTCAGGAGATCGAGACCATCCTGGCTAACACGGTGAAACCCCATCTCTACTAAAAATACAAAAAATTAGCCAGGCGTGGTGGCGGGTGCCTGTAGTCCCAGCTAGTCGGGAGGCTGAGGCAGGAGAATGGCATGAACCTGGGAGGCGGAGCTTGCAGTGAGCAGAGATCGTGCCACCGCACTCCAGCCTGGGTGACAGAGCAAGACTCCATCTCAAAAAAAAAAAAAAAAAAAAAAAAAAAAAAAAAATTTACAGGTATGGTAATGCGCCTGTAGTAACAGCTACTTGGGATACTGAGGTGATAGGATTGTTTGAGGTTGGGAGTTCAAGGCTGCAGTGAGCTATGATCACACCGCAGCACTCCAATCTGGGTGACAGAGTGAGACCTTGTTTCAAAAAACAAAATTTTTAAGGCCAGGCATAGTGGCTCATTCCTATAATCCCAGCATTTTGGGAGGCCGAGGCAGGCAGATTGTCTGAGATCAGGAGTTCGAGACCAGCCTGCCCAACATGGTGAAACCCCATCTCTACTAAAAATACAAAAAAATTAGCGTGGTGGCATGTGCCTGTAATCCCAGCTACTCAGAGGCTGAGGCAGGAGAATCGCTTGAACCCGGGAGGTGGAGGTTGTAGCGAGCCAAGATAGCACCACTCCACTGCAGCCTGGCGGACAGAGCGAGACTCCCTCGCCAAACAAACAAACAAACAAACAAACAAAAACAGATTCAAGCAATTTTCCTGCTTTACCCTCCTGAGTAGCTGGGATTATAGGTGCGTGCCACCACGCCCAGCAAATTTTTGTATTTTTAGCAGAGACGAGGTTTCACCATGTTGGTCAGACTGGTCTCGAAATTCTGACCTCATAATCTGCCCACCTCAGCCTCCCAAAGTGCTGAGATTACAGGCATGAGCCACTGCGCCCAGCCAAAATTATTATTTTTTTTTAAATCCACTGTGGATTCACAGATTGATGTTGAATATTGAAAGGCACATTTAAGAAAGCAGTATGGCCGGGCGCGGTGGCTCAAGCCTGTAATCCCAGCACTTTGGGAGGCCGAGACGGGCGAATCACGAGGTCAGGAGATCGAGACCATCCTGGCTAACACGGTGAAACCCCGTCTCTACTAAAAATACAAAAACTAGCCGGGCGAGGTGGCGGGCGCCTGTAGTCCCAGCTACTCGGGAGGCTGAGGCAGGAGAATGGCGTAAACCCGGGAGGCGGAGCTTGCAGTGAGCTGAGATCTGGCCACCGCACTCCAGTCCGGGCGACAGAGCGAGACTCCGCCTCAAAAAAAAAAAAAAAAAAAAAAAAAAAAGAAAGCAGTAAAGTCCCGTGTTTGGGGAAACCTCTGCCCAGGCCAAGGAAATTTGTGCTAAACTTTGCAGGGCTTTAGCTGTGTGTGCGTGTGTGTGTGTGTGTGTGTGTGTGTGTGTGTGTGTGTGTATTTCACTCTGTTGCCCAGGCTGTAGTGCAGTGGTGCAATCATAGTTCACCACAGCCTCCATCTCCCGAACTCAAGCAATCCTTCCACTTCAGGCTCCCTAGTAGCTGGGACTACAGACATGCCACCATGCCCACCTGGACTTTAGCTTAATTCTCACAGACTTAGAAGAGACATGTACCATGCACAAGACCCCAGCGAAGGCCTGGGGTGTGATTGCTTGGCAATTAGCCCTGGCCCAGTGGCATTTCCGCTAATGTGGCTTGGAGAGTAACCTGCAACCCTAGGTGTGGATGGATAGGACTTTATGCCCAGCTCTTCCTCTTTCTATGAATGTCTCTATACCCAAAAGCTGGACAGAGTTATAGACCTTCCCCTCGTTGTTTGTGGGGACCTTGTGAACGTGCACTATGTGCTATTAACTTCTGAAAGAAATAGCACGTAGGCGGCCGGGCGCGGTGGCTCACGCCTGTAATCCCAGCACTTTGGGAGGCCAAGGCGGGCGGATCACGAGTTCAGGAGATCGAGACCATCCTGGCTAACACAGTGAAACCCAGTCTCTACTGAAAAAATACAAAAAACTATCCAGGCGAGGTGGCGGGCGCCTATAGTCCCAGTTACTCAGGAGACTGAGGCAGGAGAATGGCGTGAACCCGGGAGGCGGAGCTTGCAGTGAGCAGAGATCGTGCCACTGCACTCCAGCCTGAGTGACAGAGCGAGACTCCGTCTCAAAAAAGAAAGAAAGAAAGAAAAGAAACAGCACTGTATAAATCATATGGGCTGAAATTTAATATTTATATTACAATCTAGAAAATCAAGACTGTGAAGATGGCCATCTGGTCCGCTGAAGGAAACGGGAATTGATTTCCTCATGAAGTCATGGTGTGACAAACCCCTGGCCAGATGTGACCTGGCAGATGTCCACATCTGCATCAGAGAACCCACACTGTCATCCTTTCATACTTAGAAAACAGATTAATAACGTGGCAAGGAGTGATTACATTAACCGTGGAACAGCTGCCTATCTGATGAATTGGAACGGGCAGCAGTATATGCAAGTTACATTTCAGAGTCAATGAGTTTTGATAATTGAGTTTATCCCTAGCAATGAGTACAGTTCTAGGAAGTCTAGATAAAAGCGTTATGGGTTCTGCTGGCTTAAGTGTTTCCTGAGCAAGGACCATTAGCTTTGTGTGACTTTTTTGGACTTTTTGTTGTCATTACATCTGGGATAGAACGTCAGTGTTCTCCGGCCTCTTTGCCACCCCACAGGATCCCTTTTTATTGTTTTGGTTTTTGTTTTTTGTTGTTGTTATTTTGAGACAGTGTCTTACCCTGTCCCCCAGGCTGGAGTGCAGTGGCGTGATCTCAGCTCACTTCAACCTCTGCCTCCAGGTTCCAGTGATTCCCCTGCCTCAGCCTCCCGAGCAGCTGGGACTACAGGTGCACACCACCACACCCAGCTAATGTTTGTACTTTCAGTAGAGACGGGATTTCTTCATGTTGGCCGGGCTGTTCTCAAACTCCTGGCCTCAGGCGATCCTCCCACCTTGGCCTCCCAAATGCTGGGATTACAAGCGTGAACCACCTTGCCCAGCCCTAATCTCTTCTTATGAAGACAGCAGTCGTGTGGGATTAGAGCCCACCCTAATGGCCTCATTTTAACTCAATTACCTCTTGAAAGACCCTGTCTCCAAATAGAGTCACAATCTGAGGTACTAGGGGTTACAATTCATATGAATCATATGAATTTGGGGAACCATAGCATCAAGATTTATATTTACCTTATATATTCATGTTATAATATATACTGTATATGTTAATATAACATACTTATGTTATAATTTATACTATACATTTATGCTATATAACCATTATATATATATTTAAAAATCATCTGTCAATCATGCAAAATAAATTTGATAGGCCCCAGGCATAGTGTGGAAGCGGAAGGAGTGAGAACAGGGTGAATCTGGAAGACCCGGCACATAGCGCTGTAAAATAGCACAGGTGCAATAAGTGGAGAGCAAAAAAAGGTGGTTGTAATTAAATGCTGACCGGGATGGTACAATCCCTAACTACCGCAGGAGCTCAGGGAAGGGAGAGAAACCAGCGGCAGGCGGAAAGTGTGGAAGAGGCTTGTAGAGGGGTTGGACCTCAAAGCATGGGGCGGTTGTAGGTAGGAGAATTGAGGGGGAGCTACCTTAATAAAGAGGTGCAGGCAGAACCACAAGGACTAGCTTCATAGCTGGAGCTCCAGTTTGCAAAGCTTTCTATTTAAGATCTGGACAGGACTGCATTGCTGGGGTCTTCTCAGCCAAACTCATTAGCTTAGGAAGCCACTACTCAGGGCACAGTATTTAAATATGCAGGACTCTGCCCTTGCGTCTTAATTGATCCTGAAGAAATGCCCAGACATAACGCTGAGAACCCCAGTCAGCAGGAAGAGCACTTCCTTCATTCAGTGACTTGGTGTTTTGCATCTGCATCCTATTGGAACCCACCGGGCAACCTCTTACTGCCTCCAAAGCCCTCCTAGGAACTTAAAAACACCAGCCCCAGACAGGGGAGAAAAGTGGGGCCCCGCGGTGGGAGCAGTCACAGGAACCTGCCACCCGCTGTCAGGTACATGGCTGTGCGTGTTTCAATGGGACTTTTTTTTTTTTTTACTTATTTTTAAACAACCTCAAATAACAATCTAGAAAAGTCAGACTCCAGAGAACAATGAGAAAATGTAGAGAAGCCAAATATAAAAATATGTGCATATTGCACATGCAGAAAATAAAACAAAATAAAAAAATCAATTCACTTCCACAGATTACAAGTGGAAATTCCCAGAGGGACGAGTAGATTTTTGGAAGAGAAAAAGAGATTATATTTTATGAGAAGAGATACAATAACCATTCTCTTCCCATAAAACAAGTGATGGAAGATTGTCTCTGCTTCATAGATATACACCGCACATTTTCAGGATAATACTAACAGGAAATCAATAGGATCTTTTATATGTGAAAAGACATTATCTCTCTGGACTCCCAGCACGGCTAATCAGGCTACAGAAGATCTTCACGAAAACTTGCCACTGGCCATTAATCTTGGTCCTGGGACAGTAAGTAGCCTGCAAATCCAGATCTTTGTTTATTTTTAAATTATCCTTATTATTTATTTATTTTTTTATGGGGGAGATAATCACGTTCAAAGCGTCACCCTCCATTAGAGCCACAGAGCCTCCAGATGACACTCTGTGACAAGTGGCTCCACGGCAGACCAGATGCTCCTGGAGAGCCCCTCCTGCCCACGTCCACGCTGGGTGATGGCCGTGTCATTAGCCACCAGAAGCTTTATCTGGGTATAATTTGATAGCTATGACAGGCTCAGTGGGATTTATGGGATCTCCTGGTTTTTGCCTTTATTGATCTGAAATAGAACCAAAGTTAATATTAGCAAAAAACACTTTGTGCTGGGGTCATTTACCCATGAAAGGCTTTGATGACTGGTGGCTTTGAGCATTTATTATACAAGTGTTCTTGGCCAGCTCCAGGTCATGAGTCTAATGATGGCCAACAGGCTACATATTCTGGCCTCTCCTCCCTCGGGAGTGTCTAACCACTGTCCTGGTAAGGCCCTTTCTTTTTCCAAGAAACCTTAATCATCACAGGGTATAGAGCCCATTCGTATCAAGTTTGGATTTAGCACTGGCTCTGCCCTGGCATTAGTTTGCTCTGGCTGCCCTAACCAAGTATCAAAGTCTGGGTGGCTTAAAACAACAGAAATCTCAGTGGGGCAAAGTGGTTCATGCCTGTAATCCCAGCACTTTGGGAGGCCAAGGTGGGAGGATCACTTGAGGCCAGGATCATTTGAGTCTGGGCAACATAGTGAAACCCCCATCTCCAAGAAAAATACAAAACAAAAACACACACACAAAAATTACAGGTATAGTGGTATGTGCCTGTAGTCCCTGCTACTTGGGAGGCTGGGGTAGGAGCATTGCTTGAGCCCAGGAGGTCAAGGCTGCAGTGAGCCAGGATCATGCCACTCTATCCAGCCTGGGTGACAGAGACTGTCTCTAATAAATATACATATATATACATATATATATATATATATCTTCTCTCATAGTTCTGGAGGCTTGAAATCTAAACCCAGGCATCCCCAAGGCCATGCTTTCCCTGGTGGCTGTAAGGGAGGATCCTCCTTGTCTTTGCAGCTTACAGAGGTTGCCTTGACATCCCTCAACTTGAAGACACATCATCACGCCCAAAAGGTGGCCGTCTCCTCCCCGTGTCTTCACATCATCTTCCCTCTGTGTGTGAACCCATGTCTGAATTTCCCCCTTTTAAAAGGACACCAAGGCCTTGTAATCCCAGCACTTTGGGAGGCTGAGGCGGGCACGTCACAAGGTCAAGAGATTGAGACCATTCTGGCCAACATGGTGAAACCACATCTCTACTAAAAACACAAAAATTAGCTGGGTGTGGTGACGGGTGCCTGTAGTCCCAGTCACTCGGGAGGCGGAGGCAGGAGAATCGCTTGAACCCGGGAGGCAGAGGTTGCAGTGAGCCAAGATCACGCCACTGCACTGTAGCCTGGCCACAGAGCAAGACTCCACCTCAAAAAAAAAAAAAAAAAAAAAAAAAAAAAAAAAAAGACACCAGTCATATTGGATTAGGACCCACCCTAATGATTTCTTTCTTTTTTCTTTTTTTTTTTTTTTTTTGAGACAAAGTTTCACTCTTGCCGCCCAGGCTGGAGTGCAGTGGTGTGATCTTGGCTCACTGCAAGCTCTACCTCCCAGGTTTAACTGATTCTCCTGCCTCAGCCTCCCGAGTAGCTGGGACTACAGGCATGAGCCACTGTGCCCAGCCTAACGATTTCAATTAAATTACTTCAAAGGCTCTATCTCCAAATACAGACACATTCTGAGGTCCTGGGCATAGGACTTGCCTTCAATATATGAACTGGGGGGGGGACCCAATTCAACCCAAAACAGCCCTCAAAAGACTTCCCTCTTTTAAATGCAGACTAGATTATTCCTAACACCATCAGCGTAGATCGGGGTTCTCAGCCTCGGCACAGTTGACATCTGTCCAGATAATTTTTTGTTATAGGAAGCTTTCCAGAACATGACATAGGGTATTTATTAATAGCAGGATCTCAGGCCTCTACCCGCTAGATGCCAGTCGCACCTCTCCCCTCCCTTGTAAGAACGAAAAATGTCCCCATTTATTCATTTATTGCCAAATGTCCCCTGCAAGGGGAAGAGCGCCCCCAGTGGAGAGCCACTGAATTAAGTGAAATGTAGGCCGACCTTAGAGAAGCATTGCAAGGGGACTGAGCACAGATGAAGAGGTTCGAGCGCTTACACAGCAGGCACAGAATCTTCCCTAAAAGCGGCGGATCCTGAGGAACCCCCTAAATGTCCAGATTCCTTCATGAATTTCAAGAGTAGTTATTGTGTGCCAAGTGTACATCAGGCGCTGATCTGGGCACTGGAGCAAAAAAGAGAACAAGACATTTTATTTATTTTTTTTTTTTTTTGTTTATTTATTTATTTTGAGACGGAGTCTCACTCTGTCACCCAGGCTGGAGTGCAGTGACACGATCTCGGCTCACTGAAAACTCTGCCTCCCAGATTCAAGTGATTCTCCTGCTTCAGCCACCTGAGTAGCTGGGATTACAGGCGCCCGCCACCATGCCCGGCTAATGTCGTATTTTTAGTAGAGATGGGATTTCGCCATGTTGACCAGGCTGGTCTTGAACTCCTGACCTCAGGTGATCCACCTGCGTCGGCCTCCCAAAGTGCTAGGATTACAGGTGTGAGCCACCATGCCTGGCTGAGAACATGACATTTTAAAACTCCTACCTTAAATATCATACATTTGAGTGGAGAAGACTGAAAATAAATAAGATAAATAAAATATGTAGAATGCTGGATCGTCATATGTGTGACTGTGAAAAAAAACAAAAACAAAAGCAAAGGAAGCCAGGAGGATAAGAAGTGCTGGGAGAATAATATTGAGATTTTTGTTTGTGTGTTAGATGGAGTCTTGCTCTGTTGCCCAGGTTGGAGTGCAGTGACATAATCTTGGCTCACTGCAACCTCTGCCTCCCAGGTTCAAGCGATTCTCCTGCCTCAGCCTCCAAGTCGCTGTGATTACAGGCATGCGCCACCATGCCCAGCTAATTTTTGTATTTTTAGGAGCGATGGGGTTTCGCCATATTGGCCAGGCTGGTCTCAAACTTCTGAGCTCAAGCAATCTGCCTGCCTTGGCCTCCCAAAGTGTTGGGATTACAGGCGTGAGCCACCACGCCCAGCCTGGAATGCTGAGATTTTCCAGGGTGGCCTGGGCAGGGCTCACTGAGATATGGGGACAGGCTGAGAATGGGGAGAGTGGTCACTGAATAACGCGGATTCAGGATGAGCATCATGGTGGGAGGGAATAGCCAGGGCAAAGGCCCTGAGGCAGGAGCATCCCTGGGGAGTCTGAGGAACGGAAGGAGGCCTGTGGGGCTGAGGCATCTTCGACAACAGGGAGAGGGTGGCTGATACAGTCAGTGAGGGAGGGGCGGGAGACAGATGATGGAGGGCTTTCGGGTCATGGCAGAGACAGGCTGGGACCCCGAGAGTTATGAAGAGCCAGTGGAGCTCCTATGTGTGTGTGGGTGGGGGTGCGGGAGGTGGGGGGTAAATCATCCAACATTTAGCAGGATTCCTCTAACAAGGGGCTGAAGAAGGCCCAGGGCAGAAGTCCAGCTATGTGACTATTACTACATCCAAGAGAGAAACAGGGATCCACGGACTAGCGCGGTGGGTGGCGTGAGGTGCGGGGAGATCCTAGATGGATGTGTTTGATGGCAGTGCCAACGAGATTCGCTGATGTGCCAAACATGGGCTCTGAGAGAGCGGGAAGGTCTTTGGCTTCAGCAAACGGAAGACAGAGCCGCGATTAACTGAGACCAGGAGTCAGCAGAAGCAGCAGGTTTGGAAGGAATATCAGAACGTTTGCTGTTTGTTTTCATTGAGGTAAAACAGACATAACATAAAATGTACTAGTTTAGCCACTGTGAAGGGCGCAGTTCTGTGGCCATTAGTACATTCACATTGTTGTGCAGCCATCATCACCACCTATCTCCAGAACCAGGGCATGAAGCCAGGGCACTTCGACACTGAGTTCCGTAGTGGAGCTGGGTTCAAGTTGGCCTAAAGACAGGGTTACAGCTGGCTGGGCACGGTGGCTCATGCCTGTAATCCTAGCACTTTGGGGGGCCGAGGCGGGTGGATCACCTGAGGTCAGGAGTTCAAGACCAGCCTGGCCAACATGGTGAAACCCCGTCTCTACAAAAATACAAATATTAGCCAGGCCTGGTGTCGGGCACCTGTAGTCCCAGCTACTTGAGAGGCTGAGGTGGAAGAATCAGTTCAACCCAAGAGAGGGAGGTTGCAGTGAGCCAGGATCGCACCACTGTGCTCCCAAGACTCCATCTAAAAAAACCAAATAAAATGAAATAAAGATAGGGTTGTCAGATATCCCTCTTCTCCAGGGACAGACCAGATTCTGGCCACTGCCCTATAATTGATAGTGGCTCTTCTCAGTCTGAAAAGTGTTCTAGTCTGGGTGATAATGACCACCCCACTTACTTTGAACTAAGAACTCCCAGGCAGCATCTCTCGTAAAGTAAAGATGCAGAGTTTCAGGGATTCAGAACCTCCACCTGGGTTCCTCCACCAGGAGCACATCTGTTCCTCGGACCCAGTTCAAGGGTGGGTGAAGGCCTGTTTTTGCCAATGACTAAACAACCTTGGAGAAGTCTGTGCACATCAGTTGCTATGTCCTTGGTTCTGGCAGGAAGCAAATGTAAACTCCTGGTCGTGAGGGCAACCGCATAGCCTTGGGTCTCCTTTCCTCCTCAACTCACTGGTTCTGACGCACTAAACAAATGATAAGCCTAGATTGCTAGTCTTTGGCTGTGATACCTCCTGCTAGAATTTCCATCTCTCCCACAGCCTACCCTGTGGGACCATCTGCTTCTTTACAGCAAATCTCACCTCACCTGTTGACATTTACATGCACATGCCAAAACTAAGAGAAAGCCTGAAGAATGTGGGACATGAGGAGCTGGGATGTCCCTGGGTCACTCCGCGCTTCGTGAGTCAGGCAGGCTAGAATGTGGCTGAAAATCAGGGAGTTATGGACACACATTCCAAAGTCCCCAGGGACATGTTCGGAATGAACGAAACTCCGTGACAGGCAAAAACAACAGCCCTTGTTTAATTCTGAAGTTTACATGCACATGGGCACTGTTCTAGCCCAACCTTTTGTTTCCATGGAAACCATTTATGATACCACAAAAAGAGGATTCTGACCAAAGTAAGGAAGGAATAGCAGCAATGGAAACTAGCTTTCGAATGAGCTTCAGGTAGAGGGACAGACATGAAAAAAAAAACAACAACAAGGAGACTGATATGGTTTGGATTTGTGGCCCTGCCGAAATCTCATGTCAAATTATAATCCCCAATGTTGGAAGAGGGGCCTGGCAGGAGGTGATTGAATCATGGGGGCAAACGTCCCCTTGCTCTTCTCATGATAGTGAGTGAGTTCTTATGAGATCTGGTTGTTTGAAAGTGTGCAGCACCTCCCCCTTCCCTCTCTCTTCCTCCTGCTCCAGCCATGTGGGATGTGTCTGCTTCACCTCCGCCTTCCGCCATGATTGTATGTTTCCTGAGGTCTCCCAACCATGCTGCCTGTACAGCCTGTGGAACCGTGAGCCAATTTAACCTCTTTCTTTATAAATGACCCAGTCTCAGGTAGTTCTTTACAGGAATGCAAGAACAGACGAGGATGGGCACAGTGGCTCATGCCTGTAATCGCAGCACTTTGGGAGGCCGAGACGGGCAGATCACAAGGTAAGGAGTTCGAGACCAGCCTGACCAACATGGTAAAACCCGGTCTGTACTAAAAATACAAAAGTTAGCCAGGTATGGTGGCACATGTCTGTACTCCCAGCTACTTGGGAGGCCAAGGCAGGAGAATTGCTTGAACTTGGGAAGTGGAGGTTGCAATGAGGCAAGATTACATCATTGCACTCCAGCCTGGGCGACAGAGCGAGATTCCATAAAAGAACAGACAAATACAGAGCCATGCCCAGCACTATTGTTAGGGAGAATGACTCTCTCAGGATGCCCTAAGATGGATGTTTGTGGCCCAGGCACAGCCCACTCCTCCCAGAATTGATTCTGATGATCTGGCTGGCTGAGTAACGCTTCCAAAAATTGCTTTACCCTTACGTTTTGTTTTCTTTTCTTTTCTCAAGAAAAGAAGTGTTGTTCAACCAAGGGAAAGCACCCTCTGCTGTAACCCAAGCATGCAGAGGCATGGGGTGGAGGAGCAGAAGTCATCCAGAGTATTAGTTTCCTGAGCCTGCTGTAATAAACTTGGTAGCTTAAAACAACAGAAGTTTATTTTCTTACAGCTCTGGAGGTCCAAAGTCCAAAATCTGGGTGTCAGCAGATCCATGCTCCCTTTGAAGACCCTAGGACAGACTCCTTCCTTGCTTCCTCTGGTATTGGTGACTTGCTGGCCTGTGGTTGCTTCACTCCAATCTCTGCCTCTGTCTTCTCATGGCCATCTCCCCTGTGTCTGTGTCTCAAATTTCCCTCTACCTTTTTCTCATAAGGACACCTGTCAGTGGAGCTACAGTCCATCCTCAACCCAGGATGATCTCAAGATCGTTGATTACATCTGCAAAGACCCATTCTCCAAATAAGGTCCCTTTCTCATGTTCTGGGGGTTAGGACTTGGACATCACTTTTGGGAGTCACGATTTAACCCACTATACCCATATAACAGGAGACTTTGCCCTGGCAACTATAAAAATTCACATTCCATTTTGGGAGGCCAAGGTGGGCGGATCACGAGGTCAGGAGATCGAGACCATCCTGGCTAACACGGTGAAACCCCGTCTCTACTAAAAATACAAAATAAATTAGCCAGGCATGGTGGCACACGCCTGTAGTCCCAGCAGAGGCTGAGGCAGGAGAATTGCTTGGACCCAGGAGGTGGAGGTTGCAGTGAGCCAAGATTGTGCCACCACACTCCAGCCTGGGCAACAAGCGAGACTCCATCTCAAAAAAAAAAAGAAAAGAAAAGAAAAAAATTTCACATTCTGAGCACCAAATGGGAAACCCCATAGGTCTTGAAGCTTTGGCCAATTTCAGAAAAATGCATGAGGCATTCCTACCACTCCAAGACCTGGGCAGGCAGGGAATCTGGGGCGTTGCCATGGTAATTCTAAACCTTGAAACTTTCGTCTTTTCATATTGTTTGCAAGGAACTAGTTATTCAAACCTCATATGAAATGCAGGAATCCAACAGATAGGCAGTTTCTAGAGTAAGCTCATTGCTCGGAGTGAGAACTCCCCTCTGCCTTCATTGAAGAAACAGCATCTGTGACGTTCTTGGGGTTCTCCCAAATGACCACCATACTAGGCTTAGCAACAACCTGAAACTTTCACTATAATCAGACATATTTGAGAGGGAGGAGGACAGACGAGATAGAAGAGAAATGCTCCAATACCACCCTCCACCACTCCTATTCAGCAGAAATTTTGAAAACGCTTGAAGGAGGCCAGACACAATGGCTCACGCCTATAATCCCAGCATTTATAGAGGCTGAGGCAGGTGGATTACTTGAGCTCAGAAGTTCGAGATCAGCCTGGGCAACATGGTGAGAACCCGTCTCTATAATTAAAAAAAGAAAAAAAAAAAAAAAAAAGAGGCCTGGAACAGTGGCTCAAGCCTGTAATCCCAGCACCTCAGGAGGCCAAAGTAGGTGGATCACCTGAGGTCAGGGGTTCAAAACCAGCCTGGCCAACATGGCAAAGCCCTATCTCTATTAAAAATACAAAATTCAGCTGGGCGCGGTGGCTCAAGCCTGTAATCCCAGCACTTTGGGAGGCCGAGACAGGCGGATCACGAGGTCAGGAGATCGAGACCATCCTGGCTAACCCGGTGAAACCCCATCTCTACTAAAAATACAAAAAACTAGCCGGGCGAGGTGGCGGCGCCTATAGTCCCAGCTACTCCGGAGGCTGAGGCAGGAGAATGGCGTGAACCCAGGAGGCGGAGCTTGCAGTGAGCTGAGATCCGGCCACTGCACTCCAGCCTGGGTGACAGAGCAAGACTCCGTCTCAAAAAAAAAAAAAACAAAACAAAACAACAAAAAAAAAAAATTCAGCTGGTGGTGTGGTGTGTGCCTGTAATCCCAGCTACACAGGAGACTGAGGCAGGAGAATTGCTTGAACCCGGGAGGCAGAGGTTTCAGTGAGCCAAGATCATGCCACTGCACTCCAGCCTGGGCCACGGAGCGAAACTCCATCTCAAGAAATAAAAAAATAATAATAAAAATAAATAAATTAAAAAAAAGAAAATGCTTGAGGCTGGGTGTAGTGGCTCACACCTGTAATCCCAGTAACATGGGAGGCCCTAGGTGAAAGAGGATCACTTGAGGCCAGGAGTTCAAGACCAGCTGCAGCAACCTAGTGAAACTTCATCTCTATTTAAAAATTAAATTAAAATTTTCACAACAAAACTCTTGACTCTACAAAGATACTGTTGGTAACACGGACAGTGAGTGAAAAGCCTCCGTATGAACAGCTTGTCATGACTGGCATGACTCTGTCATGCACATCTCTGGTTACAAGGAGCTGCAGAGGGCCAGGCGGCAGGTGAAAGCTTGTTTCTCCAGGAAGCAACAAACTTCGAGAAGGCAGGGCTTTTGTGGAATCTTCCTGGAACTGTCATGCAAGAAAGCCTGGGAAAGGGAAGATTTGAGTAAGTTCAGTCTGGACAGAATTTTGGCTGCAGATTCTCTTGGTAATTTCCTTTTACATGAAGTAAAACCCTGAGCGACTTTCCTCATGTTAATACATCCATCACCTTCTCGATCCAGCATCCCACTTCCAGTAGCGTGCTGGGGCCTCTTATAGCATGCTGAGGCCTGAACACATGGTCTGACTTTGCAGTCATGGCACTGAGCTCCTGAAAACCTACTGAAAAGGAGGATGCGGAGGAAAACCCTCTCCTTGATGGTGTCCCACATGGCAGAAACAGGCGTTGCTCCTAGAATACTTTCAGGCCCAGGATCAGCTTCACAATGAAAAACCAAGACTAGGCCCATGCACAGTGGCTCAAGCCTGTAATCCCAACACTTTGGGTGGCCAAGGCAGGCAGACGGCTTGAGCCCAGGAGTTTGAGACCAGCCTGGCCAACATAGCAAGACCCTGTCTCTACACAAAATATAAAAATTAGCCAGGCGTGGAGGCATGTGCCTGTAGTCCCAGCTACTCAGGAGGCTGAGATGGGAGGATTGCTTGAGCCCAGGAGGTGGAGGCTGCAGTGAGCCAAGATCTCACCATTGCACTTCAGCCTGACAGAGTGACAGACACGCTGTCCCAAAATAAAAAAAATACAAATAGATAAACCAGGACTGGGAAAACAGAGCTAAGGTGGTATGTCCACTTGTGAGCCTTCTGGAAGGCTGTGCACTTTTGAAAAGAACCAGAGAAGCCAGGCACGGTGGCTCACGCCTGTAATCCCAGCACTTTGGGAGGCCGAGGAGGGCGGATCACCTGAGGTCAGGAGTTCAAGACCAGCCTGGCTAACATGGTGAAACCCTGTTTCTACTTTTAAAAAATACAAAAAACATAGCCGGGAACGGGCGCGGTGGCTCACACCTGTAATCCCAGCACTTTGGGAGGCTGAGGCGGGTGGATCACAAGGTCAGGAGTTCGAGACCAGCCTGGCCAACATGGTGAAACCCCGTCTCTACTGAAAATACAAAAAATTAGCCAGGCACGGTGGCAGGCACCTATAATCCCACCTACTCGAAAGGCTGAGGCAGGAGAATCGCTTTAACCCAGGAGGCAGAGGTTGCAGCGAGCCGAGATCACACCATTGCACTCCAGCCCGGACGACAGTATGAGACTCAGTCTCAAAAAAAAAAAAAAAATAGCCAGACACAGTGGTGTGCGCCTGTAATCCCAGCTACTAGGGAGGCTGAGGCTGGAGAATTGCTTGAACCCAGGAGGCAGAGGTTGCAGTGAGCCGAGATGGTGCCATTGCACTCTAGCTTGGGCAACAAAAGTGAAATTCTGTCTCAAAAAAAAGAAAAGAAAAGAAAAGAAAAGAAAAGAAAACCAGAGAATCAAACACATTGTCCACAAAACAGCCCTGCCTCTGCACAAGCAGGTGATGGGGGCGCCATTTTCCTGAAACCTTCCCTGTTCCTGTTCTAAACCTTCAAGTGTAGTTTCTTTGTACACTTCTGTTCATTGGGACCACAAGTCTGCCCTCTGCTGGTTAAGGGACATGCAAGCATTATTACAACTCGGAAGGGGACCAGTGTTGTGGCCCCTTAACCGACATTTTTCCCAGAGGGGCAGTGATGTAGGCAGTAATGTACTTACCTCCTAACTCATAGAGACTTTATCTTAGAGTCAGAGCTGTTGAGTGGCCGATAAAACATTCTCTGCCTTCATGGGTCACAGATAACATCTACACGCCGCATATCCCAGGGAATTCTAAAGCTGTTGTTATCACGCCTACGGCTAAAAGTCCTCTGAAACATCATCATATAAGTTAATGTAAAAGAGAAAACATAAATAAACCAAGGAAACATAAAAACAGTCATTGAAAGATACAAACCTGAATCCTGGTCTTTCTATTTACTAGCTCCATGAGCAAACAAGTACCCAGTTTCTGTTTTTTGCTTTGTTTTGTTTTGTTTTGTTTATTTTAGATACGGTCTGACTCTGCTGCCTAGGCTGGAGTGCAGTGGGGCGATCTCAGCTCACTGCAACCTCCGCCTCCTGAGCTCAAGGGATCCTCCCACCTCAGCCTCCCAAGTAGCTGGGACTACACGCAAGCGCCACCATGCCTGGCTAAGTTTGTATTTTTTGTAGAGACGGGGTTTTGCCATGTTTCCCAGACTGGTCTTGAACTACTGGGCTTGAGCAATCTGTCCACCTCAGCCTCCCAAAGTGCTGGGATTACAGGCATAAGCCACTTCACTCTGTTATTCAACTTCTCTAAACCCCAGTTTCCTTAACTGTAAAATGAGGCTGTTCATAATTACATCAGATAATTGTTGAAAAGATTAAATCAGATCATTAATCAGGTAGCACAGTGCAGTATCTGGAACGTTGTAAACATTCTTTAAATCAGGGGTGTCCAGTCTTTTGGCTTCTCTGGGCCACACTGGAAGAACTGTCTTGGGCCACATATAAAATACACTAAACACTAACAATAGCTGATGAGCTTCAGCAAAAAAAAAAAAAAAAAAAAAAAAAGGGCCAGGCACAGTGGCTTACGACTGTAATCCCAGCACTTTGGGAGGCCGATGCAGGCAGATGACCTGAGGTCAGGAGTTTGAGACCAGCCTGGCCAAGATGGTGAAACGCCATCTCTACTAAAAATACAAAAATTAGCTGGGCATGGTGGCACGTGCCTGTAGTCCCAGCTATTCAGGAGGGTGAGGCAGGAACATCGCTTGAACCCAGGAGGCAGGGATTGCAGTGAGCCAAGGTCATACCACTGCACTCCAGCCTGGGCAACAGAGTGAGACTCCATCTCAAAAAAAAAAAAAAAAAGAAAACAGTAAAGAAATCTTATAATGTTTTAAGAAAGTTTACGAATGTGTGTTGGACCACATTCAAAGCCGTCCTGGGCAGCCCACGGGCCACGGGTTGGACAAGCTTGCTTTAAATGTTAGCTTAAATATTTTTCTTTTTCAATTCATTTTATTCTGGAAGCTAGAAATCTTTGCTCAGAGTGGCACAGTAGGAAAAGCCAGTGTTGGAGAAGAGAAGTGTGTATTGAGACCGACAGCTTCATCACCAATGGTCCTCAACTAGGGGCAATTTTGTGTGCCCAGGGGGTTTTGGCAATGTCTGGAGACATTTTTTGGCTGCTATAACCGGGTACTGGTGCTACTAGAATCTAATGAGTAGAAGCCAGGTATGCTGCTAAATATCCTTCAATGCATAGATCGGTTCGTACAACAAAGACTTATCCAGCCCAAAATGTCAATAGTCCTGAGATTGGGAACCCTCTCCGGCCTCACAAAAAGTGTCTTCAGCTTTAACATTGAAGACTTGAGTCTTTGGCCAGCCACTGTATACAATCAAAGCTGTGCTTCTCTAAAGATGAAAACTCATTTAGTAATGCCAGCTATGAGCACTATGAACAGGTATGGCACTAAGCAATGGTGACTGCTGAGTTCCAGAACTTTCTATCTCTTGCTAACCAGTAGCATTTCTGCTTACAGCTTGGCTTTCCAAATGACAATAAAAATAGAAGCAAAGTCTCTGGATTCAAAAGCCACCCAAAGTCAAGGGGTCAAGACTCCATATATATACATTTTTTTAAAGTCATAATAAAATTCACATAAAACTTACCATCTTGACCATTCTTAAATGTACAGTTCAGTAACACTAAGTACATTCACATTGTCGTGAAATCAATATCCAGAACTCTCATCTTGCAAAACTGAAACCCTATACCCACTAGACAAAAACACCTCCATTTTCCACCCCCAGGACTCTTAATATTTTCATAAGATAAAATACTCACAGAAAAACAAATTGAAACAAAACAAAACACAAACCGACCAACAAAAACCCAGAAGTTTCTTTGTTTGTTTTTAGGTTTTTTTGAGACAGAGTCTTGCTTCGTCACCCAGGCTGGAGTGCAATGGTGCCATCATAGCCCACTGTAGCCTCAACCGCCTGGACTCAAGCGATCCTCTCATCTCAGCATCCCAAGTAGCTGGGACTATAGGCACATGCCACCATACCCGGCTAATTTTTAAACATTTGTTGTAGAGATGGGGTCTCACTGTGTTACTCAGGCTGGTCTAAAACTCCTGGGCTCAAGCTTCCCGAGTAGCTGAGATTACAGGTGCCCACTACCATACCCAGCTAATTTTTATATTTTTAGTAGAGGCGAGGTTTCACTATGTTGGCCAGGCTGGTCTCGAACTCCTAACCTCAGGTATTCCGTCCACCTCGGCTTCCCAAAGTGCTGAGATTACAGGCATGAACCACCATGCCCAGCCACAAAATATTTCTAAAAATTATCTGGGCATGGTAGTGCATGCCTGTAGTCCCAGCTACTTGGGAGGCTGAGGTGGGAGGATTGCTTGAGCCCAGGATGTAGAGGCTGCAGTTAGCTATGATCATGCCACTGCACTCCAGCCTGTGTGACAGAGCAAGACCCAGTTACTAAAAATGCAAATTAAAAAATAAATAAATAAAAGGGGCCCTGAAGAGGCCCCTCAGCCCTTCTGCCATATGAGGAAACAGTGAAAAGATAGGCGTAAACCAAGCAGCCAGCCCTCACCAGACACCACATCTGCCGGCGCCATGGTCTTGGAGTTGTCCAGCCTCCAGAACTGTGAGAAGTAAATGTTTGTTGTTGAAGGCACCCAATCTATAGTCTTTGGTTATGGTAGCCCAAATGGACTAAGACAGGAAGCTTACCAAATGGCAGAGCCATGTGCTTCCCGAGATCAGTGATGCTGAGGAGAAGGCTGATCTACTCCAGTTCAGGAAGAGGGACTTAGGGCTTTCCTTGGCGATGTTCTGCTCCTGGGGGGTCCTTGGTACTCAAAGCTGAACTCTGTTCCTCTGCCTATCAGTGAATGAAAACATCTCCTGGCCTCTCCAATTCCATCATTTTTTTTGTTTCCAGCTCTTTCTCTCCTCCCAGTTTTAGCATAAAGTAGTCCCCTCTTATCCACGGGGATATGTTCCAAGATCCCCAGAGGATGCCTGAAACCTCAGATAGTGCCCATCCCTATGTATAGTGTTTTTTCCTACAGACTACATGCCTATGATAAAGCTTAATTTCTATATTAGGCACAGTAAGAAATTAACAATCAGTAATAATGAATGGGACAATTATAACAATGTGCCAGCATCACTACTCTTGCAAGTTGGGGCCAATGTTAAGTACTATAAGGGTTTCTTGAACACAGGCACGGTGATACCATGACAGTAGCTCTGACAACCAAGATGGCTAAGTGACTAACCAGCAGGAAGAGCCTGGATGCGCCGGACAAAGGGAGGATTCACGTTGCAGACAGGATCAAGCTTACAGCAAGAGATCTCATCGCGCTGCCCAGAATGGTGCACAGCTTAAAACTCATGGATTATTTCTAGAATTTCCCATTTAATACATATTTCTTTTCTTTTGTGTTTTTTAAGACAAGGTCTCACTCCATTACCCAGGCTGGAGTGCAGTGGTACCATCAGAGATCACTGCAGCCTCCACCTCCTGGGCATAAGCCATCCTCCCACCTAAGCTTCCCAAGCAGCTGAGACTACAAGTGCATGCCACCACACCTGGCTAATTTTTGTATTTTTTGCAGAGACAAGGTTTTGCCATGTTAGTCTTGAACTCTTGGACTCAAGGGATCCATTTACTTCAACTTTCCAAAGTGCTGGAATTACAGACATGAGCCACCATGCTTGGCCCATTTAATGTTTTCGAACTGCAGTTGATCATGGATAACTGAAACCTCAGAGGGTGAAACGGTGGATGAGGGGTATCTATGTACATTAAATACATTCCTTCAGGAACATGCCCAAAGAACTGATTGTATGCTAGGCACACAATGCTGCTAGAAATAGAAATATTTCAACCACTTTTCTCAAGGTGTTTACAGTCTAATGAGAAAATAAATTTAGTTTTTCGTTTGTTTTTGTTTTTGTTTTTTTGAGACAAGTTCTCACTTTGTCTCTGGCTGGAGTGCAGTGGCGCAATCTCGGCTCACTGCAGCCTCTGCCTCCCAGGTTCAAGCAATTCTCCTGCCTCAGCCTCTCAAGTAGCTGGGATTACAGGCACCTGCCAACATGCCTGAATAATTTTTGTATTTTTAGTAGAGATGGGGTTCCGCCATGTTGGCCAGACTGGTCACAAACTCCTGACCTCAGGTGATCCACCCACCTTGGCCTCCCAAAGTGCTGGGATTACAGGTGTGAGCCACCACGCCTGGCCCAGAAATAAATTTCTAAATGGTGGAAATTTGGAAATGAAATATAAGTTGTACAAATGGACAAGTGGCATAATATTATGTTGTACAAAGGGACTTTCATTATTCCTGATGAAAACACAT
The DNA here is from genome assembly GCF_007565055.1 of Rhinopithecus roxellana. Classification (NCBI taxonomy): domain Eukaryota; kingdom Metazoa; phylum Chordata; class Mammalia; order Primates; family Cercopithecidae; genus Rhinopithecus; species Rhinopithecus roxellana. Next base: position 29,328,077 of record NC_044560.1, read on the forward strand.
GCCGAAGCTTACATTGGTTCCCTCCAGAAATCTCAATAAAATTTTAAAAAAAGAAACATTTATAAATGCTGTGGACAAAAGGAATGGAAGAAAAGATGATATCAGACAAAAGACATCAGTGAAATTGTGGAAGATGTAAAATGGAGGGGCCCGTGCCGCCTGGAAAGTGAGCTGGTTTGTGCTGCAGGATCCAGGAGTGGTCAGGAATCGGAGGCTGAGCAGCAGTGTTGATGATAGTCTTTAAAAAGAATAGGTAAGAACCCCAGATTTCCTTTCCCAGCCCACCCAGCCAAGCAACAACACCACCTCCACCACTACACGAAGTTTATTAACTCCAAAGGAAGACTTTGGAGTCTCAATATCAGAACATAGCTAGACACCAGATATTGTTCCAAAAATGGGAATTTTGTGAACATTTGGGTACTGAGATGCTATTCCCACATCCTTCCCCTGCAGGGCTTTTACCTTCCCCAGGCATGAGAAAGGAGGAAAACTCTCTGGGAAAACCGATCCACTCAAGGTGGAAAAAAAATCTACAGATCTAACATCTGGGGACCTGACCTAATGACTCTCCATGACGCTCACCAGAAGAATAGCTTCGAACATGCACATGGAGCTCCCATGAATAGACAGCCAAAGACTACTAGAGCTTTGAGGGAAGTCCACCCACAAAAAAAAAAAAAAAAAAAAAAAAAAAAAAAAGACCAAAACATGGCTGGGCGCAGTGGCTCACGCCTGTAATCCCAGCACTTTGGGATGCCAAGGCAGGTGGATCACCAGAGGTCAGGAGTTCAAGATCAGCCTGGCCAATATGGTGAAACCCCGTCTCTACTAAAACTACAAAAATTAGCTGGGCGTGGTGGCAGATGCCTGTAATCCCAGTTACTCGGGAGGCTGAGGCAGGAGAATCACTTGAACCCGGGAGGCGGACGTTACAGTGAGCTGAGATCGCACTACTGCACTCCAGCCTGGGTGACAGAGAGAGACTCTGCCTAAAAAAAAAACAACAACATCAAAAAAAAAAAAAAAACCACCCATACAAGGTACATCACATGGAATTTCAGAACACCAAGAATAAATGCAATGCTTCCAAAGAGAGAAAGAAAAATACAGTTACAAAGCCTAGGATAGAATCAGTCTTAGTGCTAACAATACTGGGAAACTGAAGATGGTATAATAACGTCTTCAAAAGTCTGTGGAAAAATTTTTGCAATCTAGACTTTTATACCCAGCCAAACAATCTACCTATCAAACTATCAAATATACAGGTAGAATAAAAATATCCAAGTTCTCAAAAAACTGTGAGAAGATTTGGTCCATCAAAACAGTGGAATAAAACAGACAAAAGAATAGGAAACACAGCATTCAGGAAACAGGGATGCCAATATTGGAGAGAGAAAAAGGGTTATCCTACAGTGATGATAGGGAGAAGATACAGGATTGGAGCAGGCCATATGATTCCATATATAAAATTCTAGAAAATGCAACTAATCTATAATAGATAGTGGACCAGTGGTTGCCTGGACATAGGGGTGAAGAGAGGAATAGATTATAAGAAAGAATGAGGAAACTTTTGAGTGTGCTGGAAATGCTCATTATTTTAATTATATTAATGGATTCATGGGTGTACGTGTGTCAAAACTCATAGAATTGTTCACTTTAAATATATTCATTTTATTGCACCTTAAATCAGAATCAAGTTGTCAGAATCAATAAAAAAAAAAAAAAAACAATAAAAGGCCAACCCTGATACATAGAGTCAGGGAAGGTCCTGAAGAGAGGGTCCTCATGCTCATATGCCTCATCAAACACTGTCACAAATGCTACAGAAAAATACAACCTAGCACAATGGCCATCCCAACCTTACACAAAAAATACTTCTGCAAGGATATCTGCTTGGCAATTGCCTGTCCAACCTCAGACTCATGCCACCCTTGTTATTGATCTTTGTAGCAAGGATAATTATGCCAAGACAATTATGTAATATTTGTCTTTTTTTTTTTTTTTTTTTTGAGATGGAGTCTCCTTCTGTCGCCCAGGTTGGAGTGCAGTGGCGTGATCTTGGCTCACTGCAACCTCCACCTCCTGGGTTCAAGTGATTCTTCTGCCTCAGCCTACTCGAGTATCTGGGACTACAGGTGCGTCCCACCACACCCAACTAATTTTTTTTTAATTTTTAGTAGACAAGGTTTCACCATGTTAGCTAGGCTGGTCTCAAACTCTTGACCTCGGGTGATCCACCCACCTCAGCCTCCCAAAGTGCTGGGATTACAGGCAGGAGCCACTGCACCCCATCTCTTCCTCACTGTTTCCTGTAAACAATGTGTCTTCCTGTCTGAATATGCATATAGTTTACCACGGCATGCATATTTCCACTGCAATGCTCTATACCCAAATAATACCTTTTTCTTTTGGAGAACTTCTCTCTGTTATTTCGTTGACACTTTTCTTTTACTTTTTCTTTTTTTTGAGACAGAGTTTCGCTCCATCACCAAGGCTAGAGTGCAGTGGCATGATCTCAGCTCACTGCAACCTCTGCCTCCTGGGTTCAAGTGATTCTCATGCCTCAGCCTCCCGAGTAGCTGGGATTACAAGCACCTGCCACCATGCCCAGCTAATTTTTGTATTTTTAGTAGAGACGGGGTTTCATCATGTTGGCCAGGCTGGTCTCAAACTCCTGACCTCAAGTGATCCGCTCGCCTCGGCCTCCCAAAGTGCTGGGATTACAGGTGTGAACCACTATACCTGGCGGTTGACACCTTTTCTACCAATAAAGCAGTACAAAAAATAAAAAAAATTAGGAAACCAAGAGAATTGGTGAAGTGGAAGATTGGTCAGAGGTAACTATCCACAAAGAAGCCATAGAAATAAAAAGAAGCAAGATACAGAAGAGATAATAAAAAGCAGGTATGACATGCTCGAAAGGTCTAACACGGTTTTTTTGAGTCCCAGAATGAGAAGAAAGAATCCCTTTCCAATAGCTCTAACAGAACCTAAAGGAAGTGAAACGATGCCACCAAAGTGCTAGAAGACAAAATAACTGCTAAGACAGATTTTCTACCCAGAGAGAACATCCTTTATGAATGAAAATAAGAGAACGACATTTTCAGATTAGCAAAAGCTGAGAGAGTTCTCCAAGAGCAGGCCCCCGCAACTGAAAGAAATTCCGTAGGGCGTTTTTTGGGCTGAAGATCAATGACCTCCACATGGAAGCTCAGAGATGCAGCAAAGAATGAAGAACTAAGACGTTCAGGGGGTGCTCAGAGAATCAGCGATATATTTTTTCTGACTAGAACCGAAGATCTATAAAGGAAAGCCGGAGGGTATAAGGCTGAAAATATGTGAACCCAGATCACCAAGGGTCCTAAATGCCAGGCAGGAGGAAGAAGAAAGAGGAGCATATCTGGAGAAATATTAAAGTTAAGAGAAGCCAGGCATGGTGGTTTATGCTTGTAATCCCAGCAACTGGAGAGGCTGAGGTGGGAAGATCGCGTCAATCCAGGAGTTCAAGGCTACAGTGAGGTATGATGATGCCACTGCACTCCAACCTGGGTGACAGAGTGAGACCCCATCTCCTAAAAAAAAAAAAAAAAAAGTTAAGAGGGAGAAAAAGCTGAACAGCCAAGGACTGAAAGATTACAACGAAGAGAAGTCGGGTGATACTGTTATATAATGCCTAGTCCAGGCAGACGGCAAGAAAACAAGGCCACTGGGTTCAAGAAGTCATAGGAAACTTTGAGAAGGTGATATTCATGAAATGATGGGATGAGCAAAGAATTCAGTAGTGAGTGGTGGCCAGGCATGGTCACTCACATCTGTAATCCCAGTACTTTGGGAGGGTGAGGCGGGGGGATCACCTGAGGTCAGGAGTTCGAGGCTAGCCTGGCCAACATGGTGAAACCCTATCTCTAATAAAAATACAAAAATTAGCTAGTTATGGTGGGAGGCTGAGGCAGGAAAATCGCTTGAACCCGGGAGTCAGAGGTTACAGTGAGCCGAGACTGCACCACTGCACTGGGCAATAGAGCAAGGCTCTGTCTCAAAAAACAAAACAAAACAAAAAATACGCCAAGAGTGAGTGGTAAAGGAAGCAGAAGCAATAGGTGCTTCCACTTAGAGTTCTAACAAAGACCAAACTCTACTTCTCCAAAATAGGACCCTTGATCACTCCCCTCCCAAGTCTGCCTCTTCCCCAGTCTTCCTCAGCTCCATAAACAGCCTTACTACCTGGTAACTCAAGCCAAAATACAGAGGTAGCTACCAATTCTCCTCTTTTCTTTATTCCCCAAGCCCAATCAATCAGTAATTCCTGTTGCCTCCAGTCCAATGTGTGGTCCATGCGTGACCATTCCCATTGCTCCTGGCTGAGTCCAAGTCCAAGGCCACCATCATCTCTTCCTTGGAACACTGCAATAGCCTCTAATGGGCAGGGGTGAGGGGATGCTTCCATTCTTGCTCCTTTGAATCCAGTCTCCCTGGAGAGATCATTCAGGAGGGACAAAAATCAGACCATGTCACTTCCCTCCTTAAAATCCTTCAGTGGTTCCCCATTGTGGCCAGAATGAAATTTCAATTTCTGAGCACCACGTTTAAGGCCCCTGGTGATCCTGCCCTGGTGTGGCTTCTCTAACCTCCCTTCCTATCGCTCTCCCACCTTTGTCAGCTCTGTGCTCACTTGCTCTCTCCCTGGTCCCACACACTAAACTTGTTCCTGTCTCAAAGGCTTTGCCCTGGAAGATTCTGCCCCAAGGTCTTGCAAAGCTGGGTCCTTCTCATCATTCAGTTCAAAATCACCTCCTGGGATAGATCTTCCCAGACCAACCAATGTAGAGTACCTTTCCTCCACCATCACATCACTCTGTTGTATTTTACTTACAGCACTGATCATCTGAAATTATCTTGTGTATTCACTAATTTGTTTCTTGTCTGCACCTCCCCCGTGCCACATTGAGTGTTAATTTCACTAGCACAGAACCCATTTCTCTCTTGTGAATTGCTGAAACTCCAGTGCCCATTTCAGGACTCTGTCTTCAAACTTAAGGATAAGAGGAATAGACACTAGGGTGAGGGGAATGTATAGGGTATTAATATGAGATGAAAATGAAAAGATGGCCAGGTAACACTGCAGTCCAGTTTGCAGGTAAAATGCTGAATGGTGTTAGACTCTCAGCCTCTCTGGGCGGCTATCTCCGCAGAGGCAGGTGTGGCTCTTCCCCCGCGGTATCCCGACTCTTCTGTAAAGATCATCTTGGCTAAAGACTCGTCATTGAATACTCAGGAAGAAGATAACATCAAGAAATTTTTTTTTTTTTTTTTTTTTTTTTTTTTTTTTTGAGACGGAGTCTCGCTCTGTCGCCCAGGCTGGAGTGCAGTGGCCGGATCTCAGCTCACTGCAAGCTCCGCCTCCCGGGTTCACGCCATTCTCCTGCCTCAGCCTCCCGAGTAGCTGGGACTACAGGCGCCCGCCACCTCGCCCGGCTAGTTTTTTGTATTTTTTAGTAGAGACGGGGTTTCACCACGTTAGCCAGGATAGTCTCGATCTCCTGACCTCGTGATCCACCTGTCTCGGCCTCCCAAAGTGCTGGGATTACAGGCTTGAGCCACCGCGCCCGGCCAAGAAAATTTAATTATTGAATGCTGGCAAATTTCCCCTTCTTTCCTTAAGCAAAGGACCTTTTTTTCCCCTATCTTCTTTAACAGGGTTGTCAGAGCTCATGAGGGAGAGGAAGGGCAGGCTATGAATGGCAAGCATGTACTAAATCCCAGTCTGGACTCAGTGACAAAGGAGTAATAAAAAGATTATAGGTAATTTTTCCTCCTGAATTACAGAGAGGGTGTGGATTCAGCCTGGCTGTAGAAGGGGTAGGGCAGGCGGCCCACCTCTGCTCTCAGGAGCGTTACTCAAGAAAACAGGGAAAGGCTGCAAGGCCTCCAGTTGGGGTTACAAATCCTACAGGATTCTGGCCAGTGCGGTGGCTCACACCTGTAATCCCAGCACTTTGGGAGGCTAAGGCAGCGGATCCCGAGAATCACTTAAACCTAGGAGGCGGAGGTTGCAGTGAGCCAAGATCATACCATTGCACTCCAGACTGGGCAACAGAGCAAGACTCCATCTCAAAAGAAAAAGCAGGATTCCCAGAAAAGTAGTTATTTAGTATATGTATATGTCCCCATGCAATATTCATGTATATATATACATTCGTATATATATATTCGTATATATATGTATATTCATGTGTATATATATATATTCGTGTGTGTGTATATATATTTTTTCGTTTGTTTGTTTTTTGTTTTTGAGACAGGGTCTCAATCTATCGCCCAGGCTGGAGTGCAGTGGCACTATCACAGCTCACTGCAGCCTCGACCTCCCCGGGCTCTGGTGATCCTCCCATCTCAGCCTCCTGAGTGGCTGGGACCACAAGCATGTGCCACCATGCCTGGCTAATTTTTGCATTTCATGTAGAGTTGGGGGCTTCACCATGTTGTCCAGGCTTGTCTTGAACTCCCGGGCTCAAGAGATCCGCCCACCTTGGCCTCCCAAAGTGACGCTCCCAAAGTGACGCAATTACAGGCATGAGCCACTGCACCCAGTCCTTGGTATACTTACACTAAACAATTCTTCATTGTTTATCTAAAATTCGAATGTAACTGAGCATAGTGTATTTAATCTGGCAACCCTACCTCCAGTACTAGAGGGGGGGCCACAGCACTGGATTGAGTTATTAACAGAGAAACCTTGAGTGGTTACACAGAGTAGCTGTGCTGGAAGTCAAAATGTTTTGGGGTCATTCTGAATATGAATCATGGTGGAGGTAAATATTCTTATGTTTACTATTTACATATTCTTATGTTTATTAAGATATGTTTATTAAGACATTCTTATGTTTACTATTTAAATATTCTTATGTTTATTATTTAAAGATGGGGCCGGGTAAGGTAGCTCACGCCTGTAATCCCAGCCCTTTGCGAGGCCGAGGCAGGCAGATCACCTGAGGTCAGGAGTTCGAGACCAGCCTGGCTAACATGGCAAAACTCCTATCTCTACTAAAAATACAAAAATTAGCTGGGCATGGTGGCAGGCACCTGTAATCCCAGCTACTTGGGAGGCAGAGGCAGGAGAATTGCTTGAACCCAGGAAGCTGAGGTTGCAGTGAGCGAAGACTGTGCCACTGCACTCCAGTCTGAGAGACAGAGTGAGACTCCATCTTAAAACAAACCAAAAAAAATTGACCACGCGCAGTGGCTCATGCCTGTTATCCTAGCACTTTGGGTGGCCAAGGTGATCAGATCACTTGAGGTCAGAAGTTCAAGACTGTCCAACATGGCAAAACCCTGTCTTTACTAAAAATACAAAAATTAGCTGGGCGTGGTGGCACATGCCTGTAATCCCAGCTCCTAAGGAGGCTGAGGTATGAGAATCACTTGCACCTAGGAGGCGGGGGTTGCAATGAGCCGAGATCATGCCACTGCAATCCAGCCTGGGCAACAGAGTGAGACTCTGTCTCAAAAGAATAAATAAAATAAAGATGAGAGAATTTGTTACCAGTTGCATAAATGTGTATATTACATATAATATTTGCATAAATATAAAATACATATGCCCATGTATATATAGTTACATAAATATAAGTTTATATTTAAATGTTACCTATTAAGGTTTGCTTTACAGCTATGTTACAGATTGTTCTGTGGTTTCACCCAACAAAAAGAAAACAAAAGGCCAGGAACAGTGGTTCACACCTGTCATCTCAGCACTTCGAGAGGCTGAGGCGGGTGGATCACTTGACACAGGAGTTCCAGACCAGCCTGGGCTACACAGCAAGACCCTGTCTCTACAAAAAATACAAAGCTTAACCAGGTATGGTGGTGGGCACCTATAGTCCTAACTACTCTGGAGGCTGAGGTGGGAGAATCACCTAAGCTTGGAGAGGTGGAGGCTGCAGTGAGCCACGATTGTGCCACTGCACTGCAGCCTGGGTGACAGAGTGAGACCCCGTCTCAAAAAAGGAAAAAAAAAAAAAAAAAAAAGAAAAGAAAAGAAAGAAAGAGAAAAGAAAAAGAAAACAAAGCACAAGGCGTGAGTTAATGCGGCTGGGTTTTGTCAGTTGCTCTGGCGTGAGCGGTTTGTTGGATGTGCATCTTTAACTTATAAATTTGTACTGCCCCTGGTTTCCATTACTTTGCCCGTTGAAGATTAGGGTTTTGGAGGAGAGAAACGAGAGAGCCAGCCTCAGAAATAGAAACATTCCTCAAGCCTGTGGTGCATCTAAGTTAGCTTTCTATTTATCACCACCACTTTCCAAGTAACCATAACACAAAATCTCGTGGGCCCAAGAGAGGACAGCCACAGAGCATTCCTGAGTCACTATTTATCTTGTTTGAGTGGTGATAAAAACCAGGTCACTCTCAATCATAGAAACACAGACCTGGGCGTAGTGAAACATATGTTATGTTCCATTTATATAATTCCTAGAGGCTGCGTTTTCCAAAGCAGAGGAGGGATGGCAAAGAACTTCTCTATCCAAGTGAGCATTATGGCCCAATTAATGTCTACAAACCTAAAGAAAAAAGGAATGTCTCAACATTGTCGTTTTTCCCCCCAGTCTCTCTGTATGAAATTCTTGGCCGGGCGCGGTGGCTCACGCCTGTAATCCCAGCACTTTGGGAGGCCGGGGCAGGTGGATCACGAGGTCAGGAGTTCAAGACCAGCCTGGCCAATATGGTGAAACCCCGTCTCCGCTAAAAATACAAAAATTAGCTTGGTGTGATGGCGCATGCCTGTAGTCCCAGCTGCTTGGGAGGCTGAGGCAGGAGAATCACTCAAACCCGGGAGGTGGAGGTTTCAGTGAGCCGAGATCGCGCTACTGCACTCCATCCTGGGTGACAGAGGGAGACTCTGTCTCAAAAAAAACCAAAGAAATTCTTAAAGACTGTCAAATGTCAGCATGCAGTTTGGCCCTAACTACAGCTCTTTTCTCTGCAAAGGAGAAAAAGGAAAAGCCCAAACATTGCTGGAACAGCTGATGGACTATGGAAGCTGTTGTGGGGAAGCGTCACACAACTAAAGAAATAGCCCTTAATTTACTGGGCTGACAGTTTGTTTCAGGCTGACTCAACCCACCCGAACAATCTGTCTCAGCACACCTAAGTGTCTCATGCCAAAAGATCCTAAGAGGGCTGGGCAACTTGGAAGGGATGAGACACAGGCCCAGATGGTGCACATCTGGCCAAAAATTAGAAAGAGAAAGAAATCAGCCTCTCAAATCCACAGACAGGTGTTCGGGGCTTCCCAGGAGACCTGCTTATGAAGGGCAATGGGGATGGCTCTGGACTGGTGGTTAGTAAAGGAACAACAAAGGTTTCTGAGACTTGGCACAGGTCAGCGGGAACCAAACAGGTGGCATGAGGGGGCTGCTGTCCACCTTCCCTTGACAATGGCGTAATTTCGAAGACGTTTAAATTATTTAGATTATTGTAACCAAGACATCTTTAATAATGCACCAAACAGCAGGCACCAGGTTGAAATCAATTAGACTCCACCGATAAATTATGAGGGAGAAATTTACAGGAGAATGGCTCTGGGGTAGGGACTGCAGGTACACATGCCTGCCAGAGACAATTATATCGGGAACCAAATGGGTATTGCCTCGTCATTTAAGCAATAGAAAAGATGGCCAGGTGCTCCTAAATTAGAGCAATAACGAATAACTAAAACGAGGAGGCCTGTTCTGGGCAGGAAGGCTTCTGGATGGCCAAGAGAAAAGACAATGGAGGCAGGAACAAATCTCATTTTGGGGATATTTGGGATCCGGATGCGCCCTGCACTGGGGGCACCTTGCGCTTCTTCCAGGAGTTTGGGGGCAGTGGGGTAACAGGTGGTGTCACCGGGGTTTGTCTCCCAGAGGATGACAACCTCCTAGAGCTGACTTCAAAGTTTCCCTTTCTAGGCAGGACGCGGTGGCTCATTCCTGTAATTCCAGCACTTTGGGAGGATCTCCTGAGGTCAGGAGTCCGAGACCAGCCTGGCCAACATGGTGAAACCCTGTCTCTACCAAAAATACAAAAAAATTAACCGGGCGTGATGGCGGGCGCCTGCAGTCGCAGCTACTCGGGAGGCTGAGGCAGGAGAATCGCTTGAACCCGGGAGGTGGAGGTTTCAGTGAGCCGAGATCGCGCTACTGCACTCCAGCCTGGGCGACAGAGTGAGACTCCATCTCAAAAAAAAAAAAAAAAAAAAAGCAAAGTTTCCCTTTCTAGTCTAGGGAGTCCTGGTGGCTGGATCTCAGGCCCCCGAGGACCCAGCCACGCCGCGTGCCACGCGTCCATTGGGAGCACGAGAGGTGACCCGCGTGGTCACCCAGCCAGGGCGGCCTAGGTGTCGCGTCCCGCCCTACGCCGCGCGGGGGCGCAAAGCGCAGGCGCACTCCTGTCGGGCGTGGACGGCTCCGAGCCGCCAGGGGCCGCTGTGGCGCAGCCGGGCTGGCCCGCGCTGTCCCTGCCGCGGATCACTGGCCCCTCTTGAGGACGGCCTTGCCGGTTTGACGGGGTGAAAGGTTGCGAAGATGGCGACGGCCTTGAGCGAGGAGGAGCTGGACAATGAAGACTATTACTCGTTGCTGAACGTGCGCAGGGAGGTGAGGCCAGCGGCTGGACGCTCTGGGGGCTGAGGCCGAGCCCGGTCATTCGGGAGGGCCGGGCTGGCGGCGGCCGCCCACCCCCGCCACGGGAGGCTCGGGTCCGGCGGGGAGGCCGCGTGACCCCGGCGACGTGCGCGCCAGCCGGCCGACGGAGCCGTCCCCACTGCCCAGACTCTCCCACCGGGGGTGCCGGGTCCGGCCTCCCCCCCAGCTCCTAGAGGCCAGTGCGTCGCGTGCACTGTGTCCGGGCAGGGCCAGAGGTCTCCAAACCCACGACAGGAAACAGGGTCCCCGAGGAGGCTACCGGGGTGGGGTTCGCAGTCCTCCGAGACCCCGTCCCGCGCTCAGCCCACATACCCGTCCTGGCTGAGGGGCTGTGTCATCGCCGCCGCCAGCAGGATGGCAAACTGAGTCTCACCCACCAAGGTCAAGGCCAGTAGGGAACGTCCTTACGGCTCTATCTGTCTTTCTTGGGAACTTCCTGCCTCTGAAGTGGGTCCGGCCTCAGAGGCACGCGTCTCGTGCCCTCTTTCATTCCTCTGGACCCGCTTTCCTGAAATTTAAGGCAGAGCCTCCGGGATACAGACCCTCGGCTGGGAGGCTGCAGATTAGGAAGAAGCTCTAGGCCAGAAAAGAAGTGGTGCCGTAACAACACCTTTAACATTCACACCAAGCACTTGTACCCTGTCTCCTCAACGAATAAAAGAGAACACAAGAGAGTCTCACGTAGTCTGGCAGTAGTAGGGCCCCACTACACCTCCTTTCTTCATGACTAGTCTGGAGTTGAGATAGGTTTGAAGGGCGAGAAGGCTTCCGGGGTCAAGTCAATCGGTTTCTCTAAGCCGGTAGGTCCAGGTGTTTCAGCCCTGCCAGAGAATTTCTAATTCCATCTCTCAGGTTTTCCAGTGGTAATGAAAGCTAGCCAAGTTTGGCTATGCTAATCAAAGCGGGTTCAGTGTGTGTTGTCAGTAAATATTGGTCTATGTGGTGTTAATAATACTAACTTGGCCGGGAGTGGTGGCTCACGCCTGTAATCCCAGCACTTTGGGAGGCCGAGGCGGGTGGATCACGAGGTCAAGAGATCGAGACCATCCTGGTAACACGGTGAAACCCTGTCTCTACTAAAAATACAAAAAATGGCCGGGCGCGGTGGCTCACGCCTGTAATCCCAGCACTTTGGGAGGCCGAGGCGGGCGGATCACAAGATCAGGAGATAGAGACCACGGTGAAACCCCGTCTCTACTAAAAATACAAAAAATTAGCCGGGCGCGGTGGCGGGCGCCTGTAGTCCCAGCTACTAGGGAGGCTGAGGCAGGAGAATGGCGTGAACCCAGGAGGCGGAGCTTGCAGTGAGCCGAGATCGCGCCACTGTACTCCAGCCTGGTGGACAGAGTGAGACTCCGTCTCACAAAAAAAAAAAAAAAAAAAAGTACAAAAAATTAGCCGGGCGTGCCGGGCGCGGTGGCTCAAGCCTGTAATCCCAGCACTTTGGGAGGCCGAGACGGGCGGATCACGAGGTCAGGAGATCGAGACCATCCTGGCTAACACGGTGAAACCCCGTCTCTACTAAAAATACAAAAAACTAGCCGGGCGAGGTGGTGGCGCCTGTAGTCCCAGCTACTCGGGAGGCTGAGGCAGGAGAATGGCGTGAACCCGGGAGGCGGAGCTTGCAGTGAGCTGAGATCTGGCCACTGCACTCCAGCCTGGGTGACAGAGTGAGACTCCGTCTCAAAAAAAAAAAAAAAAAAAATTAGCCGGGCGTGGTGGCGGCCGCCTGTAGTCCCAGCTACTCGGGAGGCTGAGGCAGGAGAATGGCGTGAACCCGGGAGGCGGAGCTTGCAGTGAGCTGAGATCTGGCCACTGCACTCCAGCCTGGGTGACAGAGTGAGACTCCGTCTCAAAAAAAAAAAAAAAAAAAAAATTAGCCGGGCGTGGTGGCGGCCGCCTGTAGTCCCAGCTACTCGGAAGGCTGAGGCAGGGGAATGGCCTTAACCCGGGAGGCGGAGCTTGCAGTGAGCCGAGATTGCGCCATTGCACTCCAGTCTGGGAGACACAGGGAGACTCTGTCTCAAAAATAAAATAAAATAAAATAATACTAACTTACCTTGTGTGGGACCGCTATGCTGAATGAATTTTGTACTGTTATCTCATTTAATTCTGAGGATAGTCCTTTGATTTACACTTGAGGAAACTAAGGCATAGAGAGATTAAGTAGTGTGACTTTAGACACACTACTAGAAAATGCAAGAGCCTGAACTCAACCCAGGCAGTCTGACTCTGAAGCCCAGCTTGTGAGCTCCGTGCTATTCTGTCACTTTACCTTACCAGTCCTTGGATTACAAAGCTGCTAGTTCTGGTACTGTATCCTTGAGTGTCACGCGCATCCGTGTGAAGAGACCCCCAAACAGGCTTTGTGTGAGCAATAAAGCTTTTTAATCACCTGGGTGCAGGCGAGCTGAGTCCGAAAAGAGAGTCAGCAAAGTGTGGTGGGATTATCATTAGTTCTTATAGGTTTAGGATAGGCGGTGGAGTTAGGAGCAATTTTTTGTGGGCAGGGGGTGGATCTTACAAAGCACATTCTCAAGGGTGGGGAGAATATTAGAGTACCCTCTTAAGGGCGGGGGAATGTCACAAAGTACATTATCACAAGGGCTGGGAGCCTGTATTGTCCTAAGGCCAATTGATCAGTTAGGGTGGGGCAGGAACAAATCACCGTGGTGGAATGTCTTCAGTTAAGGCAGGACCTGGCTGTTTTCACTTCTTTTGTGGCTCTTCAGTTGCTCAGGCCATCTGGACGGATACCTGCAGGTCACCAGGGGATGTGATGGCTTAGCTTGGACTCAGAGGCCTGACACTGGGCACCGCATGTAAGAATCCCTCAAACGTATGGGCCACTGTACTGTGAGAATGTCCAGGGAGGCCGGGCGCGGTGGCTCAAGCCTGTAATCCCAGCGCTTTGGGAGGCCGAGACGGGCGGATCACGAGGTCAGAAGATCGAGACCATCCTGGCTAACATGGTGAAACCCCGTCTCTACTAAAAAATACAAAAAACTAGCCGGGTGAGGTGGCGGGCGCCTGTAGTCCCAGCTACTCGGGAGGCTGAGGCAGGAGAATGGCGTAAACCCGGGAGGCGGAGCTTGCAGTGAGCTGAGATCCGGCCACTGCACTCCAGCCCAGGCGACAGAGCGAGACTCCGTCTCAAAAAAAAAAAAAAAAAAAAAAGAGAGAATGTCCAGGGAAATATCTTTGGAAATTGCAGATTTTGTTAGGTTGCCGTAGGGCACCTGGGGGTTCTTGTTCTCATTAATCAACACTTTGGGCTAATCACTTCTTTTTTTTCTTTTCTTTTTTTTTTTTTTTTTTAACTGTAAGTTCTGGGATACACATGCAGAATGTGCAGGTTTGTTACATAGGTACACATGTGCCATGGTGGTTTGCTGCACCCATCAACCCGTCATCTAGGTTTTAATGGGCTCATCACTTCTTTAGCCTTCAGTTTCTTCCCTTTAAATGAAGATGTCTGGCTAGTTATTCTTTTTTTCCAGTTTTTAGAAGTCAAGCAATAAATGAAACCAGCCTTTCTGAAATCATGCGTACTTAGTCTGGGATGTCAGTAATTGAGCAGCCATTTATCAGGCGTACTGCACCTTAGGCAGCTGCAGATGATCAAGCAGGTCTAGAATAATAGTTTTAGCCGGAGTGCTAGGTAAACATTTTGTCAAAGGTGTACCTTGAAACTGCTGAAATTGTAGGGCCTGTCATTGTTTTTGGACTTACGGATGGGAGCCAAAGAAATGTTATTTGTTTGGTTTTTTGTTTGTTTGTTTGTTTGTTTAGAGACAGGGTCTCGCTCTGTTGCCCAGGCTGAAGTGCAGAGGTGGATCATGGTGCACTGCAACCTCGACTTCCCCGGGCTCAGGTGCTCCCACCTCAGCCTTGCTAGTAGCTAGGACCACAGGCACATGCCACTATGCCTAGCTAATTTTTGTATCTTTTGTAGAGACAGGGTCTCTCTTTGTTGCCCAGGTTGGTCTCCTGAGCTCAAGCCATCCTCCCATCTCTGCCTCCCAAAGTGCCGGAATTACAGGCATGAACCACCATGCCTGGCTAGGCCTGTCACTGTTATTAGACTTAAGGATGAAGTATATATACATATATGTGTGTGTGTGTGTATGTATATATACGTATATATGTGTGTGTGTATATTTTTTATATAAATAAATATATATTTATATAAAATATATATATATTATATATATATTTTTAGACTTTACCCAGGCTGGATTGCAGTGGCGTAGTCATGGCTCACAGCAGCCTCCACGTTCCCCAGCTCAGGTGATCCTCCTACCTCAGTCACCAGAGTGGTTGGTATTACAGGCACACACCACCACACTCGGCTGATTTTTGTAGTTTTTGTAGAGACAGGGTCTCACTGTGTTGCCGCGGCTGGTCTCAAACTCCTGAGCTCAAGCAGTCCGCCCATCTCAGCCGCCCAAAGTGCTGGGATTACAGGCATGAGCCACTGCACCCAGCCAAGAAATATTTCTTTAAAAAATTTTGTTTTACTTCTCCCAGTGAGTGAAGGCACTTTCCATATTTATGGCTGTATGGCTATAGGTTAAATCCATATGAAACATGCCCCTTTGCAGAAGACACTTTTGTTGTCTTTGTCAGCAAACTTGGTGTTAAATATCATACTCAGGTGTGGTGTGCTGGTTTTCTGTCCTGGAATTCCACTAGAAGCTCTGAATGTAATGTCTGGACTTGATATTTACTGGAATTTATTGTGTGAAATCAAACATGAAGTTGAAATAACGTGATTTAGTTGGAAAAAATCAGGGTAATCTTAATTCTTACATGTATGGTTGGAAGAATATCTTAATACCTGTTTGTCTGTTTGCTGTCAGTTCTAGAGTAGTTGCCATTTAAGTATAGCTGTGAGAGGCAAGGCCCTCTTCCCACTTCACAGTACCTTCAAAAGAGTGTCTTCAAAACTCTCAATGTTCAGTAGAGTTCAGAGACTTTTCTTTAGAAATCTCAAATGGAAACAACTCCAGACAAAACCAGGGAATCCTACTTTAAAATTATAAGCATAATAGAAGTATATAATTGGATTAATACAGAAATGTCAAAAATCAGCTGAAGAATCTCCCTCTCCAGGTTTTTAAACTTTAAAATATCCCTTTA
Source organism: Rhinopithecus roxellana (assembly GCF_007565055.1). Lineage (NCBI taxonomy): Eukaryota > Metazoa > Chordata > Mammalia > Primates > Cercopithecidae > Rhinopithecus > Rhinopithecus roxellana. The sequence goes on from NC_044560.1 coordinate 29,343,904, forward strand.
AATTTGTATTCTAGAGCAGGGATCCTCAACCCCCTGGTCATGGACCAGTACTGGTCTGTGACTTGTTAGAAACTGGGCCGCACAGCAGGAGGTGAGTGGTGGGCAAGCAAGCGGTTAGCGTCCGGCGGGCAGGCGTCACCGCCTGAGCTCTGCCTGTCAGATTGGTGGTGGCATTAGGTTCTCATAGGAGCACAAACCCTGTTGGGAACTGCACATGCAAGGGATCTAGGTTACGTGCTCCGTAGGAGAATCTAATGCCTGATGATCCCAGGTGGAACAGTTTCATTCCACTCCCACTAGTCTGGAAAAATTATGTCAGTACCTGGTGTTAAAGGTTGGAGACCCCGCTGTTGCTGCTGTTGGAGAGAGTGAAGCAGGCAGCTGGACAGGACCCCCCATTCTCCTATTACAAGACCCCATGATCTTTAATGATTCTCCTTCTAGATTTCCTGTTTACAGAGCAGGGCCGTCCTCTGTCCTTTCTGCCTCACATTGAGAGGAGGGAGTAAGTTATCATTACCTGGGCACACTAAAACCAGACTGGTTTTCTGGTTTAGTGTTAGATGCATTATCAGGTTCCTAAAATCTGACTTCTCTGAGATTTCCAGGATGATTTTTGCAAAATGTATTTGGAGAAAGGATTCCTTAACTATAAATCAGGGTTAAATTTACCTGATCCTTTAATTAGGAACTTAATTGACACATTTCAAACCTAATTTATTCCCAAGACAAATGGCTACAGTTCTTTGTCAGTGTCTTTGAAAGAATTTCATTTTTGCAGTGTTTATAACCTGTTTGAAGATCTCTGGTCCCAATTGTTTTAACCTTAAGGATCCACCCTTCTTTTCAAGTTTTAAACACTTTTGGAAAAAACACAGTTAAGTAAAAAATGAAGTTGTTGATAAATAAAAAAGTTTTTTCTTGCAGTCCATGTATGGAGGTCAGTGTTCTGGGATCTTCATCCTTCCAGAACAGCCATGAAACCAGAAGTACAAAAGTATCACCTACCAGTAAAAAGTTTACCCCAAGCCCCTGCATTTTCTTTCCATCTCTGGTACAGGGTAGATCATTATTTTCACAAGTTTGGGTTGTCTGGGTTTCTTCGGCTGCAGGTTACAGCCACAGAGTAAGGCCCACCCATTGAGTTTGAACTGCAGACTGAGAGAAAGGGCTAGAAAAGTAGAGGAAGGTCCCCTGGTCACTCTCAAGATTGTCCTAGGGTCAAAGTCACCCACAAAGAAGGAGGCAGCAGACCCTCCTATCAGGACCGCTGACTCAGCCATCTGCAGAAATTGACGTGTAAAAGGCTCAACTGTGCCAATTGGAGCCACTCAAATCCCTAAAGCGGTGAGGCAGTATGTGTTTACGCATTCATTGCTTTCTTATCAAACCTCATGATGGGAAGTTAATTTTGTCTTAATAAGAGAAATAAAGATGGCTCTGAAAAGGTCAATTCCTTCATTTTCCATCTACTACATTATGTTAAAGTTTGATATTTATAATGACTCCAGTTAAATGTTTGCCTTGGGCACATAGAGTTAAGCCTCAGTTGTCCAAAAACAACTTATCCAGATGTCCGCATTCCGTAGGGTGTTCTGTAAGCCAAGAGGCTGAGGAGCAAAAATTTCAGCCCGTGCTGCCTGCCTCTTGTGTGACCTTCAACAAGTCATTTAACCTCAGCCTCTACTTACCTGAAGAATGGAGGCACCAGTACTTCTTGGTTAACAATGGGATAGAGTGAGGCCACCATGTAGGGCTTTGCAGCCGCAGTCCAGTATTCAAATCCCATTTTACTCTTCTGGAAGTTTTGTGCTTCAAGGCTAGTAGTTTAACCTTTCTGCTTCTCAATTTCTGTCTTTTTGAGATGGAGTCTCACACTGCCACCCAGGCTGGAGTGCAATGGCACGATCTCGGCTCACTGCAACCTCCACCTCCTGGATTCACACAGTTCTCCTGCCTCAGCCTCCCGAGTAGCTGGGATTACAGGCACACATCACCACACCCAGCTAATTTTTTGTTTTTTTAGTAGAGGTAGGGTTTCACTATGTTGGACAGACTGGTCTCAAACTCCTGACCTCATGATCCTCACGCCTCAGCCTCCCAAAGTGCTGGGATTACAGGCGTGAGCCACCGCGCCTGGCTGTCAATTTCTTTAATGTTGAAATGTAGGTAACAGGTAATAATGTCTTATGCACTTACTGTAGGCCAGGATGACCTGTGTGGTATGTGTATTGCCAGGTGCTGAGGATGTATATAAAGTGCCTGGCATAAGTAGGTGTTTAGTTAATACTTACTGTTGTTATTTCTTGAATTTTGATAAGTTTGAAGTTTTGCTTATTTTAAAAAAAGACATAAGGATTGGGGGGTGGCTCACACCTGTAATTCCAGCACCTTAGGAGGCTAAGGCAGGAGGATAGCTTGAGGCCAGGAGTTTGAGACCAGCCTGGGTGACATAACATAGCGAGACCCCATCGTTAATTAAAAAAATATTTTTTTGAGACGGAGTCTCGCTGTGTCGCCCAGGCTGGAGCACAGTGGCGCAATCTTGGCTCATTGCAAGCTCTGCCGCCTGGGTTCACGCCATTCTCCTGCCTCAGCCTCCCGAGTAGCTGGGACTACAGGCGCCCACTACCACACCCGGCTAATTTTTTATTTTGTCTTTTTAGTAGAGACGGGGTTTCACTGTGTTAGCCAGCATGGTCTCGATCTCCTGACCTTGTGATCTGCCCACCTCGGCCTCCCATAGTGCTGGGATTACAGGCATGAGCCACCGCGCCCGGCCAAAAAAATTTTTTTTTAACTAGCCGGGCATGGTGGCGTGCACTGTAACCTGTAGTCTAGCCTAAGGTGGGAGTGCAACCGAAAAGCGGGTCAGTTGTTCACTGCATGCAGAGTCCAGTTAACAAGATTGAGACCGCATTCAAAGCCAGTGAATTGACTCCGAAGCCAGCTTGAGCAAGGGGCACGAAGTCCTGCCATACCGCTTCACTTTTGGAGCAGAAAGCGGGCACTTTTATAAGGTATAGGAGAAAATGAGCAAGGGCAGGGGTCCCCCTGCTGTCTGGGTACTTTATCTACCTGGCAGTTGAGTTGGCACCTTCCTGGGCAGAAATAAGTAAAAGTGGCCATGGGGACATGATTTGGTCTGCAGATCCACTGTCAAGAGATCTGTCTTGGAGCACATAGACGAACTTGCCCCATAGAGGATGTCTGGTGAGGGGGAGGGGAAAGGTTATATTTGCATTTTTAAAGGGCTAAGTAGGAAACAGGGTACAGGGGAAAGGGGGAGAGGAGAAAATAATTAAACTATTTCTTAGAAAAATGGGGCCGGGCATGGTGGCTCACGCCTGTAATCCCAGCACTTTGGGAGACCGAGGCCGGCAGATCACTTGAGGTCAGGAGTTCAAGACCTGCCTGACCAGCATGGTGAAACCCCATCTCTACTAAAAATACGAAACTTAGCCAGACTTGATGGCGGGCGCCTGTAATCCTAGTTACTCAGGAGGCTGAGGCAGGAGAATCTCTGCTGGGAGGTGGAGGTTGCAGTGAGCAGAGATCACGCCACTGCGTTCCAGCCTGAGCAACAGAATGAGACTCCGTCTCAAAAAAAAGGATAATGGGAGTACTTGGTTACAGGAGGGTTGCTTGAACCCAGAAGTCTGGGGCAGCAGTGAGCTACAGTCACACCACCACACTGTAGGCTGGGCAAGAGAGCAAAACTCTGTCTATAAAAATAATAAATAAAAGTCCAGGCATGGTGGCTCATGCCTGTAATCCCAGCACTTTGGGAGGCCGAGGCGGGCTGATCACAAGGTCAGGAGTTCGAGACCAGCCTGGGCAACGTGGTGAAACCCCATCTCTACTAAAAATACAAAAATTAGCCAGGTGTGGTGACGGGCGCCTGTAATCCCAGCTACTCAGGAGACTGAAGCAGGAGAATTGCTTGAACCCGGGAGACAGAGTTGGCAGTGAACCAAGATCACACCACTGCACTCCAGCCTGGGCGACAGAGTGAGACTCCATGTAAAAAATAATAATAATGATGATAAATAAAATTTTAAAATGTAAAAGACATACATGTTCGTAAAAAGCCTTGGTATGCTTCATCCTGGCTAAGGATGAACTTTGCTGTCCACTTGTTATATTACTAAAAATTATAGTGCTAGAATGTATGCTAAGCATTAGTTTATGAAATTCCTGAGGCTGATCATGGTGGCTCATGCCTGTAATCCCAGCACTTTGGGAGGCGGAGGCGGGCGGATCACCTGAGGTCAGGAGTTTGAGACCAGCCTGGTCAACATGGCGAAACCCCATCTCCACTAAAAATACAAAAAAAAAAAAAAAAAAAATAGCCAGGCGGAGTGGTGCTCACCTGTAATCCCAGCTACTTGGGAGGCTGAGACAGGAGAATTAATTGAACCCAGGAAGCGGAGGTTGCAGTGAGCCAAGATTGTGCCACTGTACTCCAGCCTGGGCGACAGAGCAAGACTATCAAAAAAGAGGCTGGGCGCGGTGGCTCACACCTGTAATCCCAGCACTTTGGGAGGCTGAGGCGGGCAGATCACCTGAGGTCAGGAGTTTGAGACCCTCCTGTCCAACATGGAGAAACCCCATCTCTACTAAAAATACAAAAATTAGCCAGGTGTGGTGGCAAATGCCTGTAATCTCAGCTACTCAGGAGGCTGAGGCAGGAGATTCACTTGAACCCGGAGGCAGAGGCTGCAGTGAGCTGAAGTTGTGCCACTGCACACCATCCTGGGCAACAAGAGCAAAACCCTGTCTCAAAAAAAAGAAAAGAAAAGAAATTCCTGAAGCTTTTTTACTTTCTTTTCAAAACACTGAGTTTGTTCTGTTTAAAAGACAGTGATCTCTCTGAACTTGGGCTTCCTGGAAAGTTGACATGGGGATAGGGAGCTTTCCTGGAAGTTGGGGCTAAGCATGGGAGTAGGTTGTGGGCTCAGGGATAACCTTTTTGGGGTGTTTGGGGTAAAGGTAGGATAGTTGTGAGCCAAGCAGAGAGGAGGCAGAGCTGGGGGCAGGGGTGGGCTCAAGAGGGTGCTGGAGATGTGGAGTTTAGAGAAGCTGCCTGTGTGCAGGGAGGGAGTGGTTGAGGACGCCCCGCCACTTCCAATGTCATCTCATAATGTGACTGGCAAACATGAGGTTTCATTTTACAGTGTATTTCCTTAATGGCCTATAAGCCAGTTATTTTCTGCTTTGGGCATTTCAAACAATTGCTTCTTGAAATGTTAATGCTCTAATTTTGCATTATCTACCAAAACACCTCTTTTATTTTCTTTCTTAAAGAGAATTCAATGGAAAACTTTTGTATTCGCTGTGAATTTAGTAATAAAACAATGGAAAATAGGGGACATGAGAGCAACATGCTTTACCTGGCTGTGGAATTTGTGTCTGCTTTTTATTCACCTTTCATTTCAATTTTACTTATTTACACCTTACCTTGTTTAAGAAAGGATGTAAGACAACAGATGAATAAATAAAATAGCATATATTTTTTACAAGAGACACACATTTCTTAAAAAGAAGACAACTGAACATTGCTGTTTTATTACCACTGTTAATGGCACACGCCTGGCACGGGCTGCACTCGGTGGAAGGAGCTTGCAGCTTGGAGTGGAACCTCCTTCGAGATGAAAATCTGACAGCTGGATTCCGGTTTGGCTCATGGACCGTTGGAACCACTTCTGCATGTTTTGAGTGTACAGCGTACCCTCCTAGTTGACAGGAGCCAGAAAATTCTTCAGCAGTAAAATGCCAAGCCAATAGAAATCAACCACAAGAAGTCTGCATGAGTAGGCAGGGTATAACAGATGAACACGGACGAGAGAAGGTGTAAGATCAGGCTTTTAGGGAGAAATAAGCCAATTTCTTACTGTTAAGATAGGATCTGAGCCATCAATTTTGGTGCAACTCTGGAGCTTGTTTCTAGAGACTGGGGCCTTTTTATTTTCTATTCATCTCAAGGGCAACAAATAAATATAGGAACATGATCAGGAAGAGTAATGAAAACCCAGTTGTACCATGGTAGCAAAAGATTTCCTAAGCCCTTGGAATGACCTCTGATTGGGAATCAGGATGTTTGCTCCTTTGGCCCATTTGTTCTTGAATTCTGTGATTGTAGCCGAGGTGTGTGCTGCAGGATTTGACTCCTCCTCTGCCCCATACACCTTGCAGCAGGTGATGTGCTTCCTGCCTTTGTTTTTTGTTTGTTTTTTGTTTTTTGTTTGTATTTGGAATTCTGTTGTTACTCATTGTGTTAATCTTTTTTTTCAAATTTATATTGCCATCTAGGAGGTATTGTGTTCTGTGAGTTTTGTAAGTTTTTTCCTTAACTCTGGGTTAAGTAGAACTCACTTAAGTTTCAAAAATTATTCCTATTTGTAGGAACTTTTTAGAATTATTTTATCAGTCTCTCTGTTCAGCTTTTCTGACTCATTTGTGATTTGATTATTTATCTACTAAGCTCTTTCCAAAGTGAAACTTAAAATGACTGTAGGAGCCAAACTTCCAAAATCAGTGTAGGTCAAGCTGACCTCTGTCCTCAACAAAGATGTGATAGAATTCAGGGTTTTGTTTTTTTTTTTTTTTTTTTTTTTTTTGAGTTGGAGTCTAGCTCTGTCGCCCAGACTGGAGTGCAGTGGCACGATCTCGGCTCACAGCAAGCTCCACCTCCCGGTTTTGCACCATTCTCCCGCCTCAGCCTCATGAGTAGCTGGGACTACAGGCGCCCGCCACCACGCCCGGCTAATTTTTTGTATTTTTAGTAGAGACGGGGGTTTCACCGTGTTAGCCAGGATGGTCTCGATCTCCTGACCTCGCGATCTGCCCGCCTCGGCCTCCCAAAGTGCTGGGATTACAGACGTGAGCCGCCACGCCCGGGCAATTCAGGAGTTTTAAGTGAAGGACAGCTGAAATCACCTAGCCCACCCCTTGCGTGTTTAAACATCAAGGAGCATTCATTGGTGATGATCTGAATGTCCAGGGACAGCGGTAGAGCTTCACAAGGGGTCATTGTGAAGATAGCACAGCCGCAGGAGTCAGATCCAAGTTTGAGTTTTTAGCAGGTTTTGTGGGGGCAAATTACCTAACCTGTCTGAGCCCGTTCATGCATAAAATCCAGACAGTTTTACTGTCGTAGAGCTTTTGTGGGAGTGCATGGAAATGCTTGACATAGCAGTGGACATATGCCTTTAACATGAATGCCGTGTATTTCTCTTAGTGTCATGAGCATAGCCATTAATAAGGAAGGCTCTTATTGGTTAGTATGTAATTTGGTTGATCCTTGATCTGGTATATATATATATATGTTGTAAATGCCTCTTCCCTCTCTGTGTTGCCTTTCACTTTCATGAACTGAAGTTTGGTTTGAGTTAGGCTACACATTATTCTAACCATCTTTCAGGTTAGAGGTCCATAACCAAATAAACTCCTCCTCCATCTTCAACAAGTCACTTGATCTTTCCAGTCCTTGGGATTTTTGTCTGTAAAATGGGAGTCTGATACCAACTTCAAGGCATTTTGAGTATTAAAGTATTGGCCGGGCGTGGTGGCTCACGCCTGTAATCCCAGCACTTTGGGAGGCCGAGGTGGGCGGATCACGAGGTCAGGAGATCAAGACCATCCTGGCTAACACGGTGAAACCCCGTCTCTACTAAATATACAAAAAAAATTATCTGGGCTTAGTAATGGGCACCTGTAGTCCCAGCTACGTGGGAGGCTGAGTCAGGAGAATGACGTGAACCCAGGAGGCGGAGCTTGCAGTGAGCCGGGATTATGCCACTGCACTCCAGCCTGGGCAACAGAGTGAGACTCCATCTAAAAAAAATAAAGTATTAAGTGAGGAAATAGTGGAATTATTTTGTTAGCTGTAAATCTGTATAAATGCATTTGTGACACTATTGACAAGTCTTTAAAGCTCTGTGATGCTTCTCGGTCCTTTTTCACCTTGCCAGTTACACGTTCCCTGTCCTTACATAGCCCTTTGTCCAGGTTCAGTCCTCACCTCCTTGGATTTTTTTTTTTTTTTTTTTTTTTTTTTTTTTTTTTTTTTTGAGATAGAGTTTCGCTCTTGTTGCCCAGGCTGGAGTGCAATGGTGCGATCTTGGCTCACCACAGCCTCCGTCTCCTGGGTTCAAGCGATTCTCCTGCCTCAGCCTCCCGAGTAGCATGCACCACCATGCCTGGCTGTTTTTTTTGTATTTTTACCGGAGACAGGGTTTCTCCATGTTGGTCAGGCTGGTCTGGAACTCCCAACCTCAGGTGATCCGCTCGCCTCAGCCTCCCAGAATGCTGGGATTACAGGCGGAGCCCCCGTGCCCAGCCAGCTCTCTAAGTCTCTTGCTTCAACCCTGCATCTCTATCTGCCTTCTGGACATCACGCCACCTAGGTGTTCATATTCACCTCGGCCCCAAGCCTGACTACGTCCCGATTTCTCCCTAACCCATGTTCGAGCCAAAACCCTGGAATGCTCGTTGATTCTTCTCCATTTCACATTCAATAACTGTCCCTTAGATCCATGAATCCTCTAGAACTTCAGCAGACTCTGATCCGTCATTTCTGTTTCAGCTTCCAGGCTGCTGGTCACAGAACCTCAGCCTTGAATTTCTGCTGCTGTTTCCTTTAGATCTCTCTGGATTTGTTTTTTGTTTGTTTGTTTCAGTCAAGCTGTACCAAATTAATCTTAACAAATAATACTGGTCACATTATTTCTCTACCCAGAAACCTTGTATGACTTCCTCTTATTTCTTGGGTCAGGGTCAAACTCCTTGGCTCCATTTCTAAAGCCCTGTATAAATTAGATGTTTTCTGTATTTTCTGGCTACTTTGTGGTGATGTTCTGCCCTCTTCCACTACAGAGGAAGCACCGTGTGGTCAGCGGCCATGGCTATCTGAGTCACCATTATATCCCCTGCACAGTGCCAGGCACATAATGCTAGTTAGCAAATGTTTGCTGAATAAATTGAGCAGACAGATGGGTGTCCAAATTAGTTTCTTACCTACTTCCCGCCTTCTTATGCCCCTTTATGCCTCTGCCGGTTTGGTCAGTGTTCTGTGTTTCTGTCCCCAACACCGGCCTGTTTCCTCAGGATGTTATTGTCCCCTGAGATGCCACAGCCCATCTTGGATACCCAAAGCAAATCAAGAGTCCACCTTTGTGTTCTCACTGGGGTTCTCACCACCTCCGTGAAGTTTTCTTTGCATTCTGACTCCTGTGAACTTATTTCTGCATCATTAATGTTAGCATTCCTGTTTTATATTGTTTAGTTAAATCCATGTTTACATGGAATTTTTGGGGGGCATGGGGAATAGAAAATAGACAGGAATCTATGTGTAATTTCTTTGAGCTACGGACCATATTGTATTTCTTTTGTGCCGCAGTGGTTTCTAAAGCCAGTTGACATTCAGTAAACTTACTCATGGAAGTGATAAGTATTTGTTAACGACATAACTCACCTTGTCTACTGGTATTCTTGAGGAACATATTGCAATTTTCGACATCAAATTATTCTAGAGGAACTTATTATTGGAAGGAATTTATTTGTTGTTAATTTGGTAAATCTACCGCATGCACAAGAGGAAGAGAGCAAATTCAAACATATGCCTTTATGCTCAGGCTCCAAAGTAAGTCAAGGCCTATGGAGACTCAGTCCAGCACTGAATAGCATGCCAGAAGCTGAAACGACGGCTTTTCCCTTGCTGGGCTTGTCCTTCATTCATCTGGCAGATATTGATTATCTTCCTCTTATGTTTCTTATTGCGGTGGGAAAAGGTTACTTGATCGTCTTTTGCACTACCACCACTAATGATATTTGTAAAAGAAAATAAGTTTCAGATGGATCAGACATATTTTTGTATGGGGTTTGGTTGTTGTTGGTTTTTTTTTTTTTTTTGTCAATGAAATGGAGCTGCATTTTTACAGTAGATACAGGTTAGTCTCATGTTAAATCTCTTCTACTTGCAACGTTCCTGTGGAGATCAGTCAGACAGAATGAGTTACTCCAGTCTACACAGTGCTCGATGTTGTAGGATGATTCCAAATGCATCCTTGGGGTTTATTTCTGTTTGAGGATGAATCCCATGTTTCCAGACTTTCCGCAGATATTCTACATGTAAATGAAAATGAAAGGAGGTGGGGTTGAGCCAGAAAAAGACCATCAGAATATGGTGGAGCTGGGAATGAGAGGCACTGCATTGTGTAAAGCCTCAGGCTATATGGTTGGCACCTTTACAAAATGAAATAGGGAATTTTTTTTTTTAATCAAGTCCAGTTACGTGGTTGCTTTTTAATGCCTGATAAGTAAGTGGCTTGGTTTCTTAGTATAATCGGTATCTACTAAATGACATCAAATAATATGTGACACCCTTTCTCTCCATAGAACAGATCTTACTCAGCACAAAGCACCCATGCTGTCTTGGTGTTAATTAGCTGTGAAATCTGCTTTTTCTTTTAAAGTGTATAAGCACCAACTATCATTAAAAAAAAAAAAAAAAACACTGCAGGTTTTTATGAGCTAATGCAGTTTCTTTCCATCAGATTATTGTGGAACATATGGACAGTAATGAATCTTCCATTGTGGTAATCAGGCAAACTTCCCAAAATCCAGTAGAATATAGAATATAGTTTGTGGAGCCTTGGTTGGTGAAATTTAGTAATACAGATACATCGCCTGGAAGTTTGAGTTTGAAAATACAGGCTAAAGCAACAAAAAACCTGGTGGCTTTAGTATTCCCAAAGTGAGTATAAATATGAGGTATTATTGAGTTATTTGCATGCTCTATTCAGTCTTCGAAGTATGAAATTCAATATCATCATCATGGTAGGTATAAGTATGGTTCACCCAACATGGTTTTGCTTGCCCAGCACATGGGAGGACTGCACTTGCTAGTGTCCTTGTGGTTGAGCAAGACCATGGGACTAGTTCTAGGCAGTGATGTCAGTGGAAGTGAGGTGTGTCACTTCTAGGCCCAAGCATTTAAATGCCAGTGTGAGCCAGGGAGCCTGCTCTCCCCTCTGCCTTGGTGATTGGCACATATGACTGCTGTGTCATCCTGGGACCTGTCAACCTGGGACCTGAAGACATTGCCAAACCGTACTAGCTGACCTCAGATGGACATGTAAAGTGAAAGAGAAATAAACCATTGAAATTTTTGGATTGTTTGTTACTGCAGTATCATCTAGCCCAGCAGTTATCAAGCTTTTTGGTGTTAGGATTCCTTTACATTCTTAAATTATTGAGGATCCCAAAGAGTTTTTGTTTATGTGAATTATAGCTATTGATATTTAATTAGAAATTTAAAACTGAGTAATTGCTAAAATATTGTTGTAAAACAAGACACAAATACAAATGTATTTCAATAGAAGCACAAGGAAAGCGTTTTAAGGATTTAAAATGACCGTATTGGACAATAATGAGGTTACAGATACACAGACATCACAGCAGGTACAACCAACGATAGTGGGCACAGTCAAGGAACTGAGAACTAATTGAGTTAATCTCAAAAACTCTTGTATTTATACCCTGTATTTAATTAAACTCTTGTGTTTATACCAACCTTAGAAATTTCTAGAAAACATAAGACATGTACACGCTTTCCATTAAACATCAGAACAATGATACTGTAACTAAAAGTTCTCTGAAAGGGAATTTGGAAAAAAGAGATTTTACTCCAGTGAATACTTTGCAAACCAGGGAAACCCAGCCTCCAGTATAAAACAAAGGTGGGTTCCAGAGAATGAAAAGAAAACTCAGGTTTTATAGCCAAAGTTCCTGCCTGGGTTCCCAATCAGGTCCATTTATGTAAGTGAAGGATTGAAACTTGCTTAGTTCTGAACGATTGATACGGGTGAGCCCTGATTGGCTAGGCGGATGAGCTCTGATTGATTGAGGTGGCTGAGCTCCAAAGATAAAAAGATGTGGATTTTGGAAAACTCTGTGCGACCCCTAGTCAGCAAAAGGCCACCTGACTCTATTTTAAATTTAGGTATCTCAGGATCCATCTTGAAGGACTGCCTCTTTTAGGCTCACGTTTGTTCCCAATATCATCACACGTCCTGTAACCTCAAGATTCCACTGTACACTGAAGAAAGGATGAGAGTGAACAAGGCAAATAACAGCTTCGTGTTATCAGAAAAATAGTTTTGACTTTGTGGATCCCTGAAGGGTCTCAGAGATTCCTGGGATGCCCCAGACCACACTTTGAGAACCACTGATCTAGCCTATCCTAACCAAATGCAGTCGTGGTACAGACATACTGTCCAGACATGTTTTAGCTTATTTTGCCTTAGCCTCCTGAGGAGCTGGAAGTACACCTGGATAAATTTTTTTTTTTTTTTTTAGATGGAGTCTCGCTCTGTCGCCCAGGCTAGAGTGCAGTGGCGCAATCTCAGCTCACTGCAACCTCCCAGGTTCAAGCGATTCTCTGGCCTCAGCCTCCCAAGTAGCTGGGATTACAGGCGCTCACCACCACACCCAGTGAATTTTGATATTTTTAGTAGAGACGGGGTTTTACCGTGTTGGTCAGGCTGGCCTCGATCTCCTGACCTTGTGATCCACTCGCCTCGGCCTCCCAAAATGCTGGGATTACAGGTGTGAGCAACCACACCCGGGCCACACCTGGATAATTTTTTAAAAATTTTTTGTGGAGACAGGATCTCGCTTTGTTGCCCAAGCTCGTCTTGAACTCCTGGCCTCAAGCGATCCTCCCACCTTGGCATACCAAAGTGCTGGGATGACTGTACTGGTGTGAGCCATCGCACCCAGCCCTGTTATTGATTTCTGACTTCATCCTCTTGTGGTAGGAGAAGATATTTTGTATGGTGTCAGTCTTTAAAGTCTATTGAGACTTAATTTGGGGCCTAACATATAGTCTAGCCAGAAAATATAACCAGGTGATTGGGATGATGAAAGTTTATAGACTTAAAGTATGATACATTTCTTAATTTTATTAGAGAATTTTAGGATAAAAATGTACCTTTAGGTATCATTCTTAATGATATCTCATTGCATTTTGAAATGATAACAGTATTTCTGTGGTAGTGAAAGAGGTTCTCATTTATGAAATATCGAACCAGTGACCTTAGCTATTCAGTTGTGATGAAAGGACCAATCTAACCTTTCATTGAGTGTTATATTTATTAAAAATGAAGCATCTTATTTCCATTACTTAATCAATAGCATATTAAGCCATTTATTAATAAGATTAAAGAATGTCTTGCGGAGTAGATCTTCTGTTCTCTTGCCATCTAGTTTAATTTTAATAACCAGGAAATAGCAGTCTAACTGGGAGTCAGTCAAATCTGTCTAATCCAGTACTTATAACTTTTATGAGATACAGGAAAGGACAATGAAAATTTGCAGAAAGAAAATAATTTGTGGCTGGGCGCAGTGACTCACGCCTGTAATCCCAGCACTTTGGGAGGCCGAGGTGGGCGGATCACCTGAGGTCAGGAGTTCAACACCAGCCTGGCCAACACAATGAAATCCTGTCTCTATTAAAAATACAAACAATTAACTGGGCATGGTGATGGGCGCCTGTAGTTCCAGCTACTTGGGAGGCTGAGGCAGGAGAATTACTTGAACCCAGGAGGCGGAGACTGCAGTGAGCCGAGATCACACCACGGCACTCTAGCCTGGGTGGCACAGTGAAACTCCATCTCAAAAAAAAAGAAAGAAAATAATTTGTAATGGCCATGTGGGAAAAAAAAAAAACAAGCCCCTTTTACATCATCACATAAGTAAACCTACCTGGAAAAGATTACTTTCCCATGATTTATGTTTGAAACACCAGGGTTGGTGCAGGTGGTGTATTGATAAGTGTAGCAGGAAATGCATTTAAAGTCGGGAGGAAAACAAAACACTAGAGCAAGAGGAAGAAGGAGAAAATGCAGAGATGGGAATACGGAGGCCCACCTCTTCTAGGGGGCCTTGTATTTTTATGGAAATAGAATATACGTAGAGAAAAGTGGTCATCTCCTGAGTATACGACACAGTGAATTTTCACAAGCAGGACTACTTCCTGAATTACTGTTTCCGTTATCCATGCACCAGGGTGGTGCCCTCCCAATTGTTCCAGTTTCAGTTCTGTTGCCAAAAAGATACCACAGCTGAATTGTGATGATGGTAATAACAAAAGTGGTTATGGTCCTAGTATGAGCTGGACATTGTTAAGCAGTCGTGCTTGTATTATCTCAATTACGCCTCACAAAGACTCAGAAAGAGGCACTATTGTCCACAGTTTGCAGATGCGGAAACGGAAAGGAGCTTAAAGGAGCTATAATTCCTCAGTTTTTGCTGTGTGTTGGACACTGTGTGAAGAACTTCATAGTCACTGTCTGGTTTCATTCTCACACCGTCCCTGCAAGGGTTGTCATCTTTTATGAAGGAGAAGACTAAAGGCCAGAAATCACTTGTCATGGTCACAAAGCTTGGAAGTGACAGATCCTGCATCCAGTCATGGGCAGAATGGAAGGTTGTGTTGCCCCAGAGCGAACCACATGGGCGTGGCTGGAAGACAGGCAGCCAGCCCCAGTTTGATAGTGCACCAAAGGGAAGATGGGAGAAAGAGATTTGCCGTGGGGTGGGGTCTCACCAATTCTCAGAGGCCAGGAGCTGCTCATTCAGCAAGATCCTTGACCCTATTCTGACAGAGCACTTCATGGAACCCTCAAGGAGCTCCCGGTTTAAAATGGCATGCGGCAGAGTTGCCTCTCTCCAAACCAGCGGGACGCTCTCTTGGCCTGCTTTAAAGGGCAAGCTGAGTGGCTCGGGTCTAGCTAGTTTTTTTCCCCCTCTGTCACCCAGGCTGGAGTGCAGCGGTGCAATCAGCTCACTGCAACCTCAACCTCCGCAGGCTCAGGTGATCCTCCCACCTCAGCCTTCCAGGTAGGACCACAGGCAAGCACCTCCACGCCCAGCTAATTTTTGTATTTTTGGTAGATGTGGGGTTTCACCATGTTGCCCAGTCTAGTCTTGAACTTGTGGGCTCAAGCAATCTGCCCACCTCCGCCTCCCAAAGTGCTAGGTCTACACGTGTGAATCACTGCGTCCAGCCTTGTTTTTTTTTCTGGATAGCAGAATCCAGTAAAGTTAGAGCCAGAAGGCTCCTGGAGGTCACCCACGCCATCACCTACTCTGCAGACGAAGCCGGCCTGAGCCTGGTCTAGGGCTGAGGAGCAGAACCCAGGCCCCAGCACTGCTGCCCCCTCAGGCACGTGGGATGGGCCGATGTCCTCTGCATGTCTTTCCAATCACATTTATTGTCTTTCTCTTGCAGTCCTTCAGAATTCCTTGTTTAGAACCCCTGGTAAACTCACACAAATGCCCTGGCTTTCTAGCATCTGAATAACTTAATCCCGTAGAAAATATTTCGATTCTGGGCCAAAAATTAATACTAAAATACAGTAAAATTGCACTTCTTTTTTCTGGTGAAGAAGCTCATTAGTCCTGGGACTGAAAGATATTGAAAAATTGTGGAAGTAACAGAGCATACAAGTCATCTTTTTTTGTTTTTTTGTTTTTGTTTGTTTGTTTTTTTTTTTTTGGTAATTATGTCCCAGGACTATGTCTCTGTGACCTCTTTCTTTGAGGATCTGTGTTCCAGGCCCTCATCCTGGAGCACTGTCAATCCTCACATCCCCTCCTGGGACCTGGACCTGTTCTTCTGTTCAGTTGGCAGATTTTGGGAGCCCCTCTAGCATGTTGTCAGTGACCCAGAAATGTGCTTCAGTTGTCAAAATGGTGGCGATATGTCCCCAAATCAAGTGTTCTTTAACTGATACACCAAAGGGTAGAGCTGCCCATCCAATACCACCCCTGATAGGCCAAAATAGCCTCTAGAATCAAACATAACACTTCCCAAAAGAAGACCTGAGGGGCCAGCCACATAGCCTGCTCAGTGTCCCAGGGCCTCTGAGGGGTCCCGTCTAGAGACCCTCTTGGTGACCGTGAGGCAGGCCACAGTGAATGCAGGTTTGCCTGTTAGCACCCGCCCCCCACTGTGGTTAAAGCACACCAGAACCCGTCTGCCTTGTGCCGCCCCTTCAGATGTCCGTCCTGCGTAGGAGAATTGGAGAGTTGATGCCTTTTGGTTTTTAGGGAGGTCTGGCGGTTTTGGGAAGGGTTGGTTACTACAGGTTAGGGAAGCATTTTTCTGCCTCTGAATGTGCTGCCTTCTGGAATTAGAGGTTGCAGTCGAGTACATGTGGACCCTACAAGTTTTTCTTTGAATTTCAAGGATTCATGTTCATTATGTCATTAAATTGATGTCATTTCTGTCTAATGGTATATAGCTTTTCTTTGCCTGAACCTGTTCTGTTGAGAGTGCCTTGGCATGATTTACTTCAAATAAGTTAAAGAGTTAGCAGGTCTCTGACATTTTGGTTTCAGCTCAGAGCACACTGAGCCATTCCAGAGACACAAATGTTCATTCATCAGATAGCAGCACTTCCCAGCAAAACCCAGTCACTATTGATGTATGTAATTGATCGCTTTATTAACTGGCAAAAAGAAGCTTTGTTGAGGTAATAAACCTAACTTCATTACATCCTGTATGTCGAGAGCAAACACATTGGGACGTGGCTGATGGGTTCCCATTTCAAGGCTGATTCTGATAATGATAATGTTTAAGTAGCATTGATTGTTCTCTAATTGAATTTTTCTTTCTTTAGGCCTCTTCTGAAGAGCTGAAAGCTGCCTACCGGAGGCTGTGTATGCTCTACCATCCAGACAAGCACAGAGACCCAGAGCTCAAGTCACAGGCGGAACGACTGTTTAACCTTGTTCACCAGGCTTATGAAGGTCAGTGGAGGGCTGGACTTTGTAGAAACATCCTGGTAGCAGATATTCGATTTTTAGGAGATGTGATTTATAGAGGATAGAAAAAGAGAGTCCTTAGAGGTATATAGAAGAGGTGGTTAGTTTAGTACTTTTTACTGACAGGGTCCTTTGAAAGAGTAGTATTTTGCTTTGGAGATCAATACATGTCCAGTAAGTAGAAAATGAGAGGCCGGGTGCAGTAATAGACAGAGTCTCGATTGCAAGGGAATACTCAAGTTTTAAATCGTTTACCAGGTTTCTTCTAAAGGGAACTCTTATAGGTAAAGGCTGATCATCACAGGGAAGGTTTCTTGTTCTCTTTTTTGTTGGAAGATACAAGGACATTTTTTCATCTAAAAGTGATTTTGTTTCTGAAGCATTCAGTTATCAGTTCTAATAAAAGAACGAAAACGATGTTATAGGAAATAGAATCAAGCGGTTCACTTTTTTTTTTTTTTTTTTTTGAGACGGAGTCTTGCTCTGTCGCCCAAACTGGAGTGCAGTGGCCAGATCTCAGCTCACTGCAAGCTCCGCCTTTCGGGTTCATGCCATTCTCCTGCCTCAGCCTCCCGAGTAGCTGGGACTATAGGCGCCCGCCACCTCGCCCGGCTAGTTTTTTTTTGTATTTTTTTAGTAGAGACGGGGTTTCACCGGGTTAGCCAGGATGGTCTCGATCTCCTGACCTTGTGATCCGCCCATCTCGGCCTCCCAAAGTGCTGAGATTACAGGCTTGAGCCACCGCGCCCAGACGATTCACATTTTTATACTTACGTCTTACGTATGTCAGAAAGAACATTCTGTGATATATTTGTTTATAAATTTTTTTTTTTTTTTTTTTTTTTTTTTTTTGAGGCGAAGTCTCGCTCTGTCGCCCGGGCTGGAGTGCAGTGGCCGGATCTCAGCTCACTGCAAGCTCCGCCTCCCGGGTTTACGCCATTCTCCTGCCTCAGCCTCCCGGGTAGCTGGGACTACAGGCGCCCGCCACCTCGCCTGGCTAGTTTTTTTGTATTTTTAGTAGAGACGGGGTTTCACCATGTTAGCCAGGATGGTCTCGATCTCCTGACCTCGTGATCCGCCCATCTCGGCCTCCCAAAGTGCTGGGATTACAAGCTTGAGCCACCGCGCCCAGCCTTGTTTATAAAATATTAAAGTCACTACTGGATATAGAGCTTCTGTTTGGGATGGCAAAAAGTTCTGGAAATAAGAGAGTGATGATGGTTATACAACATTGTAAATGTACTTAATGCTATTGATTATATACTTTAAAATGGTTAAAGTGGTAAATTTTGTATGTATATTTTACCACCATTTTTAAAATTTAAATTTAAAAAAATGTTAAATCACTGTTATATACATCAAGTACAGTAAGTTATTTGTTCCAGAACCATTTGGTGATTGGCTCCTTAGACCAGAAATTAGATACTGTGTTTCTTTATAAAATCATAAAGTCATCTCACTGTATACATAATGTTAAGCTTGTAGTGTATTTCACTTTAGAGTTTTTCCAAAAAGTTAGATTTTAATGGCCAATGAAAATCAGGCCGCAGTGTGTGATAAATGTGTAATCAGTGTAGTGTCATTACCAAATTTAACAATATTCAGATCACTTGCATGGCGATTGTGAAGAGTAGCCTGTTCTTTTTATTGTATTTTGTTATCTAAATGGGTGCATTAATTTTACTGTTGTCTAAATGAGCCACATAGTTTGCTTGTATTGTGTTGGAGACCTGGGGAAGAGTTAACAGAAAAACCCTACCAGTGCTAGTGAAAATGCCACAACAGCAGACCTGGCCTCCTGTGTAGCCTAAAGGGAGACTCAGGTGAAATAGTGAATGAATAATTCCTTATTAAATGCTGGAGAGGAACAGAAGTTTGACTCCTGTGTTTTCCACGGGCCAGCATTTCCTCCTTTCCCATTAGATTTGATTAGGCGTAGGATCATTTATGTAGTTTTTAAATTAGGCCTACAAATCTGTGGGAACTCTCAGGGGAGAAGAGACCCAAAGGTCTTGGCAGAAATTGGTGAAGTAGAGGGGGAAGAGAACGACCATTGGCCTTGCTGACATTTGAGTTCAGTTGGAATATCGTTTGAACAGCTCTCACCCTTAACTGAGAAATCCTTTTCTGATGTACTTTGGGTGATGTGGCCAACAACATGGTAAGAGGTGTTTTTGTCTTTTAAAATTATTTACAAATAAAGAGAAGAGATGCACAAAAGAAACGTAGCCTGTCTTTGGAGTTAATAGAACTCTATAGAGTAAGTAACAAATCAGCTTTTTCTACTATCCGAACCTATTTCTACTTTTATAGCAAGCTTCTTTAGAAACTGGAACCCACTCTTTCAAGTCAGGGTACTTTTATACACCGTGGCAGAAATTTACCAAATTATTTTTAAAACAACTTTCATGTCCTTTCGCAATGCAGGAGCCAGTGTCACTTCCTGCATGGTACACCTTATACACCTTGTACCTGTACCTTCCAATCAAGAGTAGCTTGGACACTGGGAAAATGTGACTTTTCTCATTTATAGCCACCTTTAAACATATCCTAAATTAGTTGGGTGCATTGGCTCACACCTGTAATCCCAACACTTTGCAAGGCCAAGGCAAGAGAATCATTTGAGGCCAGGAATTCAAGATCAGCCTAGGCAACATAGTGAGACACCATCTCTACAAAAATAAATTAGCCAGGCATGTGTGCACACACCTGTAATCCCAGCTGCTTGGGAGCTGGAGCAGGAGGATTAGTTAAGCCCAGGAATTCAAGGCTGCAGTGAGCTATATGATCTTACCACTGCACTTCAGCCAGGACAACAGAGAAGGACCATGTCAGTCAGTAAGTCAATAAACAAATCCTAGGTTGAATCATAAAAGCAGTTAGGTGGAAAGATGCATAGAAAATGAAAGGGGTCTCTAGGAAGATTGTGATCAGACAGGGAGAACAGGAGATGGGCTTACCTAATGACATCAGTGTTCTCAGAAAGGACTGAAGGTGAATTTTATATTTTATAAACATGTTTAATTTTTAATTTGCAGTGCTTAGTGACCCCCAAACCAGGGCCATCTATGATATATATGGGAAGAGAGGACTGGAAATGGAAGGATGGGAGGTAAGAGAAACTGCGTCTGGTGTCCCAGAAAAGTCATTAAACAGCTACAAAACATCTCCCCAAAACCCTGCAATCCGTAATAATGTCTTTGGGAATATTTGAAGACATTAGAGCCCCCTTCCTTGCCCCGTATTTTAGTTTTAGAGGTTGAGTTCCGGACTTGGCTTTGCCACTTTGTTTCTTTTTTTTTTTTGAGACGGAGTCTCACTCTGTCACCCAGGCTGGAGTGCAGTAGCCGGATCTCAGCTCACTGCAAGCTCCACCTTCCGGGTTCACGCCATTCTCATGCCTCAGCCTCCCGAGTAGCTGGGACTACAGGCGCCCGCCACCTCGCCCGGCTAATTTTTTGTTTTTTTTTTTAGTAGAGATGGGGTTTCACCGTGTTAGCCAGGATGGTCTCGATCTCCTGACCTCGTGATCCGCCAATCTCGGCCTCCCAAAGTGCTGGGATTACAGGCTTGAGCCACCGCGCCCGACAACTTTGCCACTTTGTAACTCCGACCTTGGGCCAGCCACTCATCTGACTTGTCCTTCGTTTCCTAACCTGTCAAGTAAAACGGAAGAGGGATGGACTGGACGAGTAATTTTTAACCCAGGTGTGGGGCGGGAGGAAGTGGAGCTGGCGGTTGATGGGAGACGATTTCTTCAAGGGTGCAGCTCTGACTCCACATACACTCCTTTCCACCCTCCACAGTTCTGTGCCTCTCTCTCCACCTCAGTTCTGAATAATTGCGGTGAGGAAATATCTCAGATGGGAGTATGTTATGCATGTGAGCAAAATGGAAGCAGAGTTGCTGGGGTTGCATTGCCTGTAATGACCCTTTCAGTTCTCATGTATTATAATATTCAAGCTTTGTCAAATGTGATGAGTGAAACAAAATATATAGCAAATGTGTCACCCTGGGCAGCCATGCTGTGGGAGAACAGTCACTAAAATTCAGACGATTTGTTTCCTTTCACACTGCACTGACTAGCAGTAGAGCCTTGGGCAAGTAATTGGGTTGCTAGTGCTTCCATGTTACTATCTGAAAAATGAATGTGAAGATTCGCTGTGAAACTCTAAGTTGCTGCAGCAATATATAGGTATCATTAAAAAAAAACTTGGTTCTGACCCAGGCAAAGTGGCTTACACCTGTAATTCTAACACTTTGGGGAGCCAGGCTGGGAGGATCACATGAGGCCAGGAGTTTGAGACCAGCCTGAGAAAAAACATAGCAAGACCCTGTCTCTACAAAACATTTTTTTAAAAAATTAGGCGGGCTTGGTGGTGCACACCTGTATTCGCAGCTACTCAGGAGGCTGAGATGGGAGAATCACTTGAGCACAGGAGGTTGAGGCTGCAGTGAGCTATGATCACGCCACTGCACTCCAACGTGGGCAACAGAGCGAGACCTTGTCTCAAAAAAGGAAAGAAAGAAACTTGGTTCTGATGCCCAAGAAATTTGCTAGTCTGTTAATAACATGGAATTGACCTTTATTGAGTTATATTTTCACCATCATGTAAGATTTCCCTTGAAGTTCCTTCGATGTTTTGTTTTGTTTTGTTTTGTTTGTTTGTTTGTTTTTGAGACCAAGTTTTGCTCTTGTTGCCCAGACTGGAGTGCAGTGGCACGATCCTGGCTTACCACAACCTCCGCCTCCTAGGTTCAAGCAATTCTCCTGCCTCAGCCTTCCTGAGTAGCTGGGATTACAGGCATGCGCCACCACGCCTGGCTAATTTTGTATTTTTAGAAGAGACAGGGTTTCTCCATGTTGGTCAGGCTGGTCTCAAACTCCTGACCTCAGATGACCCGCCCGCCTCGGCCTCTCAAAGTGCTGGGATTACAGGCATGAACCACCACGCCCGGCCAAAGTTCATTCAATGTTTAATCTCAAGCATGTATGCCTGTCTCTTCTAGTTCTAGCATCAAAGCCTTGTAAAGGCCTTCAGATGAGGAGTGGAAGAGAAGCAAAAGAGGATCCTATTTCCTTTCCCACCTTTCCACTACTGCTTCATATTGGTGGCTTGTGGGCCATATTCCACTAATACCCTTTTTTGGTGGGAGGGGTGGGGGGTGAGAGAGCGAGAGAGAGTGCACACGAGAGAGAGTGCGCGTGTGCTGTGTTGCCCAGGCTGCAGTGCGTTGGTGCCATCACGGCTCACTGCAGCCTTGACCTCCTGGGCTCAAGTGAGTCTCCCACCTCAGCCTTCCAAGTAGCTGCGACTATAGGCACACACCACCATGCCTAGCTAATTTTTTTATATTTTGTAGAGATAGGGTCTTGCTATGTTGCCCAGGCTGGTCTCAAATTCCTACCCTCAAGCTACCCCCCCACCTCAGCCTCCCAAAGCGCTGGGATTACAGGTGTGAGCCACCATACCCAGCCTGTTGCCATTTTTTGATTGCCTCACACAGTGAATTCTGGTTGCTAACATTTCAACCCTGGGAGGTTCTGCATCATAATTCAGTCTTCTGTCTTTTCTTGAAACATCTGAGGATCTGGTAACACTGGATCTGAGGAGCCCTTGCTGTTCAGATGGGACTGGACTATCCAATTTGTGCCAGTCCCCACCACTCCCCCTTGTGTTACGTCTGGCTCTTCTCATCTGCATGTCCTCCTGGCTCCAGTGGGCAGTTGGTACTTGGCCTCTGGCTTGATGGGAATAGCGGTGCTTCCTGTCGCCTTGGTTCATTGCAGCTAGGTATTAAGCCAAACAACTTAGCATTTTCTCATCCAAAAAGGAAAATAGAATTCTGTTGTATTTATTCAATTTCCCCCTCACTCTTTATACATTCCTTAAAGCTTCTTTGTATTTTTAAGATGTGGGTTGGCTACAATTTTTCTTTTTTTTCTTTTCTTTTTTTTTTTTTTGAGGCGGAGTCTAGCTCTGTTGCCCATGCTGGAGTGCAGTGGCACAATCTCGGCTCACTGCAATCTCCGCCTCCTGGGTTCAAGTGATTCTCCTGCCTCAGCCTCCTGAGTAGCTGGGATTACAGGCACCCACCACCACACCCAGCTAATTTTTGTATTTTTTTTTAGTAGAGTCAGGGTTTCACTGTGTTGGCCAGGCTGGTCTCGAACTCCTGACCTCATGATCTGCCCACCTCGGCCTCCCAAAGTGCTGGGATTACAAATGTGAGCCACCACTCCCGGCCTACAGTTTTTCAAGTCAGCAGTTGGAGTCACTGAAAAGCCGTAGGACTCCATTACATATTCCCTCTTCAAAGACTAGGTTTTGAGTCCCCAGCAGCATTATCCCAATCAGTGGAGCAGTGGGGTCTGCTGGTCAAATATTGTATGGTTTCCTCTTATCAAACCAGATTATCTTCCCATTAGAAACAAAGCAAATCCACACACAAATGGTGGTTATACAAATGTAGGGCTGGGTGCAGTGGCTCACACCTGTAATTCCAGCACTTTCAAAGACTGACACAGGAGGATTACTTGAGCTCGGGAGTTTGAGACCAGCTGGAGCAACACAGCGAGATCGCATCTCTACAAGCAATAAAAAATAAAAAAATTTACCAGGCATGGTGGCGTGTGCCTATAATCCTACTTCTTGGGAGGCTGAGGTGGGAGGATCACTTGAGCCTGACGAGGTCGGGGTTGCAGCGAGCCATGATCACACCACTGCACTCCAGCCTGAGTGGCAGTGAGACTGTGTCTCAAAAAATAAAAAATGAAATAAATAAATGAAAATAAAAATATGTGTACAGTTGTGGGTGGCAAGTGGTTAAACATTATTTTCGTATTTTTTTAGTAAACTAAGCAAGTCAGGTTCTCATGGATCGGAATTGGCTTTTTTTCGTATTGATACTAAGCTTTTGCTGCAAGATGAAAATGCCTTCAAAGAAAACTAAATAAAGATACCTCCCCAGATATTTACTCAGAGATGTATTAGTGTTTAACATACAATAGGAAAATTGGACCCATTATTCATATTACACAGAAAGTCTCATTGAACTCAAGCACATTTTATGAAGCTGGCATCAACATTCCTTCAAGGAATTCTACAGCTGGATGGATTGTTCCATATGACGGTTCTCTCACTGCAATAATAGCTTTCACTCCAGGGAGGAAGCTGTATTCCCTTCATGCTGTTGCTGATATTTTTAGACTATTAAACTCTTCAGTTGCTGAAGGGTATCCATTTACCACATATTTATTAGGCTACCATATGGGTAGTCAGTGAAGGGTGAAGGGCATTGATTGTTGGTATCCTGAGTGTCTGAAACACCTTTAATCCAAAGATCTCAAAGCACTCCACCAACTAGAAATCACTCCCCAAACCACTGGAGCTTCTTTAGAATGTACAGAATACTAGCCCAGTTGTTAGTCATTAGGTAAATTTTCAATCTTTTTTTTTTTTTTTTGAGACAAAGTCTCACTCTGTCACCCAGGCTAGAGTGTAGTGGCGCGAGCGTGGCTTACTGCAGTGTCAACCTCCCAGCTCAGGCCATCCTCCCACCTCAGTCTCCCAGGTAGCTGAGACTACAGGCATGCATCACCATGCCCTGCTACTTTTTTTTTTTATTATTCTTTTTTGAGACAGAGTCTCACTCTGTTGCCCAGGCTGAGTGTAGGGGCATGATCTTGACTCACTGCAACCTCTGCCTCCAGGGTTCAAGTGCCTCTCCTGCCTCAGCCTCCCGAGTAGCTGGAATTATAGGTCCGCACCACTATGCCCAGCTAATTTTTTTTTTTTTTTTTTTTTTTGGTTTGGTTTTTTTTGAGATGGAGTCTTGCTCTGTTGACCAGGCTGGAATGCGGTTGCGCGATCTCAGCTTACTGCAACCTCCACCTCCTGGTTCACGCCATTCTCCTGCCTCAGCCTCCCAAGCAGCTGGGACTACAGGCGCCCGCCACCACACCCGGCTAATTTTTTGTATTTTTAGTAGAGGTGGGGTTTCACCATGTTAGCCAGGATGGTCTCGATCTCCTGACTTCGTGATCCACCTGCCTTGGCCTCTCAAAGTGCTGGGATTACAGGCGTGAGCCACCGCGCCCAGCCTAATTTTTGTATTTTTGGTAGAGATGGGGTTTCACCACGTTGTCCAGGCTGGTCTCAAACTCCTGACCTGAGGTGGTCCTCCTGCCTTGGCCTTCCAAAGTGCTGGGATTACAAATGTGAGCCACCGTGCCCAGCCCCCCCCCCCCCCCCCGCTTTTTTTTTTTTTTTTTTTTTTTTTTTTTTAAAGGCTTCTAGAGACTGTTATTCTTTGGGAGGATTCCCAAGGAATGAGATGTAACCATTCCCAACTTACAAAACCAGCCGTACTATTTACTTATGGAGATTGGTTAGTGATGTTTGTGCAGATACCCACACTGAAAACAAAATTAGCCATGTTTTCAGAATGGCAAAAATCTAACCTTGAACTGTGAATGCTTGGACAGTGTTGATTCTGGTAATGGCTGGCAACTGCCATGGAAACCACGTAACTCATCTCCTGCAGATGTCATTTTCAGATGTTGTATTACATCCGAGTTGCATCCTTTGGCCCAGATCATCTGCAGTTTGGTTTTTGTCTGCAGTCCTTTACATTATTTATATTTTCCTTCCCTGTCTCTGACATCGGTTTTATAGTATATGAGAAAGTCAGCCTGTATTAAAAGCAATAATATGGTCAAGATCATGGAAAACTAGCAAAGGTTTAGAAGTGTCACAGAGCAGAGAAGACTAAGGACGTCCACCTCATGTCTAAATGCAACGTGGAATCTTGGATTGGATCCTGGAACAGAAAAAGGATGTTCGTAGAAAATCTGGTGAAATCTGAACCCTAGGTTTAATTAGCAGAAATGTACTAATGTTGGTTTTTGAGATTTGACAGATCTTCCATGGTTATATAAGGTGCTAACATTGGGGGAACCTGGGTGCAGGCTATACTAGAACTTCCTGTACTGTTGTTATAGCGTTTCTAAATAATTTTCTAAAAATATCCCAGAATAAAAAGTGTACTAGCTAGAACCAGATGACACTTTTCAAATGATGTCGCTTAACCCTCCTCATTTTATAGCAGGGAAACTGAAGCTTAGAGAAGGACTTGCCTGAGGTTTCCCAGGAGGTTTAAGGTCCTGTCTGTCCTCCTTCCATGATGTCACCCAGCTTTTGGAGATCTCCTCATTCGTTTCATCAATAAAGTCAGTCTTCTTGGTGGTTGTTTTTTTGTTGTAGAGATGGGGTCTCACTATGTTGACCAGGTTGTTCTAGAATTCCTGGGCTCAGTCGGTTTTCTTTTCTTTTTTTTTTTTTTTTTTTTTGAGATGGAGTCTCACTCTTTTGCCAAGGCTGGAGTGAAGTGGTGCAATCTCCGTTCACTGCAACCTCTGCCTCCTGGGTTCAAGCGATTCTCCTGTCTCAGCCTCCCAAGTAGCTGGGACTATAGGCACCTGCCACCATGCCCAGCTAAATTTTGCATTTTTAGTAGAGACAGGGTTTTGCCATGTTGGCCAGGCTGGTGTCAAACACGTGACCTCAGGTGAGCCACTGCTCAGTTTCTGACTAGCATAGGGATAGACCTAGTAGGTGAATGGTTCGGTGAACAGCAGTTGTATGGATTCACAAGCTGCATGTGATACACTCTGTCCATGAGAAACACTGAAAATGTCTGGTTTTGTCAACTGTCATGCAGCTTCAGATGCTGTGTTCCCAGGCGCCTCTGTCTGTAAGGGTTGCTGATAAGGAGACGAGCAGCTCACAGCTGGCTTAGTCCTGTTCCCCTTTCCGGCATCATGTATTCTGTTTAAAGGAAGGTATAAATAATCAAGGCTGGCAGAGGCCTGTGGGAGCTGAGAATGAAGTGCCCTGCCCTGCTAAGTGTCTTCCCCGCTCCAGAAAGGCTGGCCATTTTGACTTTGCTGTTGGCTCAGATTATGCACCAACTATTTGCAAAACTTGTGTAAAATATGACTAAAAATGGAATGATCTGCCACCTTTGGATTATTTGCCTTTGTAATTCATCACAGAATGTAACAGAGAGAAAGTAATTTTCAGCTGTTCAGTCTTCAAAGATTAAACAGCTAAAATTCCTGAAAATGAATCTTTTCCTGCTGTAGCCTTTGTGAAGCCTCATACTTTCCAGGTTTTTTTTTTTTTTTTTTCTCCTACAGGGTTTGAGTCCAGGATTTTAATTATCAGCAGCTTACAAATCTGTTTCCAAAAAAAATAGTAGTATATGGGCATATTCATGGGTCTGCTTATGTCACTGATTAAAGTTATGGCGAATCAAACTTTTGTTAAATTTGCATTTTTAAAAACTAATATCCTGTTGAATAGAACACTCAATTATAAAATTTCTATTCAGGCCGGGCGCGGTGGCTCACGCCTGTAATCCCAGCACTTTGGGAAGTCGAGGCTGGTGGATCACTTGAGGTCAGGAGTTCAAGACCAGCCTGGCCAACATGGTGAAACGTCATCTCTACTAAAAATGAAAAAATTAGCTGGATATGGTGGCATGAGCCTGTCGTCCCAGCTACTCGGGAGGCCGAGGCAGGAGAATTGCTTGAACCCAGGAAGCAGAAATTGCAGTAAGCTGAGATCGCACCACTGTACTCCAGCCTGGGTGACAAAGCAAGATTGTCTCAAAAAAATAAAATATTAAAATAAAATAAAATCTCGCCGGGCACGGTGGCTCATGCCTGTAATCCCAGCACTTTGGGAGGCCAAGACAGGTGGACCACGAAGTCAGGAGACCACCCTGGCTTATACCATGAAACCCCGGCTCTACTAAAAATACAAAAAAATTAGCCGGGTGTTTTGGCGGACGCCTGTAGTCCCAGCTACTCGGGAGGCTGAGGCAGGAGAATGGCGTGAACCCGGGAGGCGGGGCTTGCAGTGAGCCAAGGTCGCGCCACTGCACACCAGCCTGGGTAACAGAGCGAGACTCCGTCTCAAAAAAAAAAAACAATAAAGGCCAGGCACGGTGGCTCACGCCTGTAATTCTAGCACTTTGGGAGGCCGAGGTGAGTGGATCATGAGGTCAGGAGATCGAGATCATCCTGGCTAATACGGTGAAACCCCATCTCTACTAAAAAAAAATACAAAAAAATTAGCCGGGCGTGGTGGTGGGCTCCTGTAGTCCCAGCTACTCAGGAGGCTGAGGCAGGAGAATGTCATGAACCCGGGAGGCGCAGTGAGCCAAGATCACACCACTGCACTCCAGTCTGGGCGACAGATCGAGACTCCGTCTTAAATAAATAAATAAATAAATAAATAAATAAATAAATAAATAAATAAATAGAGCGAGACTCCGTCTCAAAGAAATAAATAAAATAAAATCTCTTTATCCAGATTGGAACAGCCTGCATCCTCTGGGCTATGTAGAGAAACTGTCTCCATTCAGACAGCCTCACACTTAGACCTCCTTGTCCTTGGTGATGGGTCACTTAAGTCACCATCTGCTGGGTCCAGAGAAACTGGCTCCACAGTCAGGTCCACTGGATTGGGCTGTAAAGTCATGAATAATTTTTAAAGTATTTTGAAGCATTTTTTCTGGATCTTCAAACTTACATGGAATGGTTGATTACCTACATTTCCCTGAAGCTCTTTTATTTTTTTTTCTTTTGCTTCAGGGAGGGACTGACATGAGATTGAGAAGATAATGGAAACTTTGAAAAAGTGCACCTTGCTTTTGTCTACATCAGGACGGGTGGCATTGGAAAGTGAGAGTGCTGTAGATAGGTGACGCGCCCTCGGTGATTCTAAGCCTGGGCAGTGGGAATGCACCTCGTTCACAAAATAGAACCCAGAATGTCCTTGCGAGGTCACAGAGCAATCACTGTCGTGCCACTTAGGACCTTTAGTTTGTTCTTGGATGATTTTAACAATCTTTTTATTTTAAAGCTTCCTTAAAAAGAACCACTTCCCCCCTTTTTTGTAATTTTTTATTTGTATTGGGTTATTAGAGAAGAAAATGTTTTCACTATTTTTAATGTTTAAAGTAGTGGACAAGTTCCTAGGATTTTTTTGGGATGAGATTTTGTGGGTTTTTTAAATTATTATTTGTTGAAAAATAAAATCAAGTTTCACAAAGCCTGTAATATTTATATTGAATGTGTGTGTGTGTGCGTGCACACACGCACATACGTAGCTACATACACATGCATAGAGGATTTTTAGGAAATGATATAAAAAAATTGAGTGTGAGCCTGTGAGAAGAGGGAATATGGGAATCACGAACTTTTTATTTCCTATCCTTCTGTTCTATTGATATTTTGCTATAAGCTTGTATTTTTAAAAATAATTTTTTGAAACTTGAAATTTCCAAGGAAACATTTTCTCACATCACATCTTTTTAGATAGTCTGTGAGCAACATCTCAAGACTCCCCTGTGTTTCTCCCACCAATGGGCGGAATCTGCTTTCTCGTACGCCCTTGCCCCCTCCCCCAGCCATCTGATAACTTTGGTCATGATAGAAAAAGAGTAACCACTTTTTCTGTCCTGTTCCCACACTGTGTGTTTCTCATCAGTGCACACAATTTCACACCATAAACAGGACCCTTAGAAATCGTGCAGTGCAGGCCGGGCACGGTAGCTCACGCCTGTAATCCCAGCACTTTCGGAGGCCGAAGTGGGTGGATCACGAGGTCAGGAGATCGAGACCATCCTGGCTAGCATGATGAAACCCCATCTCTACTAAAAATACAAAAAATTAGCTGGGTGTGGTGGCGGGTGCCTGTAATCCCAGCTACTCGGGAGGCTGAGGCAGGAGAATGGCGTGATCCCAGGAGGCAGAGCTTGCAGTGAGCCGAGATTGTACCACTGCACTCCAGCCTGGGCGACAGAGTGAGACTCTGTCTCAAAAAAAAAAAAAAAACAACAGAAATCGTGCAGTGCAGTTGCCTCTTTCACAGATGAAAGACTGCCCTTTCCACTTCTTTGAAATCTCGACTAGGTGGTCTTCCTTTCATGACGAGCTAAGAAGGGCTGAACTGGAATTGGAATGCTGTATTTTCTTTTTTTTTTTTCTTTTCTTTCAAGATGGAGTTTCTTGCTTTTGTTGCCCAGGCTGGAGTGCAATGGCGTGATCTTGGCTCACTGCAACCTCCGACTCCCGGGTTCAAGCGATTCTCCTGCCTCAGCCTTCCGAGTAGCTGGGATTACAGGCACCCACCACTATGCCTGGCTAATGTTTTGTATTTTTAGTAGAGACGGTTTCACCATGTTGGCCAGGCTGGTCTCAAACTCCTGACCTCAGGTGATCCACCCACCTTGGCCTCCCAAAGGTATTCCACACCAGACCTGGAATACCTTTTCTTTTTTTTTTTCCTTTATTTTTTTTGAGACAGAGTCTTGTTCTGTTGCCCAGGCTGGAGTGCAGTGGCATGATCTCAGTTCACTGCAGCCTCCACCTCCTGGGTTCAAGCAATTTTCCTGCCTCAGCCTCCCGAGTAGCTGGGATTACAGGCACCTGCCACCACACCTGGCTAATTTTTGTATTTTTAGTAGAGATGGGGTTTCGCTATGTTGGCCAGGTTGGTCTCTAACTCCTGAACTGAGGTGATCCACTCACCTCGGCCTCCCAAAGTGCTAGGATTACAGGCGTGAGCCACCGCACCAGGCCGGAATACCTTATTTTCTCAGATTTGACATCACTGTGCATCCCTGAGTTTAACAAGGTCTGCTGCGTGGTACCTGAGTATTGCTACACCAGCCTATAACTGACAGCCCACATTCTAAGGTTCATATACTATTTTAAGAAGAAGAGTTCCATGATTCTGAAAACACTCAGACCCGCCAGACATGGTGGCTCATGCCTGCAATCCCAGCACTTTGGGAGGCTGATGTGGGAGGATCCTTTGAGGCCAAGAGTTTGAGGCCAACCTGGGCAACATAGCAAGACCCCGTCTCTACAACAACAGAATAAAAACACCCAGACCCGACAGCTCGAGATCCGTGGTCCAAGAAGCTCAAAAGGAGTCTTTAGCGATTGTCCCAGACCACTAGGGAGAGCCAGCTTGCCTTCATCCTGATATTTAACATTTGTTATCTGAGATTCATTAGGAAATTTACACTATGAAATTTAAGGTGACATTTTCCTTGTAAGATTTCTGCAGACTTAGAGATAAGTTGCTAAAATAAAGAATGTTTAAGTCACTCTGGAGAGCTGAGTGAAAGCTCATTTCAACCTTGGGAAGGGCCAGGAGGGCAGTGAGCTCTGCCTCACCCAGGCCTGAGCCATCGGATGGCAGAAGTCATGGTTTGGGGTACTTCCTGGGGAAAGGCCATGGCTGGACCCCAGGCAGCATGCACACACCAAAATCAATGACTGCAGTTCTTTGTGTACGTTTCCCTTACCTCCTGGGTCCTCAACTGTCTTCCCATCTTGATTCTGCACATAGGTTGTGGAAAGGAGGAGAACCCCAGCTGAAATTCGAGAGGAGTTTGAGCGGCTGCAGAGAGAGAGGGAAGAGAGGAGACTGCAGCAGCGAACCAATCCCAAGGTAAGCCGGGGGCCAGGTTTCATGAGGACACCTCATGAAAAGGCCTCATACCTAGAAGCCAGGTCTGAAATAATGAGGTGCTGGTGGATTGTTAAAGTAAAAACATATGGCCGGGCGCGGTGGCTCAAGCCTGTAATCCCAGCACTTTGGGAGGCCGAGACGGGCGGATCACAAGGTCAGGAGATCGAGACCATCCTGGCTAACACGGTGAAACCCCGTCTCTACTAAAAAATACAAAAAACTAGCCGGGCGAGGTGGCGGGCGCCTGTAGTCCCAGCTACCTGGGAGGCTGAGGCAGGAGAATGGCGTGAACCCGGGAGACGAAGCTTGCAGTGAGCCAGGATCCGGCCACTGCACTCCAGCCCGGGCGACAGAGTGAGACTCCGTCTCAAAAAAAAAAAAAAAAGTAAAAACATACAAGCTGGTGGGACAAAATTTGGCTTATGTTATGTCAAATTCATATCTTTCTGGAAACACCTCCCTGGCAGCCATCAGCCACGCTGCTGCTCATCTCCAGGAGATGAATGTTTTATACCATGTGGAGGGAAGACAAAACCAGTCCCCTGTTTTTTCCAGAAGTCAGGGAGTTTTGCCAAGCAGATAATACAGGCCAGTCATTGAAAGCCGTTTCCTCCGACTGTGCTGCCCAAGTCCTTCACGCTGGAAATCAGAGGCCAGTGGCAGGGCAGAGGACAGCCACCTAAATCACCTAAGCATTGAGGCAGCAGAAGTCCTTGCTTACCCATTAGGATATGGAGAGCCAAAAAATGCAGAGGGCTCAGCGCATGTCTGTGTTGCCTTGCGCAGAGGGCCCTGCTCACATCACCCCAGGGCATTGGTGCCATGACCGCCGGTCACTGGGCTGTTTGAGCAGCATCAGTGTCCCAGATCACCGAGGGAGTTTAAGTCCTTTAACCCAGTGACACACTACTTAGTCTGAGTTACTTTTCAATGCTAAGTATGCTCTCTTTTTCCTTTCAATATGCTGGGGAGATTGTTTTGCATGTGTGCCCCAGCTCTGTGGCAAATAGAAAGCTTGGTCACTTTGAGATTCCTTTTGTACTGAATGGCTAATGAAACATGGCCTGGTGTACTATTCAGCTGTGTTTGAAAAGAGGGCTCAGTGGCCAGACCCTATCATTGTGGCCAGGACGGCCTGGCAGAGAGCCTGTATCTGTCATGATAAGGAGCTGGGAGCCCCCCCGGTCTTCCGTCAGCCTCTTCTCCCATGATCTGTGTCAAATCAACATTGCTGGAAGGAGAGCGGAAGCCATACAAAGTTATAAGAAGCATTATTATTATTATTATTTTTTTTTTTTTTTTTTTTTTTGAGACGGAGTCTTGCTCTGTCGCCCAGGCTGGAGTGCAGTGGCCGGATCTCAGCTCACTGCAAGCTCCGCCTCCCGGGTTCACACCATTCTCCTGCCTCAGCCTCCCGAGTAGCTGGGACTGCAGGCGCCTGCCACCTCACCCGGCTAGTTTTTTTGTATTTTTTTAGTAGAGACGGGGTTTCACCGTGTTAGCCAGGATGGTCTCGATCTCCTGACCTCGTGATCCGCCCGTCTCAGCCTCCCAAAGTGCTGGGATTACAGGCTTGAGCCACCGTGCCCGGCAAGAAGCATTATTATTTTCTTTAAACCTTGTAAAGGAAAAGAACAGGCCGGGTACAGTGGCTCACTCCTATAATCCCAACACTTTGGGAGGCAGAGGCGGGCAGATCACCTGAGGTCGGGAGTTTGAGACCAGCCTGGGCAATATGGTGAAACCCCATCTCTACTAAAAATACAATAAAAATTAGCCAGGCCTGATGGTACATGACCACCAGCCTCCCAAGTAATTTCAGCTACTTGGGAGGCTGAGGCAGGAGAATCACTTGAACCAGGGAGGCAGAGGTTGTAGTGAGCCAAGATCACGCCACTGCACTCCAGCCTGGACAACCGAGTGAGACTCTGTCTCAAAAAAATAAAAAAGAAAAGAAAAAAAAGAAAAAGAACAAATGCTGGCTTCAACTGGGATGCATAGTGAGATCAACCTCTGATGAAATACATTCTAGAAAGCCGTTGTTTTAAGGCCCACACAGCATTTGAAGGACCATATATCCAGAACACGCCCAGCTATTTGAATCCCACATTTCAGAGTATATTTGACCAGATAAAATTATGGATGGGAATAGGCTAGGCGCAGTGGCTCAAGCCTGTAATCTCAGCACTTTGGGAGGCCGAGACGGGCGGATCACGAGGTCAGGAGATCGAGACCATCCTGGCTAACACAGTGAAACCCCGTCTCTACTAAAAAATACAAAAAACTAGCTGGGCGAGGTGGCGGGCACCTGTAGTCCCAGCTACTCGGGAGGCTGAGGCAGGTGAATGGCGTAAACCCGGGAGGTGGAGCTTGCAGTGAGCTGAGATCCGGCCACTGCACTCCAGCCTGGGCGACAGAGTGAGACTCCGTCTCAAAAAAAAAAAATTATGGATGGGAATGAAGCTTTTGTATCATCCATTTTCATGTATAATCAATAACTGTTTTAATTCTCTTGGAAAAAAATGTATATATGAAAATGGTAACACCTCCGCTCCCATCTACTCACTCTCCCCTCAGCAGATGAGGTCCTCAGAAGTGCAGGGTTACCTTTTGGTCAGATAGAGGCAGGGAATCAAAACCCTGGGTGAACCGAGTCGGGGAGTTTGGGATAACTGGGGGAGTTGAAAGGCTCCGAGGTGCCCTGAGCTGTGCTAATGATTCCTGCTTGGATCTCCCAGCCAGGTGCCCAGGGGAGGTCCAGTTGGGAAGGTCTGTGTTGGCAGGTGGAGGTGGGGTCAGGGTGCCTGGCAGGAGCAGGCTGTGCCTTTGGCGTTTTCGCTGTTCTGGCTGGAGGTTTGCTGTGTTAGGAGCAGTGAAAGGGAAAGAGAACCTCACTATCATCCTGCACCCATGTCCTGTGATCAAATCGGCCATCTGGGGGTGTGTGACAGTTGCTTATTAGGACTCTGCAAATGTGTCTGCAGGCCATGTTTCTGTGGAATGAGGGAGCGCAGCTGTGACCATCTCACACAGACATGCAAGTGATTTTTAAAATGTCCTATACTTTGGTATTTCCATGAAACTGCTTCCAAATAAATCAAACCTTTTCTAATCAGAAATCTTGAGCGATAACCAGATGTTGGCTGTCCAGCATTTTAAGGAGAGGATCTGAGGTAGATCTTTCATTCCATTTCTGACAGGTTTTTTTGCTTTTCAAGATGAGCAAACATCCTTGTCCTGAAAAGAAAGGGGTGATCTCCGCTTTAAGGAGACCATGGAGGCCAGGTGTGGTGGTGGGTAATCCCAGCACTTTGGGAGACCAAGGTGGGCTGATCACTTGAGTTCAGGAGTTCAAGACCAGCCTGGGCAACACAGTGAGACTCCGTGTCTACAAATAAAATACTAAAATTAGCCAGGCATGGTAACATGCACCTGTAGCTCCAGCTACCTGGGAGGCTGAGGTGGGAGGATCCCTTGAGCCTGGGAGGTCCAGGCTGCAGTGAGCCAAGATTACACCCCTGCACTCCAGCCTGGGCAGCAGAGTCTCAAACAAACAAACAAACAGAAAGACCATGGGGAAGCCAGGCATGGCGGCTTATTCCTGTAATCCTGGCACTTTGGGAGGACAAGGCAGGAGGATTGCTTGAGTTCAGGAGTTTGAGGTCAGCCTGGGCAACATAACAAGACCCCCATCTCTGCAAAATATTTACAAATTAGCTGGACACAGTGGCACATACCTGTAGTCCACGTTACTTGGGAGGCAGACGAAGGAGGATTGCCCTAGCCCAGGAGTTCAAGGTTGCAGTGAGCCGTGATTGCACCACTGCACTCCAGCCTGGGCAACAGAGCAAGGTCCTGTCTTAAACAAAAACAGAAGGACACTTTTGATGACTTAGGGATCAGCCTGTCAGCTGGACCCCCACAGTGGACCTCAGCTCAGAGGGGTTTGCAGGCTGTATCCCATGCGTGATATTATTGCCGCCCGAAACGCAGGTGCGTATTTCTCTCTGTTTTCACCAATAAGAGCAGATGAGGTAGGGATTTCCAGTAGGTTAATGTATCTACCAAGCAAAAAAGCCTAGTGAGGAAAAGCCCAGGTTAGAAGGTACAACTGCCAGCAGGAGGCAGGACACAGAGTGAGCCCTTGGACAGTGCTCCGTTTTCTCTTTTGTAAAATGAGGACATCTGTCCTGACTACCATGCCAAGTTGTGGAAAGATTGAAAACACATGAAATAGATGTCAATTTATTAGGGAAAGATAATCTTGCTATATAAATGCAAAGTGGTACTGGTACCAAAATGATGTTCAGAACGAAATGTGGTGGTGGTTCATTCAACACTGAGGAGGAAATTCTTAGCTCGGTCAGGAATGGTGGGACCTGTGAGGTGGGATTTGAAAATGGCCCTCGAGCCGGGCGCGGTGGCTCAAGCCTGTAATCCCAGCACTTTGGGAGGCCGAGACGGGCGGATCACGAGGTCAGGAGATCGAGTCCATCCTGGCTAACACGGTGAAACCCCGTCTCTACTAAAAATACAAAAACTAGCCGGGCGAGGTGGTGGGCGCCTGTAGTCCCAGCTACTCGGGAGGCTGAGGCAGGAGAATGGCGGGAACCCGGGAGGCGGAGCTTGCAGTGAGCTGAGATCTGGCCACTGCACTCCAGCCCGGGCGACAGAGCGAGACCCCGCCTCAAAAAAAAAAAAAAAAAAAAAGAAAATGGCCCTCGAGGCTGGGTGCGGTGGCTCAAGCCTGTAATCCCAGCACTTTGGGAGGCCGAGGTGGGCGGATCACGAGGTCAGGAGATAAGACCGTCCTGGCTAATGCGGTGAAACCCTATCTCTACTAAAAATACAAAGTTAGCTGGGCATGGTGGCAGGCGTCTGTAGTCCTAGCTACTCCGGAGGCTGAGGCAAGAGAATGGCCTGAACCCGGGAAGCAGAGCTTGCCGTGAGCCGAGATCATGCCACTGCACTCTAGCCTGGGTGACAGAGAGAGACTCAGTCTCAAAAAAAAAATAAAAGAAAATGGCCCTCGAACAATTCCCGCAGCTTTTGCCTGGGGCCGGGCCCGGCGCTGTTTGCAGTATGGCTGGCTGTGTTATGGACTTGTGTGGAATGTGCCTTGCCAGGCACCATGGTGCCCAGGAGGGAACAAGTAGAATCCCCAGCCCCGGGGTGTGTCCACTTTGCCCCTGGCTCCAACTGATGGAACGCATGCATGCACACACACACAGGCACATCCGTGT
The DNA here is from genome assembly GCF_007565055.1 of Rhinopithecus roxellana. NCBI lineage: Eukaryota > Metazoa > Chordata > Mammalia > Primates > Cercopithecidae > Rhinopithecus > Rhinopithecus roxellana. Next base: position 29,380,535 of record NC_044560.1, read on the forward strand.
GTGGGAGGCAGCATGGGAGAACCTTGGACTTAAGAGTCCAGGGTCCTGCATCCAGACTCAGATTCCACCTTCCTGTCTGTGCCCTTGATCAAGTCCCTTCTGCATTCTTAGTCCAGTTTCTGCCTCCATGAAATGGCAGGCCCACTTTCTGGGTTGAGTCTTTGGACCCCACAGTCCTTAGCTCTAATTACCTGTTTTCTGCCTTTGCTTTGCCCTGTGGGAGTAAATTCCTGTCTGTATGTCCTGCTGGAAAACGCCACCCTCGGGTTGCTGTGGTCCCAGTGTCTTTAGGGCCCTCCACATTGAACTGGCATCAGGGAGAGAATTGGTGGCTGGGGAGGACGTGGGGTTCATCCCTGAGAATGGTATGTGAAACTGGAGCCTGACTGGACCACCCTGGGCATCCTCCTGCCGTCATCAGATTTCTGTCTTATTTGCATAATCCATCCACATTTCTTGCATTTTAAGGACTTAAGATCATGTAACAGTGTCGTTCTGTGCTGTATTCACTTCGTATTGATTATTTTAATTCCTTTTTTCCTTAATACCCATAAATCTTCTCTCTCTGTGGACGGCAGCCACTTTGAGCATATTTAGAAGGCAATTTGATCCCAGGCAGCTTGTCTGACTTCATTGCTGCCTCCTTCGTGAATTTGTTTACATCCCATGTGCAGCAGATGATTAAGTTAGGTTTGTTTGGGGGTATGGGGGCAAAGGAGCTTGACTGTCTCTGCGAGCATATATTGCTTTAGTTTTTTGACCCTACGACAAAATAGTTTGATGGAGATTTACGTTATTTCTGGGCCATTTTTGCTATTACAGAGGTTGATATACACTCCTTGGCAAGACCTCTCTTATCTAGAAAACCCCATCATCAGCGTGGTTTGTGTAATAGCTGAGAAACACAATTCAGCTTTATTAGAAAAAAATGTAAATGATGTATCGGCCAAGTGCGGTGGCTCACGCCTATAATCCCAGTGTATCCAGAGTTCGTTCCTTCCAGTGGGTTTGTGGTCTTGCTGACTTCAAGAATGAAGCTGCGGACCTTCACGGTGAGTGTTATAGCACTTAAAGGTGGTGCAGACCTAGCAAGATTTATTGTGGAGAGCAAAAAGAACAAAGCTTCCGCAGCGTGGAGGGGGACCCAAGCGGGTTGCTGCTGTTGGCTGGGGTGGCCATCTTTTATTCCCGTATTTTTCCCCGCCCATGTCCTGCTGATTGGTCCATTTCACAGAGTGCCAGTTGGTCCATTTTACAGAGTGCTGATTAGTGCACTTACAATCCACAGAGCGCTGATTGGTGCGTTTTTACAGAGTGCTGATTGGTGCATTTACAATCCTCCAGCTAGCCACAGAGCACTGATTGGTGCATTTTTACAGAGTGCTGATTGGTACATTTGCAATCTTCTAGCTAACCATAGAGTGCTGATTGGTGCATTTTTACAGAGTGGTGATTGGTACATTTACAATCCTCTTGTAAGACAGAAAAGTTCTCCAAGTCCCCACCCGACCCAGGAAGTCCATCTGGCTTCATCTCTCACCAACGTTTTAGGAGGCTGAGGTGGGTGCATCATCTGAGGTCAGGAGTTCGAGACCAGCCTGACCAACACGATGAAACCCCATCTCTACTAAAAATACAAAAATTAGCCGGGTGTGCTGGCAGGTGCCTGTAATCCCAACTACTTGGGAGGCTGAAGCAGGAGAATTGCTTGAACCTGGGAGGCGGGGGTTGCAGTGAGCCAAGATCACACCACTGCAGTCCAGCCTGAGCAAAAAGCTCGAGATGCCATCTCTAAATAAATATATAAAAATAATATATCAACAGCCTGGGCAACATGGCAAAATCGCATCTCTACAAAAAATAATAATAATAATTAACTGGACATGGTGGTGTGCTCCTGTAGTCCCAGCTACTCGGGAGGCTAAGGCAGGAGGAACGCTTGAGCCCTGGAGGTGGAGGATGCAGTAAGCCAGGATTGTGCCAGCCTGGCTCCAGCCTCCAAGATGCACTCCAGCCTGGGTGACAGAGACCCCATCTCAAAAAATAAATGAATAACATATCAAGGAAGGCATATAACCATAAAAATATTTTTAAATGCCAAAATGTTTTCATAAAGCTGTAAGAGTGCATCACTTGATTATTTTTAAAGGATTCTGGGGTTGCCTTGGCATACCATAGCCAGAAAAGTCGCCCGTGCTTATGACTTCAGTCTGTTCTGAGGAAGTGGTTCTGATGTCATAGAACTGCCCGGACTTGGCTGAGAGCATGATAGAGCAAAAGAAGGATTGTTTGACCCATATGTTTGTTGTGCGTAGTGACAGGAAAAGGCAATTTACTGTCTGCAGAAATGGGCTGCTGTTGCAACTGGAGATTGTGGGAAGTTGTCTGGTAAGGAGAAGAGGGACCAAAGCCTGGTGAATCAGGTCTGGGAAAGTGCTGTGACAATGAAACAAACCCTGGAGAAGAGTGGTCTTGGCAATCGAGATAGAAGGCACAGAGGGATTCAAAGGTAAAACAGCTGTTTGTCTTGAAGTGAGTATCCATCAGAGGGCTGTTTCACCCCTTCAGGTCAGCATAATCACTTACAAACAAAGTTTCAGAATTAGAGACTACTGTTTATACGGGAGGACAGGCTCTGACTTCCATTTGAGATGAAGTGATTCTGTGGGAACCGTCATGAGTGCCATGCTGGTGGGTTCATCGGTTATAAACAGGTGAATTTCACGTTGCCTTGTATCACCTCTTGTGGTGGAATTGTCAGTTAGTAAAGAGTTCCTTTTGAGATTGCAATTGACAGAAATTTCTTATGTTTCCCTCATGGCGAGATAAATATAAACATGAAAATAATTCCGCCTGGTTGGTGTTGAATGTGTTAACATGATTGTGATCATTACTACACAGCGTCTGCATGTATCAAATCAGCACACTGTACACCTGGAACGTGTGCGATCTCTGTTTGTCAGTTAAATGTTTTAAATTTTTTAAACAAGATTTGAAACCAAAAAATAAAGAATTTAGAATGGTACATTCCTGGCTGAATAAACAACTGATTCTACTCAACGAGTACAAATGCATCATCTCCTACCTGGTAAGAAGTTTCTCATTGTAGGAGAAAGGCTCTAACTCATGCTTAGAGTTTCTGAGTGATGTCAGTGAAGACGTTTTATCACATTCACAGTTAACCCAAGGCAGAAGGTTCTCAAAGAGCCCAGTTAATAAGAGTGAAGGGATTAAACTACAAAATAAGATTTAACAACCGGGCACGGTGGCTCACGCCTGTAATCCCAGCACTTTGGGAGGCTGAGGCAGGCGGATCACGAGATCAGGAGATCGAGACCATCCTGGCTAACACGGTGAAACCCCGTCTCTACTAAAAATACAAAAAATTAGCCGGGCGTGGTGGCGGGCGCCTGTAGTCCAGCTACCTGGGAGGCTGAAGCAGGAGAATGGCATGAACCAGGAGGTGGAGCTTGCAGTGAGCCGAGATCATGCCACTGCAGTCCAGCCTGAGCAACAGAGTGAGACTCCGTCTCAAGAAAAAAAAAAAAAAAAAAAAGGAAGATTTAACAGGGAGAAATGTGCTAGCTACGAAAGGGGGAAAATGGGGCATATGGTCATCTTTCGTTGACTTGGTTTAATATTAGCAATTTTGTGGGTTGGAGATGGGTGAAAATGGTTGATTTATTCACAAAGTAATTTAATTTGGGTGCCTGTAATGTGCCAGACACTTTAGGAATGTGAACATTCAGCAGAGAATAAAACAGACAACCTAATCCCGCCATGAAGCTTAATGATCTAGTTGAGGGACACAGAATCGGCAATAAATGCAATATATAAATTATATATTAGGACCAGGCATGGTGGCTCACGCCTGTAATCCCAGCACTTGGGGAGGCCGAGGCAGGCGGAACACCTGAGGTCAGGAGTTCAAGACCAGCCTGGCCAACATGGTGAAACCTCATATCTACCAATAATACAAAAATTAGCTGGGTGCAATGGCACACACCTGTAATCCCAGCTACTCAGAAAGCTGGGGCAGGAGAATCACTTGAACCCAGGAGGCGGAGGTTGCAGTGAGTCGAGCTTGTGCCATTGCACTCCAGCCTGAGCGACAAGAGTGCAACTTCCATCTCAAAAAAAAAAAAAAAAAAGAACTTTTTAAATAATTAGCCAGGCACAGTGGCACGCACCTGTAATTCCAGCTATTTAGGAGGCCAAGGAAGGGATGTCCCTTGAGTCCAAGAGTTCAGGGCAACAGTGAGCTGTGATCAAGCCACCACACTCCAGCCTGGGCAGCAAAGTAAGACCCTGTCTCTAAAAAAATAAAATAAAAATATTCAGATGATATCATTTGTTGAAATATGTTTTAATGAATATTGGTTTTATTATATCAGATAAACTATAAATAATTTATTCAAAGGTAGTTGAAAAATAAAATATTGGGACAGGCACGATGACTCACACCTGTGATCCCAGCATTTTGGGAGGCTAAGGCAGGAGGATTGCTTGATCCCAAGAGTTGGCGATCAGCCTGGGCAATATAGCGAGACTCTGTCTCTACAAAAAAATACAAAAATTAGCCAGGTGTGGTGGCGTGTGCCTATGGTCCCAACTACTTGGGAGGCTGAGGGAGGAGAATCACTTGAGCCCAGGAGTTTGAGGCTGCAGTGAGCTGTGTTTGTGCCACTGCACTACAGCTTGGGCAAGATTCTGTCTCTTAAAATAAAATAAAATGTTCTTAAGAAAACATGTGGGCCGGGCGCGGTGGCTCAAGCCTGTAATCCCAGCACTTTGGGAGGCCGAGACGGGCGGATCACGAGGTCAGGAGATCGAGACCATCCTGGCTAACATGGTGAAACCCCGTCTCTACTAAAAAATACAAAAAACTAGCCGGGCGAGGTGGCGGGCGCCTGTAGTCCCAGCTACTTGGGAGGCTGAGGCAGGAGAATGGCGTAAACCCGGGAGGCGGAGCTTGCAGTGAGCTGAGATCCGGCCACTGCACTCCAGCCCGGGCGACAGAGCGAGACTCCGTCTCAAAAAAAAAAAAAAAAGAAAAAAAAAAAAGAAAACATGTGGCCGGGCGTGGTGGCTCACGCCTATAATCCCAGCACTTTGGGAGGCCAAGGCGGGCAGATCACGAGGTCAGGAGATCGAGATCATCCTGGCTAACAAACATGGTGGAACCCCGTCTCTACTAAAAATACAAAAAAATTAGCCACTCATGGTGGCAGGCACCTGTAGTCACAGCTACTCAGGAGGCTGAAGCAGGAGAATGGCGTGAACCCAGGAGGCAAAGCTTGCAGTGAACCGAGATGGCGCCACTGCACTCCAGCCCAGGTGACAGAGCAAGACTCCATCTCAAAAAAAAAAAAAGAGTAGGAATCATTATTTGGGGCATGTATCCACAGACTTTTAGTCTGCTCATCAACCTTGTCTGTCTCCAGTATCAGTGTTCTGATTATGTGCTGCTGTGTAACCATTTCCAAACTTGGTGGCTTCCAACAATTCCATACTGTCTCACAGTTCTGTGGATTGACTGGGACTTGACTGTGATGGGGCGGTGCTCCCAGGGGATGGGGTGGTGCTCCCAGAGGATGGGGTGGTGCTCCCAGAGGATGGGGTGGTGCTCCCAGAGGATGGGGTGGTGCTCCCAGGGGTTGCAGTCAGAGGGTAGCTGGATCTCATCCCCTGCAGGCTTGCTGGTCTGCACGTCAGCAGTGGCTTCTGCATTCATGTCTCATGCACCTCAGCAGAGTTGGCTGGCATCACTCTCTCTCTAGGCAACCTCTCCCCTCAGGCTTCCTTGCCAACAGCAGTCTCTGGGTAGCTGGACTTAATACATATTAGCTAGTGTCCCCCAGATAGTGTATTTTAGAGACCTGGGCCAAGCTGCAAGGCTTCTCATGAGCTGGTCTTGAAGTCAGCACCATCAAATCCATGCATTCTGTTGGACAAAAGCAAGTCTGAGAGTTGCTTTTATGAACCCGAGAGGTTCAGGATCAAGGAGAGGGCTCTTTATGAGGGCATGAGTACCCGCAGGCATGGTTCCTTGGGAGGCCTTTGATCTAACTTCCACAGTGTGTCACGCTGTTTTGTGAAGAGTGTATTTCCAGTGTCTTTTTCTTTAATACCATTGCCTACTATCTTTATGAAAGTTGCATTTATATTTATCAAGTTTTATTTTACTTTGAGACAGGGTCTCATACTATCATCCAGGCTAGAGTGTAGTGATACAGTCACGGCTCACTGCAGCCTTGACCTCCCGGGCTTAAGGAATCCTCCCACCTCAGTCTCCCAGGTGACTGGGACCACAGGCGGATACCACCACTGCCAGCTAATCTTTTTAGTTTTTTTTGTGGAGATAGAGTCTCAGCATGTTGTGCCTAGGCCGGTCTCAAACTCCTGGGCTCAAGCAGTCCCTCCGCCTCAGCCTCCAAAACTACTGGGATTGCAGGAGTGAGCCACAGCACCCAGCCGAAATTTTTGACACATTTAATTGATTCTTCTTTGTGTATCATATTTTTAATTTAGAAAATACTCTCTCAATTCTAAATTTCTTCATATTAGAACATAAAAATATCTTGGCCCAAGTATTTTGACAGGTATTGTCTTTTTAACTTTATTCACAACAGTTTTCTTTGACATATTTTTCTTTTTTTTTTTTTTTGAGATGGAGTCTCGCTCTGTCGCCCGGGCTGGAGTGCAGTGGCCGGATCTCAGCTCACTGCAAGCTCTGCCTCCCGGGTTTACGCCATTCTCCTGCCTCAGCCTCCCGAGTAGCTGGGACTACAGGCGCCAGCCACCTCGCCCGGCTAGCTTTTTGTATTTTTTAGTAGAGACGGGGTTTCACCGTGTTAGCCAGGATGGTCTCAAACTCCTGACCTCGTGATCCACCCGTCTCGGCCTCCCAAAGTGCTGGGATTACAGGCTTGAGCCACCGCGCCCGACCTTGACATATTTTTCTAAATCATCTTTATTTATGATCTTTTGAATGTTTTATCAAATTTAGATGCTACAAAACTGTAGACCTTTTCAATTCCATTTCACTCTAAAAGAGAATATAAATTTACCCAATTAAACATGACAGCTCCACCAAGATTCCTACCCAAAATAAAGATACTCCAAAATGCCATTATGGAATTTCAAAATTATATCTCATAAACCGTTTGAACTCTTATTTATTTTGTATGGTTTTTTCCCCAAAAAAAAGATCAGCCTCAGAGTATTTTTCATTACAAGCCTTATTTTCAGTGATTGTAATTTTTTTTTTTTTTTTTTTTTAAGACAAGAGTTTTGTTCTGTTGCCCAGGCTGGAGTGCAGTGGTACGATCTTGGTTCATTGCAACCTCTGCCTCCCAGGTAGAAGCAATTCTCCTGCCTCAGCCTCCTGAGGAGCTGGGATTACAGCTACACACCACCACGCCTGGCAAAGTTTTGTATTTTTAGCAGAGACGGGGTTTCACCATGTTTGTCAGGCTGATCTCGAACTCCTGACCTCGTGAGCCGCCTGCCTCGGCCTCCCAAAGTGCTGGGATTACAGGCATGAGCCACCGCGCCCAGCCTGTTGTTTCTGAAACAGAATCTTGCTCTGTCACCCATGCTGGAGTGGAGTGGCGCAATCTTGGCTCACGGCAACCTCCACCTTTCAGGTTCAAGCAGTTCTCCTGCCTCAGCCTCCAGAGTAGCTGGGATGTGTGCCCAGCTAATTTTTGTATGTTTAGTAGTGACAGGGTTTCACCATGCTGGCCAGGCTGGTCTCGAACTCCTGACCTCAGGTGATCCACCTGCCTCAGCCTCCCAAAGTGTTGGGATTACAGGTATTAGCCGCCGCACCTGGCCACAAATTGTTCATATACTGCCATGCAGTTTTTTTTTTATTATTCAGAATCATCATCATCACAGAGATGTGTTTGTGCTGTTACTCTGTGAATATAAACATTTGTGAATTTTGACAACTACAACTTCATTTTCCATGGGTAGAGTACCACAGCTTGTTTTGACACAATTATACGTTATGTATCACTACAACTAATTCTTTTTTTTTTTTTTTTTTTGAGACGGAGTCTCGCTCTGTCGCCCAGGCTGGAGTGCAGTGGCCGGATCTCAGCTCACTGCAAGCTCCGCCTCCTGGGTTCACGCCATTCTCCTGCCTCAGCCTCCCAAGTAGCTGGGACTACAGGCGCCCGCCACCTCGCCCGGCTAGTTTTTTGTATTTTTTAGTAGAGACGGGGTTTCACCGGGTTAGCCAGGATGGTGTCCATCTCCTGACCTCATGATCCGCCCGTCTCGGCCTCCCAAAGACTACAACTAATTCTAAGGATGTTTCTAGCCCATGGGTTTCTTGATGTAATAAAAATATTTTTTACCATAACACTATACTGCCTCAAAGTTGGTATTTGAATATCACCACACACAAAAAAAACACATTTACCTTCAATGTGGAACTTTTTAATTGAGTTTATAGTAGCATTTATAATGTCAGGCGTTTCACCCTCAACAGAAATCAGGTAATTATTAGGGTTAATGCATTTTCAGATTGAAGCATCTGATAGAAAGCTAGCACTGGCCAGGCACGGTGGCTCACGCCTGTAATCTCAGCACTTTGGGAGGCCAAGGTGTATCCTTCAACAGGTGACGGAAACATCGTGGCAGCGGTGCTCAGGGTGCTCTTAGACAGGCTCCGCAGCACAGGCCACCAGTGTTCCCCACACGTTTTCATATATAGTTGGAGTTTCCTAGGGATGTGGCTGACCAGTGGGCTCGACAGCTTCAGCTGCCCCACACGCCAAGGCTCTGGCTGCCACCGGCTACGCCACATGGGCAGCAGCATCTGATACTTCCCCACTACCGATGCCAGGAGTGAGCTGCACCTCACCACTGCGTCAGCGTGCAGCACACATGCCTGACCTAGAAAGGGAGGTGCTTCCTACGGTTCATCTGCAAAGAAAGGGGAAAAGAGTGGTAGAATCTCACTGGTCAGCTCCTAAAGGCACTGTGCGTCTCACACATTAGATGAGACCATGGCGGATGCTGGAAATAAAGTGATGGTCCATCTGCAAAATGCACTCTGACATAAAAGTGAAAAATCTGAGCTAATGGCTAAACCAACAGAAACAACAGATTTAAACCCCACCTGTGACACTCCAGAGACTACCCAAACACCACCCTGTCTGAATTCACCTGCCATTGCCCCCTCCGCTCCAGCCCTAGAGACCTCCTTGCCCCTCCACTGGGTGCCCACGAGGGCCATCCTCATTTGTGTCTTGGTTCCCACACCCCCTTCTCAGAGGTTCCTTTCTTGACCACTTAAAACACTCTCTCGGCCGGCCGGGCACGGTGGCTCATGCCTGTAATCCCAATACTTTGGGAGGCCGCCAAGGTGGGCGGATCACGAGGTCAGGAGATCAAGACCATCCTGGCTAACACGTGAAACCCCATCTCTACTAAAAATATAAAAAATTAACTGGGCGTGGTGGTGGGCACCTGTAGTCCCAACTACTCGGGAGGCTGAGGCAGGAGAATGGCATGAACCCGGGAGGCAGAGCTTGCAGTGAGCCGAGATTGCACCACTGCACTCCAGCCTGGGCGACAGAGTGAGACTCCATGAGGCGGACGGATCATGAGGTCAGGAGATCGAGACCATCCTGGCTAACGTGGTGAAAGCGCATCTCTAAAAATACAAAAAATTAGCTGGGCGTGGTGAAGGGCACCTGTAGTCCCAGCTACTCGGAGGCTGAGGCAGGAGAATGGTATGAACCCAGGAGGCAGAGCTTGCAGTGAGCTGAGATCACGCCACTGCACTCCAGCCTGGGCGACAAAGCGAGACTCCATCTCAAAAAAAAAAAAAATTGTTGTAATGGGCTGCGAAAGTTTAATTTAAAAAGTGTATGTGGCCATGGTTTTATATACTGGATTAAGATATGTGTCCATTTTTAAAGTTGTGCCTATAAAAGAATAATAAACATTGATTTTATGCATAACAAGCATTTTTATCAGCAAAATTTTAGCTTAGAATTCCTTGAGCGAATACACTTCTGTTTCTCAAACTTAATTCTCAAATTAATTTGAGAAGGTGGATTAATTTTTAAGTCTCCCATTTGTTCATAATTTGTGCTACTTTATCTTTGAAGGTATTTTTATTTAAAGAGTTTTAGGGTAGTTTTGCAGTGTACGGTGTTTACCAAAAAATGTTTGATCCATGTAGTTCATTTCTAGGTTGCTGTATGCATTCATGGGGCCTGTTTGGTCTCTGAAAATCAAACTGCGCTGCTCTTACTTCTTTGACTAACACTTTTGTCTTTGGCGTGTCATTGCCCTGCAGACATGCAGACCAGCTCTCCTGGTCAAATGACGTTTTCTAGGTCCGGACGTCTGTGGTGCTCTGCAGTTTGGTTCAGACTGTGACATTCATGCTTTGTGGGCTTCCTGGTGGCGTGTCCTACCTAAACCCAGTGAACCCTGAAGTCGAATGACCTGTTCAATTAAAGCAAGCTGGCTGTTGAAGTGTAGCATTGTCTTTCATTCCACAAATACCACCCCTTCTGCTGACAGCTTGTTTTTCTGCCCCAGGGAACGATCAGCGTTGGAGTAGATGCCACTGACCTTTTTGATCGCTATGATGAGGAGTATGAAGATGTGTCCGGCAGTAGCTTTCCGCAGATTGAAATTAATAAAATGCACATATCCCAGTCCATTGAGGTAAAGCACACAACCACCTCTCCGAGTACTGCAAGGGCTCGAGTTAATGAGGCACAGCACACCAAGCAGCTGGAACGAGAGTCTGCCCAGGGTTTTTCTCATCTTTATTTATGAAAGGATGCAATTAGCCACTTAAAAAAGAAAGCGCTTCAGTCCCAGCCGTGTGTTACCGCTGTGCTGGCATGTGAGCCAGCAGGAGTGTGGGCTGGGGCACTTGGCTCCCAAGGTCTTGGGCCTTTCCAGCAGAGGGTGTTAATGGTCTGGGAGAAGTAGAGGCCCAAGGTCATGGGGTTCTGGGAGAGAAAGTAGACCTCCATGGATCATTCTAACCACTGATTTTAGTTTTAAGGCAAATTCTGCTACGTGCCGCAAGGCTATAGCAGGTCCCACGAAAATCTCACCATTTTCTTGGGAAAATGGTGAGCCCTGGGCACACGAAAATGTCACCATTCTGCCTACTATTTGAATGTGGCAAGGTCAGGCCATTCTCCTGAGTGTTGATAGTAGATCTTTGTCTCCTCAGCTCATTAATTTATTCTCCATTGCATCAGCCAACAACATGGAGTCCTAACTTGGGGAAATTTGCCCCGTCTTGGAGCTCCCTGAGTCAGCTGATACAGAATACAGCCATGGAAAAGTCTTCAGTCCCCCCAGAACCCTGATGGCAAGCAAGGACAGGAGAGGCCCCAGGTGTACCACAGAGGGAAGGCACACAGTGAAGTCACTGTGCTGATATCACTGGGACATGCAGCCTCATGTTTCCCGTGGTGTTGTGAAATTTGCCCATTAAAGCTTTTGCAAAGCATATTATCCTTGTGGTCACATGCAGACCAAATAACAAAGCGAAAGAAAAGTCAAGCAGTTGCGGCAGTTCTGCATCCATGTGTGCTTCTAAACAGAGGAGTCGTCTGCACCTTTGGCCTTGGACTCACAGTGCGTTCTTTAGGCTGCTGCCACTGGCACTTCCTGTTGTTTTAATTCATTCATTACCAGCAAATATCATTTTTAGGCACCCTTGACAGCGACAGACACAGCCATCCTCTCTGGAAGCCTCTCAACCCAGAATGGAAATGGAGGAGGTTCCATTAACTTTGCGCTCAGACGAGTAACTTCGGCAAAGGGATGGGGAGAGGTAAGAATGTCTGTTGGCTGAGTTGTGTTGTCCATGCAAAGGCTTATTTCTGAACATCTGCACTCTCAAAGCTCACCCTCAAACTCACCCAGGGACCCCCTTGTTGTGTAATGGCACCAAGTGTCACACTTCCATCAGTTGACTGGTCCTAAAAGAAAAATAGGTCTCATAAGCCTGGCCAACATGATGAAACCCCGTCTCTACTAAAAATACAAAAATTAGCTGGGCGTGGTGGCGCCTGCCTGTAATCCCAGCTATTCGGGAGTCTGAGGCAGGAGAATCACATGAACTGGGGAGGCAGGAGGTTGCAGTGAGTCGAGATCGCACCATTGCACTCCAGTCTGGGGGACAAGAGCAAAATTCCGTCTCAAAAATAAAAAGATAAATAGGTCTCATATCTGAGAAGTCTTGTCAGTCTTCCTCAGGTTTCCTATGAGACAGCAACTTCTAGAAATCCAGCCTCGGAAACTCAGTGTTCCCTTGAGCACAAAGCCTGTGGGCTCTTTTTCCTGCACAATTCAGAAGGCAGGTGCTCTCTCCAGTGCGATGGTTCACTGATTGGTGGCCATTTAACAGCCAGTTCTGCAGAGCAAATTGAGCTGCATCAAATTAACATTGAAGAGTTGCTTGAAAGTCACCCAGACCAGTAAACACGGCAGCCAGGCTCAGCTGTGACTTCCAAGGCTGTGCGAGTGTAGAACTGCTGCCGGGCTTTAACGTCAGACCCCTGAGGACCACCCCAGTCACCTGGGAGACATTTGGCTCAGGATGAAAATAAGGAGTCAGCGGTGCAAGCGGGGTGGGGGTCGGGGGGGGCGTCGCACACCTGATCGCAGCAGGTGCTCTGCAGGTGGGGGCGCTACGCCAGGAGCGGTGGGGAGCCGGCTGGTCTCCTGACCTCAGCCTGGGAGGCAAGGATCAGAGGTGAGCAGTTTTTTTCTTTGGAGGGACACCAGTGAAACATGTGCCATTGAAACCTGGGTCTCCTTTGGATCTGTGGCAGCAGACATCTCCATTTGGCTAAGGTTAAGATGAGACATTAACAGTCTTCCACCCCCTTCTTTTAGAGCCCTGGCAAGACCAGTGAATTAAATGAATGAATTATACCCAGAGGTACATACCTGAGCCTGGGTTGCTGCTATGAGATAAAACACCACTAACGCCTTCTTTTTCCTTTTCAAACAGTTGGAATTTGGAGCTGGAGACCTGCAGGGACCTTTATTTGGTCTCAAGCTGTTCCGTAATCTCACACCAAGATGGTAAATATGAGAGGCAGCAGCTCCTCTTTGGTGATCTTTGTTGACTTAGGAGACTAGAACCGTGTTCTTTTTATCAGAGCAGTTGGCACTATCTTGTCTGTCCTACAAGGTCACTGCGTACATCAAGGGCAGGTGCAGCAGTGGCGTGAAGCCCAGGCAGTGTGCAGGTGGGAAGAGGTGGGATGCGGGAATGGACCCTTGTCCCAGCCCCGGCCAGGCTGCACCATCCAGGCCTCACACCTCCCTCACCTATGCCACGAGGCCACAGAGAAAGAGTGCTTTCAGGGAGAGTTGGGCAGTGGACCGAAACACTTACAGACTTATGGATCATTCCATTGTCCCAGAGAATGACAGACTGCCTTATCATCAGGTTGATTGACATATACCAGAGACGGAGTCCCCAGCCAGCCTCTGCTTCCTGTCGTCTCTGTGCTGCCATGATGTCACACTCCTAGAACTGTGTATCCCTGTGCCTTCTAGAATGACAGCAGTGTCTTCGTTTCCTATATGGTGGGGGCAGTGATGTCTTTGTGAGCTCAGATAAAAGAATTGGTGGAGGGTAAATAATACCTCTCTCTTCCAGGGGAAGATATAGCTGAAGGAGTCCCAGAATGGAGTACACGGAGTTTATTTTATTTATTTATTTATTTTTATTTTATTTTATTTTTTTATTTTTTTTTTATTTTTTTGAGATGGACTCTCGCTCTGTCGCTCGGGCTGGAGTGCAGTGGCCAGATCTCAGCTTACTGCAAGCTCCGCCTCCCGGGTTTACGCCATTCTCCTGCCTCAGCCTCCCGAGTAGCTGGGACTACAGGCGCCTGCCCGCCACCTTGCCCGGCTAGTTTTTTGTATTTTTTAGTAGAGACGGGGTTTCACAGTGTTAGCCAGGATGGTCTCGATCTCCTGACCTCGTGATCCGCCCGTCTCGGCCTCCCAAAGTGCTGGGATTACAGGCTTGAGCCACCGCGCCCGGCCTTATTTATTTATTTTTGAGACAGAGTCTTGCTGTGTTGTCCAGGCTGGAGTTCTGTGGCGTGATCTCGGCTCACTGCAGCCTCTGCCTTCTGGGTTCAAGCGATTCTCCTGTCTCAGCCTCCTGAGTAGATGGGACTACAGGCATGTGCCACCATGCCCAGTTATTTTTGTATTTTTAGTAGAAACAGGGTTTCACCATGTTGGTCAGGCTGGTCTCGAACTCCTGACCTCAGGTGATCCACCTGCTCCAGCCTCCCAAAGTGCTGGGATTACAGGTGTAAGCCACCGCACCTGGCCTATTTTATTTTACTTTATTTTTTTTAGAGACGAGGTTTTGTTCTGCTGCCCAGGTTAGAGTACAGTAGCCCAATCATAGTTCACTGCAGCCTTGAACTCCTGGGCTCAAGCAGTCCTCCTCCCTCAGCCTCCTGAAAAACTAGCATTACAGGCATGTGCCAACATGTCTGGCTCATTTTTTAGTTTTTTTAGAGAAAAGGTCTCTCTATGTTGCCTAGGCTGGTCTCAAGCTCTTGGATTCAAGCAGTCCTCCCACCTCGGCCTCCCAAAGCACTGAGATGAGAAGCATGAGCCACGTCACCAAGCCTGGAGTACATGTTTTTTGTTTTGAGACAGGTCTCACTTTGTCACCCCAGCTGAAGAATAGTGGTGCAATCTCAGCTCACTGCAGCCTCAACCTCCCAGGCACAGGTGACCCTCCCAGGTAGCTGGGACTACAGATGGGCACCACTACGCCTGACTAATTTTTGTAGAGTTGGGTTTTGTAGAGTAGGGTTTCGCCTTGTTGGCCAGGCTAGTCTCTTAACTCCTGACCTCAGGCCATCCTCCCGCCTTGGCCTCCAAAGTGCGCCTAGGCACAGTGGCATGAATAACTTCCTATCAAACATGTACTCTAGGCTGGGCACAGTGGTTCATGCCTATAAATCTCAGCACTTTGGGAGGCTGAGGCGGGAGGATCACCTGAGGTCAGGAGTTCGAGACCAGCTTGGCCAACATGGCAAAACCCATCTAATAAAAATATAAAAATTAACCAGGCGTGATGGCGCTTGCCTGTAGTCCCAGCTACTTGGGAGGCTGAGGTGGGAGGATCGCTTGAACCTGGGAGGCGGAGTTTGCAGTGAGCCAGGATCACACCATTGTACTCCAGCCTGAGCAGCAGAGCAAGACTGTCTCAAAAAAAAAAGAAAGTTATTACACTTCCAGTGAGACATGTGTCTGTGTGCCTGCCAAGCTCTGCAGGGGTTGACCTAATCCCTGCCCACTAGTCTGGTCATTTGTCTGTGGGGCATGGGGCAGGGAACACAGGCAGGCTTGCAGGTCAGCCTATTGTAAGAAGAGCAGGAAAGGTGTTGAGAGGGAGCCTGCAAAACAGGAGGGCGTGGTCTGTGGGGCAGGCAGAGGCTGCTTAAGCAGAGGCACCAAAACAGTGCTTCCTGGCCGGGCGCGGTGGCTCACGCCTGTAATCCCAGCACTTTGGGAGGCTGAGGCGGGTGGATCACGAGGTCAGGAGATAGAGACCATCCTTGCTAACACGGTGAAACCCTGTCTCTACTAAAACTACAAAAAATTAACCAGGCATGGTGGTGGGCGCGTGTAGTCCCAGCTACTCGAGAGGCTGAGGCAGGAGAATTGCGTGAACCTGGGAGGCGGAGCTTGCAGTGTGCCAAGATTGTGCCACTGCACTCTAGCCTGGGCCACTGAGCGAGACTCCATCTCAAAAATAAAAATAAAAATAAAAATAAAGGCCGGGTGCGGTGGCTCAAGCCTGTAATCCCAGTACTTTGGGAGGCCGAGACGGGCAGATCATGAGGTCAGGAGATGGTGACCATCCTGGCTAACACGGTGAAACCCCGTCTCTACTTAAAAAATACGAAAAACTAGCTGGGCGAGGTAGCGGGCACCTGTAGTCCCAGCTACTCGGGAGGCTGAGGCAGGAGAATGGCGTGAACCCGGGAGGCGGAGCTTGCAGTGAGCTGAGGTCCGGCCACTGCACTCCAGCCTGGGCGACAGAGCGAGACTCCGTCTCAAAAAAAAATAAAAAATAAAAATAAAATAAATAAAAATAAAGCAGTGCTTCCAAACACACAAAGAGGAAAAGGAGCCTGTGTGACTCACACCTGCAATCCCAGGGTTTTGGAGGCCAAGGTGGGAGGATTGCTTGAACCCGGGCGGTTGAGGCTGCAATGAGCTGAGACTGCACCACTGCACCCCACCCTAGGCGACAGAGCAAGACTGCCCCGAAAAAAATAATGTAAAAAAGGTGGAAGGAATGCGGGGCATGCTGCCATGGGGCATCGCGTGGGTGCTGCTCTATGTCATTGGATTCACCTACTGCATCTGAGAAGGGGACCGGGATTCAAACTTAGAAGAGAACAGCAGGGAAACCGCATCTGTACACACATCAGTGTCCTGACCCTGTCTTCTTAGATTGGTCATCTCAGATGTTGGTTAGAAGCTGCCTCGGGGGTTGGGTGTGGTGGCTCACGCCTGTAATCCCACCACTTTAGGAGGCCAGGTGAGATGATCACTTGAGCTCAGCAGTTTGAGACCAGCCTAGGCAACATGGCAAAACCTTGACTCTATGAAAAACATAAAAATTAACCAGGCATGGTAGCACACACCTGTAGTCCCAGCTATGTGGGATGCTGAGGTGGGAGGATCGCTTGAGGTCAGGAGGTCGAGGCTGCAGTGAGCCATGATGACACCACTGCACTGCAGCCTGGGTGACAGAGCAAGACCCTTTCTCAGAAAAAAAAAAAAAGAAATGCTGTTCGGGCATGGTGGCTCATGCCTGTAATCCCAGCACTTTGGGAGGCCGAGGCAGGCGGGTCGCCTGAGGTCAGGAGTTCAAGACAAGCCTGGCCAACATGGTGAAACTGTGTCTCTACTAAAAATACAAAAATTAGCCAGGCGAGGTGGCGGGCGCCTGTAATCCCAGCTACTCGGGAGGCTGAGGCAGGAGAGTGGCGTGAACCCGGGAGGCGGAGCTTGCAGTGAGCTGAGATCGCGCCACTGCACTCCAGCCCGGGTGACAGAGCAAGACTCCGTCTCAAAAAAAAAAGAAAAAGAAAAACCTGCCCTGGGTCCTATGAGGGACGGGACTGGGAATCGAGGTGTTTCAAGCCCCTCAGGTGATTCTTAAGGTTACACAAGCTTGGAAGACACTTCATTAAGGGAAATCTTCTGGCCGTTTTGTCTGCTCAAGCCTCAGTGTCTGTTCATGGAGTGGCCACCAAGAGGCTGGGGTGGACTGATGATCAGTGCTTACAGGCTTGGAAACTGAGTTTAGTGCTGCTGCCCAGAGCTTATTAGACTTGAGCAGATTTAAACGGAAGGACGACTGATTTATAAACAAGGGGATGATGTGTGGCCAAAGATGCCCGTTTCTTTTTTTTTTTTCCTTTTTTTTTTGAGAGGGAGTCTCATTCTGTCACCAAGCTGGAGTACAGTGGCGCAGTCTCAGCTCACTGCAAACTCCACCTCCCAGGTTCAAGCGATTCTCCTGTCTCAGCCTCCCGAGTAGCTGGAACTACAGGCACACGCCACTACGCCTGCCTCATTTTTGTATTTTTAGTAGAGACGGGTTTTCACCATGTTGGCCAGGATGATCTCCATCACTTGACTTTGTGATCCACCCGCCTTGGCCTCCCAAAGTTCTGGGATTATAGGCGTGAGCCACCGCACCTGGCCTACCAGTCCAGCTTCTTAATATATGGTGACCAGATTAGTTATGGATGTCGGCTAACCAGGGTTCTCTAATCCTTGGATCCAGTTGCAGATGTTCCTTGATTTACGATGGAGTTACGGCCCAATAAACCATCTTAAGTCAAAAATAATGACCTGTTGACTGGGCACAGTGGCTCACACCTGTAATCCTAGCACTTTGGGAGACCAAGGCCCGTGGATCACCTGAGGGCAGGAATTCGAGACCAGTCTGGCCAACATGGTGAAACCCCGTCTCTACTAAAAATACAAAAAATTAACCAGACATGGTGGCGGGCACCTGTAGTCCCAGCTACTCGGGAAGCTGAGGCACGAGAATCCCTTGAACCCAGGAGGCAGAGGTTGCAGTGAGCTGAGATCACGCCATTGCACTCCAGCCTGGGCAACAAGAGCGAAACTCCGTCCAAAAAAAAAAATCGACCTGTCCAGGCTCAGGTGATCCTTCCTCCTCAGCCTCCCAAGTCACTAGGACTACAGGACGTGCCATCAAACCCGGCTAATTTTGTGTATTTTTTGTAGAGATGGGGGTTTTGCCATGTTGCCCAGGCTGTTCTCGAACTCCTGGGGTGAAGCACTTTGCCTCCTCAGCCTCCCAAAGTGCTGAGTTGACAGGTGTGAGCCAATGAGCCTGCCTGCTGTTATTTTAATGGCATAAACATCACCTCCAGAACTTAGAAAGGAGAGAAAGAAACTTACGCAATTGATGTTGAGCTCTTTATTAAAGAAACCAGCTGTGAGTTTACCCTTCATCACCTTGAATGAAGTGTGAATTTCGTTGTTAGTAAAATGAAATACCCCTTTTCCACCAGAAGATGGGGCTGGACTCCCTTGGAAAGAAACTGCAGAGGCTCTTTTCGGGAACCTGTTTCCTGCGCTCGCTTTGCCTGTAGTTTCTGTCACTAGTACTCAGCTGTTGGTGTACATCAAAAATCACAGCAGCTCCAAAAATATACTGATGCCTCCACCCAGAAATTCTGGTTCCATAGGTCTAGGGTGTCCTCTAGGTAAGTGATTCTCAAACTCTACTGCACTTTGGAATCATTGGGACACTTTGCACTCCAAGCCCGCACTGAGGAAATCAGCATGCCGGCGGAGAAGCCAGCCAGCCAGCCGTGATTTGGGGATGAGCCGGGTGATTCCAGCGTGCAGTAGTTTGGGCACCACTGTCTTGTACTACTTAATTTGAGACCCTCCGTAGGTGATTCTGAGTCGCACCCCTCAGACCCCATACGTTCTAGCTTGAATGGGGTTGCACCTGCTGGCTTAGGAATGCAGACAGTCAGGTGCCTCTTTGGTTGTAGCTAAAGTTAGGGCGGCTGAGGGGAGTCGAGAAGTTACTGGGAAGATTCTGGCTAGGACCCTCCCCCCTCTGTGTGGACAGAGGCCTAATCTTCTGCTTTTTTTTTTTTTTTCACTGGGAGCTGGCCCAGGGATGCTTAGACGTGACAGTAAGATCTTAGCCAGGCAGAGAGGAAGTGACAAAGAACAGCTGAGAGCAGGTGCCATCCAGGACCTATTCTGTCTGTGTGTCTCTCCAGCTTTGTGACAACGAACTGTGCTCTGCAGTTTTCATCCCGTGGAATCCGACCTGGCCTGACCACCGTCCTAGCTCGGAACCTAGACAAGAACACCGTGGGCTACCTGCAGTGGCGATGGGGTATCCAGTCAGCCATGAACACTAGCATCGTCCGGGACACTAAAACCAGCCACTTCACTGTGGCCCTGCAGGTGAGCCGAGCAGCCATCGTCTCCTGCAGACAGAGCTCTGGGCGGACCCCTCCTCCCAAGCACTCAGTGCGCCCCTTAAATCCTACGTTCTGATCACCACTAAGTCTGAGCCCACGCAGGGCCCTGAGGGGCAGGCTCTGGGTGCTCACACTCGAGTGACCCTGGTGGAACCTTCCAGTATGAAATGCAGTTGCCTTCGGGCGCCTAGGGCAGCTGTGTCAGATCATCTGCCTAGGGCAGAACAACATCTTAATGTCTGGTGGGACAGCCCGTGGAATCGGGGGCGGGCACATGAAGCCCCACGGCAGAATCTTGCCCTCGGACACCCCTGTGGCCAGGCCAGGGCTAGTGCATGAGAAGCCGCCCCACACGGGCCACTGCTCCTTGGCTCTCACCAGCCACTGCCACCTAGGAGCACAGGCTCAGTGTCGCCAGAGCTTTTATTTCTGGTGAGAAGCTAGAACACTGGGTTTCTGTGAAGTCTTCCAGTTTTTAACTACTGGCTGCTAATAAACCATCGTGTACTCGGTGTGGCTGCCAGACCGTGACCCTTGCCTTAAAGGCCTGTGTGCAGCAGATGCCCAGAGCTAATGGGAGGGCAGATACCCACCTCCCTAAGGAGTCGCACGTCCCAGCCATGCATCCTTGCACCTCTGTCTCCCCAGCTGGGAATCCCTCACTCCTTTGCACTGATCAGCTATCAGCACAAATTCCAAGATGATGATCAGACTCGCGTGAAAGGATCCCTCAAGTAAGTCCTGGCCTGGCTAGCGTGGAAGCACACTGGCTCTGCATGCGGTCTTCACGTGGAGCCAGTTGCTGTAAGATACCAGCTCATGTGAATATCTACGTGTGTGTGACATTTTTGGAGAGCTTCCTATTTTGAGGCTGTGGGGGATTTACCACTACAGTCCCAGCCCTTGAGGAGCTTAGAGTGTCATGGAAGAACTAGACCATGGGTGTCCCGACTTTCTTCTGTCATGAATCTGCTCCCTGGGGGTCGAGGAGGCTAGAGGGAGGGAAGGGACAGGTACCTGGCCTCTTCTCAAATGACAGCTGCTGCTGAAGTGATGAATGAGGGGGACACAGGTACAGACCGCGTCCTCTCCCTGCAGAGCAGGCTTCTTTGGGACGGTGGTGGAGTACGGAGCCGAGAGGAAGATCTCCAGGCACAGCGTTTTGGGTGCAGCTGTCAGCATTGGAGTTCCACAGGGCGTTTCTCTCAAAGTCAAGTAAGTTGAACTCAGGCCTTTCTGGTCAAGGAATGCCTGTCACCTTCACTCAACCAGGCTTTATCCAAGTTAAGGCTGAAATAGCCTTTGCATTGTAATTTTGTTCTTAAAGACACCGTTGCTTGGCTGGGTGCAGTGGCTCATGCCTGTAATCCCTGCACTTTAGGAGGCCAAGGTGGGCAGATCGCCTGAGGTCAGGAGTTCGAGACCAGCCTGGCCAACGTGGCGAAACCCCCATCTCTACTAAAAATACAAAAATTAGCCAGATGTGGTGGCACGTGCCTATAATCCCAGCTATTTGGGAGGCTGAGGCAGGAGAATTGCTTGAACACGGAGGCGGAGGTTGCAGTAAGCTGAGATCGAGATCGCACCACTGCACTCCAGCCTGGGGGACAGCAAGACTCCGTCTCAAAAAAAAGAAAAAAGCCGGGCGCGGTGGCTCATGCCTGTAATCCCAGCACTTTGGGAGGCGGGCGGATCACGAGGTCAGGAGATCAAGACCATCCTGGCTAATACGGTGAAACCCCGTCTCTACTAAAACTGCAAAAAATTAGCTGGGCGTGGTGGTAGGCGCCTGTAGTCCCAGCTATTCTGGAGGCTGAGGCAGGAGAATGGCGTGAACCCAGGAGGCGAAGCTTGCAGTGAGCCGAGATCACACCACTGCACTCCAGCCTGGGCGGGAGAGCGAGACTCCGTCTCAAAAAAAAAAAAAATATGGCTGGGCGCGGTGGCTCACGCCTGTAATCCCAGCACTTTGGGAGGCCAAGACGGGCGGATCACGAGGTCAGGAGATCGAGACCATCCTGGCTAGCACAGTGAAACCCCGTCTCTACTAAAAAATACAAAAAACTAGCCAGGCGAGGTGGCGGGCGCCTGTAGTCCCAGCTGCTCAGGAGGCTCAGGCAGGAGAATGGCGTAAACCCGGGAGGCAGAGCTTGCAGTGAGCTGAGATCTGGCCACTGCACTCCAGCCTGGGCGACAGAGCAAGACTCTGTCTCAAAAAAAAAAAAAAATTACAGGTGCTTGTTTTTGCTGAGTAAGCAGATTTCAAGGAGTGCATAGTTCCAACTCTGAGTGAGTGAGGTGTGTGTCTGAGCTCCAGCAGCCACCCAGCAGCCTCGCCTGATGTCACAGGATGGCAGTCTAGCAGCCCAGGCCTCCTGGAGTCACTGGCCAGGTAGCTGTCACCCAGGCACAGCATCTCCAGTAGCAGCTGCTGTGTTGATTCATCCCTCTCACCAGGGGTTTTCATTGGCACACACACCCTTGCTCCACCTGAATCTAGTCACTGTCCTCTCCTTAGTTCCTCAAAAGAGTTGTCTGTTTTTGGCCAGGCGCGGTGGCTCACACATGTAATCCCAGCACTTTGGGAGGCCAAGGCAGGCAGATCACAAGGTCAGAGATTGAGACCATCCTGGCTAACACGGTGAAACCCCGTCTCTATTAAAAATACAAAAAATTAGCCAGGCGTAGTGGCGGGCGCCTGTAGTCCCAGCTGCTCCGGAGGCTGCGGCGGGAGAATGGCGGGAACCCGGGAGGCGGAGCTTGCAGTGAGCCGAGATGGCGCCACCGCACTCCAGCCTGGGCGACAGTGAAACTCCGTCTCAAAAAAAAGGAGTTGTCTGTTTTCGCTTGCATCCGTCTTCTTTCTTTGTAAACCCGCTCTAGTCAGGCCTCTCCAGAAAAACCAGCCCTTTCGGTCATCAGTGGAGCACCCTCCCTCCCGTGACAGACCAGAGGGTGATTCTTCTTCAGCTCCCTTGGTCTCTGCACCTGCTGCCTTGGCGGCCATTCCCTCCTGCCCTCACGGCCTCTCTGCCTTGAGTTACAGGATACCATGCCCTGCTCTGGCTTTCCGTACCAGATGGCTGCTCTCTGTGTCCCAAACTTCTAAATGGAGGCACCACTGCAGGGCACAGCCGTTCTCTCTCCAGACTCACTCCCAAGCAGTCATGTCCAGCCTTGTGGCTTACATGCCCTGAGGACTGTCACGTTGCAAGCGCCAGCTTGGACCACCCCCTTAATCTCCAGCTCATATATGCGTCCAGCTTTCTTTTCCTAATCTCTACTTGGATACCTAACAGCATCACTAACGTCACGTATCCAAACAGAACTCTATCTCTCCCTGTGCCCCCAGACACGTAGGTGCTTCAGAACCTGCTCTGCCTGAAGTCTTTCCCATCTCTCTCTCTTTTTAAATTTTATTTCTATAGAGACAGAGTCTCACTTGGTTGCCCAGGCTGGTTTTGAACTCCTGACTTCAAGCAGTTATCCCGCTTCGGCCTCCCAAAGTGTTAGGATTACAGGTGTGGGCCACAGCGCCCAGCCTCCTTTCCTGTCGGTAAATGAGAGCTCCAGCCTTCTACTTGCTCTGTCCAAAAACCTTGGAGTCAGCCTCGATCTCTCTCTCTCACACACACTCCAAATCAGACATATCTCAAAATCATCTCATGAACATGTACTCCAAAAGTGTATCCCCAATCTGGCCATTTCTCAACCTCACTGCCGCCAACATCTTTGTCTTAGGTACACAGCACCCTCCCCACTGAACCCCTCTCCCTCCTTGTGTGTCTGCTCTCCATAGGAGAGTCCTTTTTAAAACTGAAGGCAGTTCACGTCTGTCTTCTGCCTAAAACCTCAGAGATTCCCTCAATTCCAGGCAGAGGCCAAAGCCCTTCAGAGACTTTGGAGCCTGCAACGCCCTCCATGATGTAGTATTCCTCTCTCCCCCAACGCCAGCCATCCCGACCCCCTGAGCTGTTCCTGGCACACACCAGGCCCCCTCCTGCTTATGAGGTGGCCTTTGCTATTTCTCAGTTTGCAGATAAATATGTGGCCATTTCCTTCACTCCCTGTAGGTATCTGCTCAAATGTCCCCTAATTCACCTTGTATACATAGTAGCCCTTTCCCTCGCCCCAGGTGATCCCCCCACCATGTTTAGTCTCCAGCGAACCAGTCTCCATCTAAAGGGCCATCTCCTTCACTCCTCATCAGAAATAAGACTTGGACTTGGTCCATTTTATTCCCATCTGCACTTCTAGAGCCTAAAACCCATCCTAGTACTTGATAGGAACTCAGCGAGTGAATAAAAGTGGATCACAGCTCAGTTTTGGAAACAAAAGCCAAATCCCTTACCAAGATTAGAGTTGGCATCAGCCATCTCTCCTCAGATAATATTCGAAGGCTCAGTACAGTGGCTCATACACTTTGGGAGGCCAAGACGGGAGGATCACTTGAGCCCAGGAGCCCACGGTGGTAGTGAGCTCTGACTGCCTCTCAGCCTCGATGACAGAGTGAGACCCCGTCACTTCAAAAAAAAAAACTTTTTGTCTTGAGGTCTACTTTATCTGTTATTATATAGCTCTTTTAGCCTTCTTATGCTTACTATTTATTTATTTTTTTGCCCATTCACATTTAACCTATCTCTGTTTATATATGTGTATGTGCGTGTGTGTGTGTGTGTATTTTTTTTTTTTTTTTTTTTTTTTGAGACAGAGTTTCACTCTTGTTCCCCAGACTGGAGTGCAGTGGCACAATCTCAGCTCACTGCATCCTCCACCTCCCAGGTTCAAGCAATTCTCCTGCCTCAGCCTCCTGTGTAGCTGGGATTACAGGCGCCTGACACCACACCCAACTAATTTTTGTTTTTGTTTTTGTTTTTTTTTTGAAGTGGAATCTTGCTCTGTCGCCCAGGCTGGAGTGCAGTGGCCGAATCTCAGCTCACTGCAAGCTCTGCCTCCTGGGTTCATGCCATTCTCCTGCCTCAGCCTCCCGAGTAGCTGGGACTACAGGCGCCTGCCACCTCGCCCGGCTAGTTTTTTGTATTTTTAGTAGAGCCAGGGTTTCACCGTGTTAGCCAGGATGGTCTCGATCTCCTGACCTCGTGATCCGCCCGTCTCAGCCTCCCAAAGTGCTGGGATTACAGGCTTGAGCCACTGCGCCCGGCCTAATTTTTGTATTTTAAGTAGAGACAGGGTTTCACCATGTTGGCCAGGCTGGTCTCAAACTCCTGACCTCAAGCCATCTGCCTGCCTCGGCCTCCCAAAATGCTAGGATTACAGGCGTGAGCCACCGCACCTGGCCAGGTTTTGAGTGTTCTTTATCAATTCTGGAATTGCTTTTATTCTGGAAGGGTATGGTCAGGTATTGTCAGTGGCTACTCAACATTTTTTCTTTTTCTGGCTTTTTATCAGTTTGTGATGTACATAGATATGGCTTTTGTTGTATTTATCATGCTTGGGGTTTCCTAAACTTCTTGCATCTGTAAATTTCCTTTTCGTCACCAGGACTCTAATTATCAACGTATTAAACTTCTTACCACTCTTCCATGGGTTTCTGACATTGTGTCCATGCGTCCTCAATCCTTTTCCTCTTTGTTCTTCATACTGGATAATTTCTTTCTTTTTGTTTTTTTTTGAGACAAACTCTCGCTCTGTCACCCAGGCTGGAGTGCAGTGGTACAATCTCAGCTCACTGCAACCTCTGCCTCCTGGGTTGAAGTGATTGTCCCACCTCACTCAGCCTCCCGAGTAGCTGGGACTACAAACAGGTACCACCACACCCAGCTAATTTTTGTATTTTTGGTAGAGACAGAGTTTCACCATGTTGGCCAGGCTGGTCTCAAACTCCTGACCTCAGGTGATTCGCCCAACTCGGCCTCCCAAAGTGCTGGGTTTACAGGCGTGAGTCACCACGCCTGGCCAAATTTTTTTATATGTGGTCCAGAGTTTACACGTTGGTCCAATAGGAGCTACTCGGCCACCACTAGAAGCAGAACCTCCTTAACTGACTAACTTTTGAAGTCTTCACCAACTTCTTTGGAAACCTCAGTTAAGGACTGAGACGTGACTCTCCAGCGCCCTCTGGAGGACCCCATTCCTGTCCTCTCCAGCCTATGACCGAATGCACCTGTAGGGGACGTTAACCCTGTGAAGTGTTCCTCTTGTTGCTTTGACTGGAGGTCAGCAGATACTGGGATCTTTCTTCTGTCACAGTGTCAGATCCATCAGCCAGACTTTGGAACAGGAGGCCAGCAGAAGGCGGTGGACTGTGAAAGGAGCAGACTGCAGCCTCCTTGAACTCGCAGCTGTACGCAGCGCAAGTTCTCCTGTGGGTAACACCCCATTGCCCTTCCCTGGAAAACCTGATTCATCTTGGGTGTTTTGTTTTTTGTATTTTTCCCCAGGCTCAACAGGGCCAGTCAGACATACTTCTTCCCTATTCACTTGACGGACCAGCTTCTGCCCAGCGCCGTGTTCTATGCCACCGTGGGGCCTCTAGTGGTCTACTTTGCCATGCACCGTCTGATCATCAAACCATACCTCAGGGCTCAGAAAGAGAAGTGAGTTGACACATCATGGGCATGTCACTAGCCAGCCCTGTGCCTCAGTTTCCTCACCCTTAAAATGGAGGGGATAACAGAGCCTACTGCGTCGGGTGATGAGGAAAACCTGAGATAATTAATGCATGTAAAGCGCTTAGGCTGATGTCTGGGCCACGATTGGTAAATGTTAACTATTTCTCATCATTGTCAGTAGTTGGACTGCTGTTCTCTCTTCATTTGTAATTCCTGCTCTTAGAAAGGACTAGAGTTTATAGAAGTGTTGGGCCTCGGCCGGGCGCGGTGGCTCACGTCTGTAATCCCAGCAATTTGGGAGGCCGAGGTGGGCAGATCACGAGGTCAGGAGATCGAGACCATCCTGGCTAACACAGTGAAACCCCGTCTCTATTAAAAATACAAAAAACAAAATTAGCCGGGTGTGGTGGTGGGCGCCTGTAGTCCCAGCTACTCAGGAGGCTGAGGCAGGAGAATGGCGTAAACCCGGGAGGTGGAACTTGGAGTGAGCCAAGATCGCGCCCACTGCGCTCCAGCCTGGGCAACAGAGCCAGACTCCACCTCAAAAAAAAAAGTGTTGAGTCTCTAAACCATGGCCTCAAGAAATAAACAGTTTTCCTTTCCCGGCCCTGAGTTTAAGAGGAATGCATTCTGGATTCTTATGTAAGGGGCCTGCATTAACTATAGTCTTGAAAGTCATGGAAACGCAGTTTATTTTGCAGTTTCTTAGATAATCCATTGGGGCATGCCATGAAACCTAAATTATTAGTGCAAGCATCTCTACAGAAAACTGAGAGCTGGTATAGATTTGTTACTTTGTAATATCTCATTTAGTAAATAAAGCATTGCACTTAGAGAATCTCAGATAAAGGAATGAATCTCCTCTTCTGGGCCCCTCTGGCCTTTGGATTCAGAATCCTAGTTCCCTAGGAGGCTTGAGGCCTGGAACAGTCTTCTGGGAGGACAGGCATATGCTGACCCCAAGGCCCATACTTTGTTACAGGAAAGCAGATCTCTGTGTCCAAAGTGGTATTAGTTGTTCCTACCAAAAGTCTTATTTAGTAACTCATGCCTGTAATCCTAGCACTTTTGGAGGCTGAGAGAGGAGGATCATTTGAGCCCAGGAGTTCACGACTAGCCTGGGCAATATAGTGAGACCCCCATCTCTATTTTAAAATTAAAATTAAGAAAAATAATAATCCCACAAGATTGGTGGGATCTATGAAATTCTCGTGTGCTGGGGTCTTCTTTCCAAAGAGACTGACAGTGGGTGTCCCGTCAGCTCAGTGAGGAGGTGGGGCGGAGCCATCTAAGGGTAAAATGAACACTGCCAGCCTGTGACCAACAGACTTGCCTGAGACTGTCGTGGGAATATTTTTTAAAGTTCTAGAACTGGAACTCCAGTAAGATGACAGACTGTTCGCTGGGCTCGGGTCCAGCACGGGAGGCGCTGTGTTGGCTGGAAGCTGGGCAGCGCCACGCTAACATGGGGCTTGTGTTCCTCTCGCGTAAGGGAATTGGAGAAGCAGAGGGAAAGCGCCGCCACCGACGTGCTGCAGAAGAAGCAAGAGGCGGAGTCCGCTGTGAGTGCTGCCCCACCGTTCCTAAGCGAGGGCTGTAGGGGACACACTCCACACCCCACATGTTGGTCTCAAGGCCTTGGATGTCAGACTTCTCTTCTCCAACAACTTGCCTCTCCATGTAGTCTTTACTGTGGGATGCACTGCTGGGCTCTGCAGGCCCTGCCCTAAAGATAGTTACCCTCCAAAGGCATAACAAGGGCTTTTTTAAAGTGGTGAGTGTTGGCCTCTTTTCCTTCCCTCTGAGTGCTCTGCCTTTTACGGAGCAGGAGGGAGCAGGCTTCCTGGGTAAGTGGCGAGCACACTCCCAGGTGGCGGTGGGCTGTGTGCGTGGCCTGGCGAGCACATGCCTGTCTGAGTGGGCAGCACAGCTATGCTCAGTAGAGTGGCGCCACAGGAGAACACAGGTCCTTTCTCAGGAGGAGCTGGGATTCCAGCTTCTGTGAAATACCTTTATTTTTAAAGCTGACAACGCATGCAGTGTTTTTTTATTGGGTCAAGAAATCCCACCCACACATTTATGATCCCCAGAAAGGGAGCTCCCACCGGTGGCCACGGGAGGGTCATGCCGTTTCTGGTGCTTCTCACCTTCTGACCCAGAGCTGCCTGCCCTAAGTCTAGGAGTTTCAGAGCGAGCCACTTGGGTAGCAGAGCTGTCAGGTCCCTTGCTTTCCAGGCCCTGAGCAGGCATGTTGGCATGGACAAGACTGCCTGCCCGTGGCCCTCTGACCAGAGGTGGAGCAGGCCTGGTGGGGCCCTGACTGTGTCATCCATGTTCTCTGGCAGGTCCGGCTGATGCAGGAATCTGTCCGAAGGATAATTGAGGCAGAAGAGTCCAGAATGGGTGAGAATATGTGTCCTCTCTTGGGCCAGGGTGGGTGCTGGGGGTCTCCGAGCGGCACAGGGAGGTGCCCGGAGAAGGCCTTCCTCTACTCGGAGTCTGTCCTTAGGCCTCATCATCGTCAATGCCTGGTACGGGAAGTTTGTCAATGACAAGAGCAGGAAGAGTGAGAAGGTGAAGGTGATTGACGTGACTGTGCCCCTGCAGTGCCTGGTGAAGGACTCGAAGCTCATCCTCACGGAGGCCTCCAAGGTACAGCAGCACCAGCCACCACATGCCGTGTGCTCACAGATCGGAATGGGCTGGGCGTGGTGACTCACGTCTATAATCCTAGCACTTTGGGAGGCCAAGGTGGGCGGATTGCTTGAGCCCAGGAGTTTGGCGGATTGCTTGAGCCCAGGAGTTTGAGATCAGCCTAGACAACATGGCAAAACCCTATCTCTACAAAAAAGAGAAAAAATTAGACATGTGCCTGTTGTCCCAGCTGTTCGGGAGGCTGAAGCGGGAGGACTGATTG
Source organism: Rhinopithecus roxellana (assembly GCF_007565055.1). Lineage (NCBI taxonomy): Eukaryota > Metazoa > Chordata > Mammalia > Primates > Cercopithecidae > Rhinopithecus > Rhinopithecus roxellana. The sequence continues at coordinate 29,409,574 of NC_044560.1, forward strand.
AACCCAGGAGGTTGAGGCTAGAGTGAGCTGTGATTGTGCCACTGCACTCCAGCCTGGGTGACAGAGCAAGACCCTGTCTTAAAAAAAACAAACAGAGGTTTGAAGAATAGCTTCAGTCTGACAAGGACAGCCTGGCCCCTTGAAGTGGGATCTTTGCCATCATCGGCATCTACTGCATGGGATGCCGCCCAGCTCCTGAGCAGTACCCACGTTGGAGCTATTTGCTTCATTCAGTCATTTCAGCACTCACTCAATAAGGATTTACTGAGCCCCGCCTGTGGGCCAGCCACACCAGCAAACAGAACACGTGCCTGCCTTCATGGCATTTGATTCTGTTTATTTTTGCCTCATTGCAGAAAGAGCATGAGGTCACTTGTAACATGTGTGAGTCTCGCCTCTGGGGCCTGGTGCGTGGACCATCCAGAAGGATGAAAATGCAGGTTAGCTCAGGCCAGAGAGCTCCTGGCACCCTAGAAATCATCTAGTGGCCCTGTCTTAGTGTGACGATGGGGCCTTTATTAAGAAGCAAGTCTTGGCAATTTTTTTAAATTCTTGTTTCTTTTTCTTCAAGCCCCAAAGTTTGCATCTCCCCAGGGAGTCAGAGCCTGTGCACACTGCCCCTCCGGTGGTAGTGAGGAGGAGTGCTGGTCTTAGACCTTCTGGAGTACTGAGAGTAGCAATTTGTTACAGGCTGGGCTGCCTGGCTTTTATGACCCGTGTGTGGGGGAAGAGAAGAACCTGAAAGTGCTCTATCAGTTCCGGGGCGTCCTGCATCAGGTGATGGTGCTGGACAGTGAGGCCCTCCGGATACCAAAGCAGTGTGAGTAGCTGTCCCTTCGCAGTCACCAGCTAACGGAGCCGGGGACCTCAAAGCGGCTGCTCAGTGTGTGGGCTGCTGGCGACCTTCCCTCAGCTGCCTGCCTGGGAGCAGAGACGCCAACTAGCCCTTGACCCATGATTAACTCAGAGCCTGTGATTTGTGCCTTAAAAAGGGAGGGGGGGGCCTTTCACAGGTGGAATTAGTGAGCTCGTTGGAAACTGTGGCTTGAGTGGGGGGGATGAAGCAGACCTCCACCTTCCAGAAGCAGCTGATTTTTGGCAGCGGGTGCTCTGCCTCACCTGGGCCCAGCCAGCTGCTGCTCCGGGTGACTGCTGAGCCCCATCAGTAGAAAGGAGCATGGGAACAGCCACCTTCTGATCACCTGTGTCTGTCTTTTCCTTTACAGCCCACAGGATCGATACAGATGGATAAACTGCCAAGAACCAGATTTTTAAAAGGCTGCATAAAATATTTTCCTGGGAGTCTACAAATTTGGAAACAGGGAAAAAACCCAGACATCAGATGTTTTTATTTTATATTATTATAGGAGGTGGTACCATATCAATTATGTGAAGGGACATGCAGACACCCCAGCTTTTGAGGGTGCTGGGGGTAGGACTGAGGCAGCCCCACTGGGAACCAGACTGCAGCGTGGCCTGTGGCTGTTTTACCAAGGACCGGTTCCTGGAGGGAAGGGCCCTGGCCCTGACTCTGCCGGGTCCCCTGAGTATGCGTGGGGCCCGCAGCCCACCGCCCCGTAGTTCTTGGTTGGGTCTGGAGGTGTTTGTGGAACACCCTGCCCTCCACCACAGGAGCGTGAGCTGCTTCTCTTGAAATCCTGAACATGGGAAACAACGTGGAAAGCAGGCAGGCCTCCGGGTCAGGGAGCGTCTGCTGCGCTGACTTCCATGACCACCTCCTGCTGAAATAGTACTGCTTGAATCTGGAGCAGATTGCGGGTTTATAAAACTGCTTTTTATCTGAGAACAAACGGGTTTGGAAATTAGTCTTTTTTCCCCACTCCCAGAGCTGCTCAAATCATTCCACCAGCCCCTGCCGATCCCAGGGCCTGGCCCTGACACAGGTGGCTTCCCGTATCCCTGTGGGAAAATGCCCTGCCACCAGCGGGCTTGAGCTGGCCTGTGTCCCTCCACCACCTGCACCACCCACCTCCAGAGTGCAGTGCTGGGCAAGGGCAGTTCAAGAGGACGGGACCAGGCGCTCAGCAAGACATCAGACGCACCCAACCCGGCGGCTGGACCCCATGCCTGGCCCGTGGCACCCAGCAGGTGGCACTGCAGCTCCCCGCTCCTGCAGGTCCAGCGTCCTCACAGGGACACCAGGGCCTGTGCTCCGGAGCCTTCCTTCAGACCCTTCCTTCAGACCCTTCCTCCATGTGCCCACTTGGGATGCAGAATGCGGCAGAGCCAGGACCCCTTCCAGCCTGGGCTTTGGCTGCAGTAAAGTTACCTGAGGCCTGTCTCGTGGGTCCTGGAAGTGGCAGCCATCAGTCGCTTTTGCTGACCCCTTGGAGCAAGCGCTGCACAGGCAGTGGCCGAGACAGCTGGCGCTGGGGCCCCAAGCTACGCCGGCCTCCAGCCCACCCGCAGCTGTTGCTAAAGTCAGGCCTCCCTCCCCAGCACTGGTGTCTGAGTAACGGCTAAGAACCTCCTTCTTCTGGTTTTGAAAAGCAGTTCAGGTTGTCCAGTTCTGTAATATTCATCTCCATTTTTTAAAAAGGTTTCTCTGACGGCCCCATGGCCCAAGCCGCGGTGAGCATCATGTTGCATGAGCCTGGGCCCCGGGCTTCCCGTGCGCCTCTGCCACAGGCGCTTCTGGGCACCTTCCTCTGCGTTTCATTTGCAGTCGACTGTACAGAAGGCACTCACCACAATAAACCTTTCCTGAAAGCAGAGGCTGGTGCTCTTCTGTTTATCATGTGTTCATTTTCAGGAGGGAGGGAACCCCTTCCCCAGAGGCTTCCTCCTCATACTTCACTCCTCACTCAACCACAGGGCTTCACGTGAAGCTGGGGTTCCATTTTCTACATTAAACATTGCCTGAGAAATAGACCCCGAGTTAGGAAATCAGGCCAGAACTTTTATTTTCTTTAATTCACTAAAGCTATAAATTAGACAAAATAGGCAAGTCTTTTTTTTTTTTTTTTTATCAGATGGAGTCTCGCTCTGTCACCCAGTGACAGTACTGGAGTGCAGTGGAGTGATCTCAGCTTCCTGCAAACCCTGCCTCCCAGGTTCAACTGATCTTCCTGCCTCAGCCTCCCAAGTAGCTGGGACTACAGGTGTGTGCCACCATGCCCGGCTAATTTTTGTCTTTTTAGTAGACATGGGGTTTCACCATGTTGGCCAGGCTGGTCTCAAACTCCTGACTTCAAGTGATCTCCCCACCTCGGCCTCTCAAAGTGCTGGGATTACAGGCGTGAGCCACCGCACCCAGCCATGGAAGTCAGTCTTCTTAGCAAAAGGAATCACGGCACTAAAGAAAATGATGGGAGCGACACCAGAGAGAAAGACACTTTATTACACTGCCCGCTCACCCCAGGCCGGGACAGGAGTCACGCCTTAGAACCCTGAGCTGCTGTCCAGGCTGATGGAGGAGGGGACCACACATCGGCCACAGAGCGGGGCCCGTCACATGGCTTCCTCCCTGAGGAACATCTCCCACACTGGGGCTTCCAACAACCCTCGCTCTGCGTGTGCTGAAAGGACAGCGTCCAGAATCAGCCTCGGCCTGGACTGCCGTTCCCGTGGGAGGATAAGCTCGTCATGCTCATAGACGTGCACTCGGTGCCATGCCTCTAAACGTCCCCCAGACGGCATCGGGGCTCTCGCTGGGGAGCTTGGCTACTGTCTCAATCCCCCGCCTGGCAGGCCTCACGACCAACTTTCTCAGTGTCTACAGCAGACAAAGATGTCCACAGCCAGAGCGCCAAAGCCCTGCTGGCCCTGGTGCCACTGCCGCCTCTGCGTCTGGAGCCTGTGGGGCTCAGCTCTGCTGCTCCGGCCCAAGTCTGGCCTGGAGTCCCCTGTGCCCTTTGCAGGCACGGAGGCGGCTGGACATCCTTTGCATCACCAGCCTCTGGGCCTGCAAGCGCTTCCGGAGCTTTTCATTTTCCTTCAGAGTGAGGAAGAGTTTTTTCTTCAGGGAATCTAAGTCCAAAAGGGCATAGCTGTGATCAGATGGCTGCTTGGACGGGGGCCTTCTCAGGCCCGCAGGGCCGGCCGGCCGGCCAACAGCCTCTGTTGCTTGCGGCCTCCATGGCGAGACCTGAGGACAGGGGAGTGAGAGCTGAGAGCTGCATCACCAGCAGGAAGGCGGGCCAGGGTAAGCAGGCCACCAGACACGCACCCAGCACAACCCCCAGGCGGCCGGACGCTCCTGACTGGTCTCCCAAAATCCAGATGTGCCCATACCATGGTGGAGAATTTGGGGAGCTCTGAAACGCAGGCTGCACACCCGGCCACACGGGTCTCATGGCGGGCGTTCACTGGTTTCCATTTTGTTTGGAGCAAGTCATCCTGGGTCCAAGCACAGGCCACCTTTGCACTCAGTCTTACCTGTTTTAGGGGGCCTTCGGCATTTGGGGGCAACTGAAGCTCTTCAAGCGCAGTGTCCATCTTTCTCCCAGGGCTGTCCTCTCCGGCCCCCACCTCAGGGAGGACCTGGGAACAGCAGCACGGAGTCAGGCACTATAGCCCTGTAGATGCAGGGCCCTCCCGCAGCTACTACCTGTCCCTCTGGGGGAGTGGCAACAGCCAGGGACCAGCTCCAGGGTCTGTGCCCCTCGACAAACTGCAGGCTTCTTCCTAGCACACACCCTGGAACTGAATTTTTTTTTTTTTTTTTTTTTTTGGAGACAGTCTCGCTCTGTGACCCAGGCTGGAGTGCAGTGGTGCGATCTCAGTTCACTGCAACCTCCGCCCCCAGGGTTCAGGCAATTCTCATGCCTCAGCCTTCTGAGTAGCTGGAATTAAACAGGCACCCACTACCATGACCGGCTAAATTTTTTTTTTTGAAACGGAATCTAGCTGTCACCCAGGCTGGAGTGCAGTGGCATGATCCTGGCTCACTGCAACCTCCGCCTCCTGAGTTCAACCAATTCTGCCTCAGCCTCCTGAGTAGCTGGGACTACAGGCACATGCTACCACACCCAGCCAACTTTTTTTTTTTTCCCTTGGAATGGAGTTCCACACTTTCGCCCAGGCTGGAGTGAAGTGATGCGATCTCGGCTCACCGCAACCTCCACCCCCAGGTTCAAGTGATTTTTCTCCAGAGTAGCTGAGATTACAGGCGCCCACCACCATGTCCAGCTAAATTTTTGTATTTATTTGGCGTGGTAGCAGGCATCTGTAATCCCAGCTACTCGGGAGGCTGAGGCAGGAGAATCACTTGAACCTGGGAGGTTGCAGTGTGCCGAGATCACCCCACTGCACTCCAGACTGGGTGACACAGCGAGACTCTCACAAAAAAAAAAAAAAAAAAAAGGGAATCAGGCACCATCCTTACTAGCAACTGAGATTCTTTTATATTGAAAAGAAGGAAGCTGAGAGGCTTGGGCCTTCCCTCCAGAAAAACATGGAATCCAAACTGGCATATGAGGAAAGGCGACAGCCCTGCAGGCCGGCCTTGCTGGGAAAATCCCGCCTCCCTGTCTCAACCCACAGCATAATTTAAACGTTCAAGTGCCTGGTCCGGTGCACTCACCTTTTCTTTCTGAGAAGAGCTGGCATTTCCTCTCTCACTGGCAGGGTCTGTGTTCTCCCTCACCTGCTACAAGAGACACACAGAGTGGATGCAGACCCCAAGAACCCTCAGAGCTCAGGGCAGGCCTCGGGCATCATGGTTGTCCCTGCTGCTTGGCCCACTGCGTGCCACAATCAATGAACGGTTGCTAAATGAAACGGACCTGAAGCTCAACCCAGTTCACACTGCTCACTTGGTGTGCTTCTCTTTCTCCAAAGATGTCCCTAAATCATGGTCAGAGTGCCCTGAATAGGTCCCTGTAGACCTACTTCCTATGCGTCACCCCAGGGCCTGGCACGCGGCCCCACGACCGCCAGCACGCGGCAGAAGCCCAGCTCACCACTCGAGGTGCCACTGATACAGAACCTGCAGCCCCCAGGCCAGCCGGGTGCAGGGCCCACAAGGCACAGCTGGCAGGGGCCGTAGCCAGCTTCTCCCCACCAACCTGGCACTGGAAGCACTGAGGGCTACAATGACAAACGTCCCCCACTTCCAGTGGCTCAAGTATCATCTTTCCAGGACAGATGTTACCACAAATACATGAAAGTAATGAAAGTGCTCATCTATGGACACACCCCCTAAGCACCTGTGCTGTGCCAGGCAGCGTCCTGGGTTTGGGGCCTGAAGCAGGGAAAGCAGCCCCTGCCCTCATGGAGACTCTGTTCCAGGGAGAAGACAAAACCAGTGAGGGAAACAGGAAGGACAGCAGGGGCCACAGGGGACAGGAAGACCGAGGGGCAGGAAGGGGTTGGAGGCTAGCTGGGGTCTGAGGGTCCAGGAGGGCTTCCTGAAGGAAGGGACGGCCGACCCGAAGAGGTTGAGGCAGAGTGCATGAGGCCATCTGGGAAGGGCGCTGGGGAGGACAGATGGGGCAGGGCTCCTAGGCAGCCACTCTGGGTGTGTTTGCTCCGTGGCCACCTTGCTCTTCCCATCGGCTCCACTCTTCACTCACGATCCCTTTCCTCTCCCGATAAACCCACCAGCACAGGGAGCTGCTGGCCTGTGGCCTGTCCTGCCACTGCTCTGCCTGCCCACTCCAGGTGGGTGCTCCTGTGGCCAAGAATCCGATCTCAAGGCTTCAGCATCCAACTCTTTGTGAGCCCACCCCAGCGCCAGGCCCACACACCTCACCTCCACCAAGGCAACCTCTGCCTCCCGGTTTAAGCGATTCTCCTGCCTCAGCCTCCCGAGTAACTGGGATTACAGGCACCTGCCACCACACCCAGCTAATTTTTGTATTTTTAGTAGAAACGGGATTTCTTTTTTTTTTTTTGAGACGGAGTCTCGCTCTGTCGCCCAGGCTGGAGTGCGGTGGCGCGATCTCCACTCACTGCAAGCTCCGCCTCCCGGGTTCACACCATTCTCCTGCCTCAGCCTCCCGAGTAGCTGGGACTACAGGCACCCGCCACGGCGCCCGGCTAATTTTTGTATTTTTAGCAGAGACAGGGTTTCACCGTGTTAGTCAGGATGGTCTCGATCTCCTGACCTCGTGATCTGCCTGTCTCGGCCTCCCAAAGTGCTAGGATTACAGGCGTGAGCCACCGCACCCGGCCTTTTTTTTTTTTTTTTTTTGAGGCGGAGTCTCACTCAGTCGCCCAGGCTAGAGTGCAGTGGCCGGATCTCAGCTCACTGCGAGCTCCGCCTCCCGGGTTCACGCCATTCTCCTGCCTCAGCCTCCCAAGTAGCTGGGACTACAGGCGCCCACAACCATGCCCGGCTAATTTTTTTTATTTTTAGTAGAGACGGGGTTTCACCGTGTTAGTCAGGATGGTCTTGATCTCCTGACCTCATGATCCGCCCGCCTCGGCCTCCCAAAATGCTGGGATTACAGGCTTGAGCCACCGCGCCTGGCCTAGAAATGGGATTTCAACATGTTGGCCGGGCTGGTCTCGAATTCCTGACCTCAGGTGATCCACCCACCCCTGCCTCCCAAAGTGCTGGGATTACAGACATGAGCCACCACATCCAGCCATAAAATGATTCATTTTTAAAGTGGCTTTAATGTATGACTTCCCTTAAAGCCGAGGTCATGGCCAGCAGGGCCACAGGGCTGTGGACCCCGGAGGTGCAACAGTGTTGTTGTCACTGTAGTTCTTGGCCTTGGCTTTACCCGCACATGCCGCCACCCCCACTGCCCCCAGCTGCTGGTAAACAGTGCGGGCTGGATGTGACCGGACAGAAGGCGCAGAGCCCTCCTACCTGTGTGGGGTCCTGAAAGGCGAACACCGTGGGCACGGCGTTGTGCTTCAGGTTCTTGCGGTTTCCAAAGGCGCTGAAGCACTCTGGCCGGAAGTGCTCAGAGCAGATGACGGTGTGCTGCTTGGGCTGGAAGTTGGCCCGGCCAATGTTCAGCACCCACTCCTTCAGCAGCTCCGGGCGGCTGAACGGAAACCTAAGGGCAGAGGCAGGGGATGTGAGGCCCAGCAAAGCTGGACCCAGCGCCTCAGAGTCATTCAGAATTCTCACATCACCACAGAGTATTTCCCTGGACAGCTGCGGACATTCAGTCCTCTCGCTTTGTTACATCACATCTAATTTCTGGAAGCTTCTGTCACAGCTGTTAAAGCATTCTTAACAAGAAACCCGAGACCACGAGCATGGCCAGAGAGCCCAAGTGAGCTGTTTCCAATGCTACATTTGCCAGGAGCCTGCCATGAGCCAGGCCCTGTTCTTCGTGCTGGAGAACGGGGGTAATGAGACAGTCCTCGCCCCCAAGGAGCTGATACTCTGGAGCAGGGGCACAGCTGACAAGCCATACACATGTGGACAGTGTCTTCCAGGGATGACAGTTGCTCCAGAGAACGGACAGAGGGAAGCCCTGGGGTGGTCAGGAAAGGCAGCTGAAGGGGTGATGTTTGAGCACAGACCACAGGAAGTGGGAGCGCGAGTGATGCGGGCTTCAGAACGGGCAGCAGGAGCGGCCACTGACACAGGTCCAGCTGAGACAGCGAGAGGGAGTGGGGACTGCATGACACAGAGCCCTGAGCAGTTGGGGAGTCCCTGGAGGCTCTAGGCAGAGGTGAGATGGAACCTGAGTCCACCCTGGTTGCTGTGGGACCAGGTGTTGGCAGGAAGTGGTACTGAGAGGGCAGATTTGGATGTATTTTGAAAGTCATGCAGTAAGGTTTGCCTGTAGATGGTAACATTGAGAAGGAAGGATTTTCATGTTTGAGATAAAAGAAGTTACAGGAGGGCAGGTTAAAGGGATCAGAAGTTTGTTTTGTAGTGGATGAGCATGGTGGCTCATGCCTGTAATCCCAGCACTTTGGGAGGCCAAGGCAGGCCGACTGCCTCAACTCAGGAGTTCGAGACCAGCCCAGCCAACATGGTGAAACCCCATCTCTATTAAAGATGCAAAAATTAGCCCAGCATAGTGGCACACTCCTGTTATCCCAGCTACTTGGGAGGCTGAGGCACAAGAATCACCTGAACCAGGGAGGCAGAGGCTGCAGTGAGCCGAGACTGCACCACTGCACTCCACCTAGGCAACAAATTGAGAGTCTGTCTCCAAAAAGAGAAGTTGGTTTTGTATCTCAGGAGTTCAATTTGAGGTGCTTTTTAGGCTTTCCATGTGCTGGGGTGACAGACAGCCACATGCATCTGGAGACGTCAGTGTGGAGGCCAACCCCGCGGAACCGATAAGCCTGGGTGAGACGGGCCCCTGGGGAGCAAGTACGGCTAGAAGCCACCCCTGGGCCATGGCCCACACCCCAGGGCTCCAACACTTAATGCTGGAAATAAGGAGGACCCAGCAAAGGAGACTGAGAAGAGATACCACTTCTGGCCAAGAAGCGTACCAGACGCCATGCGAGAAAAGTGACCCAGGCTCAGGGGTCAGTTGTGTGAAATGCCACAAAGTCAATTAACATCACAAGGCTCACTAGTGATGTGACAGAGCTCTCATGGGAATGGAAGGAACGGCTTCAAGAGAGAAGGTACGGCAACTCCATCCCCAGGTACATACCTGCCAGAGGCAAAACAGATAGATGCACCACAACAAGTCCCACCAAAACCGGCCAAAACAATGTTTTTTTGTTTTGTTTTTTGAGACGGAGTCTCGCTCTGTCGCCCAGGCTGGAGTGCAGTGGCACGATCTCGGCTCACTGCAACCTACACCTCCCAGGGTCAAGCGATTCTCCTGCCTCAGCCTCCTGAGTAGCTGGGATTTCAGGTGCGCACTCGGGTAATTTTTGTATTTTTAGTAGAGACGGGGTTTCACCATGTTGGCCAGGCTGGTCTCGAACTCCTGACCTCAGGTGATCCACCCATCTCGGCCTCCCAAAGTGGTGGGATTACAGGCATGAGCCACCATGCCCGGCCTCCAGAACAATGTATTTGTCATCCAAAAAATGGGGCCACCCAAATGCCCTTCCATGGTAGAACAAATCAGTAAATTCTGGTACTTGCATTCAATGTGGCAATGAAAGCTAATGAACTGCAATCCACTCTGACAGAGGGCAGGATAGGGTTCTCCTTGGGCAGGAGAGAGGAGGCGGGCCTGGGAGGGGGTCCAGGTGGGGGGGTCTTCTCGGGGTTAGTGATGTTTTATTTCTTATTTTGAGATGAGGTATCGCTCTGTCACCCAGGCTGGAGGGCAGTGGCAAGATTATAGCTCACTGCAGCCTCGAACCTGGGTTCAAGCAATCCTCCTACTTCACCCTCCCGAGCACCTGGGACTACAGGGGCACACCACCTTGCCTGGCTAATTTGTAAAAATTATTTGCAGAGACAGGGTCTCTCATTCTGTTGCCCAGGCTGATCTCAAACTTCCAGGTTCAAGTGATCCTCCCGCCTCGGCCTCCCAAACTGCTAGGATGACAGGCTTGAGCCACCGAGCCCAGCCGGTAACGTTTCAGTTCTGTGGCATTCACCTGGGGAAAACTCGCCGGGCTGTGTACTTATTTGTGCATTTTTCTGTATGTACGTTATGTATACTTCAAGCAAAGCATTTATCACAAAACAGTGCAATGGGAGCAGAGGGAATGCGAGCGATGAGCACAAGCCGCCCTTCGAAGATGTGCCCAAAGTGGGTAGAGAAATGGTGCCGTGGCTGGACCTTGGAGAAAGCGCAACTTTGACCAAGGGCGATTGCTCCCGGCCCGGGCCAGGGGAGTGCAGCAGCAGACTCCAAAGCCTCCAGCATCCTCCCGCGACCCTGCAAAGTCCCTTCCCACTGCCTGGACGCCCCTTGGGGGGTCCACTCCTCCACTGCACCGCCCAGGTGCCGCGCTCCCTTCAGGGCGGCGCGCGACGGGGGCTGTAGGGGCCAGGGCACAGCAAACCCCGGCCGCGGCCCGCTCGTCCTCTCAGCAGACACCTGCTCTGCTCCGGGCGTGTCCCGGCCCCAGCTCCGCCAGGTGCGCCGCTGACCCTCCGTCCGCCCCTCCCCGCATCACCACGGCGGGCGAGGCGGCGCCAGCCCCTCTGGGCCCAGGAGCTCGGCCTGTCCCTGGACCGCACGCCCTCGGGCCTCCTGGGTGCTCCCGCCCGGCGTGCCAAGGCCTCGGAGTCGGTTCGTGGGCCCCGGGTCTGAGCCTCCCGCGACCCCAGGTCCCCGCCTCTTACCGGTGGAAGGTGAGCTGCTTCCTGCGGCTGCTGTAGCGGTTGCAGCACTGCCGGGCCGCGCACGACTTCGGCATCTCGAGCCAGGCCCGGCTGCCCCCAACAAAGATGGCGGCGGCGGGGCCTGCGGGGAGGGGAGGGACCTGCGGGGAGGGGCGGGGCCGCCGGGAGGTGGTGACTGGCCTGGCACGGCTCCAGGGCGCGCTCATCCCGCCATCCCGCCATCCCGCCATCCCAGCCACCCGCGTCTCCCCTGGGTCGGACGGGACCCGGGGCGCCACGTCAAGGGGTGCTCCAGGCCGCAACTCAGCCCCGAAACCCCAACTCCTAGCCTTGGGCCTGTGCAAGTCTTACCCCATTCGCCAGTGCCCGTCGCCTTTCACCTCCTTGCTTTGAGCACCCAACCAGGACTCAAAGCCACTCACAGCCTTGGACAACTGGAAACCAAAGGCCAACCCGTCAGTGTTTTTAGGGCTTTGAGGTGTGAATAGGTCTGGACTCCTCTGACGTCACTGGAGGTGGTACTAGTTGGCCACTCACTGGTGGTGTCAGTTCAGAGGCCAGACAGCTCACTGCCTTAAGTTTGGTCACTGGGAACCCCCAAACGTGAAGAGGCAAAAAGGGCAACCGAGGGGGAGGGAGATTCCAGCTCAGGCCTTGCAGAAACTCCGAGGAGGCTGCAGCTTTCTCAAAGCAGGCCATAGGGAAGGCATCATCTTGTGAGAAGGAAAAAAAAAAAATTGGTCAGGCGCAGTGGCTCACGCCTGTAATCCCAGCACTTTGGGAGGCCGAGGCAGGCGATCACCTGAGATCAGGAGTTCAAGGCCAGGCTGGCCGACGTGGTGAAACCCCATCTCTACTAAAAATACAAAAATTAGCCACGCATGGTGGCACATGCCTGTAATTCCAGCTACTCAGGAGGCTGAGGCAGGAGAATCGCTTGAACCCAGGAGGCGGAAGTTGCAATGAGCCAAGATCGCATCACTGCACTTCACAGCCTGGGTGAGAAGAGCAAAACTCTGTCTCAAAAAAAAAAAAAAAAAAATCAGTCAAGAGTAGGCTAACCACTCACTGCGGCTTGAGCTAATCCACAATCTGATGAAGAAACTGCAAGAACCATTCACATCTACTCATCCTGTGGTTTGTTTCTGAGGAATTCACCAGCAAGGTACATTAACTCTGTGGACATTTTCTATCCTGCTAAAGTGCACACTGAGAGGCTGCCTTCCCAGAGACTTGATGTAATCATGGTTTGGGGAGGTAGTGAGTAGAAGTAACACAACTGTCCTTCAGCCCACAACACAATTGCCTGAGCCTTGAATCATGAACCTCAAAGTAGCAATATATTTATTTACAAAATATACAGTTTCACAGAAACAGCTTCGCTTTATACACATAAACTTTAAAATTACACAGAACCATGTAAACGATGTGAAGTGTCTGGCCTGGCCAAGGCTGACGGGAGGGCCTACTTTTGGGGTGACATCCCTCCCTCCCCTCACTTCATTAGCCACCAACCAGGAGCCCCAGATGGGTCATGCCTAATTTGCATATAAAGAAGCTGATTGCAGCTGCCCAGCTCAATCTAACACAAAAACCAAGGTGTCCGACTTCTTAGACACCACCCACAGGGACAGATCTGCTAAAAGAACAAAAATGCAATCAAGGAAACAAAATGGAGATGAGTAGCACATGCATTCCAGAGGCATCGAACCTTCTAGCACACAGGATAGTTGCCAGGGCCAGCAGTTCCACTCTAAAGTCACGTGGATTCTTAAATGCACCTTGAAAAGCTTGTGGAATTTTTTTTAAAAAAAGAAGAAAACCACTTTGGAGCTTTGGTTATTCGTATGGTGAAGACACTGGACAGGCATTATCTCAGGGCAGATCTTTGGCAAATTCCTCTCCAATGCATCCTGGCTGTTTGCCCTGGTCAGAACCAGACAAGTGTCTGGAGAGAAGGTAGTTTCTAAACCAGCTTACTATTTTTCTCTACAGAACCTCCCCCTTGGAGATCTTCACAATAAACTGGCTTCAGAAACTATTTCTCTCTAGTTTCATGTTAATACGAGCAACAGAACTTTAAGACGGTTGGACAAGTGTGAAAGATACTAGGACAAAAAAATGCCTCTGATTAGCCAAATTACGGTTCAAGCCCCTTGGTGCTTCAGTGGGGGAAGGTGGGAAGAGTCTGCCTGGTGGCCTGGCACAAAGGTGCCACATGAAGGGGAAGCCCCCAGCAGAGAGAACACGGGCCCATCCCGCTGAAAACAAACATGACTCGCTTGAGTATTCTTCCCTTTCCATGCCTTAAAGAAACAATGCTTATGAAAACCTACCAATCAATTAGAAAATGTTTTGAGAACAAGTATTGAACTGCTGAAGAGCAGTGTTCTTTTCAGAGAAAGCCGGAGCCCCTCTCCCTTCCAGCCCCAGAACCACCAGTGTTCCAGGGCTACCCCGCCCTCGAGCAGAGTTCTTTCACAGCCTCCGGCATCAACTCCCAGGTTTCTCCAGAGCTGGCCCTCACAGGGGCCTCCCGGGTCCAGGATCCCAGCTGACATCTAAGGAACTCGGCACAGTTCCAAGGGGTCATCCTGAAGGCCCATGTTACCCTATCACTCACTCACCAACTCCAAACAGAAAAAAAGGACTCAAGTCCTAACCTTGCCCTGTGGAACCGGCAGGCCAGCCTGTCTAAAGGGCACACGAGAATCACCCAACGGAAGAGGCCTCCCGCCTAACTCTCCTTCACCCTATCATTTAGAGGAACACCATGCGGGTCCCAGTGATTGCCTAACCTTTATGCTGCTACCAGAATGAGGTGAAAGGAAGAGACGAGGACAGAACCTACGAGTCCCCACACTCGCAAACAGCTGGCCTGGGCCCCACCAAGACCTCACACACCAACTAAGAGGGCGCTCAGCAAGAAATCAGCCAATACTTTTGGCTGTACCGTGCAAAAAGACAGGGTTTTTTACATCGTGCAAAACAGGAAACTGAGTTATGAACACGGGCCACCTCAACCCCCCAACCAAGCCCCTTTCCACAGAGAAGTGGCCACATTGTCCCTTTTAACAAACAGAAGGAAACCTAAGAACCACGAGCTGACCCGCCACCCCAGCGCCCTTTGAGGGGAGCCCGAGGCCTCCCGCCAGTGCCTCCCCCAGCCTGTCAGGCAGCTGCTGAGGCCGGCAGAGGGCAAGCCACTAAGTAGGGGCAACTTGGATGGTTGCTGTACAGACACTTTTGGTAAAAGACTTAACACGCAAGAAAAAGCTTACACGTATGGCTGTTCATTAACAGGCCGGGGAAACCGAACACCTCTCCCCAACACAGTGGAAGCAGAGTAACAGCTGGCACTGAGCCCAATCAGCGGGAATCTCTTAGCGAAGATAGCAAAATGCACAGCTACCATGGACCCTCATTTTCAAACGCGCCAAACCCGCTGCACGTGGGTGTCCAGTCCACCTCCACTGCAGGGAACGCAGCTCTGGCAGCATCGCTGGCCGGCAAAGGTTGCATTCGGTCACCGGCTATGTACAGTTTCTACCTCGGACAGCCTGTCCTTTTGCTTAGGCACCTAAATGGCAGGGATCTGCCCGCACCAGAGCTGAGAGTTCTGTGCTCAACTAAGAGAAGGGCAAAAAAGCACACCGTCGCTTCCGATTCCACGCTCGCAGCCTCCTCGCCAGCCAGCAGTCAGTCCAGGAACAGCTTCCGGGAGCCCGTCCGCGAGCGGTTGGAACGGCGGATGTCAAACTTGGAGTCCCGGCACTTTTGGCAGACAAACACTTCCGGAACATTGGATTTCCGGATTTTCGCACAGGACAGGTGAATCCAGGTGTGGCACTCATTACACTCGATCATGGGGCGGCCGGCAAATGGCTTCATGCAGAAGCAGGTCACGAGGTCCCAGGAATCGTCATCTGGAAGGAAAGGCACTCTTAAGGAGGGAAGACAAATTCCCGCCGTTCCTCGCCATCAGCTGGGTTTCTACGAAACCCCCTACTCAACGGACGACAACACTTCCAATTGCCACTCGAAGCTGACAGTTCTCTCTGAAAAGGCACAAGGGGCTCCAAAATGTGTGGGAACCAGGTATTACCCAGGAGATGCTTACTTTTTTTTTTTTTTCTGAGACAGGGTCTCACTCTGTCACCCTGGCTGGAGTGCAGTGGTGCCATCACACCTCATTGCAGCCTCAAACTCCTGCACTCAAGCCATCCTCCCACCTCAGCCTCCCAAGTAGCTGGGACTACAGGGACACACCACCACACTAGGCTAACTATTGTTTTTCTTTTTTTCTCGAGACGGAGTTTTGCTGTTACCCAGGCTGGAGTGCAATGGCGCGATCTTGGCTCACTGCAACCTCCACTTCCTGGGTTCAAGTGATTTTCCTGCCTCAACCTCCTGAGTAGCTGGGATTACAGGCACGCACCACCACAGCGCCTAATTTTTTTTATTTTTTATTTTTATTTTTAGTAGAGTCGGGGTTTCACCATGTTGGTCAGGCTGCTCTCGAACTCCTGACCTAGTGATGTGCCCGCCTCGGCCTCCCAAAGTGCTGGGATTACAGGCGTGAGCCACCGCGCCCAGCCGTTTTTTGTATTTTTGCAGTGACAGGGCTTTGCCATGCTGCCCAAGCTGGTCTCCAACTCCTGAGCTCAAGCAATCCACCCGCCTTGGCCTCCCAAAGTGCTGGCATTACTGGTGGAGCCACCGCGCCCAGCCTGGATGTTTACTTGGATGCTTCCTTAGAACTATATCCTTTTTATGTTCTGAGGTCTTGGAATCTCAGCTGTCTCTAGCGGCAATCAACCCCTTCCTAAACATCTCCATATCCACATTCCTGCAGCTCTTCTCCTCCTTGGACACTGGGGCTGTCACACTCTACAGAAGGAACCAGACCCTCTGCCCCAGAGAGATGACCACTTAATAAAATAACCTCTCCTCTAACCACCAGCCAGCAAGGGTCATCATCCTTCAGAGACCACTCACCTGAGTCCACCATGATGTCTTCATCATTGCCAGTGCTGTCCTCGTCTCGGAACACCACCTGCTTTCCCTGCCGGACGATAGTCCGTTTGCCTTCAGTTTTTATTTCTTTGACCTGATCAGGTGACACAGTGGCACAAGATCCACTGGAGGGAGTATCGGAGTCCCAGCCCGAGCAGGGGTCACTGGGAGCCTGGGGGATATCCTGCAAGGTGGGACTCGTAGGGGTCTCCACATAGGGGTCAGTGGCTTCCAGCTTCAGCAAGCCACCCCTGTACCCCTCCTTCCCAGGCGCATCGCTGTCTCTGCGCTTCCTCTTCTTCTTCTTCTTCAGCTTGTCCGTTTTCTTTCTGTCCAGCAGGAAGTTACTGGGCTTGGCTCGCTGCAAGAGAGTGGGCTGCAGGTGGCTAAAGCAGCGGTCAGAGACTGGCAAGGGCACTGAGGACGCAATGTCTGAGAAACCCGCATCCCAGCCGTCGCTGTCAATGGTACCAGCAGTGCTATTGGCAGGGCTGGGGCTGCTCCTTAAAGGGAGTTCCTAAAAAGATAAAGGTGGTGGATTCCAGTTACTGGTGACAAGATCCAGCCCAGACCAGAGCATCCCCAGCCACCCAGCCAGGTCAGACCTCCAGAGACGTCCGCACAACTTTGAGCTTCTCTACCCATCAGCATCACACTTGAAGCAACAGTACCACGAGTTCTGGCCCGGCGCGGTGGTTCACACCTGTAATCCCAGCACTTTGGGAGGCCAAGGCAGGCGGATCACCTGAGACTAGGAGTTCAAGACCAACGTGGCCAACATAGTGAAAGCCCATCTCTACTGAAAATACAAAAATTAGCTGGGTGTGGTGGTGGGCACCTGTAGTCCCAGCTACTTGGGAGGCTGAGGCAGGAGAATCACTTGAACCCGGGAGGCGAATGCTACAGTAAGCCAAGATTGTGCCAGTGCACTCCAGCCTGGGTAATAGAGTGAGATTCCGTGTCAAAAAAAAAAAAAACCAAAAAAACAAAAACCACAGTGCCATGAATTTAATGTGATGCCACAAGGAGAGAAACTCCCTGCCGAACCCTCAGCCCCATCTTAGAGACAGGAAATTAATCCATGTGCAACAGGTGTCTGTGGGAGGGAGTGCTGTGGACGCCCACTCCTATCTGCTAATCACTCCCTGGTTGTAAAACCTCTCCTTCCATTTGCCCTTCCAAAAGATGTATTAAGTAAATTTAAATTAGTTTTGAGAATTTCCTGACACTCTTAAAAAACTAGACATTCCAAAATATTGCAAAATCCAGTAGGTAATTACTGCCCCAAAGCAGTGAAGTAAACTCTATGGTTCCTTCAGATCACAAGTGTATCATCTGCAAACAGTGGCAACGTTCTCCTTGTTAGAAAACAGGCATTAGGCTGGGTGTGGTGGCCCACACCTGTAATCCCAGCACTTTGGGAGGCTGAGGCGGGTGGATCACCTGAGGTCGGGAGATCGAGACCAGCCTGGCCAACATGGTGAAACCCCCTCTCTACTAAAAATACAAAAAAAATTAGCTGGGCATGATGGCGGACGCCTGTAATCCCAGCTACTTGGGAGGCTGAGGCAGGGAGAATTGCTTGAACCCAGGAAACAGAGGTTGCAGTGAGCTGAGATCACACCACTGCACTCCAGCCTGAGCCACAGAGCAAGACTCCGTCTCAAAAAAAAAAAAAGAAAAAGAAAAAAAGAAAGTAGGCATTAGCCACCTATGCTAGCAGTTTGCCTGCTAGAAACGTACTGAATGCAGCTGGGCACAGTGGCTCGTGCCTGTAAATCCAACACTCTGGGAGGCCAAGGCAGGAGGATCACTACCTCGCGTCCAGCCTCGGCAACACAGTGAGACCTTGTCTCTACAAAAAAAATAAAATGATGGCCAAACACGGTGGCTCACTTGAGGCCAGGAGTTTGAGACCAACCTGGTCAACATGGCGAAACCCTGTATCTACTAAAACTACAAAAATTAGGTGGGCATGGTGGTAGGCCTGTAGTCCCAGCTACTTGGAAGGCTGAGGTGGGAGGATCACTTCAGTGCAGCAGAAAGAGGTTGCAGTGGGCCAAGATCATGCCACTGCACTTGAGCCTGGGCAACAGAGCAAGACTTGTCTCAAAAAAAAAAAAAAAAAAAGCTGGATTCTTCAATTTTGAGCTTAATAACAGAATATGAAAGAGGCCTGAAGTTTGAGCACCACAGCAGCTCTCCTCCAGTCCTGCCCTTTTCCCAGCAAGCAAAAAAAACAAAAAAAAACCTCCTTCATCTACATCAAGTTGTAGCCATGAGCCCCTGAAGACAATAATACGCATTTTGGGCAGCCAGGGAGCTGAGAGACAGACAGCACGTGCACCGAGTCCAGCCATCTGGTTGAACCCCAAGCTCCACCACTAATTAGGGGGTGACCTAAGGCAAAGTTTTCCCTCTCTATGCCTCAGTTTCCTCATCTTATAAACTGGAGATAAAAAAATAGCACCTACCTCATAGCATTACAAAGGCCAAGAATAGTGTCCAGGCACGGTCAACAGTCAGTAACTACAGACCCTTATTAAGAGCAAGCAGACGGCCAGGTGCAGTGGCTCACGCTTGTAATCCCAGCACTTTTGGGAGGCCGAGGCGGGCATCATGAGGTCAGGAGTTCGAGACCAGCCTGGACAACACAGTTAAACCCCGTCTCTAGTACAAATACAAAAACTAGCTGGGCGTGATGGCACACCCAGCTACTTGTGAGGCTGAGACAGGAGAATCACTTGAACCCAGGAGGCGGAGGTTGCAGTGAGTCACAATTGCACCATGGCACTCCAGACTGGGCGGCAGAGCTGAACTCCATTTCAAACAAACTAACAAAAAGAGCCAGCAGATATCACATACTTTATTTGTAAATAAACTTTCAAAGTTTACTAAACTGGCTGGGTAGTAGCTCACACCTGTAATCTCAGCACTCTGGGAGGCTGAGGCAGGCAGATCACCTGAGGTCAGGAGTTCGAGACCAGTCTGGCCAACAAGGTGAAAGCCTGTCTCTACTAAAATACAAAAAAGAATTAGCTGGGCGCGGTGGCGCACACCTGTCATCCCAGCTACTGAGGAGGCTGAGGCAGAGGAATCCCTTGAGCCCGAGGGTGGAGTTTATGCCACTGCACTCCAGCCTGGGCGACAGAGTCAAGATTCCATTCCAAAAAAAAAAAAAAGGAAGTTTACTAAACCATTTTCTAGACAAGCCTGCATTTTCTATCAGAGTTCTTGCCAGAGTTTTAGAACCATTTCCCTAGCTAATTCAAACTCTCAAGAAACAGATTTCTGCCACACTAGTGACTGAGGTCACCACAAGCAGCCCCTTCCAAATCTACTGACCCACTGACCAGTCAGAAGCCCACAAGCTTGTGGTGGAGGCCCTGGGGTTTGACTACCCATCCAGAAAGGTCTCAGAAACTCAGATTACCTCCTTGGGATAAGGGATGTAGCCAGCATAGGCCAAGACAAAGGTGCAGAATTTGTTGAAGTCTTCCACAGTCCTGCGCCTCTTGCAACTGGGGGAGTATTCCTATTAACGAGAGAGAAGAGAGAATGTGTTTGAAGGAGAGGCTACTAGGCAGAATCACAGAAACAAAAGTAAGCTGGAACTTCTGTAGTCAACCACTCAAAAAATACCGTTAGATTTACACGGTCCACAAACAAGATAAGGTAAGCTCAGGTCAAGAAATAACACCATTTTCAGAAAGCAGAAAGAGGAGTATTAAGATTTTATGCCAAGAATGCTGGGAAATCAGCTGGGAGATAAAAACGTGTACAAAGGACTATTTCTTAGAGCTCATGTGGCATTCTCTGACTTTATCTATTAGTCTCTACAGGCCTATCAGGAGAAGCTCTAAAAACGACTTTTTTGCTACAGATTTTACATTCTGAGTATGGATGGACTGCAGCAGCTGTAACTGATGTTAAGTGATTCAAAAATCAACCACTCGCCGGTTGCAGTGGTTCACGTCTGTAATCCCAGCACTTTGGGAGGCCGAGGCTGGCAGATCACGAGGTCAGGAGTTCGAAATCAGCATGGTGAAACCCCGTCTCTACCAAAAATACAAAAATTAGCTGGGCGTGGTGGCGTGAGCCTGTAGTCCCAGCTACTCAGGAGGCTGAGGCAGGAGAATCGCGTGAACCCGGAGGCGGAGGTTGCAGTGAGCCAAGATCACGCCACTGCACTCCAGCCTGGGAGACAAAGCAAGATTCCGCCTCAAAAAAATAAATAAATAATCAACCACTCATTCTCTCATTCTCCAGAGTTCTCGGAGACCTGGACCCTGGAGCTGATTCCTGGCTGACCCTGCCAAGCTAGCACCACCTGAGAACCCCTCTCTCGTGCTCAGAGGGTCCCCTCCGCTCTCCCAGCACTCGGGATGCCAGGCACCCAAATGTCTCAACTCACAATAAACCAGGAACCTTACTGCGAAGCTTAGTCCTACATTTAAATGGAATAGTGGAGGTTTTTGCTCGCGGGTCCCAGCCCCATTCAGTCTAGAAACACCCATCACAAGAAGAGATTTTCTCCTGAGAGAGAAGCACGGAGAGATGGAGGTCTTATTTGCTCCTAAGCAAAACAAGTGTGCTGTATTGCTGTTTATTCGCCCAGCACGTTCCCTGAGGTTCCTTTCAGTGCCTTGTCCGACCCACCCCCATTCTTCCCGAGGTGCTGTTACCCGGCCGCCGGTCTGCTGGGGAAAAGCCGGCGGGGAAATGGGGGGCAGGGGTCTCGGGCCGCCTCTACCGCCGCGAGGAGTAGGCATGCAGCCCGCGGGTTTCCTTTCAGAAAGTCAGTCGCCTTAGAAAATTGTTTTCTCAACCTGGTTTAGGCAAACCTGCTCCTCTCCCACCCCCTTGGACCCCAGGGCCGTCCACGGAGCGAAGGCGAAGGCCCGCGGTGACCGCGCTCCCCGCACTGGCGAGCCTGCCGAGCCACGGGAACCGCGGGCCGCCACCCCGGCCTCCAACTCCCGCGAACAACTTTTCTTTCGGCGGGGAACCAGCAGAAGTGGGTCAAGAACCCGAATGCCAAGTGGAGGGCGGCGGCGGCCTCGGGACGGGGACGCGCGGGAGGCACCGGCGCGGGGAATGGGGGAGCTCCACGCCGCCCCCACCAGGCCCACGCCGCCCGCCCGGCCGCCTCCTCCGAAAACAGATGGCGGAGCGGCCCCCACCCGCCCTCCCGCGGCAGCCGCCCCCCGCGACACTCGGCCCCGGAAGGTGCGGGGCCCATCCCGTGGGTATGTGGGAGGGGGCGCCAGGCAGGATTCGGGGGTCCCAGGCCTGGGGAGGCCCTGCGAACCCCCGGAGGCGACAGCGAGACCGGCGGGCTCCTGCGCCGCCTCCCCTCCCCCACCCGCCCGCGGTGGCCGGACCCGCACTCGCGACCCCAACGCGCCTCGGCTGGGGGGAGGGGACCGCGCGGGGGGGCGGCCGGGAGCCCCGAGGGCTGATCCCCGGAAGGAGGGGGAGTCGGGGCGGAGCCAGAAGAGCCCGCGGGCGGGGGGCGGAGGCCCGAAGGGGGAGGCCAGCGCGCCGGGGGACGGTGGGTGGGGGCAGGACTCGGGTCCCCACCGCGGGTGGGGCCCCCGAAGGACTTGGCCCCCGAGAGCCGTAGGGGGCGGGGGCCGATTGGGCCGCGCGCGGAGTCAGGGGGCGGGGCGCGGGCCACCCGGCCCGGGGGATCCGGGGAGCAGCCGGGGGCCGCGGGAGCTGACCCCCGTTCGAGGGGGGCCTAAAACTCCTCTAGAGCAACCGGAGCCACGGGCGGGCGGCGGCTCGGACCGCTTCCCCGGGGGCGGGGAAAGAGTAAGCAGGCCGGTGGGGAGGGGCTGGGGCGCCGACAGGTCCCGGGGCGACGCGAGGCCGGAGAGGGGCGGCCACGGGGAGAGAAATAGGCACAACTGCCCTGGGGAAAGGGCGCGGGGAGGACGCGGAGGCGAGGCCCGGTGGGGAGAACCGAGCGCGGGCCCGAGCAGGGGGCGGGGGTTGGGCTCCAGGGGGGGCCGACGAAGGGAAAGCGGGGGAAGGGGAGGGCGGCGCTCCGGGCGACCGGGGGTCCGGCTGCCTGAGGAGAGCAAAATCGCGGAGGGGGTGGTCGGGGGCGATTTGGGCGCACAGCTTCACTCACCTCCGAGTGGAAGGCGGCGGCGCAAGAGTCGGAGTCCATGTTCCGGGCGGGGGGCGGCGGCTGCGAGAGTGCAGGAGCTAGGATGCGGGAGCTGGGCCGCCCGGGGCTGGGGGCTCGGGCGGCTGCGCAGGGCGAGGGCGGACCCGGGAGGGGTCGCTCGGGCTGGAGGTGATGGGGGGGCTCAGCGCGTCGCTTCTCAGGCTGTGACCCCGGACTGGCGGTTCCACCGCCGAGCTGAGTGGACGATGCAGCTCCCGCGGCGGTAGAGGCGGGAGAGTGGCTGCGGGGGGCGGCGGCGGCAGCGGCGAGCGGGAACCCGACCGGCTCCCCGACCTGACGCCCAGTTCGGCTCGTGTCTCGGGAGGGAGGGCGGGAGAGCCGTGAGGCCTGTCGGGAAATGTAGTCTGGGTGACGACTGGAAGCCAGCGGAGAGGGGGCGTGGCGCGGGGGGCGGGCGCGGTGCCTTGTGGGAGTGGTAGTTCACGGCCCGCCAATACTGCGCACAAAGGAAGCCTTGAGGACTTCAACCCCCATGAGGCTCCGCGGCGGCGGCCCGGTGTGTGGAGACGGGTCTTCTGGACTCGAGGCCGCGGGAGCGGGGGTGGTGCGGGGGCCCGCGCCGGCTCGGCCGCGGGGGGAGGGGCAGTGTGAGCGGTAGCGCCTCGGTCTCGGCGGGCGCGGGGCGGGGGTTGCTGCGGCGGTGGGGGCGGGGCTGCCGGCCCGGGTTGCGAAGGGCGGCGGCGGCGGCTGGCACCTCCCCTTCCTCGTCTCTTGCTTGGGGTTCGCGCCCCTTTGTGGGGCGGGGGTCCCCGAGGCCCGGCCGGGAGTAGGGGCGGCGGGGGCGGGGACGCTGACGTCGCGGCCCGGCCGGGCCCAGCTCTCCGCTCCCCGCTGAGGGCGGAGTCGTCGCCCGGGCCCCCGCGCCAGGCCTGGCTCAGCGAAGTTGTTTTCGCGGCTGCAGGCTTCGCGCGGCTCCCTGCTCCGGGCCCGCGGGGCCAGGACTGGACCGGGGTCTTCTCTAGGCATCTGCGGGATTCACTCGAGGTGGCCGGGTTCGTTCATTAAAAACACCGGGCCAGCGTTGTCAGTGTTCTAAAGAGGTGTGCGTTCAATTCGCTTTCTGTTGCCGCCTTCGCTTAACCTTGGGACCGGCCGTTTTCCCACTCTCCTGAATATCCTCCTCGGAGGAGACCCGCCCGCAGGGCGAGGCGGAGACGCGGTGTTTGGTACTGGCATCGACTGGTACTTGTTCACTGGTGTTTAACTGGGATGGGCAGTGTGTAAACGCTGGACCGCAGAGTATCTGACAACTGTACGTGTGGAGGGCTGGCCGGACACGGAGGGGACTGCCCCTATGCGATGACCAAAAGGCGGCCTGACGGGAACATTTTTTAATAACCATACGAAAGTGGGGGGAAAAGGTAAGTAAAAAACGCAGATGATTCAGTAACCCGTTTGGTAGCTTCGAAGAAGTTAAAGGGGAGTAACACAAAATTTAAAATTCAAATTAGAAAATGAACTCTTGGAGAGACTAGTAAGATATGTGACAGGCGCCTAATGCTACATCAGCTGGCTGTTGCTATTTCAAGGGTTATGATCATTCTGATGAAGATATTTAATAGGAGATGGTGTTAATCTTAGAAATACTTCTCTGAGCCTCAGTTTCCTAAGCTGTTAAATTTTTAGCGTAGTGCCTGGCTAAATAAATGGTAGCTTACTGTTGTTTTATTTCTGCAATATTATACTCCATTGGAGAGCTTCCCAGAGGTGATAAATTGAGGTACCTTACAAGATAAAACATAGAATTACTATGATTAAAACAGAGACATTGCACTTGGCCCATGGAGACTTGATTAACAACTTCTTATACAATTGCACATTGAGATGATTTAGTCAGATTTGGAATGTTACCTGGTTACTGTGACCAAAGCAGAGGTCCCAAGGTTAGCCAGTATTGCCCAAGGTCATATTCACAAGGAGCAACTTGTTTTGCCAGAATAAGAAACACTGCTAAGAAGATGATGATCCTGTTGGTAGTTTAAAAATGCAAACACCAAAAAGAATAGTGTTTTTTTTTTTGAGACGGAATCTCCTCTGTTGCCAGGCTAGAGTACAGTGGCGTGATCTCGGCTCACTGCAATCTCCACCTCCCGAGTTCAAGCGATTCTCCTGCCTTAGCCTCCAGAGTAGCCTGGACTACTGGCACCCGCCACCACACCCAGCTGATTTTTGTATTTTTAGTAAAGACGGGGTTTCACCATGTTGGCCAGATGGTCTTGATCGCTTGACCTCGTGATCTGCACGCCTCGGCCTCCCAAAGTACAGGGATTACAGGTGTGAGCCACTGCGCCTGGCCAGGAATAATTATTAGAGGTGAAACCCAAATGAAAGAAAAGGGAATTTTTTTTTTCACACCTCAGTATTATCCCCTATGGTAAATGTTTCACATAATAAACATTAAATTCTTTCCCCCCCACACACACAGATTAAGAAATTATCCGGCCAGGCGCAGTGGCTTACACCTGTAATCCTAGCACTTTGGGAGGCCGAGGCAGGCAGATCACCTGAGGTCAGGAGTTTGAGACCAGCCTGACCGACATGGGTCAGGGAGGCGGAGGTTGCAGTGAGCTGAGATTGCGCCATTGCACTCCAGCCTGGGCAACAAGAGCGAAACTCCATCTCAAAAAAAAAAAAAAGAATGGTCACCTGCCTTGGCCTCCCCCAAAGTGCTGGGATCACAGGTGTGAGCCACCATGTCCCGCCTAATTTTTTTTTTTTTTAAGACGGTCTCCCTATGTTGCCCAGGCTGTTCTGGAACTCCTGGACTCAAGGGATCCTCCTGCCTAGGCCTCCCAAATTGTAGTTTACAGTCCTGAGCTACCTTGCCTGCCTGGCGTGAATACCCATTCTGAGCAAAAGTTATCACTTGGGTCTGAAAATGTGTCCCCTGACTCAATCCATGTTAGGGATTTTCTCTTGAATTCTAAGCTCAGTTTTGTCAACAAGTCAATTATTCTGAGTAAGTCCTTCATTTCCAATTTGAGAGTTTATTTTTCTTTTTTTTTTTTTTTTGAGGCGGAGTCTCGCTCTGTCGCCCGGACTGGAGTGCAGTGGCCAGATCTCAGCTCACTGCAAGCTCCGCCTCCCGGGTTTATGCCATTCTCCTGCCTCAGCCTCCCGAGTAGCTGGGACTACAGGCGCCCGCCACCTCGCCCGGCTAGTTTTTTTTTTTGTATTTTTAGTAGAGACGGGGTTTCACTGTGTTAGCCAGGATGGTCTCGATCTCCTAACCTCGTGATCCGCCCGTCTCGGCCTCCCAAAGTGCTGGGATTACAGGCTTGAGCCACCGCGCCCGGCCTATTTTTCTTTTTTTTTCTTTTTTGAGACAGTTTCACTCTTGTTGCCCCCGCTGGAGTGCAGTGGCGTGATCTCGGTTCACCACAACCTCCATCTCCCGGGTTCAAGCGATTCTCCTGCCTCAGCCTCCCGAGTAGCTAGGATTACAGTCATGTGCCACAACACCCAGCTAATTTTTTGTATTTTTAGTAGAGACGGGGTTTCACCATGTTGGCCAGGCTGGTTTCGAACTCTTGGCCTCAGGTGATCTGCCTGTCTCAGCCTCCCAAAGAGCTGGGATTACAGGCATAAGCCACCGCGCCGGATATTTATTGAATATGTTTTTAGTAAACAGTAATTTTTAGTACATAGATATGACCTGTACCTTCCTGCTACTCCAGTGAAAGAGAAAACTTCATGAAAAAGGACCTCTTTTGTCTTTCCATTTCCCTTAGAAATAGAGCCCTTTGGGGCGGGCGCGGTGACTCAAGCCTGTAATCCCAGCACTTTGGGAGACGGGCGGATCACGAGGTCAGGAGATCGAGACCATCCTGGCTAACATGGTGAAACCCCATCTCTACTAAAAATACAAAAAACTAGCCGGGTGTGGTGGCGGGCATCTGTAGTCCCAGCTACTCAGGAGGCTGAGGCAGGAGAATGGCGTGAACCCGGGAGGCGGAGCTTGCAGTGAGCTGAGATCCGGCCACTGCACTCCAGCCTGGGCAACAGAGCGAGACTCCGTCTCAAAAAAAAAAAAAAGAAAAAGAAATACAGCCCTTTGGAGGAAATGTAGATACTAATGTTTACCATCCTTTCCCTAAATTCAGGAAAAGGACTATACCACTTGTAGTTGACCCAAACAATCTCATAATATGCAGCTGTGAAGTAATAAAGTTTATTTTCTCGCGCCTGTTTATTTTCTCAGCACTTTGGGAGGCCAAGGCGGGCGAATCACGAGGCCAAGAGATCAAGACCATCCTGTCCAACACGGTGAAACCCTGTCTCTACTAAACATACAAAAATTATCTGGGCATGGTGGCATGCGCCTGTAGTCCCAGCTACTTGGGAGGCTGATGCAGGAGAATCGCTTGAACCCAGGGGGCAGAAGTTGCAGTGAGCGGAGATCGTGCCACTGCACTCCAGCCTGGCAACAGAGTGAGACTGTCTCAAAAAAAAAAAAAAAACATCGATTTTCTCTGTGTGACAGGCTTAAGTTTGTTCAGTATCTCTTGTTTTTTTATAGGTGTATTGTACTACTCCTGGGCTGCAGGGGGCGAATCTGAAATTCCTTGATTAGTTCAAGAACATTCACCACAGTAGCCAGATCCTTGGAGTCTATGATCGTTTTCTGCTAAAAACAAAAAACAAACTAATTATACCTACTGCTGAATACTAATTCTCAGATTATTATAGTTACTTAGGAGAGGAGGAAAAAAGCCAGCGTTTGCACAGGTTGCAACAAGTTAAAAATACTAAGAATACCATGGTTTCCCAGTAAGTAACTTGAGAATGTAGTTATTTTAATTGAGTTACCAAATATAGCTTCACCTTCCTAAATCTCAGCAGCTACACTACATCCACTTGAGGGAACATACAAGAAAGCTTTCTGTCTCCCATTTTTGCTCTGTGCTTGAGTGCAGGTGTGAGCATAACCAAAGGTTTGCTTTTCAAATGTTTCAGCCTTTTGTTCAGCTTAATTGTTTTTATTTTGTTGTTGTTGTTGTTGTTGTTTGAGACAGTCTCGCTCTGTCCCCCTGGCTGGAGTGCAGTGGCACAATCTCGGCTCACTGCAAGCTCCGCCTCCCGGGTTCCTGCCATTCTCCTGCCTCAGCCTCCCAAGTAGCTGGGACTACAGGCGCCCGCCACCGCGCCCGGCTAATTTTTTTGTATTTTTAGTAGAGTTGGGGTTTCACCGTGGTCTCGATCTCCTGACCTTGTGATCCACCCGCCTCGGCCTCCCAAAGTGCTGGGATTACAGGCGTGAGCCACCGCGCCCGGCTTGTTTTTGTTTTTTTGAGACAGAGTCTTGCTCTGTTACCCAGGCTTGAGTGCCGTGGTGCGATCTGGGCTCACTGAAACCTCTGCTTCCCAGGTTCGAGTGATTCTCCTGCCTCAGCCTTCCAAGTAGCTGGGATTACAGGCGTGTGCCACCGCACCCAGCAAATTTTTATTTATTTTTGTTTTTAATTTTTTTTTTTTTTTTGAGACAGAATCTCGCTCTGTCGCCGGGGCTGGAGTGCAGTGGCCAATTCTCAGCTCACTGCAAGCTCCGCTTCCCGGGTTTATGCCATTCTCCGGCCTCAGCCTCCGAGTAGCTGGGACTACAGGCACCCGCCACCTCGTCCAGCTAGGTTTTTGTATTTTTTAGTAGAGACGGGGTTTCACTGAGTTAGCCAGGATGGTCTCGATCTCCTGACCTCGTGATCCGCCCGTCTCGGCCTCCCAAAGTGCTGGGATTACAGGCTTGAGCCACCGCGCCCGGCCTGTTTTTAAATTTTTTAAAATTTTTATTATTTTGTATTTTATTTTATTTTATTTTTTTGAGACGGAGTCTCACTGTGTCACCAGGCTGGAGTGCAGTAGCGTGATCTCAGTTTACTGCAACCTCCGCCTCCCCAATTCAATCAATTCCTCTGTCTCAGCCTCCCAAGAAGCTGGGACTATAGACGCACGCCACCATGCCCAACTAATTTTTTGTATTTTAGTAGAGACAGGGTTTCACCATGTTGGCCTGGATGGTCTCCATCTTCTGACCTTGTGGTCCGCCCATCTCGGCCTCCCAAAATGCTGGGATTACAAGTGTGAGCCACGGCACCCGGCCTAATTTTTTGTATTTTTAGTAGAGACAGCGTTTCACCATGTTGGCCAAGCTAGTCTCAAACTCCTGACCTCAGGTCATCTGCCTGCCTCGGCCTCCCACAGTGCTGGGATTACAGGCCTGAGCCACTACGCCCAGCCTCTTTTTTTTTTTTTTTTTTTTTTTTTTTTTCAAGCCTGGAGTGCAGTGGATCGAACACGGCTCACTAGTCACTGCACCCTAGGCCTCCTGAGCTCAGGTGATCCTCCTGCCTCAGCCTTCCTAGTAGCCGGGACCACAGGCATGCACCAGCACACCCAGCTTATTTTGGGATTTTTTTGTTTTGTTTTGTTTTTGTTTTTTTGAGACGGAGTCTCACTCTTTCGCCTAGGCTGGAGTGCAGTGGCGCCATCTTGGCTCACTGCAAGCTCCGCCTTCTGGTTCACGCCATTCTCCTGCCTCAGCCTCCGAGTAGCTGGGACCACAGGCGCCCGCCACCACACCCGGCTAATTTTTTATATTTTTAGTAGAGACGGGGTTTCACTGTGTTAGCCAGGATGGTCTCAATCTCCTGACGCTGTCATCTGCCTTCCTCGGCCTCCCAAAGTGCTGGTTATTTTTGTAATTTTTGTAGAGAAGGGATTTTGCCACATTGCCCAGGCTCATCTTGAACTCCTGGTCTCAAACGATCTCCCCACCTCGGCCTCCCAAAGTGCTGGGATTACGGGCATGAGCCACCATGCACAGCCCAGTATATTCTTAGGAATTCTTTTTACCCTCTGATTTCTACCTTGCTCACTTCCATTTCCAGGAGATGGGAAAAAAGTGAACATTTCACAAAATCTTGTTTTTAACTTTTAGTAACTTGAAAACTATGAAAGTGTGTGAATCATTTGAAATCATTAATACTTCCTAGGCTATATATTTTCAGCGTTTCACATAGTGAATCTGACCCACACATAGAAGAATCAAATGAGTTTCTTGAGTTCATACTGGTAGAATACAAAGGTAATAGCTAGGCTGGGTGCAGTGGCTGACACCTGTAACCCCAGCACTTTGGGAGGCCAAGGCAGGCGGATCATGAGGTCAGGAGTTAGAGACCAGCCTTGCCAACACAGTGAAATCCCATCTCTACTAAAAAAAATTAGCCAGGCATGGTGGCACGCACCTGTAGTCCCAGCTACTCAGGAGGCTGAAGCAGAAGAATCGCTTGAACCTGGGAGGCAGAGGTTGTGGTGAGCCGAGATGGCACCACTGCACTCCAGCCTGGGCAGCAAGACTGTCTCAAAAAATAAATAAATAAATAAATAATAAAGGTAATAGCTAAAGGCTGGGTGCTGTGGCTCACGCCTATAATCCCAGAACACTGGGAGGCCAAGGCAGATGGATCACTTGAGGTCAGGAGTTGGAGACTATCCTGGCCAACATGGCAAAACCACGTCTTTACAAAAAATACAAAAATGAGCTGGGCATGGTGACAGGTGCCTGTAATCCCAGCTACTCAGGAGGCTGAGGCAGGAGAATGGCTTGAACATGGGAGGTGGAGGTTGCAGTGAGCTGAGATCGTGCTACTGCACTCCAGCCTGGGGGATAGAGCAAGACTGTCTCAAAAAAAAAAAAAAAAAAGATAATAACTAACACTATATGTCAAACACTGTTTAAATGTTTTTACTTACACTATCTCATTTATGTATGTAAATGCATTTAATAAATAGAGAATAGTGCAACATGGCTTAAAGAAAAAACGTTTAGGTTGGGCACAATGGCTTATGCCTGTAATCCTGGCGGAGGCTGAGGTAGGCAGATCACCTGAGGTCAGGAGTTCAAGACCAGCCTGGCCAGCATGGTGAAACCCCATCTCTACAAAAAATAGAAAAAGTAGCCAGGTGTTGGGGTGCATGCCTGTAATCCCAGCTACTCCAGAGGCTGAGGCAGGAGAATCACTTGAACTCAGGAGGTGGAGGCTGCAGTGAGCCGAGGTCGAGCCACTGCACTCCAACCTGGGCGACAGAGGGAGACTTCATCTCAAAAAAAAAAAAAAAAGGAAAAAAAAAGAAAAAGAAGTTATATATGGTGAGTGCATTATACACTATACCTTAGAAAACCTGGAATCTGAAAAAATCAGGGTATATGATACAAGAAAAGGCACAATAGCTGTGGACTTTATCGGGGCTAAGGGTTGTGTTCCTAAATATTCTTAAAGAAGAAAAAAGAATAACAACGCCTTTTTTTTTTTTTTTTTTTGAGACAGAGTCTTGCTCTGTCCTCCATGCTCAAGTGCCACGATTTTGGCTCACTGCAACTTCCGCCTCCTGGGTTCAAGTGATTCTCCTGCCTCAGCCTCCGAAGTAGCTGGGATAATAGATGTGTGCCACCATGCTTAGCTAATTTTTGTATTTGTAGTAGAGATGGAGTTTCACCATGTTGGCCAGGCTGTAAACAGCCACTTCTGAAATGACCTTAGGGTCTGGCATGGTGGCTTATGCCTGTAATCTCAGCACTTTGGCTCAGCACCAAGGCTGGAGGATTGCTCGAGTCCAGGAGTTTAAGAGCAACCTGGGTATCACAGCGAAACCCCATCTGTACAAAAAATTTTAAAAATTACCCAAGTGTGTTGGCTCACGCCTGTAGTCCCAGCTCCTTGGGAGGCTGAGGTGGAAGGATCACCTGAGCCTGGGAGGCAGAGATTGCAGTTAGCTGAGATTGTGCCACTGTACTGCAGCCTGGGCAACAGAGGGAGATCCTGTCTCAAAAAGTAACATGGCCGGGCGAGGTGACTCATGCCTTGTAATCCCAGCACTCTGGGAGGCCAAGGCGGGTGGATCATCCGAGGTCAGGAATTTGAGACCAGCCTGACCAACATGGAGAAACCCTGTCTCTACTAAAAATACAAAAGTAGCCGAGAGTGGTGGCGCACGCCTGTAATCCCAGCCACTCAAGAAGGCTGAGGCAGGAGAATTGCTTTAACCCAGGAGGCGGAGGTTGCGGTGAGCCGAGATTGCACCACTGCACTCCAGCCTGGGCAACAAGAGCGAAACTCCGTCTCAAAAAACAAAAAAAAAGGTGGCCGGGCGCGGTGGCTCAAGCCTGTAATCCCAGCACTTTGGGAGGCCGAGACGGGCGGATCACGAGGTCAGGAGATCGAGACCCTCCTGGCTAACACGGTGAAACCCCGTCTCTACTAAAAAATACAAAAAACTAGCTGGGCGAGGTGGCGGGCGCCTGTAGTCCCAGCTACTCGGGAGGCTGAGGCAGGAGAATGGCTTAAACCCGGGAGGCGGAGCTTGCAGTGAGCTGAGAACCGGCCACTGCACTCCAGCCTGGGCGACAGAGCGAGACTCCGTCTCAAAAAAAAAAAAAAGTAACATGATTTTAGTCACCTCTTGCTCTGTCTGCCTTAAATTAGAATTTAAATACCAAAATTAAGTTGTTTTTTTAAAATAATATTATTTGTTAAATAACATCACAGATTAAATCACTTTTTAATTTTTAGCCTCAGAATGTTCAGGTAAATCACATTATCTTAAGTTACTTATGTAATGACCATTTTTGTAATTTTAATTTTTTTTTTTTTTTTTTTTTTGAGATGGAGTCTCACTCTGTTGCCCAGGCTGGAGTGCAGTGGCGCGATCTCGGCTCACTGCAACCTCCTCCTCCCGAGTTCAAGCTTGAAGTGTTTGAACCCGGAGGCAGAAGTTGCAATGAGCTCAGATCACGCCACTGCACTACAGAGTGAGACTCCGTCTCTAAAAACAAACAAAAAACATTTCATCTAGGTGGTTATGTTCATTTTGTTTTTGCTTGCCTGCATTCTCTTTCTGTATTACACGTACATTATCTGTTAAGTTCAAAATAAAATTAAGAATTCATATCTTGAGAAAAGAAGTATATCATTGATAACCCAGGCCTACCAGGCATGTGAAACCTTGTATATATATAGCTAAGTCAACAAAGGAATGTGGTGAGAAAAGAAAGGAACCAATTTAGACCCATCAGCTGTGTTAGGAATATTGAATAACCTACTAACCCAGGCATGCTATTTAGCTCTTTTTTTTTAGGGGTGGGGCAGGCAGAGTGGGAGCAGTGGAACAATGACAGCTCACTGTTACCTGGGCTTATGTGATCGTCCCACTTCAACCTCCCAAGTAGCTGAGACTACAGGTGCATGCCACCACACCTGGCTAATTTGAAAACTTTTTGTTGAGACTCAAAATATTGGGTCTCACTATGTTGCCCAGGCTGGTCTCAAACTCCTGGCCTCAAGAAATCCTCTTGCCCCAGCCTCATCCTCCGAGTAACTGGGATTACAGGCGTGCGCGACCACACCCAGCTAATTTGTTTTATTTTTAGTAGAGACAGGGTTTCGCCATATTGGCCAGGCTGGTCCGGAACTCCCCATCTCAGGTGATCCACCCACCTCGGCCTCCCAAAGTGCTGGGATGACAGGCGTGAGCCACTGCGCCTGGCCGAAAATGTTAACTTCATAAATTTTTTTAGGCATATGAATACATATAACAATTTGGGTGATACAATTAGTTATCTGATTTTTCACTTTATAGCTTGAACATCTTTCCATTTAAATAAATACATCATTATTCAAGGCTACATAGTAAGACTGAAAAATGATATTTAAAAATAACCAGTTATTGGGAATACAGAAGAACCGTACTCAGTCCTCAACTATGGAAACATTATTGACTTAATCATTGGACTTATGCAAGATGGGTAAGCTGACCCGGGGGACGGGAGTTCATTTCCCTACAGACATTCCACTTCCTGGCTACTCAGGCTTTCTTGTCACAAAGCCTGTGCAAGGAAGCTATTGGCCCTGCTCCTGGGCCCAGGAATGCTGCCGCTGCCTTGAATAGCTGTGTGAACAGTCCTTCTATGGGCAACAGGCAGCCCGCCTGGGTACCTGAATGTTTTCTGATTTGGGCCTGTGCTGCCCATGCTCACCCTGAAATTCAGACCAGATGCATTCTTATGGCAAAATGACGTGAAACTTTAAGTAGAAGAGAAAGCCTGCGGTTCTCATTT
Source organism: Rhinopithecus roxellana (assembly GCF_007565055.1). NCBI lineage: Eukaryota > Metazoa > Chordata > Mammalia > Primates > Cercopithecidae > Rhinopithecus > Rhinopithecus roxellana. The sequence goes on from NC_044560.1 coordinate 29,443,048, forward strand.
CAGAGGTGGAATAAAAACAAAATGTCTTCTGGAAAGGCTGCGCGGACCTAGACCTCGCTGGAACCAGGGAATGATAGCCAGCTCCCCTGCGCCTGGCCTGCTCTGGGACCCACGTGGGCGGGCGCCTTCCTCAGGAATGCGTTCTCAAAGGCCCACCGGGTGTAGTGGGGGCTGGAAAATAGCACAAACTCAAGTGTCCTCTGCAAAGCAGCAGTCCTGGTGGTGAAACAGGGGTCTTTTCTAAAACTGAGCAAAGCCTACCTTCCACTGAAGAAAAAATGGCTTCCATGGAAGGGCTCTTTTTTCCCTACAAGTGACATTCAAAGAGGTGCTGTCTCTATGGGAGCTAAAACAAGGGCGATTCCTTCTTTCACCATTCTCCACCACAATACAAGTGAAGGGAGGACTGTGCTGAGTGGCATCATCTCCTAGTTTCAAGGCGGTCTCCCATCTGACTTTGAGCCCTCGCTCTTTATACCCAGTTCCCCTCTCATGGAGTCCGAGCAGCTGCTGCAGGGAGGCCCGGGAGCCCCTCGGGCGGGCAGCCCGGGAGCCAGCAGCTGCGCCGCAGGCTCTGAAACTACAACTGCGCCTGAAGCCGACTAAAGTTAACGCCTGTGTGGTAGAGTCAGAAGCTCCTGCAGGAACACAGGAATGGGGCCGACTACTGGAATCCGGCCCCGAGTCACTTATAAATGCGCCAAGAAAAAAAGTCATCGAAAAACTTTATACGCGTTCTTGCTTTGGTCCAGAATGGTAAAAAGCCTATCCTTTGAGTGTGTCCCGTGATGGGGTTAACTAGCAACCCCTGAAACTAGTGAAACTCAAAAAGCAAAACAAAAAGCCATTGTACCCAGCCGCCCCAGGACCTGGGCCGGCGCCCTTGGGACGTCTGGCGTGAAAGGAGGGGTGGCTTTGGTTTCTGGGCCGAGCTCGCCTCTCCCGGGTTGGGTTCAGCAGCCCGGCCGGGTGGGTCATGGGCAACCCCGGGAGGCCCCCGGTCCCGGCGCACGGCGAGGCCGCCCTCGGAGCTGGCACTTGTCACTCACTGTCCCCCGCCCGGGTGTCAGCTGGAAGACGCGGAAGGGCGGAGGGAGGGAGCGGACGGCGGTGACTCATCCTGTGGAGCCGGGGGCGGGCGCTGCGCGGGTGGCAGGAGAGCCCGCGCTCGCGGGGGGCGGCAGCGCCGGGCACTGAGGAGTTAAGGGGGCGGTGCCGACGTCTCCCCGCCCATCCCGCCCCTCGAGGGCAGCGGCGCTCCGCCCTATTTATAGCAGCGGTGCCGGGCGCGTCGCGTTTCTCCGCAGGCCCCGGCCGCGGCGTCACTGGCAACCTAGCGAAGGTGCTATGGAGCGGCCGGCTCCCCTAGCCGTGCTGCCCTTCTCGGACCCCGCTCACGCCCTGAGCCTGCTGCGCGGCCTGAGCCAGCTCCGCGCCGAGCGCAAGTTCCTGGACGTGACCCTGGAGGCAGCGGGCGGGCGCGACTTCCCGGCGCACCGCGCGGTGCTGGCCGCCGCCAGCCCCTACTTCCGCGCCATGTTCGCGGGGCAGCTGCGCGAGAGCCGCGCCGAGCGGGTGCGCCTGCACGGAGTGCCTCCCGACATGCTGCAGCTGCTGCTGGACTTCAGCTACACGGGCCGCGTGGCGGTAAGCGGCGACAACGCCGAGCCGCTGCTGCGCGCCGCCGACCTGCTGCAGTTCCCGGCCGTGAAGGAGGCGTGCGGCGCCTTCCTGCAGCAGCAGCTCGACCTGGCCAACTGCCTGGACATGCAGGACTTCGCCGAGGCCTTCAGCTGCTCGGGGCTGGCGAGCGCGGCGCAGCGCTTCATCCTGCGCCACGTGGGCGAGCTGGGCGCCGAGCAGCTGGAGCGGCTGCCACTGGCGCGCCTGCTGCGCTACCTGCGGGACGACGGGCTGTGTGTGCCCAAGGAGGAGGCCGCCTACCAGCTGGCGCTACGCTGGGTCCGCGCTGACCCGCCGCGCCGCGCCGCCCACTGGCCGCAGCTGCTGGAGGCCGTGCGCCTGCCCTTCGTGCGCCGCTTCTACCTGCTGGCGCACGTCGAGGCCGAGCCGCTGGTGGCGCGCTGCCCACCCTGCCTGCGCCTGCTGCGCGAGGCGCGCGACTTCCAGGCGGCGCGCTACGACCGCCACGACCGCGGGCCCTGCCCCCGAATGCGTCCTCGCCCCTCCACCGGTCTCGCCGAGATCCTCGTGCTCGTGGGTGGCTGCGACCAGGACTGTGACGAGCTGGTCACTGTCGACTGCTACAACCCGCAGACGGGCCAGTGGCGCTACCTGGCCGAGTTCCCAGACCACCTGGGCGGGGGCTACAGCATCGTGGCGCTGGGCAATGACATCTACGTGACGGGTGAGTGAGCCAGGGGCTGGCTAGGCTCTCTGGGGTTAAGCCCCGCCAGTACGGGAGCCCAGCTACTCGCGGGGGAAACGCACAGAGCCTGGAATCCTAGGGCAGCACCTGAGTCCATGCTGGGGCCCTGGTGACTACATTTATCTGGGCTATACTTTCAACCTTGAAGAAGGGCCCCTTGTGTGAGCCGGGACAAGTAGCTGCTTGTGGGTCTCTGTGTCCCGTGCGGCCGGGGCTGCCAGGCTGAGCCAACTCCGTGCCCCGGAGGTGCCTCCCCACTTGGCTGGAAGATACTGGGGCATTCACCCCGCACAATGGGTGCTTTCTTTTTCTGCTTAAGGAATCCAGGGACAGGCAGGAGGCCGACGCCCGGTGAGGCATCTGTTCCCCACAAGCCGGGGAATTTCTCTCTCCCTGGTGAGCCACACCGGGCCCCCTGACTCACTCTTTGTCACCGGTGACAAAGTTCCCTTGGGCTTGCACCTAGGCTCTGTGCTCTGGTCACATGGTGTTTAGGCTGAACTCCCCGGAGACGGTAAACATGGTCACATGTTAAGAGGTTTCTTCCAGTTACTTGGCCCAAACCCCAAAACACTGCCGAGTCATGGTAGGCGGGTCCCAATCCGCCTGAGTTTGGGCTTCTACAGTTTTTATTAAAGATAAATCCCAGTTCAAACCCGAGGCTACCTCCTTTGCTGGGGTGAGGAAGGGCGGTCTCAGTGACTGCTATATAAGGAAAGAACCCACCAGGCAGGCATGTGAGGCGGTTATCAGGCAAGGAGGTGGGGACTGGGATGTCACAGCTGCCGTGCCCAGCCCTGCTTGTTCGCGAGAGAGCCCACTCTGGGACGTGCTCCGAGTTCCCGTGGGGCTCTGAGGTGTCAGGGGACAGTTGCTGGGCTCTGTTGCCACAGCTTCCTTAGCCTGCAGCTCTGAGTCCAGCCTCTACTGGATTCTGCCGGAATCTGTGCCTCTTTTCAATCCGAGGTTGTCCCCAAGTTGATTGGGGACTGTGTCCCTCCCCTCTCCCCAAAGTCTGACTAGTGGCTTTGAGCAGAGAATTCCTTCCCAGAACTGGTGAGACTGGCCCCAGCTTTCTGCACACCCTTCCATAAATGTCCCAGCAGAGCAGTTAATCCTTCGGGTTTAGGCAGGTGGCTGGGTCATTCCTTTCAGCTGCCTTTCACACAGCTCCATGGAAGAGAGTAGGCCGGCAGAGCTCACTTCCTAAGAACAAGAACTTGCTCTTCTCGCTTTAGCGCTCAGGGCTGTGAAACAGAATGTCCTGTATGCTGTGTCCTGTGGCGCCAGCCTGGGAGGCCAAGGGGTACACCCCCAGGATGCTTGGGTTCCCTTCATGTCCTGGGGTTTCTAATAGACCTGGTGTAATTTATGATTACAGCCAGTACTACTTTTTATTTTTAGCTTTTTATTGAAGTTAAAAATACAGGGCCGGGCGCAGTGGCTCTTTGTAATTCCAGCACTTTGGGAGATCAAGGTGGGTGGATCTCTTCAGCTCAGGAGTTCAAGACCAGCCTGGGCAACATGGCGAAACCCCATCTGTACAAAAAACATAAAAATTAGCCGGGTGTGGCGGCGCTTCCCTGTTGTCCCAGCTACTCGGGAGGCTGAGGTGGGAGGATTGCTTGATCCCAGGAGGTGGAGATTGCAGTAAGCTGAGATCATGCCACTGCACTCCAGCCTGGGTGACAGGCAAGACTCTCTCTCAAAAGTTAATAATAATAATACAGGTAGAAGAGTATGTATGTACATGTGTGTGTATATGTGTGTGTGTGTATATATATATATACGTATATAAAATGCTTACACAGCTTAATGGATTTTTCTAAACCAAACACAGCTTTGTAACCTGCACCAGAATCAAGTGGCCTCGCAGTGTAGTGTTAGGTCTCTTGCTTACAGCAGGAAGTGGGTTTCCGCTCATCTTGTCCTGACAGAACCTTGCTTAGAGGGTGCCCAGGAAGCCTAGGAGTTAGTGAGCAAGTCCCTGTGCACCCTACTGACAAGCTCTGTGGCTCCCCAGGAGAACTGTCCCAAGGCCCAGGGCTTTGGTCTGCTGATGTGTATGCATGGCTGTGGGGCGGTGTCGAGAGGAGGCTGCTGGATTCTTCACCATGGCACCCAAGACCTTTGTTTGGTAGAGGCTTGGTGGCAGTCATCTTGCTGGGCAGTGGTCAGCGTGTGCTTTGCCTTAGCCACAGCATGGGGCCTGGGCCTTGGGGAGAGGATGTGTGTCAGGGTGAAGCCCAGTGATGTTAATTCCTCCCAAGAGAGAGGCCCTCGCTGAAGTTTGGGAGGGTGCAGTTGGGTGACTCACCTCGAGTGGGCTGACCATCTGTCCATCATGCGTCCTGGCAGGTGGGTCCGATGGCTCCCGGCTCTATGACTGCGTGTGGAGGTACAACTCGAGCGTGAACGAGTGGGCAGAGGTGGCACCCATGCTGAAGGCCCGCGAATACCACAGCTCCTCTGTGCTGGACGGACTGCTGTATGTGGTAGCCGCCGACAGCACTGAGCGCTATGATCACACCACCGACTCCTGGGAGGCCCTGCAGCCCATGACCTACCCCATGGACAACTGCTCCACCACCGCCTGCCGTGGCCGGCTCTATGCCATCGGCTCCCTGGCCGGCAAGGAGACCATGGTGATGCAGTGCTACGACCCGGACACCGACTTGTGGTCGCTGGTGGATTGCGGCCAGCTCCCGCCCTGGTCCTTCGCCCCCAAGACTGTGACTCTAAATGGACTCATGTACTTTGTCAGGTGAGTTCCAGGTGCCGAGCCCTACTGTGTGTTTGGCGGCTCTTACCAGGCCCTGTGCTGAGCACATCATGACTGTTCTCCCTTTCTACAGATGAGAAACTGAGGCCTAGCTGGGGTCAGAGGCTGGGTCTGGCTCTTTTTGTTTTTGTTTTTGATTTGTTTTGTTTTGTTTTCCAGACAGAGTCTAGCTCTGTCGCTCAGGCTGGAGTGCAGTGGCGCCATCTCGGCTCACTACAAGCTCCGCCTCCCGGGTTCTTGGCATTCTCCTGCCTCAGCCTCCAGAGTAGCTGGGACTACAGGCGCCCCCCACCACGCCCGGCTAATTTTTTTGTATCTTTAGTAGAGATGGGGTTTCACTATGTTAGCCAGGATGGTTTCGATCTCCTGACCTCGTAATCAGTACGCCTCAGCCTCCTAAAGTACTGGGATTACAGGCATGAGCCACCGCGCCCAGCCTTTTTTTTTTTTTTTTTTTTTTTTTTTTTTTTTTTGAGACGAGAGTTTCGCTTTTGTTGCCCAAGCTGGAGTACAGTGGCGCAATCTTGGCTCACTGCAACCTCTGCCTCCCGGGTTCAAGCCATTCTCCTGCCTCAGCCTGCCAAGTAGCTGGGATTATAGGTATGCACCACCACACCCGGCTAATTTTTGTATTTTTAGTAGAGACAGAGTTTCTCCATGTTGGTCAGGCTGGTCTAGAACTTCTGACCTCATATGATCCGCCTGCCTCAGCCTCCTAAAGTGCAGGGATTATAGGCATGAGCCACAGCTCCTGGCTTTGTTTTTTTCTTGGAAATGAAACAATTTTTTTTTTTTTTTTTTTAAGACAGAGTCTCGCTCTGTCGCCAGGCTGGAGTGCAGTGGTGCAGTCGTGGCCCACTGCAGCCTCGACCTCCTGGGCTCAAGCAGTCCTCCCACCTCAGCCTCCCAGGTAGCTGGGACCGCAGACATGCGCCACCACACCTGGCTAAGTTTTTGTAGAGACAGCGTCTCGCTGTATTGCCCAGGCTGGTCTCAAAATTCCTGGCCTCAAATGATCCTCCCGCATTTCCCGCCTCCCAGAGTGCGGGGATTGTAGGCGTGAGCCCCACATCCAGCCAGGCCGGGTGTTTCGGAGCCCAGACTGCTTGTTCCATTCCTTTGGGTGTAAGGAAAACCCCAGGCTTTCTTTTAAGGGATTTCACGGGTGGTGGAGTTGGGCTTTTCTAGCAAGAGCAGGCTGTAGCCTGGGCAGCACGGAGCAGAGACAGGCAGCCTGTGGGTCATCATGTGTCTCCTGGCCTTGATGACCTCTCTGGTCACAGCCAAATGCTGCCTCTGACTGGTTGGTGGGCATCAATGATGGCACGGGGCAGACCCTGCCTGCTTTCCTCTGCTGCTTGTTCACACATCCTGCTGCTCCCTCCCAGCCTAGAGCCTGCCTGAAGCTCTGGGTCCAGGTGGGCAGGGGAGGAACTGAATGACAGTCCCCACTGTGCCCTTTTGGTCTGGGGCTTTGCATGAGGAGCTTGGGGGATATGAGCTCCCTGCTCCTCGGCCTCCTGCCTCATACTGCCAGAGCCGCCCTGACCTTGGCGTATGCCCCACCGTCCCCCCAGACAGGAGGCTCCTTACCAGGCTTTTGGAGTGACCACCAAGAAGAACAGGGGTGGCATTTCTTCTCATGCAAGTAGCTGGGCACCACCATGTGCCCAGAACCAATGGTCTTGCTCTGAGAAAGCCCTGAAATCTCAGCCAGCTCTGGTCCCATTATGAAACATCATCTGACCCTTTGCCCAGCTCTCCCTCCCTCAAGTTGTGAAGGTGTCTTCAAAGAGGGGGTGGAGATGGCTATAAATATAACTTATCAGAGCGCCAGAGCCTTCCTTTCAGCCTCTAGGCAGTGGTTCCAGGCCCTGTGCCTTTGAGAGTCCTCCTCCCCTCCCCCATCTGTCCCCAGGGAGGTCTACCTGCTGGGTTAACCTTCCCACAGGGAAGCATGAGGGTCTGCCTCCCACCATCCCCCCACCCCACCCACTGCTAGCCTTTACAGGGGTTTCCTAAGCCACCTGCGCATGTGGGAGGAAGCAGTGCTCTGGAAAGGCTGCATCCGTTCATCTTACTAATGTGACCTGTGTCAGAGGACAGAGGAGGGGCGCCCAGGCTCAGCCTGAGTGGAGGCTGCTTGAGCCCGAAAGAGAAGGCTAGGCATGCAGGGACCCTGCCTCTCACTTTGGGATCAAGACCCTTCAACTTCATCTGGTCCCCCCAGGGTATTTGGCCCAGTGTCACCTTGTCTGTGCACTTTGACTCTTCAAGAGCCACATAACCCTCTGCCCAGAACACCACCTGTCTTTGGGCAGCTTGTGCCTAGGATGTGCCATTTTCAGGGAGGCCACAGCCTCAGCCATTGTCCATGTGACCCACAAATGACCTGGGCCTCCCTCCCCTTGGTTCTGGTACAAGATGGCTCCTTGGCTGGGGTGTAATAGCGCCCTCTGGGAATGCTGGCGAGCTCTGTCCAACCTCTGGGCTGTGGTTTGCAAGTCTCTGCTGGGGAAAGAGAAGGCAGCCTAGCAGGTTCCAGTGTTTAATCATCACCACCACCACCACCACTATAGGGCCCCCAAACTGAGGGTGGCTTTGACATTTTGAAATGATTGGAGGCAAGAAATCAAGACAAGAATAACATTTCAAGTTAGACGAGATGTAAATGTCTGTCCATGGATAAAGTTTTCTTGGCTCACAGCCAGCCTTGTGTCTATGCGTTGTCTGGCTGGTTTTGTGCGGCAGTGGCAGGTTCACAACTACTATTATTTGTCTTGTAGTATCTTTGCATTTCTTTTTTTTTTTGTTTTTGCGACGCAGTCTCACTGTCACCCAGGCTGTAGTGCAATGGCACACTCTTGACTCACTGCAATCTCCGCCTCCCAGGTTCAAGCAATTCTCCTGCCTCAGCTACCTGGGTTCAAGCGATTTTCCTGCCTCAGCCTCCCGAGCAGCTGGTATTACAGGCACACGCCACCACACCTGGCTCATTTTTGTATTTTTAGTAGAGATGGGGTTTCACCATGTTGGCCAGGCTGGTCTCGAACTCCTGACCTCAGGCACTCCACCCGCCTCAGCCTCCCAAAGGGCTGCATTGCAGGCGTGAGCCACAGTGCCTGGCCTGTATCTTGGCTTTTCAAGGCTGTGCCTTTGAGCCTTTTACTCTGGGGATATAAAGGGTGTCAGATGAAGTTGAAGGGTCTTGACCCCAAAGTGAGAGGCACTTGAATATGGTAGTGAACAGGACAGGATCGGGGCTCACGGTGATATTGGGGACAGTGGCAAGGAGTGGTCCAGGGCACGTGAGGATGTACAGTGGAGCAAGGAGCCTTTTTTAAGATCTGAAGGGAGCTGCTGTAGCCTTGGGGGGTGGGGGACAGCCACCTTGGTACTGGGTGATGGGGAGGCACTGAGTGGGCTTCAAGTACTCAGAAGTCTGATCTTCAGGTTTGGGAGTGAGGATTCTGGCCCTGGAGGCCTGGCCGAGTGGGCACAGGGGGCTGAAATTGGCTCCTGAGAGCTGGGGATGAAGCCTACCTTGCAAGGGTGCTGCTGGATGGCATCAGAAAGATCCAGGTCACTGGAGGAGTCAGTGACTCAGGGGAGGACTCCACTCCAGAGCTGCACACCTGAGGGCACTTCCTCCTGGCTCTGAGCAGTCGTCCTCCTGCTGCCCCCTCCACAGGGACGACTCCGCCGAGGTGGACGTGTACAACCCGACGAAGAACGAATGGGACAAGATCCCGTCCATGAATCAGGTAAATGCAGGCGGGCCAGCGTTGGAAGCACAGGCTGGTCCTGATTTTGCAACCCCAGTGTCATGATGAGTGTTTGGGATCCACAGCCATGATGGGTGGGTCTCATTTCAGTTAATAGAAGGCTGCTCTTATCCTCATTCTGCACTTGAGGCTCACTCCCTGAGACATAGACGTTCAGTAATATCCCAGGATGACACAGCTTAGCACGCATTTGAGCAGTGTTTGCTGAGTATCTACTGTAAGCCAGAGAGCAGAAGGAAGTGAGGGAGCAAGGCATGCAGTCATCTGGAGTCACCTGTTCCAGAGAGGGACAGCAGGTACAGAGGCCCTGCACCAGGGTACCCTGGTGTGTTCTTGGGTACACCAGCAGCCAGTGCGGCCAGAGCAGTGTCAGCATGAGGTCTGTGACCTACCTTTTTTATTTTTATTTATTTATTTTTGAGGCAGAGTCTGTGTCACCCAGGCTGGAGTGCAGTGGCTCAATTTTGGCTCACTGCAAGCTCCGCCTCCCAGGTTCACGCCATTCTCCTGCCCCAGCCTCCCGAGTAGGTGGGTCTATGGGCGCCCATGACTGCGCCCAGCTAATTTTTTGTATTTTTAGTTGAGATGGGGTTTCACCGTGTTAATCAGGATGGTCTTGATCTTCTGACCTCGTGATCCCCCCGCCTCAGCCTCCCAAAGTGCTGGGATTATGACCTTTTTTATTTTTGAGACAGGGTCTTGCTCTGTCACCCAGGCTGGAGTGCAGTGGTGCAATCATGGCTCACCGCAGCCTCTACCTCCTGGACTCAGGCAGTCCTCCCACTGCACCTTGAATAGCTGAGACTACAGGCGTGTGCCACCACACCCAGTTATTTTATTTTTTTTCTCATATGTAGATACTAAAGAATATTCTTAAAATTTTTGTAGAGGCAGGGTCTTGCTGTGTTACCCAGGCTGGTCTCAAACTCCTGGCCTCAAGTGACCCTCCTGTCTCAGCCTCCCAAAGTGCTGGGATTACAGGCGTGAACCACCATGCCCAGCTGGTTCCTGAGGAACTCACTGGGAATACTGCTTTTTTCTTTTTTTTTTTTTCTTTTGAGACAGAGTCTCGCTCTGTCGCTCAGGCTGGGGTGCAGTGGCGCGATCTCGGCTCACTGCAAGCTCCATCTCCCAGGTTCCCACCGTTCTCCTACCTCAACCTCCCGAGTAGCTGGGACTACAGGCGCCCACCACCACGCCCAGCTAATTTTGTTTTTGTATTTTTAGTAGAGAGGGGATTTCACTGTGTTAGCCAGATGGTCTGGATCTCCTGACCTTTTGATCCCACCCGGCTCAGCCTCCCAAAGTGCTGGGATTACAGGCGTGAGCCACCATGCCCAGCCCACTGTGGGAATACTTCTATTAAGCACCTACTGTGTGTTCTGAATAGGACAGCCAGGGTCCACTCCTTCTCTCTGGGCTTGTTGAGAAGAGGGGTGCCCTACCTGACAGTGTGATGGGACGGGGAGGCCTCAATTGCCATTTGGCCATGTGAGCAATCTCAGTCCAAGGTACACATTATACTGCCTACAGCCTTCTTTCCTCTGTCTTTTAACATTTCCAAACCCACACTCTGTGATATCTAGCCTCACAGCTTACACCGCAGCTTAATGTCCTTGCAGTTAAGATACCCAGCTTTCTGTTTTCCCCACAGTAAGCTGCACATAGTCATAGCGAATTTGGGAAAGATGGAAGGAATCATCCAGCCTTGTGGTTCAGAGCCCAGCTCTGCCAGAGTCAGCCATGCAAGCCTCAGTTTTCCCATCTGTAACATGGGGAGAAGAGCACTGCCAGCCCAGAGGGCCACTGCAGAGATTCTGAGAGAGAACCTAGGAAGCACTGCTCAGCACCACCTGCACACGGGGAGGCCTGGCGCTGCAGCGGGCACCCTCATCACCATAGGGAAGGCCCAGCTGCCCCCGGGGAGGCCTGTTCTCCTAGGCAGGGTGTGGGAAAGGAGTTGGCCTCTGCTGCTTTCTGGGAGAGCCAAGGCCACCCCATGGGGTGCTGACAGGGAAGCCTTGTCTCCAGTGGTTCCCCAGGTGGGGACTTGCCCTACCCCCTCCTCTGACCTCCACTCACTCATCCCTTTGACCCACAGGTGCACGTTGGGGGCAGCCTGGCCGTCCTTGGGGGAAAGCTGTACGTCTCTGGGGGATATGACAATACATTTGAACTCTCGGACGTGGTAGAGGCCTATGACCCAGAGACTCGCGCATGGAGCGTGGTGGGGCGGCTCCCAGAACCCACCTTCTGGCATGGCAGCGTCAGCATCTTCCGCCAGTTCATGCCCCAGAGCTTCTCAGGTGGGCGCGGCTTCGAGTTGGACAGTGGCAGCAATGACATGGACCCGGGCCGACCCCGGCCGCCGCGGGACCCTGACGAGCTGCACTAGCCCCGGTCTGGCCCTGCATGGGCCTTGGTGCAGGTAACTGGCACCTCTGCGGGGCACTGCCCCACTCCTTTGTGCACGAGGACAGGTTGGGCTCACAGGAGGAGCACAGGCTCTTGGGTGGCCGAGCAAGCCCAGGATCCATTACCTGGAAAGTTTCTGTGCCTTGAGAGCCTAAATCTGAGGCCATCGGGAACGCCCTTTCCGCAGTTGAGAAAGAGCTACCTTCCTGCTGGCACATGTTTCTGGGTCTTGGAGGTCACCCCCACCCTGCGGATCACAGCTCACCCACGAGGCGCACACCCCTCCTGCTGCTGTCATCCGCACCTACTTGCTCCCACGTTGGGAGAGGAGGACAACTTGGGAGGGATGCGTGAAGGGAGGAGGGGCCCTCCCATGAGGCTGAGGATGGCCTGAACCTGGAGCAGCAGACCAGGCACCAGGCAGAGGCTGAAGTGGGGTCCCAAATTCCACATCCAGAGGTGTGGGGAGCCTGCCTCCCTAGCTCCTGGCCCCTGCCAAGGGCTTACATCAAAACACCGCGGAGTGCGGGTCTCCAGAGGCTGCACCCAGGACAGTGGGACATGAGCAGGGGTGTGGGCTGGGAGGGTGAAGAGGATGTGGCCATATCAGATGCTGGACCTCCCCAGCCATAGCCCCCCGCTCCCGCCCCGACTGGCTGTTGTGTCCTCACCTCTCACCCTATCCTTCACCGGCCTGGGACAGAAGCCCAGGGGAGGTTTCAGCGCTCCTGAAAGGTCATAGCTCCTTCCCAGGAGGCGGCCATTGACACCCAGCCAAGCAGACAGCTGCGGCTGCCCGAGCCCTTGCTGGACCTGCGCATGAAGAGTCCCACCACTTCCAAAGGAAGTCCTGGGTAGGAGGTGGCCTTGGTGGTTGGTTCCAAAGTGGAAAATGCTTGCAGTGTGACCTTAGAAGAAGAAGTGGGAAGAAGAGGAAGCTCTACAGGGTCAGCTTTGTTCCATTTTTCGAGTCTAGAAAGTCCTGTTGCCAAAGCTTTCTGCAGGAGCTCCTGGGCGAATGCCGCAGCTTGGCGGCCCCTGGTTTTCTTAGAAATGGTCAGTTTCCCCTCAAAGTACCCAAAGTAGCCTTGGCTTGAGTTTTTGTCCTTGCCTCCCTTTTCAGAGAAGAGGGCGTTTAGACTGCATCTTCCTCGTTAAAGAAAATTAAAGCAAATGTGTGTTGCCTTTTCTAGTGAACTAACTTGTAGAGAAGTTCTCAGCAGGAAGACAGTCTTAGCACTGTCACTTAGCAGATTGCACTTAAGACCCTTGTGCTGGCCAGATGGCATGGCTGGTTGCCTTAATATGTCCCCTAGGAAGGGCTAGGGGACACCTGACAGGGCTGCCTGGCCTCTCCCTCGTGCTCTTGAAGAGCCCAGTCCGTACACTGTGGATGTCATTGCTGTCGGGTTAGAAAGTCTTGTCCTAGAACGCCCTGGCTGGTGTGGTTACAGTTCGTGGCGGCTCTTCTCCCTTGAGTCATGGTCATCTCCCAGCACCTGCTGTGTACCAGGTGCTGGTCGGAAGGCTGAGGATGGGGTCCCAACACTGTCCAGGCCTGCTGGGACCTGGCTGGGAGTCCTGTGGGCAGCGTGGAACATGCAGCTGGGCTTCCTGTGACCAGGCGCCCTCTGGCACGGTTGCTTGCCCTGTGCCCTGGGCCTTTTCCTGCCTTCGTCCTTCCTCTGCTCCCTTGGGGCTACCCCTTGGCCTCTCCTGGTCTGTGCAAACTCCCTCAGGGAGCTTCCCTGCCCTGGAGCACTCACTTAACTTCCTAGGGGGCTGCTGAGCCCATCCAGAGGTTGTTGGAGCTCAGTGGGGCAGCTTGTCTCCCTTGGCAGCAGGGGCATAAGGGCTGGGTTTGGCCATACAAGGTTGGCTATGCCCTCAATCCCTGACTGTCCCAGGCACTGAGCTCAGCACCCAAGGAAGGACATGCTGTCCAGACTATGTGATGACTGCCAGCACAGGGCATCTCGGGCAGGCTGGGCTGTGAGGCCTTGCCTCTGTGGAAGAGAACTCTGGGTTCCTGTTTTCTCACTCACTCTTTGCGGCTTTGCTGTGATTGGCAGCTGCCATACTCCAGGCCTGTGGTGGCCACTCAGACCGGCTGTGGTGCGAGCCAGTGCAGGAGAGCTGGGTTTGGGATTGTGCCCTTTCCTGTGTCTGTCCTCTGGACCTGCCCAGGTCTCCACCATCAGGACCCCGTCTTTGGGTTTAGAAGACCAAGTATGGGGAAGAGCAGGCACCAGCCTCTGCAGCAATGGATCCCTCTAGCCTGTGGACACCAGCTGGGGGATCCAAGGTCAGGCCCTCTCCTTTCCCCAGCTCCCCTCTGCTGTGGGTTCTGGGCTCTCATGTCCCCACCACTTAAGGATGTCTTCACACTGACTTCAGGACAGATGCTGGGAAGCCTGGGCATGGCCACGTGTTATGTGTACAGAATTTTGTCTACAGCACAAATTAAGTTATGTAAACACAGTGACTGGTATTTAATGCTGATCTACTATAAGGTATTCTATATTTATACGACTTTAGAGACGCGTATGTAATAAAGGACGCCCTCCCTGCAGTGTCCACAGGGTCGGGCAAGTTGACATATTAATTTTTGTCTATTCTGTAGGCTTCCATGTCCAGAATCCTGCTTAAGGTTTTGGGGTACCTTCAGTACTTTTTGCAATAAAAGTATTTCCTATCCATTTGGGGTCACTGCCTTTGTCCTCCTGCTACTGTCTTCTGGGACTCCTTTGGGCTGAGGCCAGATGTCGGGGGAATAGGCAGCATGGAGTCCAGGGCTCACACTGAGGGTCTTCAAAAGCCTTCCAGGCCCTTTCTCATCTCAGATTGCAGCAAGAGATGAAGCACTGGAAAAGACATGCCCGAGAGGCAGGGTGTGGTGGCTCACACCTGAGATCCCAGTGCTTTGGGAGGCCGAGAAGGGAGGATCACTTGAGCCCAGGGGTTCAAGACCACCCTGGGCAATACAGGAAGACCTTGTCTCCATTTAAAGAGAGGAGAGGCTTGAAAAGTAAATGCTGTGGCGTGGATGATGCCCGGGAAACCTGCCTGCTCCAAGGCTGGTCTCTGCCTGTTTGTCCTCTACCCGGGCCCAGCTGCCACAGCCCTTCCTGAGGTTGCAGTACATACAGGTGGTGGTGAGACTCCCATCTGCAATGGGATGGCCTTTGGACCTGGGGAGGTGGAGCCCTTCAAATACGGTCCCAAACCAGGCTATGAATCCACAAAATCTGTCTGGCTCAGGATGTTTTTCACATCTGCAGAGTCCGTCTGAACCTGAGGGAGAGGCCAGTGTCTTGGCTGGGAAGGGGAGCAGTGTTGAGACCACAGTTTTGTTTTGTTTTGTTTAAGACAGGGTCTCATTCTGTTGCCTAGGTAGAATACAGTGGTGCAATCTCGGCTCACTGTATCCTTCACCTCCTAGGTTCAAGGGATTCCCGTGCCTCAGCCTCCCGATGCGCCACCACACCCAGCAATTTTGTTATTTTTAGTAGAGAAATGAAACTCAGTAACTTGCCCAGGGCCAACTTAGGAAGAAATTTAAACATAAGCAATCTGCTCTAGGCCCACATGCATTTGCTCCTTGACACACGTACCCCACAGCTGTAGAACGTGGGGACCAAAGCCTCCTGGACACACAGACCAGGCT
This sequence comes from Rhinopithecus roxellana, assembly GCF_007565055.1. Classification (NCBI taxonomy): domain Eukaryota; kingdom Metazoa; phylum Chordata; class Mammalia; order Primates; family Cercopithecidae; genus Rhinopithecus; species Rhinopithecus roxellana. The sequence goes on from NC_044560.1 coordinate 29,458,086, forward strand.
GCTCTTGAGGGAAGGGCCCCAGCCTCCTCAGGCCCCCAGGCGTGCTTAGCTACACTAACTGGGCCCAATCCTTGATTCTGCCCAACAAGGCCAGCCCCATGGGTCCTGACCACTCTACTGAACTCCAGAAGCTTAGTAATTAATTCTATCCCCAGAAGCTGGCACCACCTCAGCTCTAAATGAGGAATACTAGTGCTCTATCTAGACCCCACTGTAAAATCTTGCAATAACAAGGAACATAATATAGATGTGGAGAGCAGCCAAGGCCAGAGGTTTGGTCCCCAAAGGAACCCCATCCAAGCCTCACTCAGCTGAGGTTTCCTGACAGGAGGGAAAGCTGCCAGCTGAGCTGAGGCCCACACAGGACCAGGCAGGACACCACTCTGTCCTGAGGGCATGGGTGGGAAGGCAGCACTTCCCCGACTCCAGGACACTGGAGAAGAGACTGTCAGGCTGAAATACGTGAGTCCAAAGCCACATGGTTTATTGGGTGGGGCCAAGTGGGCTCTGGCGGCCAAAGTGGGCTATGTGTCACAGTCCTCGGGGACAGCAGCTGTGATGATGAGGGAGGGCTCCAAGACACCTGGGCTGGTGAAGCTCTCCTCTGCACACAGTCTCTGGCCTGGGAGCTGGGAGGCCAGGCCGCCCTGGGCCAGGGACTCCACAATGACCTCCGCTGAGCCCACCTCCAGCTCCGCAGGCGGCTGCAGTGCCACCACCACCATCTTCTCGTCCTCGATGATCAGGTTGCGGAGCTTGCGCTGCCGCGGGTTGTAGTTCTCCACCCGGTCGTGGATTTCCATGTGCCTCCGCAGGTGGGCCTGGCGGGGAAGAAGAGCTCAGGACTTCAGGGGATCCTGGGGGAGGGGAAGGGGCCCGGGGCCTGGCCTACCTGCCGGGTAAACTTGTAGCCGCACTCGGTGCACTCGAACTTCCTCACCCCCTTATGTCGTCTGACATGCACACGCAGTTGCTCCACGGCTGCAGGAGGGAGGAGAACACGGAGGGGATTGTGCAGGAGCCCCGGGCCCCGGGACCCTAAAGGAAGCCCAGCAGGAGGTCGGGACAGGCAGCAAGGGAGGGGACCAAGCCATGGGCAGGGGGTTCTTTCTGCAGTACGCGGGGCCAGTGGTTGAAAAGTGCTGCACAGGCCCTGCCAGGCTCTCCAGTGCCACCCAAGGTCACTACTGCACAGGACACCCCTGCCTTCGAAGCAGGTCCACTCTCAACTCTACCGTGTGGGGCACAAGAGAGGTTCACTGGCAAGAAAGGAGCGTTTCCTCCTCAGAGACCCTCCAACTCAGATGAGCAGGAAAAGGCTCTCCCAGGGTCGCCCAGGTACCTTTGAAGGTCTTGCCGCAGATCTGGCAGAAGTGGGGCCGGCCCTCCTGATGGCGGCTGGCCACATGCCTCAGGAGGGGCCCCTTCTCAGTGAAGCGCTGTTCACAGAACTCGCAACTGAAGGGCCTTTCCCCGGTGTGAGTGCGGTTGTGCTTGTCCAGGCTGGCTGCAGGTACAAGGCAAGAGCTCAGCCTGGGGCCTTGGCCTCGGGATGGGGATGGGGAGGGGAGGGGCGGGGCGTACCTCACCTTGGGTTCGGAAGGTCTTGCCACAGAGGTGGCACTGGAAGGGCTTCTCGCCCGTGTGTGTGCGCAGGTGCATGTTGAGATTGGCCTTTTGGGTGAAGGCGTGGCTGCAGAACTCACACACGTGTGGCCTCTCATTCCTGTTAGGGTGGGAACATAGGGCAGAGGCCATCACCAAGGGAAGTGACCCCCTTTGCTCTGCTACAGCTAGGAGCATGGCTGGTGGAAAGAGGGCTTGGGCAGTGTTAGGAAAGGGGCACCACCTCCACCCCAGAGCAGGACAATCTATGAGCAGGGAATCACAAGAAACTAAGGAAGCTCAGAATCTGCCCCGGGGGCACAGAGGCTTGTCTGAGCCTGAAACAAGTGCCCCCAGCCCCTCTGCCTGGCACAGCTGCTTGCCCTTCGGGTCCCACTACCCCAGAAAGGCTGTAGGCACTAGATTCAGGGTGGAGGCCGAGGGCACACTCATCTGTGTAAAAGTCAGCAAACTGTCTTCCCTGCCGGTGCAAGCCTGGGCTGGCAGCAGGACTGGGCCCCAGGAGTGAACAGGCGACACACACCTGTGCTTGGCCTTGATGTGCATCTGCAGGCCATTCCGGCTGGAGGCCCGGTGCCCACACTCCTCACACACAAACAGCTTCTCACCACGGTGCTTGAAAGCTTCATGCAGCTGCAGCTCTGTCCGAGACAGGAAGCACTTGGCACAGGTGGGGCACTGCAGGCAGACCAGGCAGGCAGAGGGAGGGACCAGGGCCAGGGTGAGAGTAGGGAAGGGCTGCCTGAGAGACCCACAAGCCCCCTCCCCCTGAACAACAGAAAGCACACGGCTGGCTGCCCACTCTGGGCACAGCTCACTCTTGCTCATGCCAGCATCAAAACATGCCCAGCCCTGCCTGTCACTTACTGCATGGGGCTTTGGGGCTCCATGCAGCTTGATCATGTGGCTCTGCAAGTCCTTCTTCTGCATGAACTGCTGGGAGCAGGAGGAACACTGAAAAAGAGGCCCACAGTCATCTCCAGGGCAGCCTGCACCCATGAAACCCTGCCACCCACCCCTGGACTGTAGGGCGGGAATAGGAGGCCCCAGTGAGATGATACTGGGAGGACCCTGATCTGGTGTGAAGGATGGCGCAAGGAAGGGCCCTCAGAGCTCAGCTGCCCAGAGGATGCCAAGCCTGTCCTCCATGGAAAGAAACAAGGGCCTAATAAGGACCCTGGAGGTGAGGCTGCAGCCAGCAATCCTGTCCAGATAAGGGGGCACTGGACAGGCAGGGAAGGCAGGCTCCCTGACAGCTACTGTGAGGGAGGTGCCTGATAGCACCCCACGTAAAAGGCTCAGCAGGAGGGATCCTGGGGCTACCCACCCCTGGCCCTGGAGACAGGCCAAGCCTGACCTTGTAGGGCATCTCCCCCGTGTGAGACACCATGTGCACCCGCAGCTCCATCCTCCGGCGGAATGTCTCCTGGCACACGGAGCACGTGAAGACCTGGCAGTGTGAGGGGCAAGCAGGGCCGGCATCAGCGGGGGCCTCTGCCTGTGACAGCAGCCTCTGCCCGGGCTTCCGCTTGCTGCTGGGAAGAGTCTGTCTGGGCAGGGGGGGATGCTAGGGTAGGAGAGGGCAACAGGTAACCTGCCTGGCCTGACCGTCACTGAGTGCTGCAAGCCCACCGCACACCAGGCCCTTCTCAAGCCCAGACAGACTGGGGGCAGGGTCCGAGTGGCCTCACCCACAGTCCCTGGCCCCAGTGGCTGCTGACAGGCCTCTAGAAAGAGTAGGTCTGGGTTTCAGCGGGCCCTGACACAGAAGCCAGCAGTGGGGTTGCTGGGGGTGGCCAGGGGGCCTTTTCCTGCTGCCATTCCCTGTAGAGGCTCCCCTTCTCCAAAGCCCAAGGTGGAGGTGGGCAAGGGGCCTAGAAAGGCCAACCCCAAATGCCTCCCACAGAGTCCCTCCTATGCCTGTCCCTTCCGCCCTCAGGACCTGTGTCCCCACCTGTACCAGGGCATGGACCTGATGACATCCAAGGACCCCACAGCTTTCCTGAGTTTACAGTACCCCTCTCAGACAGTCTCCTGGGGCCCTTCCCGGATGGCAGGAAGACAGGGAGGCCAGTGTGCCCTGCCCACAAGTACCTGGGCCAGCTCCCAAGTACCTGTTCCGAGCGATTCATGCAATTCCGGGCTTCATGCTCCAGGAGGTTCTCCTTCCGAAAGTAACACTTCCCACACTTGGGACACTCAAAGGGTTTCTCCCCAGTATGTTTCCTGCCAGGAGAAGCCACAGGGGTGGGGTGGCTGAGAGGGTTTCCCATCTCTCCCTCACCCAGGGCCCCTCCTGGGTCCCTTCTAAGGGGAACAAGTGTTCTGAGGTGACACCAGCTGGTTAAGGTGCAGGGACAAGCCCAGAAGCCTCTCCCAGCATGGAGACTCTCTGCAAGGGAGAGTGCCGTGGCAAGAGGCTCACAAAGGTCCTAAGAGGCTGCCATGATCTGACCAGCACAGAGGCCTATGGGGAGGCCCAGTTGGCCGCATTCTGTCTGCAGAGGCAGATCTTGGGTCTTGACTACTAGAGAAGCAACTCAAGGCTTCCAAGAGCTTCAAACCCAAGGCCAGATCCTCACCTGACTCCACTGCCCCACCTAGGCCGGCAACAGTTTCTCCCGGGTAGCCAGGGGAGCTGCCTATCTGGTCTCCCGGCTCTGTGACTGCCTCCCCCACAGGTTTCAGTTCAGGAGCCAGAAAGACCCTTTAGTTTAAAGTGAGACCTCAGCACCTCTTGGCTCACATATCCCCAGTGCTCCCCATTCAAAGGGCCCGGGAGGCCCCTCAGGGCAGAGGCAGCCCTCCCCTTGCCTGCTTCTCTCCCAGGGTGTCATCTGGCCACCTGGATCAGGCATGTGCCTCCTTGCTGCCTGTCACGGCCCCAGGATCCTCCTACCCCAGCGCCCTGGCTCTTCCCTCTACCCAGATCCTCCCCAGTCACCCACTTGGTCAACTTCTTTGCCTCCTTTGAGTCTCTGCGTAAATCTCACCTTCTGAGTAAGACTGCCGAGAGCCTGGCTACTTAAAATCGCAATCGAACCCAACCCCCAACCCCCCAACCCCTTGGCCCGCCTCTGCTTTTTTTTTTTTCCGCAGCACTTCCTCACCATCTACTGCAGGCAGATGGACTTATCTGTTACCTGCATTGCCCGGCAAGCAGGTCGGCTGCATAAGGACCTTTATTTAGTTCCCTTAAATGCATCCCAAGCACCCACACAGCCTTGCTGGCTACCTGGTAGACTGTTGAATGAATGAACTAAATGAACTCGACCTCAGAGTCCCTGTGCAGCCTGCGACAGCCCCTCCCACCTGCCAGAGGCCAAGCATCTCTCTCATCCTCTTCCTCTACAGCAACTATCTTCATCCCCCATCAAAATGACTTCATGAAGCCATCCCCTCCCAGTTCTCAGGGTCAGTTCAGCAAGCTGAAGCCCAAGGAAGGGATGGAAACCACCCCAGTCTTACCCCGGCAAGGCACTTGAGAGCGAGCATCCAGTAGCACACAGGCTGCCCCAGGACACCCCCGACACTGGAGTCATCCCAACATTCCACTGGCAGCAGCTGCCCCAAACATGGTGCACAGGGACAGCAAATAGATTTCCCCCTGCTCCCATTTCAGGTGATTACTAGTGTGCCGCCCTACCTGGCTTGGCAAAAAAAAACACCATGATAGACTAGTGATGTCTTGGCTGGGAGTGGCAGGATTGGAAGGCATGTCACTGGGCCACCATTCCCACAGGGCTTGAAGAGACTCCAGAGCAGTGCTGCCCAAGGGGACTCTCCATGATGATGGAAATGTGCTATGTCAGCACTGCCTGATACAGCCACCAGGAGCCACGTGGTTCCTCACCACTTCAGATTTGGCTAATATATCTGAGGAACTGAATTTTTATTTAATTTAAAATTTTAAGTTAAAATAGCCCCTGGGGGCTGGGCACAGTGGCTCACACCTGTAATCCCAGCACTTTTGGGAGGCCGAGGCAGGTGGATCACAAGGTCAGGAGGTTGAGATCAGCCTGGCCAATATGGTGAAACCCGTCTCTACTAAAAAGTAAAAAAATGGCTGGGCGCAGTGGCTCACGCCTGTAATCCCAGCACTTTGGGAGGCTGAGGCAGGCGGATCACGAGGTCAGGAGTTCAAGACCAGCCTGACCAACATGCTGAAACCCCGTCTCTGCCAAAAATACAAAAAAATTAGCCGGGTGTGGTGGCACACGCCTGTAATCCCAGCTTCTCAGGAAGCTGAGGCAGGAGAATTGCTTGAACCTGGGAGGCAGAGGTTGTAGTGAGCAGAGATGGAGCCACTGTACTCCAGCCTGGGTGACAGAGGAAAGACTTGTCTCCAAAAAAAAAAAAAGTAAAAAAATTAGCTAGGCGTAGTGGCGTGCGCCTGCAATACCACCTACTCAGGAGGCTGAGGCGGGAGAATCACTTAAACCTGGGAGGTGGAGGTTGCAGTAAATCAAGATCGTGCCACTGCACTCCAACCTGGGTGACACAGTGAGACTCTGTCTCAAAAAAAAAAAAAAAAAACAGGCCGGGCATGGTGGCTTACGCCTGTAGTCCCAGCACTTTGGGAGGCCAAGGCAGGTGGATCAAGAGGTCAGGAGTTTAATACCAGCCTGGTCAAGATGGTGAAACCCCATCTCTACTAAAAATACAAAAATTAGCTGGGCGTGGTGGCAGGCACCTGTAAACCCAGCTACTCAGGAGGCTTTTCCAAGGAGGCTTTTCAAGCATCGCTTGAACCTGGGAGGTGGAGGTTGCAGTGAGCCGATATCATGCCACTGCACTCCAGCCTGGGCAACAGAGTGAGACTCCGTCTCAAAAAAAATAAAGTAAAATAGGCCGGGCGCGGTGGCTCAAGCCTGTAATCCCAGCACTTTGGGAGGCCGAGACGGGCGGATCACGAGGTCAGGAGATCGAGACCATCCTGGCTAACACGGTGAAACCCCGTCTCTACTAAAAATACAAAAACTAGCCGGGCGAAGTGGCGGGCGCCTGTAGTCCCAGCTACTCGGGAGGCTGAGGCAGGAGAATGGCGTAAACCCGGGAGGCGGAGCTTGCAGTGAGCTGAGATCCGGACACTGCACTCCAGCCTGGGCGACAGAGCGAGACTCCGTCTCAAAAAAAATAAAAATAAAAATAAATAAAAAAATAAAAAAAATAAAGTAAAATAAAATAAAATAAAAAATAACATAGGCCAAGCGTGGTGGCTCACACCTGTAATCCCAACACTTTGGGAGGCCAAGGTGGGCAGATCGCAAGGTCAGGAGATCAAGACCATCTTGGCCAACATGGTGAAACCCTGTCTCCACTAAAATACAAAAAATTAGCCAGGTTTGGTGGCGCATGCCTGTAATCCCAGCTACTTTGGAGGCTGAGGCAGAGGAATCGCTTGAACCCAGAAGGCAGACATTGCAGTGACCTGAGATCGTGCCACTGCACTCTAACCTGGTGACAGAGGAAGACTCCAACTCAAAAACAAAAACAAACCAAAAAAACATAGAATAGCCCCTGGGGGCTGGGCATGGTGACTCAAACCTATAATTCTAGCACTTTGGGAGGCCAGGGTGGGTGGATTCCTTGAACCTTGGAGTCTGAGACCAGCCTGGTCTCAGACAAAACCTTGTCTCCACTAAATGTAAAAATAAAAATTTTAATAGCCCCTGGAGTTCCTGGTTACTTTATTTGACACTGAAGGTTTAGGTAACTGGACTTTAATACTCCACTGACACCCCAGAGTGAACACTTCCCTGGAAACACAGGTAGCACTGACCCAAGGCTCAGCATGGTGGCCCAAAGCCCACACTGCCAGGCTTCAAGCCCACACTGCCAGGCTTCAGAAACACCTAAGGTTGGGCCTCAGCTCTAGCACACGGGCCACAGGTTTCTCATTCTGTCAGCAGAGGCCAGCTGAAGGTCAAGGTCCACAGTGGGTGGAACCTGTTGACAAGATGTCCACAAACCCATCTCCAACCACAGTACTCACAGGACAGTGAGGAAGAAGAATCTAACCCAAAGCAGACTCTCACTTCCTGATTGTCAGAGGTGTGCCAAGGCCAGGCACTACGTGGGTCCGCGAAGGATCCCCCAGCCCCTACCTCACCCAGAAGTGGGACGTGCAAGACCCCTCCCCCGACGCGGGAATGGCAGACAGGAAAATAGAAAAACAGAATGTTTACCTGTTGTGGACTTTTAGATAATATTTGCTGAGGAACTTTTTATGACATGTGGGGCATTCGACCGGCACCGCTGTACCTTTTCTGTTTTCAGCAGGCTCAGCTGCTACGGAGCCCGCGCTCAGGGCTGGCTCAGCTGCACAGGGCTTTCGGATTACATTTGACTTCCTCCTGGTCAGCACAGCCTCAGACTCAGACATGTAATCACCATCCCCGTCGTCCTCCACTTGAACCACCACTTCCCACTAGGGCACAATAGGCAGCAGGAGGGGGTGGGGTCACCAAATGAATCAGCAGGAGTTGCAGGGACCCAGCTCCAGTTCCATCCCAAGCCCCGACCCTGACAAGTCCCTTCATCAGACACTGTTCCTTCAGGGGCCCAAGGCAGAGCATCTGAATCTTGGATTCAGAGGAAAGTGACTGTGTTTGTGGGGAACTGGAAGCTCGGATGGAAACACTACCCTGGGGAAACACCTGTAACCCTGATGCTGCCCACTCCTCTCAGGAAGGTGGCAACCATGAATAGCTGGGGCTTGCACAAAGGTCAGCCTGAGATCACCAGCTTCCTTTGTTTGGAGAAAGCCTGTTCCAAACCCACATTAACAGAGATTGTCTTAAGGTCTTTTTTTTTTTTTTTTTTTGAGACAGGGTCTTGCTCTGTCGCCTAGGCTAGAGAGTAGTGGTACCATCTCAGCTCACTGCAACCTCCACTTCCTGGGCTCAAGTGATCCTCCCACCTCACCCTCCCAAGTAGCTAGGATTACAGGTATGTACCACCACACTCGGCTAATTTTTGTATTTTCTTTGTACAGATGAGGCCTCGCCATGTTGCCCAGGCTGGTCTCGAACTCCCAAGCTCAAGTGATCCACACCCCCCTTGGCCTCCCAAAGTGCTAGGATTACAATGGACTTCGTCCATCCCTGTCGTCCTCCACTTGAACCACTCACGTGAATGAGCCATCACACCCAGCCCAGGGTCCCTATTATACCAAAAAAAAGTGTCTGTTCCCTCTATTTGTCTCCCCAGTCCCAGCACCCTGGGCACAGTACCTCATTACTCCCGCCCTGTAGCTGGCCACTTTCAGCCTCGAAGGGCCTTGGGGGCACTTTGCAGTCCTCAGGTTCCTTGTCCTCGGGGGAACAAGGCTTCAAGGCCTGCTTGAGTTTCCCACAGAGGGAGGAGGGGCTCTCTCTCTGAGCTGGGGAATGGAGCTGGGGCCTCTGAGGACTATGACTGCCTCTGGGCTCCTGATCTCTGGGGACTAGACCCAGAGTCCTCGAAACTTCCTCTTCTTGCAAGCCTGCCGGCTCCTTGACGAGACTGTTCACATTCTGGGAGGCAGGGAGCCCCAGCCCACTCTGGCCACCTGCTGCCTGTCCCACTGAAGTTTTGGGCTTGAAGCTCTGGCACAGCTCTACGGCCTCTGGCACTCGCAACTCCCTGGCTGCCAGAAGCACCTGATCCCGGTTCCCTGAGGTGAGAGCGAGGTGACCAGTGTAGAAAAAGTCCAACAAGAGGCCAAAGATCTCAGCGAAGCCAGCAGGGAGGACGACACTACCTCCTGAGCCATCCCCGTAGAGGCTCTGGAAGAAGTGGCTGCAGCAGGCAAGGACACTCCAGTGCGCCTTAAACACCAAGCCCCCCACGTCCAGAGTGGCGTCGCAGTACTGGCCCTTCTCCCGCTGCTTGTTGAGCTCCTGCAGAACCCTCACACTGTGCTGGACGAAGGAGCCGTCCATGGTCTGGAGGGCGGGGAGGCAGAAGTGACACCCTGGCCAGCCCAAGCGAGGGTATGCAAGGGAAAGCCCCTGGAGTCGAAGAGAGAGAAAGGGGAAGTTGGCCTCCACTCAAATAATCACATTTATCAGCACGAGGGCTTCGGTCAAGGTGGGGGTGCACGCGGAGGGCAGGAACACACTTGACAGCCTCCCGGGGACTGGGGGCCATATTGGATTGGCCAGGGGGGATGCTGACGGGGAGTCAGGGTCATGAAAAAGGGCCTGGTGGGAAAAATCCAAGTTTGGGGAAAAAAGGCACGGGATGAGCGCGAACTGACTGGTCCGGCACAGTGAGAGGATCCTGGACTGGGAAGGACGGCGGCCGCGGACAGGTGAACGGAGCCCACGCCGCGCCCACAGGTCCCGAGTGGCCGAGCGGAAGGCAGCCACGGCGGCCCGCAGCCCCTCCCTCCCTCACCCCGCGTCCTCCTCACCCAGGCAGGTCCTCCCTGAGCCGGCCCCACCAGCCCCTGGCTCCGTCGCCTCCACAGCCCACGAACCAACTGCCCGGCTATGCGTGCCCAGCCGACAGTGCGGAGTCGCCGCCGTCTCCGCGCCGGACGTGACGTCAGAGCGTGCCGGCCAGGAGGGGAGCCTCGGAAGCGTAGAGCTTCTAGCTCCGGCACCCGAGGGCGGGGCCCCGCAGAGAACGGCCAATGGGATGAGGGGATGAGGCCACGCCTTGTTCTTTTGGCGCTGGGCCCGCCTCCGGGGTTGCCTAGCAACGTCAAGCTGGGCATCCAGCGTTTTCCAGGTTCTGGGTTCAGACTTGAATCCGCGACACCTCACCCTCTTCCCCGACAGGAGACCAGATACGCATTTCATTTCTTTATTTTGGCAGCCCGGAGCCTGGTCTGGGCCCTCCCGGGCGCTTACACGTCCCAACCCCAGACTGAGGTGCCCAAAGGCCTCCCAAACAGCCCCGGCCTGCTCGACCTTCGACCCTCAGGACAGAGAAGGCTACCAGCTATGCCTGCTGATCCCACTGGTCAGGTGGAGCCGCGGTGCCTCGTGTAGTCCTGAATGGAGGCCTGGAAGTGCTCTGTGCTGTTGAGGTCTGGGCGGCAGAGGATCACGTAGCACTTGGGCAGAAAATACCCGCCGAAGCCGCTGCTCAGGCTGCTCAGCCCAGCCAGCATGTTGACCGCGGGCAGATACTTGCCGTCGTAGATGCTGGCCGTGGTGAAGAAGGCGATCCAGGACATGAAGTTGAAGAGCAGGCTGAAGGTGACACATTTGGCCTCGTTGTAGTTCTCTGGCAAGTCCTTGCCCAGGTAGCTGCAGGCAAAGGCACTGATGGAGAGAAGGCCATTGTAGAGAAAGGCCAGTATGAAGCCCAGGGAGTTGGCCTCTGTGCACTCAAGCATCACCAGATGGGGGAAGCGCTGGTATTCCCTAGTGGGCAGTGGAGTCCACACCACCAGCCAAGTTAGACAGATAAGCAGCTGAGACGCTGAGATGATCATCACAAACAGGCCAGCACCATGGTTTTGGACCCAGGCGTGGTAGAATGTAGGTGCCTTGGTGGAAAACTTGAAGATGATGATTAGTTGGAAGGAGCGAACTGTCAGGCAGGACAGGAAGATGGTGAAACCAAGGGCAAAGAGGGCCTGGCGCAGCAAGCATGCAGGCCTCGTGGGCTCCCCAAAGAAGCCATAGAGGCTGCTGCTACCTGCTGCCAGGGAGCCCAGCATAAGAAAGCACAGGCGGCCCCCTGCTGACCTCACCACAGGGGTGTCTAGGTGCCAGGCAAACAGGCCAGCAGTCCCAAGCAGCAACAGCAGCAGCAGCGTGTTAGCTGCCAGCAGCACCCAAGAGGTGTGCTCTTGACAAGCCAAAAACACCACAGTGCGCGGGAAGCAGGTCTGGCTTCCCTCAGGTGCCCATTCTTCTTTCCCACAAGGCTGGCATCTGTAGAGGTCTGAAAGGGAAGGCCAAGAAGGTTCCTGAGAGCCAGATGAGCAGAGTAGGAATAGGAAATAGGGGCCTGCAAGATACTGGGAGAATTGTACCCAGGCAGCTAGACTGTGCTAGGCATGGTGGGATGGGGGTAGCCGGGAGTGGGGCCTGAGGCCAAGCATTTCCTCAAAATGCCTGTATTAATTACAGACTCTGGAGACACACAGGTCAGTTCTATATGGCTCATGATCCCATGAGGGTTTTGCAAACCCTAGGGAGGACCTTACCCTGGTAGCTCTGCCCACATAACAGAGAGGCTACGATCCAATGGGAGCAGCCTGCTCCCAAGGGAGGACATTTTAACCCCTCTCTCTCTCCAGCATTTCCATGAACCATTTTCCTTAGCTGCTGCTCTGTGGTTTCTCTGAGTCCTGACCCTCTGAGGACAGAAGGGAAGTATTCCTGTCCCTACAGAGATGGTGAAAGGAAAGAATGTGGCCCCTGGACACCAACGAAGGACATGAGTCCTTAGCTATTTAATTTGCTCTCTGTTCTTGATCTTGCATTGCTGGATGGGGAATGCTGTTTTTTTCTCTGTTGCAGACATGCTAGTATCTGTATTCAGGCCAGGCTGTTCAAGGAGCTAGTGTCTTTGGCATGGGCAACAGAAGGAACAGCAGGACAAGAGGGCACAAAGGGGACAATAGCTACATTCATTTAGAGAAAGAGGTTGAGGCCGGGCGCGGTGGCTCAAGCCTGTAATCCCAGCACTTTGGGAGGCCGAGATGGGCGGATCACGAGGTCAGGAGATCGAGACCATCCTGGCTAACACGGTGAAACCCCGTCTCTACTAAAAAATACAAAAAACTAGCCGGGCGAGGTGGCGGGCGCCTGTAGTCCCAGCTACTCGGGAGGCTGAGGCAGGAGAATGGCGTAAACCCGGGAGGCAGAGCTTGCAGTGAGCCGAGACTGAGCCACTGCACTCCAGCCTGGGCAACAGAGCGAGACTCCGTCTCAAAAAAAAAAAAAAAAAAAAAAAAAAGAGAGAAAGAGGTTGAATTCAGGATACGATTGCATTTGTAGGAGTTGTGATGACAGCTGTCTAATAGAGGACACACCTCGGTCTAAGGATTTCAGTTGGCTGATTCTTTCTTTTTCTTTTCTTTTTTTTTTTTTCAGATGGAGTTTTGCTTTTGTTGCCCAGGCTGGAGTGCAATGGTGCAATTTCAGCTCACCACAACCTCTGCCTCCCGGGTTCGAGAGATTCTCCTGCCTCATCTCCCCGAATAGCTCGGATTACAGGCACATACCACAACACCCAGCTAATTTTTTTTGTATTTTTAGTAGAGATGGGGTTTCACCATGTTGCTCAGGCGGGTCTCGAACTCCTGATCCTCAGGTGATCCTCTCGTCTTGGCCTCCCAAAGTGCTAGGATTACAGGCGTGAGCCACCGGGACCAGCCTCTTTTTTTTTTTTTTTTTTTGAGACGGAGTCTTGCTCTGTCGCCCAGGCTGGAGTGCAGTGGCCGGATCTCAGCTCACTGCAAGCTCCGCCTCCCGGGTTTATGCCATTCTCCTGCCTCAGCCTCCCGAGTAGCTGGGACTACAGGCGCCCGCCACCTCGCCTGGCTAGTTTTTTGTATTTTTTTAGTAGAGACGGGGTTTCACCATGTTAGCCAGGATGGTCTCGATCTCCTGACCTCGTGATCCGCCCGCCTTGGCCTCCCAAAGTGCTGCGGTTACAGGCGTGAGCTACTGCACCCAGCGGCTGATTCTCTTTATCAGAATTCTGTCTGGTAGCAGGAGTCCTCCAACCTGAAGCTAACTGGCAGCCAAGTGACTGGGCCCTGGTTCTGGGGCAGGGCATGTGCACATGGGGACCAAGGGAGGCCTCCCTCCACTGTGTAGCCCCCGGGAGTGCTGGGTAGCTCGCCTGCTCCATTGCCCACTCACCACTCTTGTTAAGGAAGGTCCCAGCCCCACAGGGCACACACTCAAAGCAACAGTGATGGAAACCTGTAACCACTCGCTGATGCCCTTCAAGACAGTCACTGGAACACACAGAGTTAGGTACCTGTAAGAAGCCAGAGGGGCCAGCTAACATGTGGAACAGAAAACAGAATCTCTGTGCATCTGCCCTCAGGGCTCACTCCCAGGGCAGGGCCCCTGGTAATGTGAACTTCCGCCCCAGGGCATCTGCACACTCGCCTATGAATGTCTTCCCTGCTTCCCTGGCCAGGATGGGTAGAGTGGTGGCAGCTGGACCCCTGGGGTCCCCCTCCTGCTCCCTGTACACTGTGTCAGCATCACCCCCAGGCTCTAGGCTGCCCATAAGGTAGTTACCTGGTGAATGGCCACATCCCCATTACCTGGTTGTCCTTTCCATGCCACTGGATTTTGGTCTCATTTATGTCTAGCTGAACTGGATACCACGTGGAGGAACCAAGGACTGTGAAGGTCCACTTCGGCCCACTCCAGTCCCAGGCAATTATGTTATAGCTACTGAGGGGGTCTCCGTTGTCATTAAACATCACAGTGTCCTCGTGTAGAAGGAAATTCACCTTGTGGATCTGCTCCAAAAGCTGAAAGAAACACATATCACAAAGCCACCATAGACAGCACAGACCCACATGGTCCCAGAAGCAAGGGCATGGGGCCTTCCTGGGTTTCCATCCTGGTGGTTTCAGCCCATCGAGAAGGTATAGTCCCTTCCTTCTTAGGAAGCCCCTCAACCCTCCCCACCAACCTCCTGAGAGGAGGCCTCTAACAAAGGCTCCTTTACAGTCAGTTTTAGCCCTGGACCTTGTCACTTGACACTTCCAAGACACAGTGGGTGAGAGAAGGTAAGGATCAGAGAGAAAGATCTGTCTAAGAGAAGAGAGCTCACGCCTGTAATCCCAGCATTTTGGGAAGCTGAAGCAGGAGGATCACTTGATGCCAGGAGTTCGAGACCAGCTTGGCCAACGTGGTGAAACCCCATCTCTACTAAAAATACAAAAATTAGGCCAGGCGCAGTCGTTCACGCCTGTAATCCCAGCACTTTGGGAGGCCGAGACAGGCGGATCACGAGGTCAAGAGATCGAGACCATCCTAGCTATCATGGTGAAACCCCATCTCTACTAAAAATACAAAAACATTAGCCGGGCATAGTGGCAAGCACCTGTAGTCCCAGCTACTCGGGAGGCTGAGGCAGGAGAATGGTGTGAACCTGGGAGGCAGAGCTTGCAGTGAGCTGAGAGCATGCCACTGCATTCCAGCCTGGGTAACAGAGCGAGACTCCGTCTCAAAAAAAAAAAAAGAAAAATTAGCTAGGCGTGATGGTGGGTGCTTGTAATCTCAGCTACTCAGGAGGCTGGGGCAGGATAATCACTTGAACCCAGAAGGTGGAAGTTGCAGTGAGCTGAGATCACATCACTGCACTGCAGCCTGGGCAACAGAGCCAGATTCTGTCTCAAAAAAAACAGTCCTGGGCTGGGCGCGGTGGCTCAAGCCTGTAATCCCAGCACTTTGGGAGGCCGAGACGGGCGGATCACGAGGTCAGGAGATCGAGACCACCCTGGCTAACACAGTGAAACCCCGTCTCTACTAAAAAATACAAAAAACCAGCCGGGGGAGGTGGCAGGCGCCTGTAGTCCCAGCTACTCAGGAGGCTGAGGCAGGAGAATGGCGTAAACCCGGGAGGCGGAGCTTGCAGTGAGCTGAGATCCGGCCACTGCACTCCACGAAACTCCGTCTCAAAAAAAAAAAAAAAAAAAAAAAAAAAAAAAAAAAAAAAAAAAAAAACAGTCCATAAGTTAGTCGCATTTATCACCCTTGGCATTTAGGGTGACCAGAGAGTGCCCACTCTGCTCGTCTCAGGATTGGCTGTTCTCCCTGACAGAAGGTGCTGGGGTGGGCTCTCTTACCTGCCAGGGGTAGACTCGGCCCCTGGAACAAACTCCAGAGGCACAGCCCAGGAGCTGGTGGAGGCCATGGGCCACTGCATACACAGCCTGGTACGCGTTGTAGGCAGAACTCATGGAGAAGCCTTTGAGCTTGGGCATCGTGTGTGCCGTGAAAGCTTCACATTCTCTGCAGACCTGATTGCTGCTGCAGCAGGAGCTCTTGTGGCAAGGCCTAGGGGCTCCCTTGTCTGCCCGGGCATAGGCTTCTTCAAATGCCTTCAGGCCAGGCACAGTCCTCTTCTGGATGGCTACGCCCAGCACCATCCCAATGCGCTGGATCCCGGGCACCCCAGTGATGTGCCTGGAGAGGGCCCAGGCCTCTGAGGCGACCCACACCTTGCCAGTCAGGTTGGCCAGCACCACGGACTCGAAAAACACCCTGGCCAATGGCCGGTTGGAAAAAACGACCACAACGGTGGCCGTGGCCTGGGCCAGGTGGCGCATCAGGCGCTGCATCCTCTCATCGCCTACCTGGGCCGAGAAGGGCACGATGTCCTTGAAAGCAATGCAGATCCCCTGATCAGTGGCCTGCTTCTCCAGTGCCTGCACCCCTAGCTGCCCATAGTCGCCACTGCTGCCAACCAGAGAGATCCAGGTCCACCCGAACCTCTGCAGCAGCAGCACCATGGTCTCCACCTGGTACTTGTCGTTGGGGATGGTGCGCAGGAAAGAGGGATACTGCCGCTTCACGCTGAGCGTCTCGCTGCTGGCCCCATAGCTGATCTGTGGGAGGTGCCATTCAGCCAGTTCAGTGGCATAAGTCTCCACTGAAGGCCCCCCAATGCCTGGGCCTGTGCTGGGTGTGGGGATGCAGGGAGCAGGGGAGACCAGGAGAGCACCACTCACCCTGTGACACTGACAAATCACCTGCGAAGGCTCCACCAGGATGGGTTGTGGGGGAGGAGTGGGAATCTGCCTGGGAACAAGAGGGGAGGGGATGCATTCCAAGCAAAGGAGACAAAACTTGCATAGGAGTGAAATAGTCCCGTGTGTTTGGGGACCTTCAGGGACTTCCGCTGGAGGCAGTTTGCAAGGAAGAAGAGAAGCATGTGTAGGTCAGGGCAGAAGTTAGGTCAGTGGCCTGTTAGGAACCGTGCCTCACAGGAGGAGGTGAGCAGCTGGTGAGTAAGCAAAGCTTCATCTGTATTTACAGCTGCTCCCTTCCTGTCAGATCAGCACCAGCATCAGATTCTTGTAGGAGCATGAACCCTACTGTGAACTGCGCATGTGAGGGATCTGGGTTGCGCGCTACTTATGAGAATCTAATGTCTGATGACCTGTCTCTGTCTCCCGTCACCCCCAGATGGGACCATCTAGTTGCAGGAAAACAAGCTCAGGGCTCCCACTGATTCTACATGATGGGGAGTTGTAGAATTATTTTATTATATTAATACATGATGGCCAGGTGCAGTGGCTCACGCCTGTAATCCCAGCACGTTGGGAGGCCGAGGTGGGCGGATCACGAGGTCAGGAGTTTGAGACCAGCCTGGCCAATATGGCAAAACCCCGTCTCTGCTAAAAACTACACAAATTAGCCGGGCGTGGTGGTGAGTGCCTGTACTCCCAGCTACTTCGGAGGCTGAGGCAGGAGAATTGCTTGAACCCGGGAGGTGGAGGTTGCAGTGAGCTGAGATCACACCACTGCACTCCAGCCTGGGCGACAGAGCGAGACTCCGTCTCAAAAAATATATATATATATGTATTTTTTTATTTATAATAAAATATATTTTATATATATTTATTTATAAATATATATATAAATAAAACAATGTAATAATATAAATAAGTGCACAATAAATGTAATGCACTTGAGTCGTCCTGAAACCAACTCCTCACACACCTGTCCATAGAAAAATTGTCTTCCACAAACCCAGTCCCTGATGCCAAAAAGGTTGGGGGCCACTGCTGTAAGCTACAGGGAGGCCCTAAGCACATCCGCAGAGAACTGCTATGTTCGGACTTGCATTTTTTCTTTTTTTTCTGAGACAGAGTCTTGCTCTATCGCCCAGGCTGGAGTGTGGTGGCACGATCTCGGCTCACTGCAACACCTGCCTCCTGGGTTCAAGAAATTCTCCTGCCTCAGCCTCCTGAGTAGCTGGGATTACAGGTGCCTGCCACTACCCCCAGCTAATTTTTGCATTTTTAGTTTCACCACGTTGGCCAGGCTGGTTTCCAACTCCTGACCTCATGAGCTGCCCACCTCAGCCTTCCAAAGTGCTGGGATTACAGGCGTGAGCCACAGCAGCCAGGACTTGCATTTTATGAGCATATCTCTGACTTCAGTGAGGAATGAGTTAGAAAAGATTCAAGACTAGAATCAGGGGGAAGCCTTAGGGCACTGATGGAAGAATCTAGTTGAGAGATAATGCTAGTCTGAATTCCAGCTGTGGCTGTGGCAGTGGAAAAGGAGGCCAGAGAGGACGAAAGACGGGGAGCAGGGCAACGAGAAGCGGCAGTGGGCAGGACTCTGGGGAGATGGCTGCTCCATCACTACCCTCCACCAGAGGGGTGGGGCCAATACAGGAAGAAAAGAGGCTTTTGTAGTGTAGGGAGGTAAGGTCAATCTGTGCTCTGCTGGGTCCCTGATATGGTGAGGTTGGGCCAGCGTCAGGGGCTCAGATCAGAGGGGAGGGGACTGAGAATGGGAAGTTAAGCCACGAGCCCACAGCCTGCCTGGGAACTGGAAAAGGGGAGGAGAGGAGGGTGAAGCTTGCTCCGGGGAATCACCTACCTTTCCAGAGGAAGTGGGGCAAGAGGAGAGAAGGGCTGCAAGTGAAAGCCAGGCGCGGGTAGGGGGCTGGCGGGGCATAAATTCCAAGGAAAGACTCTCATAGGAGGACTGGTCTAAAATGTCACAAAGGGCACGGTGGCTCGTGCCTGTAATCTCATCACTTTGGGAGGCCAAGGCAGGTGGATTGCTTGGGCCCAGGAGTTCCAGGCCAGTCTAGGCAACATGGTGAGACCTCCATCTCTACAAAAAATGCAAAAATTAGCCAGGCATGGTGGCACATGCCTGTGGACCCAGCTACTTGGGAGTATGAAGTGGGAGGATCGCTTGAGCCTGGGAGACAGTGAGTCAACATTGCGCCACTGCACTCCAGCCTGGGCATCAGAGTGAGACTGTCTCAAAAAAAAAAAAAAAAAAAAAAAATCACAAAGAATTCACCTAAGATAGGCCGGGCGCGGTAGCTCACGCCTGTAATCCCAGCACTTTGGGAGGCTGAGGCCGGCACGAGGTCAGGAGATCAAGACTATCCTGGCTAACTTGGTGAAACCCTGTCTCTACTAAAAATACAAAAAATTAGCCAGGTGTGGTGGTGGGCACCAGCTACTCAGGAGGCCGAGGCAGGAAAATGGCATGAATCCAGGAGGCGGAGCTTGCAGTGAGCCGAGATCGCGCCACTGCACTGTAGCCTGGGCGACAGAGTGAGACTCCGTCTCAAAAAAAAAAAAAAAAAAAAAAGTCACCTAAGATAAAGGACTGCAAAGTAGGATTTGGAGACTTAGAAGGTGTCCCAGGTCACAGCAAAAGCAAGAGTGGTGGGGGCAGCCCTCAGGGGCGGAGAGGCAGTGAGGGGAGGGAGAAGCCAGCAGGAAGCTTCCATGGGAAGGGGCAGGGAGTCAGTGCTCAGTGTAGAGAGCCTGGAGGAGGGAGAGGGATGACGGCAACCACAGGCCAGGCAGGAACCCATGGGGAAGAATCCATAAGACAAGGAGGGGCTGTGGTCCAAGGTACAGGGCAAGAATAAGCACAGGGACAGGACTGACCTCAGCAAGGTGAGGGATGTCAGCACCTCTGAGCCAGGAGGGAAGAAGGAAAGGCAGGCAGGAGAGACTGGGATGATGTGGAACAGTCTATGGGGTGGGAAGCAAAGGGTGTCCTTTTTTGGGGGGGTAGTGGGGGGACAAGGCATCACTCTGTCACCTAGGCTTGAGTGCAGTGGCACAATCTTGGCTCACTGCAACCTCCACCTCCCAGGTTCTAGCAATTCTCCTGCCTCAGCCTCCCGAGT
Source organism: Rhinopithecus roxellana (assembly GCF_007565055.1). Classification (NCBI taxonomy): domain Eukaryota; kingdom Metazoa; phylum Chordata; class Mammalia; order Primates; family Cercopithecidae; genus Rhinopithecus; species Rhinopithecus roxellana. The sequence continues at coordinate 29,477,532 of NC_044560.1, forward strand.
AGCTAGGATTACAGGCACACACCACCACTCTCGGTTAACTTTTGTATTTTTTTTTTTTTTTTTTTTTTTTTGAGACGGAGTCTTGCTCTGTCGCCCGGGCTGGAGTACAGTGGCCGGATCTCAGCTCACTGCAAGCTCCGCCTCCTGGGTTTACGCCATTCTCCCGCCTCAGCCTCCCGAGTAGCTGGGACTACAGGCGCCCACCACTTCGCCCGGCTAGTTTTTTGTATTTTTTAGTAGAGACGGAGTTTCACCGTGTTAACCAGGATGGTCTCGATCTCCTGACCTCGTGATCCGCCCGTCTCGGCCTCCCAAAGTGCTGGGATTACAGGCTTGAGCCACCGCGCCCGGCCAACTTTTGTATTTTTAGTAGAGATGGGGTTTCACCATATTGGCCAGGCTGGTCTCGAACTCCTGGCCTCAAGAGATCTGCCCAGCCTCCCCAAGGGATTACAGGCATAAGCCACAGTGCCCGTCCAGGGTGTCCATTCCTAACAAAGGCAATGGAACCTCTGGAGGGAGGAGGGGAGTGGAGGGCAGCAGGAGTGCAGCTGAATGGCAGTAGTTCCCAAGGAGAATGGGTTTTCCCATGAGAGTGGAGGCAGGGATCTGGAAGCAGCCCTGGAAAGAGAGGAAGGCTGAGGCCAGAACCACGCTGGGCAGGGACCCCTGACTTGTGACTAAAGAACAGTGACCACCCAAGAGATCCAGGGGGCAGGCAACCTTGAGGGGACAGCAGCTCTTGCCCACATGCCCCAGCCCAGACTTGCCTGAAGGGAGACGGGCAAAGGTCTGAGGCTCCAGCTTACCAGGGGCATCAGGAAAGGGCTCAGCAGGGCGGCTGTGGTGGCAGCACGGTTGGTGGTGTCAGGCCCAATGACTGCCAACACCTTAGGGGAATAGTGGAGAAGGTCTCCTTGGAGCTCTATGTGGCGTGGCCCTGGTAGGGAGAGCACTCTCAGCGTGGCGTACACATTGGCAGAGTCAGAGCACACATCATACAGCTGGTACCCCAGGGTGACGTTGGGCAGCAGGGCCGTGGAGTTGTTTATCTCCTCAACCCCAAGCCGCATAGCCTGGAAGAGGTGGTAACCATGCTCATTGAAGCTACCAGGCCTGTGGAGAAAGCCAAGCAGAGAGAGCTAAGAAGGACAAGGCCCTGCTGAAACCCTCTGGCCTCCTAGACTCTGAGGCTTGGGGGTAGAAGGGAACCTTTGAGGTCATCGGTCCAGTTCCCCAAACCACAACTTCAACAAGGGCTCTGAAGCTCAGCAGGAGGAACAAGCTGGCCCTGATGGAGAAGCGTATCGGCATCAAAAAGTTCCTGAGGGGCCGGGCGCGGTGGCTCAAGCCTGTAATCCCAGCACTTTGGGAGGCCGAGACAGGCGGATCACGAGGTCAGGAGATCGAGACCATCCTGGCGAACATGGTGAAACCCCGTCTCTACTAAAAAATACAAAAACTAGCCGGGCGAGGTGGCAGGCGCCTGTAGTCCCAGCCACTCGGGAGGCTGAGGCAGGAGAATGGCGTAAACCCGGGAGGTGGAGCTTGCAGTGAGCTGAGATCCGGCCACTGCACTCCGGCCTGGGCGACAGAGCGAGACTCCGTCTCAAAAAAAAAAAAAAAAAGTTCCTGAGGTCCTGGAGCAGAGAAACCTGCTACATTAGTCAGTGTTTTCTAGAGAGAGAGAGTGAGTGAGAAATTTAGTTTAAGGAATTGGTTCACATTGTGAGGGCTGGCAAGTTCAAATTTTGCAGGACAGACCAGCAGGCTGGACATTCTGTAAAGAATTGATGTTACTATGCTCTTCAGTCCTAAGACGCTATGGAGGCAGAATTCCCTCGAGTCCCTCCTTATACAGAAACTTCAGGCTTTTTTTTGTTTGTTTTTTTTGAGATGTGTTAGGGACCCAACCCAGCAAAGGCCCTCCGCCAAGGCAGATGTTCCCCCCCACCTGTTTGTTTTTCTCCATCTCCTGCTTTTCTCACCACCTGCAGGCCCTCTGCCAAGGTGGATGTTCCCCAGCTGTTGTTTTTTTTCTCCTAACATCTGCCCATCAACCAGGATGTGGCTTTACCCAGAAACAGCTCCCACTCCCTCCCTAAAATATACTTATACCCCCTAGTCTGTAAGCCTGGGCTGCTGCCTCCTCTGATTGCTGTGGAGCAGCCCAGCAGGTTAATAAACTTGCTTGCCTGACTTTGGGTCTCGGCTAACCTTATGTTTTGGTGCCGCAACCCAGGAATGGGTAGGCTCTGGCCAGGCATCCCCAGAGGACTTTCTGTCTCTCTCTCTCTCTCTGTCTCTCTGTCTCTCTCTCTTTCTCTCTCTCCCCCTCCTTCCCTCCCTCCCTCCTCCTGGGCTGTGTGCTAGATAGAGCCTTTCCCCCTCATCCCACCTCTCTCCTGGCCACCCTCCCCTTCCCGAAACTGCCGAAGACCTGGAGGATTTCTCGGACTCTCCCATTGTTGGCAACCTCATTCATCATTAGAGCTTCTGCAGAGGTGAGTAAAAGAGACTCTTGCCATTTACCCAGAATCCTTGACCGTCTCTGAATTCCCGAAAGACCCAGCGCTGGGCCAAGGGCTTCCTCTGGCCTCCAGGCCTCTGGCTCCTCCATTTCAGGGACGTCTGACTGAGTGGCTACCTCCTCTATTCTGGACAGGGCTTGCAGGACAGGGGACACCCTCTCCTGCCATCCTTGTTGACCGGCAGTCTCTTCTTCCTCTACCCACCCCCCTCCATTCACCAGAGGAGTTTCTCATTCTATGCTTCCTAAGACCACCCCTCTTGGGTGTCTTCTGTGCAACCTCAGTGTCCTCAGGCTCCGTTCAAAGGTCCATCCTAAGAAGCTGCTTTTCTACTCTAATACTGCCTGGCCTCAATACAGATTAGACAATAGCTCCCAATGTCCCGAAAACGGCACTTTCAATTTCAATGTACTTGAAGACTTAGACAACTTTTGCCACTGCAATGGGAAATGGTCCGAGATTCCTTATGTTCAGGCTTTCTTCACTCTCTGTAGCCACCTTTCTCTCTGCCAGTCCTGTTCTATTTTCCAAATCCTCCTCGCCTGCTCCAAACCCAACTTACCCTCTGCCACTCTCCTACAGCCCCAGTCGATGACTCCTCTTCTTTTTTTTTTTTTTTTTGAGTCGGAGTCTCACTCTGTCGCCCAGGCTGGAGTGCAGTGGCCGGATCTCAGCTCACTGCAAGCTCCGCCTCCCGGGTTTACGCCATTCTCCTGCCTCAGCCTCCCAAGTAGCTGGGACTACAGGCGCCCGCCACCTCGCCCAGCTAGTTTTTTTGTATTTTTTAGTAGAGACGGGGTTTCACCGTGTTAGCCAGGATGGTCTCGATCTCCTGACCTTGTGATCTGCCCGTCTCGGCCTCCCAAAGTGCTGGGATTACAGGCTTGAGCCACCGCGCCTGGCCGACTCCTTTTCTTTTAACCCCGCCAATTTCCCCCTCGCCACCATCATGGTCCTCCATTAAACCACCCCAATCCCCCACCTTATGTCACCGTTCCTATTCTGCCCCCTTTTCCCCCTCTCTCCAACCACTCTGCCTCTGACTCCGAATCCTCACCGTCTCTACCCCTTACCCATTCTCAGGCCCAACATGCCCCTTAACCAGCCCCCTCACGTCCCCTCCGGGAGGTGGCAGGAGCTGAGGTGATTGTCCGTGTCCACGTCCCTTTCTCCCTCTCTGACCTCTCCCAAATTGGAAAATGTCTTGGGTCCCTCTGCTCCAATTCCAATACTTATAACAAATAATTTAAATATCTTACCCCATCTTATGAACTCACTTGGCATGATCTCTACATCATCCTCTCTTCCACCCTCCTTCCAGAAGAGAAGAAAAGACTGTGTCTCGCAGCCCAGGCACACGCCACCGATCTTCATCGGCAAGATCCTACTAAGCCTGTAGGAGTTACTGCTGTTCCCCAGGGAGAGCCTTCCTGGGAGTACCAACCCACACACCCTGGCCGGGCATCCCGTAACCATATGATTACCTGCCTCATTGCAGGCCTTAACAAAGCTGCCCATAAGGTTCTAAATTTTGAAAACCAGCCGGGTGCGGTGGCTCAAGCCTGTAATCCCAGCACTTTGGGAGGCCGAGACGGGTGGATCACAAGGTCAGGAGATCAAGACCATCCTGGCTAACCCAGTGAAACCCCGTCTCTACTAAAAAATACAAAAAACTAGCCGGGCGAGGTGGCGGGCGCTTGTAGTCCCAGCTACTCAGGAGGCTGAGGCAGGAGAATGGTGTAAACCCGGGAGGCGGAGCTTGCAGTGAGCTGAGATCCGGCCACTGCACTCCAGCCTGGGCGACAGAGCGAGACTCCATCTCAAAAAGAAAAAAAAAGAAAACCTTAAGACAGTTCCCAAAAGGCAGATGAAAATCCTGCCCAATTCCTTTCCTGCCTTATAGAGGCTCTCCAAAAATACACCTGCATCGACCCTTCCTCCCGAGAAGGAACTGTTGTTCTTAATACCTGTTTTATCTCCCAATCTGCCCCGACACCTGGTGCAAACTTAAAAAGGTTGAATATGGCCTTCAAACCCCACAACAAGACCTCCTTAACCTGGCTTTCAAAGTCTTCAATAACAGGGATGAGCAAAGTAAATTAGATAGAGCCTAAAGGGAGAGATCACGCTAAATACCAGCTTCTAGCTGTGGCTATCTGTCAACATAGCCATAGTACCCAAGAGCACAAAAGACCCAATAGCAGTAATCCTCCCAGGCGCTGCTTTAAGTGTGGCAAAGATGGCCACTGGGCGCAGGCATGTCCTAACCCACGAGTGCTGAAGAACCCTTGCCCAGTCTGCCAGCAGACAGGCCATTGGAAGTCTGACCATCGTCTCAACAGATGGACAGAAAAGCCTGCACCTCAGAACCACCTCCCCTTCAGCGAGACAAAAAGTGAAGAATCGCTTACACTCCCGCAACTCCTTGACCTAGCTTCTGAGAACGGACAAGTCGCAGGGCCCCCAGCCCCAACTGCCATCAATGCATCAGAGCCCAGTGTAACTCTGCTAGTAGCAGGTAGGCCAATCTCCTTTATTTATTTATTTATTTTTTGAGACGGAGTCTTGCTCTGTCTGTCTCCCAGGCTGGAGTGCAGTGACTGGATCTCAGCTCACTGCAAGCTCTGCCTCCCGGGTTTATGCCATTCTCCTGCCTCAGCCTCCCAAGTAGCTGGGACTACAGGCGCCCACCACCTCGCCCAGCTAGTTTTTTGTATTTTTTAGTAGAGATGGGGTTTCACCATGTTAGCCAGGATGGTCTCAATCTCCAGGATGGTCGTGATCTGCCCGTCTCGGCCTCCCAAAGTGCTGGCTGGGATTACAGGCTTGAGCCACAGCGCCCGGCCACCAATCTCCTTTTTAATCAATACCAGGGCCACCTACTCGGCCTTGCCTGAATTCTCAGTACCAATTCTCCCTTCTCAATCTCAGTTGTGGGGGTTGACAGACTCATCTAGCATCCACGCGCCACCAGACCTCTTACTCATTCCCTATTCAATGCCATTTTCTCATAGTCTTTCCTTATCGTGCCTCATTGCCTCATCCCCATTCTAGGCTGAGACTTTGCCAAATTCAAGGCTTGTATCACCTTTTCTTGTCTCCCTCACCCCAAGTCCCTCCTACTCCTCTCCTCCAGTCCAGTCCCTGACCCCTCTCCCCAGCACCCACTTCCTTCCTCTCTTATGAACTCAATACTGTAGGATACTACTACCCCTTCCCTAACTGCTCACTATAACCCCATCAAAATCCAGCTAAAAGACCCCTCCAAATTCTCCAACATCCCCCAATACCCCATTTCCCTAACCCACCAAAAGAGTCTATAGCTCATTGTAAACAAGCTCTGCTCACATGGTCTTCTTCAGCGAACACATTCTCCATGTAACACCCCCATCCTCCCTGTTAAAAACTCAGACGGCTCATACCAACTCATTCAAGACCTCCGAGCCATTAATCAGGCAGTCCGCCATATTCACCCCATAGTCCCTAACCTGTATACACTTCTCTCTCTCATCCCCTCCAATACCACCCACTACACTGCTATTGACCTAAAAGATGCCTTCTTTACCATTCCCCTACATCCTGATTCCCAAAACCTCTTTGCCTTCACCTGGGCTGACCCTAACACCCTCCAGTCACAGCAACTCACATGGACTGTCCTTCCCCAAGGCTTCAGGGATAGTCCTCATTTCTTTGGGCAAGCCCTAGCCCAAGACCTCACCTCCTTAGACCTTTCCCCCAGCCGTCTTCTTCAATATGTGGATGACCTCCTCCTCTGTAGTCCCTCCCTAGAAGACTCTCAGACTCACACTATTACCCTTCTAAACTTTCTTGCTAACAAAGCGTATACGGTCTCCCCCTCCAAAGTACAACTCTCCACCCCAACAGTAACATAATTAGGAGTCCAACTCCTAGCTTCATCTCCCAAATCAGCCAACAGGTTTCTCAGTCCCTCAGTGTCCAGTGGCGCCTCCATGTCCCATATCAACCCCAGTCATCAGGAAAAGTTGAAAGGGCAAATGGCATCCTTAAAACTCAGTTACCCAAACTCACTCTTTTTTTTCTTTTTTTTTTTTTTTTTTTGAGGCGGAGTCTCGCTCTGTCGCCCGGACTGGAGTGCAGTGGCCGGATCTCAGCTCACTGCAAGCTCCGCCTCCCAGGTTTACGCCATTCTCCTGCCTCAGCCTCCCGAGTAGCTGGGACTACAGGCGCCCGCCACCTCGCCCGGCTAGTTTTTGCATTTTTTAGTAGAGACGGGGTTTCACCGTGTTAGCCAGGATGGTATCGATCTCCTGACCTCGTGATCCGCCCGTCTCGGCCTCCCAAAGTGCTGGGATTACAGGCTTGAGCCACCGCGCCCGGCCCAAACTCACTCTTGAAGTCCAAAACGCTGGACCTCCCTCCTGCCCATAGCCCTAGTCCGCATCAGAGCCAGCCCAAAAGCACCCTCTTTCCTCAGTCCATTTGAGTTAATGTATGGACGCCCTTTCCTCTTACAAAACAGGCCCCCTTCTAACTCTCAGCTAGGAGAATACGTCCCAACACTCTCTCTCATCCACCATCTCCTTCATGAACAAGCTGACCAGGCCCTCCCAAAACCCCATGAAGGCTCCACCAACCAGACTCTCCTTCCAGGAAAGCATGTCTTCTTAAAAACTCTTAACCCGACCAGCCCCAGGTGTAAGTGGGAAGCCCCTTTCCAAATCATCCTCACAATCCCCACTGCAGCCAAACTCTCAGGACATGCTTCTTGGTACCAACTTTCTAGATTAAAAAGGGCTCCTACAACTGATCCGCCTACAACTGACCCACCATTGCCTTCTGCCAATTCTCCAGTACCCTCCTTGGCCCAAGTAAACTCTGCCTCATGCCTGTCCATAAAGGAGACACTTAAACAATACCCAGACTCCTCTTTCTCCTCCTGACAATCGCAAGTACATTCCTGATTTCTCTCCAATGCCCTGTTCCTGCCTACCTTGCCACTTCACTCTCATCATCCTCTCCACCAAGACATCTCCTGGTTTCAGCTCCAAACTCCCACTCTGGACTCTCTTTTAGAGTGGATAGATGACCTCCTCTTTCAAGGCACCCTATATGACTTTTCCCCAGATGAAATGCACTTATTTATTTTCCTACTTACTCTTTGCCTATGTAACTCTCCTAATCCATTGGCTGCTCCACATAGCCACACCTCCCCTTCCAATACTACCCAACTACCTCTACAAGACCCTTAGCTTAACTCCCTCCCTACGAAACCAGTCCAACCCCATCCTAGCAAAAGACTGCTGGCTCTGTATCTCCCTATCAACTATCACCTATGTTGCCACCTCTGTTCCCTCAAAAGACTGGGTTCTTACTAAGTTAACCTATCACCCCCGTTATGAAGGAAAAAGCCCTTTACAACTTTTAGACATGCAGTCATTGGCTAAATTTTCTGTCATAGATATGACAAAAAACACTCTGACAGGGCGCATAGTACAACTTTTACGCTCCTATATCTCCAGCCTTACCCAATATACAAGTAATGACAAGCCCATTCACGGCCCTGCGACCACCAACGCCGGTCTGACTTTCCAAGCCCCTGTGCGTATCCAATGTAATCTGCCCTCAGGTCTACCTTTAGGTCACCTACTGTCCCATCAATGTAACCATACCTTACAGCTTCAAGCCCCAAACGACCACCAAAATTTTAAGGTCACCAAAACGGCCAAATTTAAACAACTCGTCTACTTTTCAGGACCCCCAAAAGTCACCACCAGCTCTTTACTAAACAGTCAAGATTTTGTAATGGCAGACATACAGGCTGTATGGCCATTCACCCATGGACCTCTTGCAGCACAGCTCCCCTCCTGGCCAAATGCCTCCTTATACCCTCTTTCAATTACTCTTTTGAATGGCTCCTGGTAGACACAAAACAATTCTTTCTCCAATGGGAGAATAAAACACGAGGAGCCACTCCAATTATCCCTGCAACTCCTTTTCAGCCACTCAGTGGAGCCGCCTTAGCAAGCACTCTAGGCATGTGGGAGAATGAAAACAATAAACTCACATGCTTTTTCAGTATACATAACCAGTTCTTTCTGCCCAGCCAAGGTATATCTTTCTTGTGTGGAACCTCAACCTATGTCTGCCTCCCTACCAATTGGACTGGCACCTGCACCCTAGTCTTCTTAAACCCCAAAATTGACATTGCCCCTGGAAATCAGAGTTTACCAATCCCTATTAAAGCTCAAGTCCGTCAACTCAGAGCTGTACAGCTAATACCCCTGCTTATAGGACTAGGAATTACTCCTGCAACAGGAACAAGGATAGCAGGCTTGTCTGTTGGGAGAAAAGCTGAGTGATGGGAGAGAAGCTGAGGCAGGCTTGCATGTCTGACATAATGTAAAAGAGTCTTGGAACATGTCCAGGGTCCAGGGTTTAAAACCCCTCATGGCCTGGCCAGTCGCCGTGGCTCACGCCTGTAATCCCAGCACTTTGGGAGGCCGAGGAGGTCAGGAGATGGAGACCATCCTGGCTAACATGGAGAAACCCCGTCTCTACCAAAAACACAAAAAATTAGCCGAGCGTTGTGGCAGGCACCTGTAGTCCCAGCTACTCGGGAAGCTGAGGCAGAATGGCGTGAACCTGGAAGACCGAGCTTGCAGTGAGCCAAGATTGCACCATTACAGTCTAGCCTGGGCAAGGAAGCAAGACTTTGTCTCAAAAAAACAAACAAAAGAAAAGAAAAGAAAAGAAAAAAACCCTCGTGGCCTTTGGAATGTTTCTAGACTTGCTGGCTCCTTGCTTCTAGCACTCCCATTATCTCAAGTAGCCATATGTTTCAAATAAAATGTTACACCCTCACAGCTGTAGCTCATTCACTTGATACAGTGCCTCCTTTCAACCCCCACATCCTCACCACCTGTTTCTTTGTTTGATCACCAATAAATAGCGTGGGCTCCCAGCGCTCAGGTCCTTCGCAGCCTTCATACTAGAGTTGGTCCCCTGGTCCCACTTTCTCTCTTGTCTTTTCTTATTCCTTTGACTCCGCTGGACTTCGTAGCCCCCACGGCCTGGTGTTGGGCCTTATCACCCCAATATTTGTCCACCTCTCTGCCCTACTACACGCTGTCTCAAAAGATCACTGGGACAGCCTACAAGACATAGCTGAATCTATCCTTATTCTCCAATCCCAAATAGACATTTTTTTTTTTTTTTTGAAACAAAGTCTCGCTCTGTTGCCCAGGCTGGAGTGCAATGGCGTGAGCTGGGCTCCCTGCAAGCTCCGCCTCCCAGATTCAGGCCATTCTCCTGCCTCAGCCTCCCAAATAGCTGGGACCACAGGCGCCTGCCACCATGCCCAGCTAATTTTTTGTATTTTTCGTAGAGACGAGGCTTCACCGTGTTAGCCAGGATGGTCTTGATCTCCTGACCTTGTGATCCGCCCACCTCGGCCTCCCAAAGTGCTGGGATTACAGGCGTGAGCCACCGCGCCCAGCCCTGAATAGACTCTTTAGCAGCAGTGTCACTTCAAAACCGTTGAGGTTTAGATCTCCTCACTGCCGAAAAAGGTGGACTGTGCATCTTCTTAGCAGACAAGTGCTGTTTCTTTTTTTTTTTTTTTTTTTTTTTTTTTTTTTTTTTTTGAGATGGAGTCTCGCTCTGTCGCCCGGGCTGGAGTGCAGTGGCCGGATCTCAGCTCACTGCAAGCTCCGCCTCCCGGGTTTACGCCATTCTCCTGCCTCAGCCTCCCAAGTAGCTGGGACTACAGGCGCCCGCCACCTCGCCCGGCTAGTTTTTTGTATTTTTTAGTAGAGACGGGGTTTCACCATGTTAGCCAGGATGGTCTCGATCTCCTGACCTCGTGATCCGCCCGTCTCGGCCTCCCAAAGTGCTGGGATTACAGGCTTGAGCCACCGCGCCCGGCCGACAAGTGCTGTTTCTATACTAACCAGTCAGGACTAGTACGAGATGCAGCCTGACGGTTAAATGAAAGGGCTTCTGAAATCAGGCAGCCCCTTTCAGACTCCTGGCCCCAGTGGTTTCGTAACCCCTAGGCACCCTGGCTAATGCCCCTCCTGGGCCCTGCCATAACCCTTTTTCTCCTTTTAGCATTTGGCCCTTGCCTCCTACATCTCCTTACCCAGTTTTTTTTTTTTTTTTTTTTTTTTTTTGAGACGGAGTCTCGCTCTGTCGCCCAGGCTGGAGTGCAGTGGCCGGATCTCAGCTCACTGCAAGCTCCGCCTCCCGGGTTTACGCCATTCTCCTGCCTCAGCCTCCCAAGTAGCTGGGACTACAGGCGCCCGCCACCTCGCCCGGCTAGTTTTTTGTATTTTTTAGTAGAGACGGGGTTTCACCATGTTAGCCAGGATGGTCTCGATCTCCTGACCTCGTGATCCGCCCGTCTCGGCCTCCCAAAGTGCTGGGATTACAGGCTTGAGCCACCGCGCCCGGCCGACAAGTGCTGTTTCTATACTAACCAGTCAGGACTAGTACGAGATGCAGCCTGACGGTTAAATGAAAGGGCTTCTGAAATCAGGCAGCCCCTTTCAGACTCCTGGCCCCAGTGGTTTCGTAACCCCTAGGCACCCTGGCTAATGCCCCTCCTGGGCCCTGCCATAACCCTTTTTCTCCTTTTAGCATTTGGCCCTTGCCTCCTACATCTCCTTACCCAGTTTTTTTTTTTTTTTTTTTTTTTTTTTGAGACGGAGTCTCGCTCTGTCGCCCAGGCTGGAGTGCAGTGGCCGGATCTCAGCTCACTGCAAGCTCCGCCTCCCGGGTTTACGCCATTCTCCTGCCTCAGCCTCCCAAGTAGCTGGGACTACAGGCGCCCGCCACCTCGCCCGGCTAGTTTTTTGTATTTTTTAGTAGAGACGGGGTTTCACCATGTTAGCCAGGATGGTCTCGATCTCCTGACCTCGTGATCCGCCCGTCTCGGCCTCCCAAAGTGCTGGGATTACAGGCTTGAGCCACCGCGCCCGGCCGACAAGTGCTGTTTCTATACTAACCAGTCAGGACTAGTACGAGATGCAGCCTGACGGTTAAATGAAAGGGCTTCTGAAATCAGGCAGCCCCTTTCAGACTCCTGGCCCCAGTGGTTTCGTAACCCCTAGGCACCCTGGCTAATGCCCCTCCTGGGCCCTGCCATAACCCTTTTTCTCCTTTTAGCATTTGGCCCTTGCCTCCTACATCTCCTTACCCAGTTTTTTTTTTTTTTTTTTTTTTTTTTTTGAGACGGAGTCTCGCTCTGTCGCCCAGGCTGGAGTGCAGTGGCCGGATCTCAGCTCACTGCAAGCTCCGCCTCCCGGGTTTATGCCATTCTCCTGCCTCAGCCTCCCGAGTAGCTGGGACTACAGGCGCCCGCCACCTCGCCCGGCTAGTTTTTTGTATTTTTTAGTAGAAACGGGGTTTCACCGTGTTAGCCAGGATGGTCTCGATCTCCTGACCTCGTGATCCGCCCGTCTCGGCCTCCCAAAGTGCTGGGATTACAGGCTTGAGCCACCGCGCCCGGCCTCCTTACCCAGTTTTTACGGGACCACATTAGAGCCTTCACCCATGGTGAGAGGTGACAACGTGCTAACAGCCCTCGCTCACTCTCGATGGGTCAGTACAAGACATGATGCTACTTTAAGAATACCAGCAGCTTCAAGAACAACTGTACCAACCCCACAGCCTTTCTCCATAAACATCGCCCCTCTTCAGCTAGAAACAGTCAGAAGGCAACGACACCCCTTCTCTATTACCTATTAAAGGCTGGAATGTTAGGGACCCAACCCAGCAAAGGCCCTCCGCCAAGGCGGATGTTTTCCCCACCCCTTGTTTTTCTCTGTCCCCTCTTTTTCTCACCACCTACAGGTCCTCCGCCAAGGCAGATGGTCCCCAGCTGTTGTTTTTTTCCCCCAACATCTGCCCATCAACCAGGAAGTGGTTTTACCCAGAAACAGCCCCTAGGCAGCCCTGCTCCCTCCCTAAAATATACTTATACCCTCTAGTCTGTAAGCCCGGGCTGCTGCTTCCTCTGATTGCTGTGGAGCAGCCCAGCAGGTTAATAAACTTGCTTGCCTGACTTTGGGTCCACTCGTTCTTTCTTTCGGCTAACCTTACAAGATGGAGTTTTGCTCTTGTTGCCCAGGCTGTAGTGCAATGGCACGATCTCGCCTCACTGCAACCTCTGCCTCCCGGGTTCAAGTGATTCTCCAGCCTCAGTCTCCCGAGTAGCTGGGATTACAGGTATATGCCACCATGCCCGGCTAATTTTGTATATTTAGTAGAGAGGGGGTTTCTCCATGTTGGTCAGGCTGGTCTCGAACTCCTGACCTCAGGTGATCTGCCCACCTTGGCCTCTCAAAGTGCTGGGATTACACTGAACCACTGCACCTAGCTTTTTTTTTCTTTTTGAGACAGAGTTTCACTCTTGTTGCCTTGTTGCCCAGGCTGGAGTGTAATGGCACTATCTCAGCTCACTGCAACCTCCACGCCCCCGACCCCAGTTCAAGCAATTCTCCTGCCTCAGCCTCCAGAGTAGCTGGGACTGCAGGTGTGCATCCACATGTCCAGCTAATTTTCGTATTTTTAGTAGAGACAGGGTTTCACACGTTGACCAGTGCAATGGTGTGATCTCTGCTCACTGCAACCTCCACCTCCCAGGTTCAAGCAATTATCCTTCCTCAGCCTCCCAAGTAACTGGGATTACAGGCGCATGCCACCACTCGCAGCTAATTTTTTTGTATTTTAGTAGAGACAGGGTTTCACTGTGTTGCCCAGGCTGGTCTCGAATGCCTGAGCTCAGGCAATCCACCTGCCTCAGCCCCCCAAAGTTGCTTGGATTACAGGCATGAGCCACCGTGCCCAGCTCAATTCTATTGATTTAAATGTTTACTAAATCTAAAAAATACCTTCTGGCTGGGCACAGCAGATCACGACTGTAATCCCAGCACTTTGGGAGGCCAAGGTGGGCGGATCACTTGAGGCCAGGAGTTCGAGACCAGCCTGGCCAACGTAGCGAAACTCTGTCTTTATTTATTTATTTTTTTTTTTTGAGACGAAGTCTTACTCTGTCGCCCAGGCTGGAGTACAGTGGTGCGATCTTGGCTCACTGCAAGCTCTGCCTCCTGGGTTCACACCATTCTCCTGCCTCAGCCTCCTGAGTAGCTGGGACTACAGGCGCCCACCACCACACCCGTCTAATTTTTTGTGTTTTCAGTAGAGACGGGGTTTCACCATGTTAGCCAGAATGGTCTTGATCTCTTGACCTTGTGATCCACCCGCCTCAGCCTTCCAAAGTGCTGGGATTACAGGCGTGAGCTACCATGCCTGGCCGAAACCCTGTCTTTATTAAAGGTACAAAAAATGGGGCCGGGCTCGGTGGCTGATGCCTGTAATCCGGCCACTGCACTCCAGCCTGGGCGACAGAGCAAGACTCCGTCTCAAAAAAAAAAAAAAAAAAAAAAAGAGCAGGCTAAGCCAGGTGCAGTGGTCCATGCCCGTAGTCCCAGCTACTCAGGAGGCTGAGGATGGAGGATTGCTTGAGCCCAGGAGGTGGAGATCAGCCAGGGCAACACAGTGAGATCCCAGCTCAAAAAAAATTTTTTCTTTAATGGCTGGCACAGTGGCTCACCCATAATCCCAATGCTTTGGGAGGCCCAGGCAGGAGAATCACTTGAGACCAGGAGTTTGAGACCAGCCTGAGCAACACAGTAAGACTACCTTCTCTACAAAACATTAAAAAATTAGCCAGGAGTGGTGGTGCATGCCTGTAGTCCCAGCTACTTGGGAGCTGGGGCAGGAAAATCACTTGAGCTTCAATGAGGCTCAAGTGAGGCTGCAGTGAGCTATGACTGCACCACTATACTCCAGCCTGGGGGAAAGGGCAAGACCTCATCTCTATAAATAAATAAACCAACAAACAAATACATAAGGTGTGCTAGCCTGTTCCATTTTCCAGCCTCTTGCTTGTTAGAAGGGTCTTCCATGGCTTCTACCACTTCTGTCCCCTGAGTCACTCAAAGGAGGGGTCGTGCCTCCTGCCTGAGACAGTTCTTCAGGTATCTGAAGACAGTTTTCATGTCTTCCCTCCTCCTGCTCTACCCAACCTCTCTTCCCAGCCCATTCTCTTTATCCAGGTTTCCAGCTGTAGCCCTTCGAGTAGGCCGTCATATACTAGGATTTCCAGAAACTTCTTCCTGGGCCAACCGTGCTCAGCTACAACTATCTTTAAAAGAAAAGCAGGCTGGCAAGGCGCAGTGGCTCACGCCTGTAATCCCAGCACTTTGGGAGGCAAAGGCAGGTGGATCACTAGCTCAGGAGATCGAGACCATCCTGGCTAACACGGTGAAACTCTGTCTCTACTAAAAATACAAAAAATTAGCTGGGCGTGGTGGCGGGCACCTGTAGTCCCAGCTACTCCGGAGGCTGAGGCAGGAGAATGGTGTGAACCCGGGAGGCGGAGCTTGCCGTGAGCCGAGATAGTGCCACTGCACTCCAGCCTGGGCGACAGAGCAAGATTCGGTCTCAAACAAAAAAAAAAAAAAAAAAGGAAAGAAAAGAAAAGCAGGCTGGGCATGGTGGCTCACACTCATAATCCCAGTGCTTTGGGAGACCGAGGTAGGCGGATCACCTGAGGTTGGGAGTTTAAGACCAGCCCGACCAACATGGTGAAACCCCTGTCTCTACAAAAAAATACAAAAATTTAGCCAGGTGTGGTGGCACACACCTATAATTCCAGCTACTCCCGATGTTAAGGCATGAGAATCACTTGAGCTCAGGAGGAGGAGGGTCCAGTGAGTCAAGATTGTGCCACTGCACTCCAGCCTGGATGACAGAGTGAGACTCCATCTCAAAAAAAATAAAAAATAAATAAAATATAAATAAATAAAACCCCTCTACCAAGATTGTTGACTTTACGATGGCACCAACCTAAGCTCCTAAAGCATCTAATGGGATGTGTCTTACCTTGCCACCCCATGGAGAACCACACTTGTCATCTGGGACTCTAGGGAGCTTTGAACATGGGTAGGAGTGGAGAGAAGATAGAGGAGGGAAAAGGACGCCCTTGCTTAGGCCTGGCCATCTAGGTACAGTACAAAGCCAAGAACCGATTTCAATGGAGTTACAACACATTCTAACAGCAAGGGCGAAATAATTGAAAACTGGCTGAAGTGTCTAGGAAGGTCTAGCCAGCACTTAGGTGGCAAGTGGATTGATGGACAAGGCCTGGAGACAGTTCAAGGGGCAAAGGCAGAGGCAAGGTCCTGGTTGAGGATGGCAGCCAGAGGGGTCCTATAGCCAGAGGTCCCACTAAGTGTGGCTCTGCTGACCCCTCACTCACCTGTCACACAGGGTCACCTCGGGTCTGTGCCTCACCTGCAGACAGCCAGAATGGAGAGGGAACAGGCCTGCCAGGAGGTAATCCCCGGGGAGGGTAAAGTCAGGAGAAGGCTTAGTGCTATGGCAGGCAAAGGCCCAGCAGCAGGAAATGAGAAGCTGCAGGCCGACCAGGCAAGCTGTGCAGAGCAGCATGCTGGCCAGATGCCTGCGCCCAGCATGGCCAAGGAGTGGCCTCTAAGGAGGCCAGTTGCTTAAATAGAAGGCAGCTGCCGGATGCTTCCTAACTTCATGCCCCCGAAAGGGGTGGGACTTGGAGCCCAGTGGCTGAAGCAGGACTGTTTGCCTTGACATTCCGGGCCTGCGGTCCAACTCAGGAACTAGGCAGGACGAAGGCACAGATGCAAACCAGGTGGCACCCAGTGACCCTTCCTCTGGACGGTTGTGGGTTCTGTCCACGCTCTGTGACTTCACCTGGCTTAGAAAGGGAGCCCTGGCATTTTGGATCAAGGTGGGAGGGTGGAACACAACTTCTCTCAGTATTGCGAGGTTTTAGAACTTTTTACCTGTGCCTCAGTTTACTAAATGAGACACAGCTTTGAGTCGACAACCCCCTACCCCAGACTCCAGTTTTCTGACATTAAGATTCTGAGCAAATCGTCATATACTTTCGCCTTGTTACCCAGGGTTGCTCACTTCGAGACAAATGCATGCAAACCTAAGGTATGCAAATAGACATGTTTTGTTTAAACTGCCAATCCTAAAGCTTTTTCTGCAGGAGAAAAAAAAAACCCCGGTGGATTTCCGGAGAGGTGGCCCAGGGCTGGTCGCGAGGTTTCTGACTTTCCCTCTCCGGCCGGCTGGGGTAGGGAATTTGCATAATGTAAATAGAGTCCTCGGTGGAGCCCCTCGACCAGGCCGGCAGGAGCCTCCTAGTGTGCTTCCGGAGGTTGTCGGCAGAGGACGCTGGCGGCTCCGAGGCCGCTCCTTTCGGCAGCTGGGCGGGCAGAGGGGCGGAGCGACGGGATTTCGCGAGATTATCGCGCGGTAGGGGCCCAGTATCCAGCATGGCGGACTCGGGGTTGCTGCTAAAGCGGGGTTCCTGCCGTTCCACTTGGCTGCGGGCCCGCAAGGCCCGGCCCCAGCTCATCCTCAGCCGCCGGCCCCGCCGCCGGCTCGGGACCCTGCGCTGGTGCGGTCGGCGGCGCCTACGGCGGCGATTACTGCAAGCCCAGGCGGCCGGCGTGGACTGGAGGGAGGGAGCCCGTCAGGTGTCGCGCGCGGCGGCGGCCGGGAGACCCAAGACCGCGACCCCCAGCCCGATCCCTAGCCCGACCCCGGCCTCCGAACCCGAATCCGAATTCGAATCCGCCTCGAGTTGCCGCCGGCCTCTCCTCATCCCGCCGGTGCGGCCAGTGGGCCCGGGCCGCGCGTTACTACTGCTGCCGGTCGAGCAGGTAGGTGGGGGGACGCCGGCAGGAGTCCCCCAGGGCAGGGAGGGCTGGAGAGGCAGCCCCAGGAGAGCTGCAGGGTAGGAGAGGACCGTGGTCCCCCTGGCCTCTTCTTTGGCTGTCAGTCGGATTCAAGTCCATCTTCTTGGTGCTGGCAGCTAGGCTCCCCTAAGCAGCAGAGTAACAGGTACCCTGCTAAGGGGTCCCTAGGCCTTAAGAGCTAAAGGGACTTTATTTTGTTTTCTTTTTTTTTTTTTTTTTTTTGAGACAAAGTCTCACTCTGTTCCCCAGGTTGGGATGCAGTGGCGCGATGTCGGCTCACTGCAGCCTCCGCCCCCGGTCTCAAGTGCTTCTCGTGCCTCAGCCTCCTGAGTAGCTAGGACTACAGGAGTGCGCCACCTCGCCCGGCTTATTTTTGTATTTTTATTTGTGTTTTCTTTGAGACAGAGTTTCACTCTTGTCGCCCAGGCTGGAGTGCAGTGGCGTAGTCTCGGCTCACTGCAACCTCTGCCTCCAGAGTTCAAGTGATTGTCCCGCCTCAGCCTCCCAAGTAGCTGGATTTTTTTTTTTTTTTTTTTTTTGAGACGGAGTCTCGCTCTGTCGCCCTGGCTGGAGTGCAGTGGCCGGATCTCAGCTCACTGCAAGCTCCGCCTCCCGGGTTTACGCCATTCTCCTGCCTCAGCCTTCTGAGTGGCTGGGACTACAGGCGCCTGCCACCTCGCCCGGCTAGTTTTTTGTATTTTTTAGTAGAGACGGGGTTTCACCGTGTTCGCCAGGATGGTCTGGATCTCCTGACCTCGTGATCCGTCCGTCTCGGCCTCCCAAAGTGCTGGCTGGGATTACAGGCTTGAGCCACCGCGCCCGGCCAAATTTCGTATTTTTAATAGAGACGGGGTTTCACCCTGTTGGTCAGGCTCATCTCGAACTCCTGACCTCAGGTGATGCACCTCCTAAAGTGCTGGGATTACAGGCGTGAGCCACTGCCCCTGGTCTAATTTTTGTATATTTGGTAGAGACAAGGTTTCCCCATGTTGGCCAGGCTGACCTCAAGTGACCCACTTGCCTCGGCCTCCGAAGTGCTGGCTGGGCTTACAGGCGGGAACCGCGGCGCCCGGCCCTGAAAGGGATTTTTTTTTTTTTTTTTTTGAGACGTAGTCTTGCTCTGAGGCCAGACTGGAGTGCAGTGGCGCGATCTCTGGGCTCACTGCAACCTCCACATCCCGGGTTGAAGCGATTCCCCTGGTTCAGTCTCCCGAGTAGCTGGGACTACAGGCGCGCACCACCTCACCCGGCTATATTTTTGTATTTTTAGTAGAGATGGGGGTTTCACCATGTTAGCCAGGATAGTCTCGATCTCCTGACCTTGTGATCCACCCTCCTCAGCCTCCCAAAGTGCTGGGATTACAGGTGTGAACCACTGCACCTGGAACCCTGAAAGGGATCTTAATAGTTTAAAAAAAAAAAAAAAAAAAAAAAAAAGATTGCAATTACTGAGAGCTCAGAAATTCCAGGATTTAAGGTTCTAAGTGTTTTGGGCTTTGAACCCATTTAAACATCCAGCTCTCTTATGGAGTAGTTGCCCCTATCTCTAAGTATGTTTACAGATGAAGAGACAGGTTGGATAACTTACACAGTAGAGGGAGAGCTAGGAGTCAAACTCAGGCAGCCTGATTCTTAACATGGACGCCATTTCTGGAAGATTCCCTGTCTAATGCTGGAGGGAAGACAGAACCCAGGAAGTTCTGGAAGAGACTTGGCAAGATGTGGGTCTTTAAAAGGACAGAGTGGTAGAGTCTGTCTGAACCAGGAGCACAGAGCCGAGTTCACAGTCACCATGCTCTCTCTGTAGCTGCCATGGGGTATGATCTAAGGTTAAAAATACAAAGTATGGGCCAGGCATGGTGGCTCACACCTATAATCCCAGCACTTTGGGAGGCTGAAGCTGGCAGATCACCTGAGGTCAGAAGTTTGGGACCAGCCTGACCAACATGGTGAAACTTCGTCTCTACTAAAAATACAAAAATTAGCTGAGTGTGATGGCACACTCCTGTAATCCCAGCTAGGAAGAAAGGAAGAAAGGAAGGGCCGGATGCAGTGTCTCATGCCTGTAATACCAGCACTTCGGGAGGCCGAGGCAGACCAGGCTGGTCTCAAACTCCTGACCTCAGGTGATCCGCCCACCTAGGCTTCTCAAAGTGCTGAGATTACAGGCATGAGCCACTGTGCCCAGCTCTCTCTTTTCCTTTTCCTTTCTTTTTTTTTTTTTTTTTTTTGAGGCGGAGTCTCGCTCTGTCGCCCGGACTGGAGTGCAGTGGCCCGATCTCAGCTCACTGCAAGCTCCGCCTCCCGGGTTTGCGCCATTCTCCCGCCTCAGCCTCCCGAGTAGCTGGGACTACAGGCGCCCGCCACCTCGCCCAGCTAGTTTTTTTTGTATTTTTAGTAGAGACGGGGTTTCACTGTGTTAGCCAGGATGGTCTCGATCTCCTGACCTCGTGATCCGCCCGTCTCGGCCTCCCAAAGTGCTGGGATTACAGGCTTGAGCCACCGCGCCCGGCCTCCTTTTCCTTTCTTTCCTTCCTTTTCCCCTCCCTCCCTCCCCCTCCTTCGTTTCTTTTCCCCTCCCTCCCTCTCTCCTTCCTCTCACTCTGCCACCCAGGCTGGAGTGCAGTGGTACAGTCTCGGCTCACTGCAAGCTCCGCCTCCTGGGTTCACACCATTCTGCCTCAGCCTCCTGAGTAGCTGGGACTACAGGCGCCCACCACCATACCTGGCCAATTTTTTTGTATTTTTTTTTAGTAGCGATGGGGTTTCACCGTGTTAGCCAGGATGGTCTCGATCTCCTGACATTGTGATCTGCTCGCCTCGGCCTCCCAAATGCTGGGATTACAGACGTGAGCCTCTGTGTCCGGCCAATATTTGATTTTCTGTGCCTGAATGAGTTTGCTGAGGATAATGGCTTCTAGCTCCATCCATGTCCCTGCAAAGGACATGATCTCATTCCTTTTTATGACTGCAGTCTTTTAAAATTTTTTATTTTATTTAATTTTTATTTATTTATTTATTTTTGAGACAGTATTACTGTCACCCAGGCTGCAGTGTACCGGCTTGATCTTAGCTCACTGCAGCCTTTGCCTCTGGGTTCAAGTGATTCTTATGCCTCACCCTCTGGGGTAGCTGGGATTACAGGCACATGCCCAGCTAATTTTTGTAGTTTTAGTAGAGATGGTGGCAGTGGGAGTGGGGTGCTGGGGGATTTGCCATGTTGTCCAGGCTGGTCTCAAACTCCTGGCCTCAAGTGATCCCCCCACCTCCTTCTCCCAGAGTTCCAGGGTTACTGGCGTGAGCCACCGTGCCTGGCCCAATATTTATTATTGATGGAGTGGAGTGGTGTAATTATGGCTCACTGCAGCCTCTACCTCCGAGACTCAACCAGTCTACCCATCTCAGCCTCCCAAGTAACTAGGACCACAGATGCATGTCACTACACACTGCTAATTTTTAAATGTTTTGTAAACAGAGGTCTCACTCTGTTGCGCAGGCTGATCTTGAGCTCCTGGGCTCAAGTGATCCTCCTGCCTCATCTTCACGAGTGTGAGCCACTGCGCTTGGCCTTACCTGCCTTTTAATGTGTGAATAGCAAGTTAAGATTTTAGAATCTGGCCAGGTGCGGTGGCTCATGCCTGTAATCCCAGCACTTTGGGAGGCCGAGGCTGGTGGATCACCTGAGGTCGGGAGTTCGAGACCAGCCTGACCAACATGGAGAAACCCCCGTCTCTACTAAAAATACAAAATTAGCCGATCATGGTGGCACATGCGTGTAATCCCAGCTACTCGGGAGGCTGAGGCAGGAGAACCGCTTGAACCTGGGAGGCGGAGGTTGCAGTGAGCCGAGATGGCGCCGTTGCACTCCAGCCTGGGCAACAAGAGTGAAACTGTCTCAAAAAAAAAAAAGAAAAAGAAAAAAGAAAAAAAAGATTTTAGAATGTTTCAGTCATTAGTGACAGGATGTATAATATTTGTTCTTTCTGTTTTCTTTCCATGCTAGGGTTTTACTTTCAGTGGCATCTGCCGTGTGACCTGCCTCTATGGCCAGGTGCAGGTATTTGGTTTTACCATCAGCCAAGGCCAGCCTGCCCGAGACGTCTTCTCTGTGTATACCCACTCTTGCTTGAGTATCCATGCGCTTCATTACTCGTTGCCTGAGAAAAGCAAGAAAGAACTCAAAAGGGAAGCCCGGAATTTGCTCAAATCTCATCTTAACCTTGGTAATGAAAAGAACTGGGTAATTTACTGAGGGTCTACTGTGCTAATGCTAATTAATAATTTTTAGGGCTGAGCGCAGTGGCTCACGCCTGTAATCCCAACACTTTGGGAGGCCGACGTGGGCGGATCACGAGGTCAGGAGATCGAGACCATCCTGGCTAACACGGTGAAACCCCGTCTCTACTAAAAATACAAAAATAAATTAGCCAAGCGTGGTGGCGGGCGCCTGTAGTCCCAGCTACTTGGGAGGCTGAGGCAGGAGAATGGCGTGAACCTGGGAGGTGAAGCTTGCAGTGAGTGGAGATCGTGTCACTGCACTCCAGCCTGGGTGACACAGTAAGACTCCGTCTCAAAATAAATAAATAAATAGAAATAAAAATAAAAATGCAAAAAATTAGCGGGGCGTGGTGGTGGGAGGCTGAGACAGGAGAATGGTGTGAACCTGGGAGGCGGAGCTTGTAGTAAGCCGAGATCGGGCCACTGCCCTGCAGCGTGGGCGACAGAGTGAGACTCTGCTTCAAAAAAAAAATTTTTTTTAGTTGCTTACTATGGTCCAGACAGTGTTCCAAGGACTTTGCTATATATATATAAACCCTTACAAGGGGCCTGAAAGTGAAAGTACTATTGTTATCACCATTTTACTGACAAGAAAAATTGTTCAAGGCCACAAAATTATTATATGGCAATCCTGGATTGACTTCTCCCCCCAGGTGTGTTCTTTTTTTTTTTTTTTGAGGTGGAGTCTTGCTCTGTCGCCCAGGCTGGAGTGCAGAGTGCAGTGGCCGGATCTCAGCTCACTGCAAGCTCCGCCTCCCGGGTTCACGCCATTCTCCTGCCTCAGCCTCCCAAGTAGCTGGGACTACAGGCGCCCGCCACCACGCTTGGCTAATTTTTTTTTTGTATTTTTAGTAGAGACGGGGTTTCACTGTGTTAGCCAGGATGGTCTCGATCTCCTGACCTCGTGATCCACCCGTCTCGGCCTCCCAAAGTGCTGGGATTACAGGTGTGAGCCACCGCGCCTGGCCCAGGTGTGTTCTTAGTATGCAGTATGGCCCCCTGAAAAAGGCTCTCAACCATCATTCCTACTCCTAAAGTTGATAGTTTAGCCGAGGAGATGGCAGTCCTAAAGGGTGTGGAATGTAATGAAGTTAGTGCTTCTAAGGTGGTTTCTTTTTCTCTTTACAGATGACAGGCGTTGGTCGATGCAGAATTTTTCTCTTCAGTGTTCCATTGTGTTGTTAGAACATCTGGAAACTGCCTCTGTAAACTTCATAACCAGCTATCCAGGTTCATCCTACATTTTTGTGCAAGAGGTAGAACCCGTTTTTATTCAGAGATTTGCTAATTACTTGCACCAAAACAGTGATATCAAATGACTATGTAGGATGTTGTCTTGGAAGAGCAGTTTGTCCATATAGTGCTCTCGGTTCTACAGAATGTAATATGTGTATACAGAAAATAGTATAGAAAGGTATATCGTGAAAAATGTTCGTCCTCCTCTCCTCAGTTTCATTCCTCAGCCAGCATTTTATATCGTAGTTGGTTATGTGCTTTTTGGGTTTTTATTAACACCATGCTCCAGCCCTGCTTTTTTGTTTTTTTTTTTTTTTTTTGAGACTGAGTCTCTGTCACTCAGGCTGGAGTGTAGTGGTGTGACCTCAACCTCACTGCAACCCCGGCTTCCCAGGGTCAAGTGATTCTCCTACCTCAGCCTCTCAAGTAGCTGGGATTACAGGCGCCTGCCACCATGCCCAGCTAATTTTTGTTTTCTTGTTTTTTGTTTTTTGTTTTGAGATGGAGTCTCACTCTGTCACCAGGCCGGAGTGCCGTGGTGCAATGTCGGCTCACTGCAACCTCCGCCTCCTGAGTTCAAGTGATTTTCCTGCCTCAGCCTCCTGAGTAGCTGGGACCACAGGTGCATGCCACCATGCCCGGCTAATTTTTGTGTTTTTTAGTACAGACAGGGTTTCACCATGTTGGCCAGTCTGGTCTCAAATTCCTGACCTCAGGTGATCCACCCACCTCTGCCTTGCCTCCTAAAGTACTGGGATTATAGGTATGAGCCACCACGCCTGGCCTTTTTTGGGATTTTTAATGGTTGTCTTTATATCTCCGTTTATTAATTTGAGATAATAAAAATTTTCTCTAAACTATGAATGAGTAGTTTAAATGTACTTATATTTTCTTTTACCTCTTTCCTTACCTCTAATTTTTAACGAGTCTAAATTTTTATTACTCAAAAAGGCTTCATTTTTTATTTAGCTTTCTGACTCTGTGCTTGTGCCTTGAACACTTCTACAATGATGTTCTCCTCCTCAAGAAGGAAAGCATGCTTGATCCTGTCTTGAACACATTTAGCACACATGGAACCACCGTAGGCTCTGCTGACATGTTTTTTGTTTTGGACAATCTCATAAGAACTTTAGATCTTGGCCGGGCGCGGTGACTCCTGCCTGTAATCCCAGCACTTTGGGAGGCCGAAGTGGGCAGATCACTTCAGGTCAGGAGTTGAAGACCAGCCTGGCCAACATGGTGAAACCCCATCTCTACTAAAAATATAAAAAATTAGCTGGGCGTGGGGCACGTGCCTGTAATCTCAGCTACTCCAGAGGCTGAGGCGAGAGAATCGCTGGAACCTGGGAGGCGGAGGTTGCAATGAGCGGAGATTGCACCACTGCACTCCAGCCTGGGAGACAGAGTGAGAATCCGTCTCAAAAAAAAAGAACTTTAGGTCTCGTGGCATGGACCCCTCGAAGCCTGCGTGGGCCCACGCCAATGCAGATTTTGGTGTTTTCGCAACCTTCTTGTTACAGAGACAAACAATTTTATTACCGGGGTTCAGGAGGCTCTAACAAAACGAGGCTGTATTGTAGGAAGCCTATGACAGTGTATTGTAGGAACCCTATCACGGTGTATTGTAGGAAGCCTAGCATGGTGTATTGTAGGAACCCTATCACGGTGTATTGTAGGAAGCCTAGCATGGTGTATTGTAGGAAGCCTAGCACGGTGTATTGTAGGAAAGTCTATGATGGTGTGTCAAATGCTGGACCATTCTCACTTCCTGTAGACAACGTCCCTAGAAGAGAGCTTTTATTTGTATTTTTGAGATAAAGTCTCTGTTGCCCAGGCTGGAGTGCAGTGGCAAGATCTCAGCTCACTGCAGCCTCAACCTTTCCGGGCTCAGGTGATCCTCCCACCGGAGCCTCTCAGTAGCTGGGATTACAGGTACACGCCATGACTCCCGGCTAATTTTTGTAGTTTTTGTAGAGATAGGATTTTGCCGTGTTGCCCAGGCTGGTCACGAACTCTTGGACCCAAGCAATCCACCTGCCTCCAAAAGTGCTGAGATTACAGGTGTGAGCCACCGTGTCCAGCCTCATCTCTAAATTTTTGCTGTCCATATTATTCATTTCCTTAAGTTCTTTTTTTTTTTCCATTTCCTTAAGTTCTATTACTATAATTGTCTCCCATGGGCCAGTAGGTGGAGTCTAATCTGCAGGATTGGCAGACAGACTGGGTATGTGAGGGGTGAGGAAGGATCAAGGAATCACAGCGGGTTTTCGGCTTCACCACTGAGGTGCATGTAGTTGCCATTAACTGGGACGGAGTCACTGCAGGAGGAGTGGGTTTCGATTTGTTAACCTTGAGATGCCTGGTAGATACCCAGCTGGACATGTCAAGTGGGCAGTTGAATATATGAGTCTGGAGTTCAGGGAAGAGTTTGGAGGTGGAAATATGGGAGCCTTCAGCAGAGAGGATACCCAGGCTACCAGATGCAATAATAATGCCTATGGAGTTGAATAGATAGAAACAAGGTGGTTCCAGCTCTGAGCCCTAGGGCACTCCAAGAAGAGGTCCAGGCAAAGATGAGGGAGCAGCAGATAGTCATTGGTTTTGGTGGAAAACCCAGTGTGTGATGTCCTGTAGGTCAGGAAGTCTTTAAATGAAACTTAACTGAACAGCAGTGATAAATGCTGCTGGTGGTCAGGTGAGATCTGAGAAAGCGCTGGCTGTAGAGGCCGGGAAGTAGCCTGATTGGAATGGGGTCAAGAGCCTGGGCAGAGAGGGACTCACGGGTCTAGTAGTAAAGTATTTTGCTTTGGTAGACGTTAGCTGTAAAGGGAAGGAAAGAATTGAAGCAGTAGTTGGAGGGGTAAGTATGATCAGGAGAGTTTTGTAATTTTGTTAAGATGGATGAAAACATGCTGGAACATGGCAGATGGGAATGATCCAGAGGAGAGGGGAGGTAACCATGCAGCTGAGAGAGGAGAGGCTGCCGGAACTATGTCTGTAAGTTGGCTACTAGGGATGGTTCCGGTTCTGGCATCATGTGGCCTTAGGAGCACAGCCAGGTCATTCATAGTGGCTGGAGGACGTCCCTAGGAGAGGGCCAGAGGAAGTAGAAGTTGTCCTCTAATTATTTCCTGCTGCACTGGGAAATGGAACCAAGGTCATCACCATGTGGGAAGCAGATAGATACGAGGTGGGTGTGGGGAATTTGAAGTGAAAGGAGAGAGGAAACGAGAGTGGGACAGTGAACGGACTGTTGTGGTTGCCTGTTAGTCCACTGCAGAGTCCAGTAGCTGGACCAGGACTGCAGAGGAGGAGATGGAATTGTCTGTTCTCAAGCCTTTGTTACTGAAAGTGAATGTTCCAGATGCCATTGGGCAGCGACATTCTTTTTACATTTATTTTCAGCTTTATCTGTTTTTTTCTGGGACTTCACCACCACTCTTCATATTTCTTATGCTCTTTCTTGGATACTTTTCTCCCTATCCCACCCTCTGGATGTGTCAGTAGATTCTGGAGTTGTTTTTTCACATAAGGAAGATAGTAAACTTGATTATCTAATTTTATTAGATGTTCTTGTTTTGCCCTCAGTGATTGATAATTGCACATAGTGTAGAATGGTTGGTTCAGAAGACTTTTTTCTCAAATTGTTGAAGGCCTTGTTCTATTGTTTTCTAGGATCCAGCATTACCGATATGAAGTCCACACTAGGCTGCTTCTCTCTTTTTTTTTTTATTTTTTTATTTTTTTGAGACACAGACACAGTCTTGCTCTGTTGCCCAGGCTGGAGTGCAGTGCCACAATCTTGACCCACTGCAACCTCCACCTCCTGGGTTCAGACGATTCTTGTGCTTCAGCCTCCCAAGTAGCTGGGATTACAGGCGTGCACCACTGCACCCAGACTGCTTCACATTTCTTTATGATGTCTTTTTTTTTTTTTTGAGACGGAGTTTCGCTCTTGTTGCCCAGGCTGGAGTGCAATGGCGTGATCTCAGCTCACTGCACCCTCCGCCTCCCGGGTTCAAGCAATTCTCCTGCCTCAGCCTCCAGAGTAGCTGGGATTACAGAGATGTGCCACCATGTCAGGCTAATTTTGTATTTTTAGTAGAGACAGGGTTTCTCCATGTTGAGGCTGGTCTCGAACTCCTGACCTCAGGTGATCTGCCTGTGTCGGCCTCCCAAAGTGGTGGGATTACAGGCGTGAGCCACCGCGCCCGGCCTGTGATGTCTTTATTCTCAGTGTTGATGAATTGCAAGAGCATATGCTCATGGAGGGGGTCCCTTCCTTCATCCTCTTCTGTGGTGAGCTGGTTCCAACTGAGCCTTACCTGCCTCAGCAAGGGTCTGCTCTTCCTTTCCTTGGATTGCTTTTCCAGTCCTGAACTTGACAGACCTGTGTTCTCCCTCCTTTCAACTCTGTTTACATATGTTCTGTGTGTTTTTGCTTTATGTTTTCAGAGGTTGCCTTGACTTAATTCTACATCACTCACCTGGTCTAGAGCCAGGGCCCCCTACTGAATGCTTCCTCTGCAGTCATGTCTTACCAGGCATTATCTTTTTCTCTGGAGTCTGCTGTGGAGGCAATGGCAGCTCGGGAGAAAGCAGTAACTGAAAACAGATGTGGATAACTCAGGAATGGAGTTGGCAACACTTGTCGATGGGCTGGATTTTGGGGCAGGAGACAAAGGGAGGAAACAGTTTATCTTCTCTGGCTCACAACTGGGTGAGGCTTGTTTAATTTAGTACTGAAGAAAAAACTATGCATTTTTTAACCTGAAAGTTTAAATTGTTGATTTCAGAGTCCAACTCCCCAGATTAAACCTGAATATTTAGCCTTGAGGTCTGTTGGCATCAGAAGAGAGAAAAAAAGGAAAGGCCTTCAGTTAACCGAGAGTACCCTTTCAGCTCTGGAAGAGTTGGTCAATGTTTCCTGTGGTGAGTAATACACGTTGATCACCCTGAGTGTCTGTCCACCAAACCCTCAGATGATTATTCGTCATAATTCGAGTCCAATGAAGATGGCTAATTCTAGCGATCAATGTTTGTTTCCCCTTCAGAAGAAGTAGATGGCTGCCCTGTCATTCTGGTTTGTGGATCCCAGGATGTTGGAAAGTCAACATTTAATAGATACCTGATTAACCAGTTGTTAAATAGGTAAGAGTGCTTTTCTTATGGCTTTGACACATTGCTAGGTTTTTGGCATTAAGTGGGATTTTTGATGTGGAGGGAGTGCTTCTTGGCTTCTGGCTAGAGATTACATACAGTTCTAAAGCTGCCCAGCTGAGGTATCTGGTCCTCACTGCCCTCTGCTTTGCAGTGTATGACAATGCTCTAGCGTGGGCTGACTGCCTTGCCTGCAGGTGAACTTCCAAGAGGAGACACTTGGTCTCAGAGTCTGTATTCATGAGTTCTGGTGTATGTGTGTGGTTTGTTTTGTTTTTTTTTTCAGACAGGGTCTCCCTCAGGCTGGAGTGCAGTGACACAATCATACCTCATAGTCTTGAACTCCTGGGCTCAAGCGATCCTCCCACCTCAGCCTCCTAAGCAGCTGGGACTACAGCCATGGGCCACCATGCCTGGCTAATTTTCTTATTTTAATTTTTTTTGTAGGGATGAGGTCTTGCTGTGTTGCCCAGTCTGGTCTTGAACTCCTGGGAATTTTCTTTTTTTTTTTTTTTTTTTTTTTTTTGAGACGGTGTCTCACTCTGTCGCTCGGGCTGGAGTGCAGTGGCCGGATCTCAGCTCACTGCAAGCTCCGCCTCCCGGGTTTACGCCATTCTCCTACCTCAGCCTCCCGAGTAGCTGGGACTACAGGTGCCCGCCACCTCGCCCGGCTAGTTTTTTGTATTTTTTAGTAGAGACGGGGTTTCACAGTGTGAGCCAGGATGGTCTGGATCTCCTGACCTCGTGATGCGCCCATCTTGGCCTCCCAAAGTGCTGGGATTACAGGCTTGAGCCACTGCGCCTGGCCTTTTTTTTTTTTTGAGATGGAGTCTCGCTCTGTCGCCCAGGCTGGAGTGCAGTAGCGCAATCTTGGCTCACTGCAAGCCCCGCCTCCCGGGTTCACACCATTCTCCTGCCTCAGCCTCCCAAGTAGCTGGGACTACAGGTGCCCGCCACCACGCCTGGCTAATTTTTTGTATTTTTTTTTTTTTTTTTTTTTTGAGACAGAGTCTTGCTCTGTCGCCCGGGCTGGAGTGCAGTGGCCAGATCTCGGCTCACTGCAAGCTCCGCCTCCCGGGTTTATGCCATTCTCCTGCCTCAGCCTCCCGAGTAGCTGGGACTACAGGCGCCCGCCACCTCGCCTGGCTAGTTTTTTTTTTTGTATTTTTTAGTAGAGACGGGGTTTCACCGTGTTAGCCAGGATGGTCTCGATCTCCTGACCTCGTGATCCGCCTGCCTCGGCCTCCCAAAGTGCTGGGATTACAGGCTTGAGCCACCGTGCCCGGCCAAATTTTTTGTATTTTTAGTAGAGATGGGGTTTCCCCGTGTTAACCAGGATGGTCTTGATCTCCTGACCTCTCCTGACCTTTTTTCTGACTCTATCTCAAAAAAAAAAAAAAAAAATGGCTGGGCACTGTGGCTTCTGCCTGTAATCCCAGCACTTTGGGAAGCTGAGGTAGGAGGATTGCTTGAGCCCAGGAGTTTGGGACCAGCCTGGGCAACATAATGAGACCCCTGTCTCTACAAAAAATTTAGAAATTAGTCGGGCGTGGTGGCATGTGCCTGTGGTCCCACCTACTTGGGAGGCTAAGGAGAGAGTATTGCTTGAGCCCAGGAGGTCGAGGCTGCAGTGAGTTCTGATCCCTGTACTCCAGCCTGGGTGACTCAGTGACACCCTGTCTCAAGAAAAAAATAAACTTACGTGAAAGATGGCCAGGTGTGGTGGCTCATGCCTATAATCCCAGCACTTTAGGAGGCCGAGGCGGGTGGATCACTTGAGGTCAGGAATTCAAGACCAGCCTAGCCAACATGGCGAAACCCTGTCTCTACTAAAAATACAAAAATTAGCCGGGCGTGGTGCCACATGCCTGTAATCCCAGCTACTGGGGAGGGTGAGGCAGGAGAATTGCTCGAGCCTGGGAAACGGAGTTGTAGCCAGCCGAGATGGCGCCACTGCACTCCAGCCTGGGCGACAGAGCGAGACTCCGTCTGGAAAAAAAATTCTCTGAAAGAGCAAGCTGTGCTCATGTTATAAACGGACACTGTGGCCACGTCTGCACCGCATTTCTCTGCACTCGTTTTTAAACAGCGACTGTCATCTTGGGGCTTCACTTCAAAGTGCTGTGGGGGGTGGATTAGGCCTGTGTGTCACGTGAAATCTTTACTGTCTGATTATCCTTTCTACCGAGTAAAGCTAGTTAGGATTTTCTTTCTTTTTTCTTTTTAAAAATTTGCAGTCTTCCCTGCGTTGACTATTTGGAATGTGATCTGGGACAGACAGAATTTACCCCTCCTGGTTGCATTTCTTTACTTAACATTACAGAACCAGTTCTGGGTATGTATTATGTATTTCTCGAATGTCTTGGTTTTATGAAATTCGTATGTAATGATGCTTACCAAAACTTAAAAATAGAAGAGTATAAAATATTAAAAGTGAACATGCATCTGCCAAACTCAGGGTCTTTCCATAACTTGTTCCTCTAACCTCCAAAATCAAACTATGGGGTTTTCTCATTTTAGGAAATGGATCTGCTACTCATTTTGTTCTGTGAAATTAATTGGGTGTGGTGGCAAAAATTACTTTGTTTTATGTAAATTAGAAACACACGTTTCCCTAACTCTGTTGCCCAGGCTGGAGTGCAGTGGCCCGATCTTGGCTCACTGCAAGCTCCGCCTCCCAGGTTCATGCCATTCTCCTGCCTCAGCCTCCCGGGTGGCTGGGACTACAGGCGCCCGCCACCATGTCTAGCTAATTTTTTGTATTTTTAGTAGAGATGGGGTTTCACCGTGTTAGGCAGGATGGTCTCGATCTCCTGACTGCGTGATCCACCCGCCTCGGCCTCCCAAAGTGCTGGAATTACGGGCGTGAGCCACCGCGCCCGGCCTTTTTTTTTTTTTTTTTTTTTTTTTTTTTGAGACGGAGTCTCCCTCTGTCGCCCAGGCTGGAGTGCTGTGGTGCAATCTCGGCTCACCACAAGCTCTACCTCCTGGGTTCACACCATTGTCCTGCCTCAGTCTCCTGAGTAGTTGGGACTACAGGCACCCGCCACCACGCCTGACTAATTTTTTGTATTTTTTTAGTAGAGATGGGGTTTCACCGTGTTAGCCAGGATGGTCTTGATCTCCTGACCTTGTGATCCGCAGGCGTCGACCTCCTAAAGTGCTGGGATTACAGTCATGAACCACCACGCCTGGCCCCTAGTGTCCTTTATCTGGTTCAGAACCTAACCCACAGTTCTCCATCTCTTTTTTAAAAAAGTAATATAGAAAATTTCATGAATTTGCATGTTATCCTTGTGCAGGGCCCATTGCCAGTCTTCTCTGTATCATTCCAGTTTTTTAGGGTATGTGCTGCTGAAGTAAGTACCACATTGCTTTCTTTTTTTTTTTTCTTTGAGATGGAGTCTTGCTCTGTCACCCAGGCCTACTGGAGTGCATGGTGTGATCTGTGCTCACTGTAACCTCCGCCTCCTGAGTTGGAGCTGTTTTCCTGCCTCAGCCTCCTGAGTAACTGTGACTACAGGCGCACGCCAGCATGCCCAGCTAATTTTTATATTTTTAGTAAAGACAGGGTTTCACCTTATTGGCCAGTCTGGTCTGGAACTCCTGACCTTAGGTCGTCCACTCACCTCCGACTCCTAAGTGCTGAGATTATAGGCATGAGCCACTGTGCCTGGCCACAACTTTTTTGTGTTGGCAATGGGGTGAGACCCTGTTTCTACAAAAAATCTAAAAATTAGTCAGGTGTGGTTTTCTTGTCATCCCAAAATGAAAACTGTACTCATTAAAGAATAACTGTCAGCCGGGCGCAGTGGCTCACGCCTGTAATCCCAGCATTTTGGGAGGCCAAGGCTGGTGGATCACAAGGTCAGGAGATCAAGACCATCTTGGTTAACTCGGTGAAACCCCATCTCTACTAAAAATACAAAAAATTAGCCGGGTGTGGTGACGGGCGCCTATAGTCCCATCTACTCGGGAGGCTGAGGCAGGAGAATGGCATGAACCCAGGAAGCGGAGCTTGCAGTGAGCCGAGATCGCGCCACTGCACTCCAGCCTGGGTGACAGAGCGAGACTCTGTCTCAAAAAGAAAAAAAAAGAATAAAATCCCTCTTGTCCTCTTTCCTATCCCCTAGAGACTTCACCTCTGTTCTACTTTTTGTCCCTATGAATTTGGCTATTCTCATGTAAGTGGAGTCATCCAATACTTACCCTTTGTCTGGTTTATTTCACTCAGCATAGTATTGTCAGAATCCATCCATGCTGTAGCATGTATCAAAATGTAATTGCTGGCCAGGTACCACGGCTCACACCTGTAATCCCAGCACTTTGGGAGGCCAAGGTGGGCAGATTGCTTGAGCCTGGGAGTTTGAGACCAGGGTAGCATAGTGAAACCCAGTCTCTTTAAAACATTATAAAAATGTATAAAAATTTTTATAATTATAAAAAATTATAAAAATTAGCTGGGCTTGGTGGTCCATGCCTATAGTCCCAGACACTTGGGAGTCTGAGGCAGGAGGATCACTTGAACATGGGAGGTGGAGGCTGCAGTGAGCTGAAATTGCACCATTACACTCCAGCCTGGGCAACAGAGGGAGATTCTATCTCAAAAAAAAAATTAATTCCTTTTCATGGCTGAATGTTATTCAGTTGTATGTTTATATCACATTTAGTTTATCCATTCAGCTGTTGATGGACACTTGGGTTCTTTCCACATTTTGGCTCTCGTGAATAATCCTGCTATGAACATGGGTATTCAAATATCTCCTCCAGATCCTGCTTTCAGTTCTTTCAGGTATATACCAAGGAGTGGAATTGCTGGGTCTTATGGTAGTTCTGTGTTTAACGTTTTGAGAACTGCCAACCGTTTTTCACAGTAGTTGCATTTTACATTCCCAGCAGCAATGCACAAGAGTTCTGATTTCTCCGTATCCTCACCAATGCTTATTTTGATTATAGCTGTCCGAGTTTGTGTGAAGTAATGTCTCATTTTGGTTTTCATTTACATTCCCTTAAATGACTAATGATGTTGAGCATGTGCTTATTGGCCATTTGTATATCTCTTTGGAGAAATGTCTATTCCAGTCCTTGAATATTGCTTGTGTGGTTTGTTTTTTGTTTTTGTTTTTGTTTTTGAGACGGAGTCTTGCTCTTTGCTCTGTCGCCCAGGCTGGAGTGCTGTGGCGCAATCTCGGCTCACTGCAAGCTCCATCTCCTGGGTTCACACCATTCTCCTGCCTCAGCCTCCTGAGTAGTTGGGACTACGGGCACCCACCACCACGCCTGGCTAATTTTTTGTTTTTTTTTTTTTTTTTTTTTTTGAGACAGAGTCTTGCCCTGTCGCCCAGGCTGGAGTGCAGTGGCACGATCTCGGCTCACTGCAAGCTCCGCCTCCCGGGTTCACGCCATTCTCCTGCCTCAGCCTCCCGAGTAGCTGAGACTACAGGCGCCCGCCACCTCGCCCAGCTAATTTTTAGTAGAGACGGGGGGTTTCACCGTGTTAGCCAGCATGGTCTCGATCTCCTGACCTTGTGATCCGCCGGCCTTAGCCTCCTGAAGTGCTGGGATTAAAGGCGTGAGCTACCGCACCTGGCCCACACCTGGCTAAGTTTTAAACAATTAGTTTTAGAGGCAGTGTCTCACTTTGTAGCCTGGGCTGGACCATGCTCTTTTAATTATAACTGCTTTTGAAGTCAGAGAATGTGATACTTCCAACTTTTTTTTTTTTGCTCTTGCTGCCCAGGCTGGAGTGCAGGAGCACGATCTCAGCTCACTGCAACCCGTGCCTCCTGGGTTCAAGCAGTTCTACCTCAGCCTCCCAAGTAGCTGGGATTACAGGCGTGCGCCACCACGCCTGGCTAATTTTTTGTATTTTTAGTAGAGGCGGGGTTTCACCATGTTCGCCAGGCTGGTTTCAAACTCCTGACCTCAGGTGATCCACCTGCCTTGGTCTCCCAAAGTGCTAGAATTATAGGTGTAAGCCACCATGTCCAGCTGACCCTGTCTGTCTTAAAAAAAAGAAAACAAAAAAACTTGGCTCATTATTCTGAATACGTTAATTTATATGTACAATATCCCTATGTATAAGCAGCCGCTCTGTCCTGCCGGCCACCTCCTAGGACCCGTCTGTCTACTGAGCTCCTCTTACGTCCTAGGTTCTGACTGCACCCTTGGCCTGGGCCCTCCAGCTGCGCTGACCCTAGCTACTCCATGGCTCCATCCTTTTTTGAGCACTGTCTTAACTTTCTGGCAAAACAGGAAGTTCTGGGGTCATCTTTCACTTTCTCTTCCATAGCCTTGGAATGAGCTATTTTTCCAGAGAGCCCTGGCTCCTTTCCTTGGAGAGAGATTGAAACCAGAGTTTCAGTACTGTGTCTGCTTGTTGCCTCTGGTGTGTCATTGTTTCTAGATCTCAGTGCACAAAGCTAGCATCTATTACATATTTAAACCCACACATACATATGTGTATGTGTATATATGTATATAGATCTATACTTGTATAGATACCTTTTCTGTTTCATTAAAACCATGAGGCCAGCACGGTGCTTCATGCCTGTAATCCCGGCCTGTGGGAGGCTGAGGCAGGCAGATCACTTGAGGTCAGGAGTTTGAGACCAACTTGGCCAACATAGCAATCCACTCGGGAGGTGGAGGTTGCAGTGAGCTGAGATTGCGCCACTGCACTCCAGCCTGGGTGACACAGTGAGACTCCATCTCAAAAAAATAAAAGGAAAAAAAAGAACGAAAGAAAGCTATGAGTTTCTGACTCATCCGATTCCGGCTTAACATCCCAGGGATCACTCTCATTAGCCTTCCTCACTTTCATATTTGTAAGTTATTCTCTGGTATTAAGAAACCTGGCTATGATTATTTACAATTTATTTGCATATTTGCTCAGTATTCTCTCAACTATGCAGGCTACTCCCTCTGCTACTGGCCACCCCACATCCCTGCCCTTACTGGCCCCAACCTCGAAGGGAGCCTCGCTGGCTGAATTCCTAGCTCCCATCATAGTGGCCACTCTGACGGTTGAGTCTCTGTCACAGGTGGCCTTGCTGCAATCACACTGACCCAGGCCATCTCCCTGCTGACCCTGTCGCACACAGTCCTGGTCACTGGCCTGCTGACTGTGCTGGCCCTGCCCTCATTGAACTGCTCAGCTCCCTGTCCCTGGCCAGAGGAGATACGTCATGATTAGGAGTGTGAACACAGGAGCCAGGCCCCTGGGTTTAGCCAGCTTGCTGTTTACTGACTGGCTGACCTTGTTCAGGTTAATCTCTTTCCCAATTTCCTCATCTGTAAAAATGAGGATACTACCACCTGCCACAGGGTTATGAAAATTAGAGGCTCTTGGCTCGGCACGGAAGCTCACGCCTATAATCCCAGCACTTTGGGAGGCTGAGGTAGGTGGATCACCTGAGGTCGGGAGTTCAAGACCAGCCTGACCAACATGGAGAAACCCCGTCTCTACTAAAAATACAAAATTAGCTCGGTGTGGTGGCACACGCCTGCAATTCCAGCTACGCAGGAGGCTGAGGCAGGAGAATCGCTTGAATCCCGTAGGTGGAGGTTGCAGTGAGCCAAGGTCTCGCCATTGCACTCCAGCCTTGGCAAAAAGAGTAAAACTCTGTCTAAAAAAAAAAAAAAGAAAGGAAAAAATTAGAGACTCTATGTGAAGGGCCTAGAACAGAGTCATTGCTGTATTCCTATAAGACACACATGGCTATGCATTGCCCTTTCATTGGGATAGAAGCCCTGCGAGGGTGGGGAACGTTTGTTTGTCTGTTTTGTTTACAGATATGTCCCAAATCACTGGAACAAGCCCAGCAGTTAGCAGATTTGTGTGTGTGCTGAATGAATATAATTGGCATTAGCCGTTTATGTGAAAGTGAGCATGTCTTTGTGTTAAGTTGAAAGCTTAGATTTCCTGGCTGGGCGCGGTGGCTCAAGCCTGTAATCCCAGCACTTTGGGAGGCCGAGACGGGTGGATCACGAGGTCAGGAGATCGAGACCATCCTGGCTAACACGGTGAAACCCCGTCTCTACTAAAAAATACAAAAAAACTAGCCGGGCGAGGTGGCGGGCGCCTGTAGTCCCAGCTACGCTGGAGGCTGAGGCAGGAGAATAGCGTGAACCCGGGAGGCAGAGCTTGCAGTGAGCTGAGATCCGGCCACTGCACTCCAGCCTGGGCGACAGAGCAAGACTCCGTCTCAAAAAAAAAAAAAAAAAAAAAAAGCTTAGATTTCCAAAAAATGGAATTAGAGTATTCCTGTAGGTAGGATGGTCTCAGATTTCCTAAGGTTCTTTGTCGGTGATAACAGCTGAAACAAAAACCCTCACCACCTTTTAAATAGCCAGGATTGAACACTCATCTTACCTTACTCATCTGATTACTCATCTTTATCTTCTTAGGACCACCTTTCACTCACCTGAGGACACCACAGAAGATGGTATATTATGGGAAACCTTCTTGTAAAAACAACTATGAGAATTACATTGACATAATAAAATACGTGTTCAGCGCTTACAAGAGAGAGTCCCCTCTCATCATCAACACTATGGGATGGGTTTCAGGTAAGCCTGCACACACACATCTGCAAGGGAAGGACAGGCAGCGTGAGTACTCTTAGCTTTCAGACAGCCACGTTAAAGCCCAGTGTTTTGTTTTTTGTTTTTAATCTGAGGCAGAGTCTTACTCTGTCGTCCAGGCTGGAGTGCAATGGCGTGATCTCGGCTCATTGCATCCTCTGCCTCCCGGGCTCAATCAATCCTCCCACCTCAGCCTCTGGAGTAGCTGGGACCACAGGCGTGTGCTACTCTGCCCAGTTAATTTTTGTAGTTTTAGTAGAGATGGGGTTTTGCCACGTTGGCCATGCTGGTCTTGAACTTCTGGCCTCAAGTGATCCGCCCACCTTGGCCTGCCAAGGCGTGCTGGGATTACAAACACGAGTCACAGCGCCCAGCCGAAGTCCAACTTATTGATGGTTTCTTTGTCTTAGAATAAATGCACCCATTTGTCGTAGGAGCATGTCACTGTTTTTGAGCGTGTCACTGTTCTCGAGTGCATCAGCTGTGCTAATGTCTCTTCCCCACAGACCAGGGGCTCCTGCTTCTCATTGATCTGATCCGATTGCTGTCTCCCAGCCACGTGGTTCAGTTCCGCTGTGACCACAGTAAATACATGCCAGACCTTACCCCGCAGTATGTAGATGACATGGATGGCTTGTACACAAAAAGCAAGACCAAGATGAGAAATCGACGTTTCAGACTCGCAGCATTTGCAGATGCTTTGGAATTTGCTGATGAAGAAAAAGAGAGTCCAGTTGAGTTCACTGGACATAAACTGATAGGTGTTTATACAGACTTTACATACAGAATAACTCCAAGAAATAGGTAACTAACCCTCATTTGGCTGAAGAATTACGTTTCCTTCTGTCAAAAAAGGCCTGCCATTCTCAATTCCTCTAAAGGCCTGAGTCCTCTAAAATCTTCAGTTCTCTGTCACAGCTGTGCATTTACAAAGAAGAACCAGTTGTTTTCTGAACTGTTATGTTTCCAGGGGAAATACCCAGAAGTGGCCCCTAACTCTGGCTGCCAACAACTTTAACTTAAAGGAGAGTCTTTACGCTTCCTGTTTTTCCAGTCGGGGTCTGTCAAGGAGGGGCAGTGTTGGAAAGCTCAGTACTCTGTGAAAATGTGACCTCTGTGATGACAGCTGTGAGAGGCGGCCGTGCAGGGTTAAATGTCTACTTACCTTGTTGTAATTTGCCTTTCAGAGAGTCACATAACAAAATTCTTCGCGATCTGACCATCTTGAGTTACCTTAGCCAGCTGCAGCCCCCGATGCCCAAACCACTTTCTCCGTTACATAGCCTGACACCCTATCAGGTAATCTGAACTTACGGGAGAAATTGTCTTCATTTTGTTACACACTTGTGTGGTTTTCTGTGTGCTGGGCACTCTTCTAACCACTTCATAACTCCTCGCTCATTTAATCCTCAGAACATCCCAGTGTCACAGGTTGTGTTGTTATTCCCATTTTATAGATGGGGAAACTGAGGTATAGAGAGGCTAAGGGACTCAGCAGTAGGGGCCGGGCTGGCATGCAAGCCCAGGCTGTTCAGCTCTGGTGACCGCTCTTAGCCACGTTTCTGTCCTAAGGTTAAGCGTGGCTCTGTGCTGGGTTTTTTTTTTTTTTTTTTTTTTTTTTTTTTTGAGGCGGAGTCTCGCTCTGTCGCCCGGACTGGAGTGCAGTGGCCAGATCTCAGCTCACTGCAAGCTCCGCCTCCCGAGTTTACGCCATTCTCCTGCCTCAGCCTCCCAAGTAGCTGGGACTACAGGCGCCCGCCACTTCGCCCGGCTAGTTTTTTTGTATTTTTAGTAGAGACGGGGTTTCACCGTGTTAGCCAGGATGGTCTCGATCTCCTGACCTCGTGATCCGCCCGTCTCGGCCTCCCAAAGTGCCAGGATTACAGGCTTGAGCCACCGCGCCCGGCCTCTGTGCTGGGTTTGAATGTCCCGCCTGATCGCAGGGGCTGCTCCAGCACTTCCACTTTTCAGCTGTAGAACAGGGGTGCTACTGGGCCTCAGAGAGTGATCGTGTGGATTCAGGGAGCGTTCACAGTGGAACCTGGCACCCAGAGAGCACTCTTAAAGTACTTCACATTAGCCGGGCGCGGTGGCTCATGCCTGTAATCCCAGCACTTTGGGAGGTCGAGGCGCGCGGATCACGAGGTCAGGAGATCAAGGCCATCCTGGCTAACACAGTGAAACCCCATCTCTACTAAAAAATACAAAAAACTAGCCGGGCGAGGTGGTGGGTGCCTGTGGTCCCAGCTACTCAGGAGGCTGAGGCAGGAGAATGGCGTAAACTCGGGAGGCGGAGCTTGCAGTGAGCTGAGATCCAGCCGCTGTACTCCAGCCTGGGCGACAGAGCGAGACTGCGTCTCAAAAAAAAAAAAAAAATACACAAAATTGCGGGGCACAGTGGCTCACACCTGTAATCCCAGCACTTTGGGAGGCCGAGGCAGGCGAATCATGAGGTCAGGAGATTGAGATCATCCTGGCCAACACGGTGAAAGCCCGTCTCCACTAAAAGTACAACAAATTAGCTGGGCGTGGTGGCTTGTCCCTGTAGTCCCAGCTACTCGGGAGGCTGAGGCAGGAGAATGGTGTGAACCCAAGGGGCAGAGCTTGCAGTGAGCTGAGATTGTGCTCAACAGTGCAAGACTCCATATTTAAAAAAAAAAAAAAAATTAGGCGTGGTGGTGCGTGCCTGTAGTCCCAGCTACTCGGGAGGCTGAGGCAGGAGGATCGCTCGAACCCGGGAGGCAGAGGTTGCAGTGATCCGAGATCATGACACTGCACTCTAGCCTGGGCGACAGAGCGAAATGCCAACTCAAAAAAAAAAATACTTCACATTACTGTCGTCAAAAGTAGATTCCACCACCAGAGTATTTAATAATTGTTTTGGGAGGAAAGCATGATAGTGTTAGGATTCAGGACAATGAAAAAACAAAACTAGCGGCAGGTGGCACTTCTGAAATGCTTACTCTGTGCAGTACTCTGTTCTAAGCCTGTGTAACTCCACTACTTACCATGGTCCTGTTACTATCCGCATTTTACAGATGGTAAAACCAAGGCCAGGAACTGGGAGTCAGCTTGCCCAAAATGGTGCAGTCAAAGTTGAGGCTAGGACTGAAGCTGCAGGACGCCCGACTCTGAGCCCAGGTCTGCTGTG
This sequence comes from Rhinopithecus roxellana, assembly GCF_007565055.1. Taxonomy (NCBI): domain Eukaryota; kingdom Metazoa; phylum Chordata; class Mammalia; order Primates; family Cercopithecidae; genus Rhinopithecus; species Rhinopithecus roxellana. The sequence continues at coordinate 29,517,269 of NC_044560.1, forward strand.
CCACACAGCCTGTCCGGTTTTGAGTGCTTGCTCCATGCCAGGCACTCTGCCAAGCATTTAGGGGCTCAGTGACTTTGTGGCCACCCCTCTAAGACAAAGGCTAAGATATGCTTCATTTATAGCTTTGAGCATTGGGAGCTGTCAGGTGGAAGCACTTGCCCAGGCTGGAGTGTAGTGGCGCAATCTCTGCTCATTGCAACCTCCACCTCCCAGGTTCAAGTGATTCTCCTGCCTCAACCTCACGAGTAGCTGGGATTACAGGCGCCCGCCACCACACCCGGCTAATTTTGTATTTTTAGTAGAGACAGGGTTTCACCGTGTTGGTCAGGCTGATCTTGAGCTCCTGACCTCGTGATCTGCCCACGTCGGCCTCCCGAAGTGCTGGGATTACAGGCGTGAGCCACTGCACTTGGCTGAAGTGGCAGATCTGGGCAGCAAGGATATGTTTCTTGGACCCGATGGTGGCATGGGCTCCAGGCCTCTGAGTCATCTCCCCTGGAGAGTCTAAGTCGCTTTGCTAATGGGGTTTTAGTTTATGGGTCATTTATTCAACTGGAGATGCTCTGTAACTGAACGTGAAATTTATCTGCCAATACTTTAATCTGTCTTGTATTACTTCACATTTATTTATTTATTTTTTTGAGATGGAATTTCGCTCTTGTTGCCCACACCAGAGTGCAATGCCGCGTGCTCGGCTCGCTGCAACCTCTGCCTCCCGGATTCAAGTGATTCTTCTGCCTCAGCCTCCCAAGTAGCTGGGATTACAGGCGCACACCACCATGCCCAGCTAATCTTTTGTATTTTTAGTAGAAACAGGGTTTCACCATGTTAGTTAGCCAGGCTGGTCTCAATCTCCTGACCTCAGATGATCCACCTGCCTCAGCCTCCCCAGGTGCTGGGATTATAGGCATGATCCACTGCGCCTGGCCCACATTTATTTTTTAAATTCAAGTTTTTTTGTTTTTTTTTTTGAGACAGTCTCTGTCACCCAGGCTGGAGTGTAGTGGCACAATCTTGACTCACTGCAACTTCTGCTTCGTGGGTTCAAGTGATTCTCAATTCTAGTGCCTCAGCCTCCCAAGTAGCTGAGACTAAAGGCATGCACCACCACACCTGGCTAAATTTTTGTATTTTATTTATTTATTTATTTTTGTTTTTATTTATTTATTTTTTTTGAGATGGAGTCTTGGTCTGTCATTCAAGTTGGAGTGCAGTGGCACAATCTCAGCTCACTGCAACCTCCGCCTCTCGGGTTTAAGTGATTCTTGTGCCTCAGCCTCCTGAGTAGCTGGAACTACAGGCACGCACCACCATCCCTGGCTAATTTTTGTATTTTTAGTAGAGACAGGGTTTTGCCATGTTGGCCAGGCTGGTCTCAAACTCCTGACCTCAAGTGATCAACCCACCTTGGCCTCCCAGAGGGTTGGGATTACTGGCGTGAGCCACTGCACCCGGCCTAAAGAATTTTTTTATTTTATTTTATTTTATTTATTTTTTATTTATTAATTTGTTTTTGAGACAGAGTCTTTCTCTGTTGCCCAGGCTGGAGTGCAGTGGCGCAATCTCTGCTCACTGCAACCTCCACCTCCCAGGTTCAAGCGATTCTCCTGCCTCAACCTCCTGAGTAGCTGGGATTATAGGCGCCCGCCACCACGCCTAGCTAATTTTGTATTTTTAGTAGAGACCGGGTTTCACCATGTTGGTCAGGCTGGTCTTGAACTCCTGACCTCGTGATCTGCCCACGTCGGCCTCCCAAAGTGCTGGGATTATGGATGTGAGCCACTGCACCTGCCTGTTTTTATTCTTTAAAGATACTTTTGGGTAGGCACTTTGTCAGACCTATCTTTAGATAGCTGGTTAATCTAGTTGTAAAAATTAAGTGGTTTTTCAAAGTAGCAATGAATAGAGTGAGATGCAAATTCATTTTCCAGGTCCCTTTCAATGCAGTCGCGCTCCGGATTACCCACTCTGATGTCGCCCCTACCCATATACTATATGCTGTGAATGCCAGCTGGGTTGGTCTTTGCAAGATCCAGGATGACGTCAGAGGATACACAAATGGGCCCATCCTGCTTGCCCAGACTCCAATCTGTGACTGCTTGGGCTTTGGTGAGTCTGAGAGTAAAACATATCCATAAACCTACTGAAGAGGATCTACTGCTTTAACTGTAGATGACTGGTCTTGACCTTGTAGCTGTGTCTAAGCTACAGAGGTCAGAGAACCCCCACTCATCTATATAGCATGCCTTAGGGGCTGGAGGCCAGGAAGGAAGCAGCTATTTCTCTGCTTCATCTACCAGCTCCTATAAATGTAGACTTCCCAAGGGCCTGGGCTTGGCCCTCTTCTTGCTTGACAGTTCTCCCCTGTCTCAGTCACTGCTGGGTTCTAAATCCATCTTAGGCGTTCCCTTTCTGCAGTGTCCTCCAACACAGCTGTTCATCTGCGTTCCAAACCCACCTTGCCAGTGTACATCTCCACTTGAGTGTCTGACTGGCATGCAGATCTGGGACCCTCAGGACCCTCCTGCCCGCACCCTCTCCTCCTTGCCCCAGGCTTGTGCTTGGTCCATTGGAAGATTCACTCTGACATCCAGGTCAGACCCTGGCCCCTCCTTGGCATCCCCTAGCCTTTGTTTGCTACTTTCAGCCCATTGTCTGTTGGCCTCTATCTTCAAAATATGTCAGCTTCCTCCACCTCTTCTCAGCATGTTAGTCAGCCACCGCCATCTGCTGAAAAGTTTAACTGAACTCTCCACTTCCTCTCTTAAAATTTATCCCCATAGCCAGGAATGACCTGAACCCAGGTGCAGTTGTGCCACAGCCTGGCACTTCCCATCACTCAGATCCAAGGTCTGGACCAGGGCTCGAAGTGCCCAGCGGGATTGGGTCCCCACCTCCTTGACCTGCCTTGGTTTCTTGAGGTCAATAAACGTGGAGTTTTGGAAGGGTGCTGGAGCTAAGTAATCCCAAATTAGTGAAGTCCTTAAATGCACATTTCAGATTTGGACAACACTATATTTCTCAAAAGCATTTTCACAGAAATTGTGTCATTTAGTACAGACTATAAAGGAGGAACAGTGATGGGAAAAGATCAGGTTGTCTTCTGTATGTTCCTTAGTGGTGGGTTTTCCCCCTGGCCTGTACTCACCAACAATCTAGGACTTTTGTTTGTTTGTTTGTTTGTTTGAGATGGAGTCTTGCTCTGTTGCCCACGCTGGAGTGCAATGGCATGATCTCTGCTCACTGCAACCTCCATCTCCCCCAGGTTCAAATGATTCTTCTGTCTCAGCCTCCTGAGTAGCTTGGATTACAGACATGCGCCACCCCGCCCAGCTAATTTTGTATTTTTAGTAGAGATGGGAGTTCACCATGTTGGTCAGCCTGGTCTTGAACTCCTGACCTTGTGATCCGCCCACCTTGGCCTCCCAAAGTGCTGGGACTTTTTTTTTTTGAGACAAAGTCTCTCTCTGTCTATTTGGACTCACTGCAACCTCTGCCTCCCGGGTTCAAGTGATTCTTCTGTCTCAGACTCCCGAGTAGCTGGGAATTACAGGTGCATGCCACCATGCCCAGCTGATATTTGAAATTTTAGTAGAGACAGGGTTTCACCATGTTGGCCAGTCTGGTCGCAAACTCCTGACCTCATTCGATCACCTGCCTCAGCCTCCACAGTGCTGGGATTACAGGCGTAGCCACCGCAGCGGGCCCAATCTAGGACTTTTGCATGTAGACCATTTTGGTTCCTCATGGCCGAACACAGGGAAGGTACAAACTGTCCCAATTTTCAAGGACTCTGTCTCTTGACTCTTTGTATTTTCTTTTTTTTTTTTTTTGAGACAAAATCTCCCTCTGTCACCCAGGCTGGAGTTCAGTGGTGCCATCTCGGCTCACTGCAAGCTCCGCCTCCTGGGTTCAAGCTATTCTCCTGTCTCAACCTCCCGAGTATCTGGGACTACAGGTGCCCTCCACCACGCCTGGCTAATTTTTTGTATTTTTAGTAGAGATGGGGTTTCACCGTCTTGCCCAAGCTGGTCTCGAACTCCTGATCTCAGGCAATCCACCCTCCTCGGCCTCCCAGAGTGCTGTGATTACAGGCGTGAGCTACTACACCCGGCCAGCTCTTTGTATTTTCAAAACAAAACAGAGTTGAAATGAAGACTTATGTTCAAAACCATTCTGCACTTTCTAAAGGTGGAGAGGTTTGATGTTTTCCAAAAGGGTGATTTTTGTGTTGTGCGCATGTCTTGAAGGCATCTGTAGAGGCATTGACATGGAGAAACGGCTGTACCACATCCTCACCCCTGTGCCCCCGGAAGAGCTAAGGACGGTGAACTGTCTGCTCGTGGGAGCTATTGCCATTCCGCATTGTGTCCTTAAGTGCCAGGTGAGCCTTACCCCAGGCACAGCCCTGGAAGGAGCCTACTCAGGTCCACAGGAAGTGAGGAGCTGAAGTAGGGTCAGGGGTCATGGGAATGGGTGATCTGGGAAACCTATACTTTGTTGTAGGTCCTGAGTGAGCCAAGACGGTGTCAGGGCCGCCTCCAGGGCCTGAGACCATGAATCACTGTCACTCGTGGTGTCAGTGTTGCGATCTGGGCTCACTGCAACCCGTGGTGGAGCCTTTACATAGGAGTAGGTTGTGTTGGAGCAAGCAGGGGCCCTCTCAGGTTTGCCCTCCTGAAGACAGTCTTCAGAGGCATCACGGGACCAGGCCAAAGCTTCTGTGTGCCCCAGAGCCAGCCACAGGGGCTGCGAGTGGGCTCTGGGTACAGAGGATGTTCCCACCATTCTCACCCTCCCGTGTCCCTCTTTTGAAAGGGATGTGCTCTGCAGCCCCACTCAGCCTCATGCTGTTGGCTGTGTTGATGGAATGGGACAGAAGGGAGGCCCTGGCACATTTGTTACCAAGCCAGTTGATTAAAGAGGGCTCTGAAGGAAGGGATCAAATGCCTTAAAAGTGAAAAGTCCCCACCCACACCGTCAGGACATTACCTTCAGGTGGGAGAGAGCGCTGTAAACCCCTCTGGCCTGGACCTGGAGTGTTTCCATGAATTCTCTTTGTGTTTCCATTTCAGCGTGGGATCGAAGGGACCGTACCTTACGTCACAACGGATTACAATTTTAAAATTCCTGGAGCATCAGAGAAAATTGGAGCAAGAGAACCTGAGGAGGCACATAAAGAGAAACTATACCGAAGACCTAAGTTCTGTCGAAAAATGAAGTGATGCTCGCGTTTTTAACAAGGGAAGAAACTTTCCTACCTGAAAGCTTTGTCTCAAGCCTGACCACGAGAGACATGATGGAGTTTCATGGCCATGAATGGTGCCCTTAGTAGCAACACTGTTTTCTGTGTAACTCGTGAATGCCATGTAGTAGTCTTAAGTTTCTCTTTTAAAACTGCATGAGCTAGAATTTGCTCTGGTCTTCTGTGTGGTACTCATACTTGCCGTCTGCTTTCCAGAGGGAGTAAAACAGCAGAGAACAGTTTGTGTGCCATTAAAACAGAGATTCCTCAGAAAGTTCTTCAAGGACCTGGTTATTAGGATCAGGATAAAAATACGGAAACTGGGGCCATTACAATGGACTGAGAAGGAAGGAAGAAGGCCGACCTGCAGGATCTCAAGCATAGTGGATACAAGGGCTCACCACGGCGTTGCCTGAGCCACGTGCAGACCTGGGGGCCAGCGACGGTCTGCTTCCTTGGAACCAGTGTGGATGGTTATAGCCCATCCATTTGGTGCAGTTGTACTTGGTCTGTTAACATTCAATCAAGGTTTAATAGATAGGGTCAGGTGTGGTGGCTCACGCACACCTGTAATCCTAGCACTTTGGGAGGCTGAGGCTGGAGGATTGCTTGAGCCTCTGATTTCCAGGCTGGAGTACACCAACTACTCCAGCCTGAGCGACAGAGTAAGACCTTATCTTTTAAAAAAGAAAATAAAAACTTAAATGGGTTCGATAGATATAAATTTGGACCCAACAGCCCTTCTTTTTTTTTAATCCTGAGGTTTTATGCCGAGGAAATTGCTTTCAAATCTGGAAAACCTCGGGGCCAGGAGTGGTGGCTCACGCCTGTAATCCCAGCACTTTGGGAGGCCAGGGCAAGAGGATCACAGGGTCAGGAGATCGAGACCATCCTGGCTAACACGGTGAAACCTCGTCTCTACTAAAAATACAAAAAATTAGCCGGGCGAGGTGGCGGGCGCCTGTAGTCCCAGCTACTCGGGAGGCTGAGGCAGGAGAATGGCGTGAACCCAGGAGGCGGAGCTTGTAGTGAACCGAGATCCGGCCACTGCACTCCAGCCTGGGCGACAGAGCGAGACTCCTTCTCAAAAAAAAAAAAAAAAAAGAAAATCTGGAAAACCTCTTCTGGGGGCTCTTAAAAAGTAGATTTGTCCAAATTGACTTCTGGTCTGAGGCCAGAGAACCACAGGGCAGAGCTGGAGACTGGGCTGTTTGGAAGGAAGAAGGACTGGCAGACCAGCTCTTGGGAAAGCTCCATTTTTGCCTGTGGGAGGCTGGATCTGAACTTGCACCTATGAGCAACCCTGCCATTTAGAGCTTTTTCCTGGGGGTGCCGGAGGCTGGTGACCAGACTGCCATTCTGGTCCTCCCTGTTGCTTCTGACCCTTTGTCCTCTAGGTTGGAAGTGGATTGTGTAAACACGTGATGGGACCAGGTCACATCGTTTCTGCATTTAAGACAACAGGATACTTACTGGGCTGAGGTTCCAACCGGTATTACGACCACCACCATCTTCCTTCCCAGCATGATCACATTGTAAGACTATTAGGGTGTGTGGGTTTTAACACTTAACATTTATATACAATTAAACTGTTGGTTATCATTGTCTTTAGTATTTTACGGTGGCCCCTCAGCACCTCTTAGACCCAACAGCAAACGACTTAAAATAAGCCCAGGAAACTTTGCTACGGTGATTGGTTTTGATACCTTTGAGACAATTGAGTCTAGCTTCTTAGTTGCCCCTTATTTATGTTGAAATCTGGCTCATTCGTATCATGTTTTACTGTGCTGGCCTTGTAAAGAATTTTAAGACAACGCACTACCATCAACATTTTGTCTTTCTCCACTTCCTTGTATCTTTACAGTTATACTCACTGGAGGTCATTTGCAGCAAGGCTCTGGAAGAATGAAACTGGTGCCCTGTAATTATATTTGCATCCAATCTAGGTTTGTCTTCAGGCTTTAAATACAGCCTGTATGACGGTCAAGTCTTTTTCTTCAGTTCCCATCGCTAAAGAAAAATCGTTACCTCTAGAGGGAGCTATCAGCTGTTGGTCAGGTAGCCTCACTGGGGCTAGCGTTGACCCAGGAAGCTGTACAGGGTTTAGGGAAGGAGGTTCAGAGACCGGGAGCCTAGGCCAGCGGCGGTGAACTTTAGCTTGTGCCGGTCAGACCTGCAGCAGCACCATTCCCCGAGATGACGATTCATTCCATTATTGATGGCAGTGGCTTTTCTTTCCCTTTCCTTTTTTTTTTTTTTTTTTTTGAGACAGTTTCGCTCTTGTTGCCCAGGCTGGAGTACAATGGCGCAATCTGGGCTCACTGCAACCTCCGCCTCCCGGGTTCAAGCGATTCTCCTGCCTCAGCCTCACGAGTAGCTGGGATTACAGGCGTGCGCCACCACACCCGGCTAATTTTGTTTTTAGTAGAGAAAGGGTTTCACCCTGCTGGCCAGGTTGGTCTTGAGCTCCTGACCGCAGGTGATCCACCCATCTTGGCCTCCCAAAGTGTTTGGATTACAGGCATGAGCCACCGCGCCCGGCCACTGGCAGTGGCATTAAGGGCATTTAGGGGAAAGACAAGATTGGACTTTTTGTCATTTCCACAGTCCATTATGGGTCAGATTGGGTAATAAGGAGTTCTCCATTGGAGCTGCTCTTTTATTTTTTGAGACTGAGTCTTGCTCCATCTCCCAAGCTGGGGTGCAGTGGCACGATCTTGGCTCACTACAGCCTATTCCCTCCCGGGTTCAAGCAATTCTTCTGCCTCAGTCTCCCAAGTAGCTGGGATTATAGGTGAGCACCACCATGCCTGGTTAATTTTTATATTTTTAGTAGAGATGGGGTTTCACTGTATTGGCTGGTCTCGATCTCCTGACCTCGTGATCTGCTTGCCTCGGCCTCCCAAACTGCTGAAGCAATTTTTTTTTTTTTTTTGAGACAGAGTCTAGCTGTGTCACCCAGGCTGCAGTGCAGTGGCGTGATCTCGGCTCACTGTATCCTCCACCTCCCAGGTTCAAGCGATTCTCCTGCCTCAGCCTCCTAAGTAGCTGGGATTACAGGCATGCACCACCACGCCCAGCACATTTTTGTATTTTTGGTAGAGACGGGGTTTCACCATGTTGGTCAGGCTTATCTCGAATTCCTGACCTCGTGATCCACCCGCCTCGGCCTCCCAAGGTGCTGGGATTACAGGCGTGGGCCACCATGCCCGGCCTAAAGCTATTCTTTACAAAAACTCTTTAGTTTTTGGTTTTGGTTTTTTTTTTTTTTTTTTTGCAATGGACTCTCATTCTGTTGCCAAGGCTGGAATGCAGTGGCCTGATCTCAGGTCACTGCAACCTGTGCCTCCCGGTTTCAAGGGATTCTCTGCCTCAGCCTCCTACGTGGCTGGGATTACAGGCGCCTGCCACCACACCGGGCTAATTGTTTTATTTTTAGTAGAGACGGTGTTTCACCTTGCTGGTCAGGCTGGTCTTGAACTCCCAACCTCAGGGGATCCACTTGCCTCAGCCTCCCAAAGTGTTGGGATTATAGGCATGAGCCACCGCGCCTGGGCCTCTTAGTAATTTTTGTATGTAATTTTCAAAGTATCCCAAGTAGCTGGGGATACTTTTGGGATTACAGGTGCCCGCCACTACACTGGCTGATTTTTTTTTTTTTGAGACGGAGTCTCACTTTGTTGACCAGGCTGGAGTGCAGTGGCATGATCTCGGCTCACTGCAGGCTCCGCCCCACCGGGCTCACGCCATTCTCCTGCCTCAGCTTCCCGAGTAGCTGGGACTACAGGCGCCTGCCACCTCGCCCGGCTCATTTTTTCTATTTTCAGTTGAGACAAGGTGGGCGGATCACAAGGTCAGGAGATCAAGACCATCCTGGCTAACACGGTGAAACCCCATCTCTACTAAAAATACAAAAAATTAGCCGGGCATGGTGGTGGGCGCCTGTAGTCCCAGCTACTCAGGAGGCTGAGGCAGGAGAATGGCGTGAACCTAGGAGGTGGAGCTTGCAGTGAGCCAGGATCACGCTATTGCCCTCCAGCCTGGGTGACAGAGCAAGACTCCGTCTCAAAAAAATTAAAAAGAGGCCAGGCGCGGTGGCTCACGCCTGTAATCCCTGCACTTTGGGAGGCCGAGGCGGGTGGATCACGAGGTCAGGAGATCGAGACCATCCTGGCTAACACGGTGAAACCCTGTCTCTACTAAAAATACAAAAATTAGCCGGGCATAGTGGCGGGCGCCTGTAGTCCCAGCTACTCGGGAGGCTGAGGCAGGAGAATGGCGTGAACCCAGATTGTGCCACTGAACTCCAGCCTGGGTGCAGAGTGAGACTCTGTCTCAAAAAAAGAAAAAAGAAAATCTGGAAAACCTCTTCTGGGGGCTCTTAAGTAGATTTGTCCAAATTGACTTCTGGTCTGAGGCCAGTGACAACCACAGGGCAGAGCTGGAGACTGGGCTGTTTGGAAGGAAGAAGGACTGGCAGACCAGCTCTTGAGAAAGCTCCATTTTTGCCTGTGGGAGGCTGGACCTGAACTTGCACCTATGAGCAACCCTGCCATTTAGAGCTTTTTCCTGGGGGGTTTTCCTCGTGTCACCCAGGATGGTGTCGATCTCCTGACCTCGTGATCCACCTGCCTCGGCCTCCCAAAGTACTGGGGTTATAGGCATGAGCCACCACGCCCGGCCAGTGTTTTTGTATTTTTAGTAGAGATGTGGTTTTACTATGTTGGCCAGGCTGGTCTTGAGCTCCTGACCTCGTGATCCGTCCGCCTTGGCCTCCCAAAGTGCTGGGATTATAGGCATGAGCCACCGCCTGGCCTAGGTCATTTGTTTTTAGGTTTAGATGGCAAGATCATGGATAAGACAGCAGGCTTTGATTATAGAGCACTGAGTTCAAATCCTGGCTCTGCCACTTGTCGGTGGTGTAACTTGAAGGAAGATACTTAGCCTGAGCCTGTTTAGTGCTTGAAGATGGGGTAATTGTCCTTCCCTCAGTGTTCCTTGGTGAGGAGTAAGTGAAGTCATGTCTATAAGAGATTTTGCATAGTCTCTGGCATGTAGAAAACGGTCAGTAACTCCTGGTGTGTGACTAGCCTCTGATTAGATGGTAAACTCAGGAGGCTGGCACCAGGACCGTGTTCCTCACGGTCATGCTGGAGGGACGCGGAAACTAACTTGAGTTCGTAGCTACTTACTCATCTTGCCTCTGGCAGGTTCACCTTAAAATTGTTGCTGCCAAACTTCCTGTGGTAGAGGCCTTGAGGAAGCAAGCTCCATGGCCACCATAGATAACCCATTTCTGAAAGTTTTTCATAAACCCCCATTTGTTGCTTTTAAAATTTTATAAGAAGCTTACACATGTAGAAAATGATCCTCCAGTCCACCATCACATAGGTAATCACTGACCCTGTGAGTTGTCTCAGCTGGGCTTTGGCTGTGTGTGTGTGTATTTTACAAAATATGTATGGTTTCTGTTCAGCTCTTTTCAGTTAACAGATGAACTTTTGTATCATTAAATATTTTGAGAACATGAATTTAATTGTTGTGTAATTTTTTGTAGATAGGTCATTTTATTCCAGGCAATCACTTTTCAATGCTTAGAAGAAACCATAGTGGGCCGGGCGTGGTGGCTCACGCCTGTAATCCCAGCACTTTGGGAGGCTGAGACGGGCAGATCACGAGGTCAGGAGATCGAGACCATCCTGGCGAACACGGTGAAACCTGTCTCTATTAAAAATACAAAAAATTAGCCGGGCGAGGTGGCGGGCGCCTATAGTCCCAGCTACTCGGGAGGCTGAGGCGGGAGAATGGCGTGAACCCGGGAGGCGGAGCTTGCAGTGAGCTGAGATTGCGCCACTGCACTCCAGCCCTGGCGAAAGAGCGAGACTCCGTCTCAAAAAAAAAAAAAAAGAAAGAAAGAAACCATAGTGAAAAAACACTGGGAGAAAAAAAAATGTTGAAAGGAGGTTAATGAAGTCTGGAGACTCCAGCAAATGCTTGTGATGTGTTTGTTTGTTTGTTTTGTTGTGCCTTTTTTTTTTCTTTTTTTTTTCTTTTTTTTTTTTCCTTTTTGAGACAGAGTCTCTTTTGCCCAGGTCGGAGTGCGATGGCACAGTCTCGACTCACGGCAACTTCCACCTCCCAGGTTCAAGCGATTCTCCTGCCTCAGCCTCCCAAGTAGCTGGGACTACAGGCAGGCACCACCAGGCCCAACTAATTTTTATATTTTTAGTAGAGAGGGGGTTTCACCATATTGGCCAGGCTGGTCACAAACTGACCTCAGGTGATCCACCCGCCTCGGCCTCCCAAAGTGCTGTGTGAGCCACTGCGCCTGGCCTGTTTTGTCGTTTTTAACCATTTAAGTATTGAGTGCAGTGGGAGTTTATTTTTTCAATATTTTTAATTTTTATTTTGTCACTGACTTGAAGCTCAAGTGGGAGTTTAATTTTCCTGTCTTGGTTCATATGTAAGTTAAAAGAGGGGGTGTTACATTCTTTTTGGACTGTCTTTGGGAGCGTATTAGAAGGAAACAGGGCTTTGCTCCCAGAAGAGTTCAAGTTTTAAAAAATAAAATGAGTCGGCCGGGCGCGGTGGCTCAAGCCTGTAATCCCAGCACTTTGGGAGGCCGAGGCAGGCAGATCACGAGGTTAGGAGATCGAGACCATCCTGGCTAACACAATGAAACCCCGTCTCTATTAAAAATACAAAAATTAGTTGGGCATGGTGGCGGGCGCCTGTAGTCCCAGCTACTCGGGAGGCTGAGGCAGGAGAATGGCGTGAACCTGGGAGGTGGAGCTTGCAGTGAGCCAAGATTGCGCCACTGTACTCCAGCCTGGGTGACAGAGCAAGACTCCGTCTCAAAAAAAAAAAAAAAAAAAAGCAAAATGAGTCATGCCTGTAATGCCAGCACCTTGGAAGGCTGAGGCAGGAGGATCATTTGAGGCCAAAAGTTTGAGATCAGCCTGGTCAACATAGTGAGACACCATCTACTTAAAAGAAAAAAAAAAAAAAAAAAAAAACACCTGAAACAAAACCCCTACCTAGTGCTGCGCTGATAAAACTGCCTCTTGGCAGCAAGGACTCAGCCCTTGTCTTCCCGCACCTCATAGGGTTGGGCCTAGCAGAGAGACGGAGATTTGGCTGACAAGCCCAGCCTAAACAGTGGCTAAAATAAATACGGGGGCCATCTGCACAGTAAGGGGGGAAGACCACGTGATGTTCAGGGCCTCTTCAGAAAGACCTTGCTAAGTTAAGTATTCCCAGGGCTTTGCCAGGAAGAGCGGACTGTGGGTGGAAACCCCCCGAGTCAGGGGGCAGCAGGTCCAGTCTACAGTGCCAGGAGCTGAGCAAGCAAAGTCTTGCGAATCAGCAGAGCTGAGCTGGGCAGACATGTGCTGGGCTGGGAAGCCAAGGGTAGCTATGGTTACTGGCCCTGAGGCGGCTGTGGGGCTCTGCAGACTGGCTTGGGTTTTTCTAATGTTTTGAGGCTCACTTGATCTCCCGCTGTGACCAGCCCCTCTCTTCCTGGCAGGGGAAAACCACCAAACTCTCAGGCCTTCCTGGTAGCCAAGGAGCCCAGCAGAGGGGCTGCTGCTGGCTGCTGGGATTGCAGAGGCCGGGGGCTCTGTGGCATTGCTTTCCTGGAAAGGAGGGACGGCACCTCTGGGGCAGCCAGCAGTGTGGGAGCCCATTCCAGGGCATGAATGGGCACTCGGGAATGGAAAATCCAAGAGGGAACAAACCACCGACAAAGAAATGCAGTGTGAGTGGCGGCTGCGAAGTCTGTGCCTTCAAATATACAGCGCCCAGGGGACCCATGGTAGAGGGGGAGCAAATTGGCGGGGCTGAGAGCGCCTTGGTTTTCTGTGCAGACAGGTCCAGCTGCAGAAATTAAGACTGGGGCTGAGTCGGGGAGAAGCCTTCCACGTTGAGACGGCAACTGGGCAAAGCAGGACGGAGACCTGTGTGTCTGATTGGAGAGGCCTGCGGCATTGGCATGTGGCTGGAGGTCCAGGCAGGGTGCCACCACTGCAGAGGTCAAGCATGAATTCAGTCCTGACAAAACATGGGTCTCCACCTCAAAGCGGGCTCAACCTTTGTTCGGGAACCGGTGAGTATGTTTTCTGTCTCTTTTGTCTAGAAAGGAGGTTTGAGGACACAGAGTGAAAGGAGGAACTTTGCAGGTCTTGGAGGGCTCCAAGGACTCGCACTCACTGAACTAGTCCAGACCGTTTAAGAGCCACTTGCAGGCTGGATCCATTTTGTCTCATTCATCCATTAATCAGTGAGTTAAGCCCTCCCAGCCCTGCAGTTTTAGCCATCAGCTCTGATTTGAGGGCAGAGGAGGGGGCTTTGCTGCTCAGCCATCCAACTCCTGAAAGAAGAAAGACCTAGACTCCATGCCGAAGGGTTGCTCTGGTAGCAGGATGGTTTGCTGCTGTGACTCTCGTGTTAGAGGAAGGTTACCTGTTTCCTCCTCTGTGACATAGAAAGTGGGGTAAGAAAGATGTCCCCAGACCCTTCAAACTGTCCCATTTTGTGCATCCAAGTTGCATGCCCCTGGCGAGGATGATCTGGAAGCATTCCCAACCTTGTCTTTGTAGCTTTCGGGAAGGGCCAGGAAATTCCTCCTGCACATCCATTTTTTCAAGTTTACTTTTAATATCTGCCATGACGCATTTTGGGAGTCGGGGGTCAGGAATAGCGTTCATGAAATCCAGTAACATTCTCCCACCGGACTTGGAGCCTGGTCTGGGAAACATCCCAGCCCCAGCAGGATAGCCTGGCCTGGCCTTGGGGCATTTGGGCCACAGACCCCTCTGGTTGTGCTCAGATCTGAGCCTGTTCCAACCTTTATCTCTGTCTCCCCGATGGCTGGCCCAAAAGATTTATGAAGCTGACAGCAAGTCATGGAGAATTCCTCCCAGGGCCACGCAGGCCCCTCAGCCCAGGGCCATCCCCTCCCCAGCAAGGAATCTGAGCTGCTGACTTTTTCTTCCTTTGCTCACCCCCACAAGCTCATCCCCTGCTAGTATTCAGGGAATATAGAGTTGTGTGAGCCACAGTGGCAGTGACAGCATGTGATATGTGAGCCCCCAGCACTCACATAGTAACATGGCCATGTAATTCTTATTTACTAAAGGGAGATTGTGTCCAGGTTGGGTGACACTGGGGGTTACAGACCTTTTGGAGTGTCCCCTGTATCATACCTACCCCATGAACAGCAGAGAATGGTCACCTATTCTCAGCATATGCTTGATTGTATCTTTAAGCCCTTTAAATATAAATACACATGTGCACTTTGCCTTTTTTGAGACGGAGTCTCGCTCTGTCGCCCAGGCTGGAGTGCAGTGGCACAATCTCTGCTCACTACAACCTCCACCTCCTGGGTTCAAGTGATTCTCCTGCCTCAGCTCCCGAGTAGCTGGGACTACAGGCATGTGCCATCATGCTCAGCTAATTTTTTGTATTTTTAGTAGAGACAGGGTTTCACCATGTTAGCCAGGATGGTCTCAATCTCCTGACCTCATGATCCATCCACCTCAGCCTCCCAAAGTACTGGGATTACAGGCGTGAGCCACCGTGCCCAGCCTTCTTTTTTTGAGATGGACTTTTGTTCTTGTTGCCCAGGATGGAGTGCAATGGCACGGTCTCGGCTCATTGGAACCTCCGCCTCCCAGGTTCAAGCGATTCTCCTGCCTCAGCCTCTCTAGTAGCTGGAATTACAGGTGCCTGCCACCATACCCAGCTAATTATTTTTGGTATTTTTAGTGGAGATGGAGTTTCACCATGTTGGCCAGGCTGGTTTCAAACTCCTGACCTCAAGTGATCCACCCGCCTTAGCTTCCCAGAGTGCTGAGATTATAGGTGTGAGTCACCTTGCCTGCCCACATGTGCACTTTTGTTCTGCTTATAAAAGTAATACATTTGTGGCTGGGAAAGGTGGCTCACACCTGTAATCCCAGCACTCTGGGAAGCTGAGGCGGGTGGATCACTTGAGGTTAGGAGTTTGAAACCAGCCTGGCCAACATGGTGAAACCCTATCTCTACTAAAAATACAAAAATTTAAAAATAAATAAATAAAAATACAAAAATTAGCCAGGTGTGGTGGCAGGGCGCCTGTAATCCCAATTACTCGGGAGTCTCAAACAGAAGAATTGCTTGGGCCGGGCGCGGTGGCTCAAGCCTGTAATCCCAGCACTTTGGGAGGCCGAGACGGGCGGATCACGAGGTCAGGAGATCGAGACCATCCTGGCTAACACGGTGAAACCCCGTCTCTACTAAAAAACACACACACGGCCGGGCGCGGTGGCTCAAGCCTGTAATCCCAGCACTTTGGGAGGCCGAGACGGGCGGATCACGAGGTCAGGAGATCGAGACCATCCTGGCTAACACAGTGAAACCCCGTCTCTACTAAAAAAAATACAAAAACTAGCCGGGCGAGGTGGCGGGCGCCTGTAGTCCCAGCTACTCCGGAGGCTGAGGCGGGAGAATGGCGCAAACCCGGGAGGCGGAGCTTGCAGTGAGCTGAGATCGGGCCACTGCACTCCAGTCCGGGCGACAGAGCGAGACTCCGCCTCAAAAAAAAAAAAAAAAAAAAAAAAAAAAAAAAACACACACACAAAAAAACGAGCTGGGCGAGGTGGCGGGCGCCTGTAGTACCAGCCACTCCGGAGGCTGAGGCCGGAGAATGGTGTAAACCCGGGGGGCGGAGCTTGCAGTGAGCTGAGATCCGGCCACTGCACTCCAGCCTGGGCGACAGAGCGAGACTCCGTCTCAAAAAAAAAAAAAGAAAAAAAAAAGAATTGCTTGAACCTGGGAGGCAGGGGTGGCAGTGAACAAGATCGTGCCACTGCACTCCAGCCTGGGCAACAGAGTGAGACTCTATCTCAAAAAAAATATAGATATATATATGCCAGTACAAAAAACTTGCCAACACGTAAAAACATTCCTCATCTTTTATTTTATTTTTTTCTTTTTTTGAGACAGAGTCTCACTCTGTTGCCCAGGCGTGAGTGCAGTGGTACAGTCTTGGCTCACTGCAACCTCCACCTCCTGGGTTCAAGCCATTCTCCTGCCTCAGCCTCCCCAGTAACTGGGATTACAGACCCCCACCACCACGCCTGGCTAATTTTTGTATTTTTAGTAGAGATGGGGTTTCACCATGTTGGCCAGGCTGATCTGGAACTCCTGACCTCAGGTGATCCGCCCGCCTCGGCCTCCCAAACTGCTGGGATTGCAGGCGTGAGCCACTGCGCCCGGCCTCCTCATCCTTTTTAATGGCTTCACGATACATATGGATACGCCTGAACTTTTAAACTATGCCTCTAGCAGTCAACTTTTGGGTTGTTTCCAATTTTTCACTTTTTTTTTTCTTTTGATACAAGGTCTTGCTATATTGCTTAGGCTGGTCTCTGAACGTCCTGGGCTCGAGCAATCCTCCTGCCTCAGCCTTCTGAGTAGCTGGGTGTGTGCCACGAAGCCCAGCCCAGTTTTTCATTCCTGCAAATGGTACCGTAGTGGGCACTCTTGTGTCTGTGTCTTTGTGCACTTGTGAAAGAGCATCTGTAGAGGGAATTCCTAGGACAGTGGAATTGCTGTGTGGAAGGCTGTGAGCAATTGCATTCTGACATTTCCAGATTGTCATCCAGACAGCCACTTATTCTCCCCCCAGCAAAGTAAGTGGTCACTGTCCTATGTGGGAATGTCCCTGAGATAGGAAGGGCGTGGTAGACAGGTGTCCCCTTACATAGTCACCAGGCATTTCCCTCTTGTCCACTTGCATTGCTGAAATGCCATGGCTCTTGGCAGAGGAGCAGGGGCAGCGGTAGGGGACTCTGACGTCACGCCTCCAGAACTTCCGAGGGTGGTGTCCGGAGGGCACACTACATTAAATTTGCTTATCTTTCTCGTTAGATTTCCTACTTCTAAGGACCCTCTTATATAGTCCTTTTTTAAAATTTAATTTTTTTGCTGAGACAGGGTCTTGCTCTGTTGTCCAGGCTGGTTTCAACTCCTGGCCTCAAATGATTCTTCCACCTTAGCCTTCTCAAGCGCTGGCATTATAGGTGTCACAACCATGTCCAACCTCATACTTTTTTTTTTTTTTGAGACAGTGTCTCACTTTGTTATCCAGGCTGGAGTGCAATGGTAAAATCTTGGCTCACTACAATCCCCACCTCCTGAGTTCAAGTGATTCTCCTGTCTCAGCCTCCCCAGTAGCTGGGACTACAAGTGCCCACCACCATGCCCAGCTAATTTTTGTATTTTTAGTAGAGACGGGGTTTCACCATATTGGTCATGGCTGGTCTCGAATTCCTGACCTTGGGTGATCCACCCGCCTCTGCCTCCCAAAGTGCTGGGATTACAGGCGTGAGCCACTGCGCTGGGCCCTGGTTTGTTGTTTTTAAGATTTAATACAAATGTTTTCAGGCTGGGCAGGGTGGCTCACGCCTGTAACCCCAGCATTTTGGGAGGCCGAGGTGGGCATATCACTTGAGTTCAAGGAGTTCAAGACCAGCCTGGCCAACATGGTGAAACCCTGTCGCTACTAAAAATACAAAAATTAGTCGGCTATGGTGGCACATGCCTATAATCCCAGCTACTCAGGAGGCTGAGGCAGGAGAATCGCTTGAACCTTCTAGGTGGAGGTTGCAGTGAGCCCAGATCACGCCACCACACTCCAGTGTGGACAATAGAGCGAGACTGCCTCAAAAAAAGAAAAAATTATTTTTTCATCCAACTTTTTTGGTTGTCACAAATGGGAAGGTGGGTCTGATTTATTGAATCCGTCACTGTAGGAAGCAGAGTCCCTACTGAAGGCTGTAAATGTGCAAAGCATTTAGCACATCATCTATTTGTAGCTGTTGTTATATCCAAAATTCGGTATGATTTTCTTTCTTTCTTTTTTTTTTTTTTTTTGAGACGAAGTCTCGCTCTGTCGCCCAGGCTGGAGTGCAGTGGCCGGATCTCAGCTCACTGCAAGCTCCGCCTCCCGGGTTCACACCATTCTCCCGCCTCAGCCTCCTGAGTAGCTGGGACTACAGGCGCCCGCCACCTCGCCTGGCTAGTTTTTTGTATTTTTTAGTAGAGACGGGGTTTCACCATGTTAGCCAGGATGGTCTCGATCTCCTGACCTTGTGATCCGCCCGTCTCGGCCTCCCAAAGTGCTGGGATTACAGGCTTGAGCCACCGCACCCGGCTCTTTTTTTTTTTTTTTTTTTTTTTTTTTTTTTTTTAGAAGGAGTCTTGCTCTCTTGCCAGGCTGGGGTACAGTGGCGCCATCTCGGCTCACTGCAACCTCCACCTCCCGGGTTCAAGCAGTTCCCCTGTCTCAGCCTCCTGAATAACTGGGATTAATGCTTTGCTAATTTTTGTATTTTTAGTAGAGTTGGGGTTTCACCATGTTGGCCACGCTGGTCTTGAACTCCGGACCTAAAGTGATCTTCCTGCCTCAGCCTTTCCAAGTGCTGGGATTACAAGCTTGAGCCACTGCACCCAGCCAGTTTTCTTTCTTTCTTTCTTTCTTTCTTTCTTTCTTTTTTCCCAAGATGGAGTCTTGCTCTGTCACCCAGGCTGGAGTACAGTGGCGTGATCTCGGCTCACTGCAACCTCCACCTCCTGGGTTCAAGCAATTCTCCTCCCTCAGCCTCCCGAGTAGCTGGGATTACAGGCACCTGCCACTATGCCCAGCTCATTTTTGTATTTTTAGTAGAGACAAGGTTTCACCATGTTGGCCAGGCTGATCTCTAACTCCTGACCTTGTGATCTGCCTGCCTCAGCCTCCCAAAGTGCTGGGATTACAGGCATGAGCCACCACACCCAGCCATTTTCTTTTCTTTTCTTTTCTTTTCTTTCTTTTCTTTCTTTTCTTTCTTTTCTTTCTTTTCTTTCTTTTCTTTCTTTTCTTTCTTTTCTCTTTCTTTCTTTCTTTCTTTCTTTCTTTCTTTCTTTCTTTCTTTCTTTCTTTCTTTCTTTCTTTCTTTTTTTTGAGACAGAATCTTGCTCTATCGCTAAGGCTGGAGTACAGTGGCACCTCACAACTCACTGTAGCCTTGACCTTCTGGGCTCGAGTCATCTCCTCTGTAGCCTCCTGAGTAGCTGGGACCACAGGTGCATACCACCATGCCCAGCTAATTTTTAAACTTTTTGTAGAGACAGGGTCTCACTATGTTGCCCAGCCTGGTCTCAACCTCCCAGGCTCCAGAGACTCACCCCAGCCTCCTGAGTACCTGGGACCACAGGTGTGCCACCATGCCTGGCTAATTTTTAATTTTTTTGTAGAGACAAGGTCTTGGCCATGTTGTCCAGGCTGGTCTTGAACTCCAGGGTCAAGGAGTCCTCCTGCCTCAGCTTCCCAAAGTGCTGGGACTGTAGACTTGGGCCTCCATACCTGTCCCTGCTTTATGCTTCTCGAGATGTAAATGAACAGGATCCAGGCAGAACCCCTCCAGGCCCATATGGGAGGCTCTCACGAAACAGCCTCCTCTGTAATGCCAAGATGGGTTGAGACATCAGAGCTGCCCTGTACAGAAACTGCCTCTGGAGGTTGGGCCTGTGTCCTGGGCTTAGGGGGAAGGGCCCTTGGCTTGTGTGGGCCAATAGTCAGACAAGGCCCATCCGAGGCAGCCTGGGTCTCTGCTGGGTGTGTCCACAGAGACAGTAGTGACAGTTTCCAACCAACAGGACCAGTGTTTCAACAATAGGGTAGATGGTTTGAAATCCTAGCTGTCCTGGAAGTCCAGCCTGTCTTTTCTGTGGTTGGGAGCCTGGTCCAGGAACCTTTGTTCCTTGGACAGACTTGGCCCTCGAGAGGGCCCCAGTCTCTCAGTTTGTCTGGCCAGGTTTAAAAGTCTGCAGCGGCCAGCAGCCGGCAGCGAGGCTGGAATGTAGCTTTGCTGGCTTGGCCACAGACAGCCCTGAGGAACAGCCTTCATTTCCGCCTCTTCCCCTCACCTCGGGCTGAAAAATCCCGGGCAGGTGGCAGCTGCTGGGTCTTAGCCTGAGTCTCAGCTCCTCCAAGGGGACTAGCTTTGACCCCAGGCGGGCATCCAGGCATGTGGGCTGCCTTCTGGGCACGGTCCTCCTTGGATGCCAGGGAGCTCTGCCACCTTGACACACAGGGTGAGGCGGAGCCCAGCTGGACCAAGCCTTGAGGTATTTGGAAGTCAGCCCTGGTGAGAGACGGTTGATTGCAAATTGATTCTAGTTCAAATCAACAAGCATTTCCCTGGCACCTGCTCTGGGCCAGGCTGGGCCTGGGCCCTGCATCCCCGATAGAGTCTGGATTCTAAAGGCTCCCAGGCTAGATGGAGCGAGGGCAGCTCTGCAGTAGGATCCAGGCATCGGTGGGAGGAGCTACCAATTCCACCAGGAACAGTGGGTGGGCGGGGCCCCGGGGTCTAAGTGGCCGCACTGGGGGCAGGCTTTTAATCAAGGCAGTGACATTTGCCGACTTACATTCTGTGCTTCTGCTGTGATTGTTGGCCATTGTCCCCGAGTTTGGCGGGCACTCTCCTGGATTAATTCATTCACCCCTATGGCCACCCTGGGAGGCCTACGCTGTATAAATGAGGAAGCTGAGGCCCAACTTGTTCGAGATGGTACAGCCAGCTGGAGCTGGGATTTGAACCTGGGAAGCCCGGCTGGTTCTGGAGGCTGGCTTGGAGGGGGTAAGAGTGAGACAGGGAGGGGCTGAGGCAGGGCGGTGGTGGCCTGAGGCTGTGCCAGCGCAGGGCTGATGGCACTGAAAGACATCCTGGGGGCAGAGCTTAGAATGGCGTGGGAGCTGGTTTGTGGTCAGCCTGCCCCAGGCTGCAGTTGTCCCCAGGCTGCGGCTGGTGGTTGGGTGGGTGATGATGGTCCGGTCAGATGCTGGGCAGTGACTGGGCCTCCCACCCTGCTGGCAAGCCGGGTGGGCCTGAGGGCCCTACTGTCTGGCTTCCCTGCCCCCCACACACTCAGGGTGGCCCGGGGAGGGACCCATCCCAGTGGGCTTGAAGGCCAGGGAGGTTTGTCCAGGCCTGAAGCCTCCCAGGGTCCAAGTGAGGGGGCACATCTGGGGCTGGGAGAAGCCCGCCTGAGCTCACGTGGCCTCAGGGCTTGGGGCACTGAACGGCGCTGAGCAGGAAGGGCCACTCATCCAGCTTGGGATAACCCCAGAGCATGTGGAGCTCGAATATCTCGGCTGTGAAGGAGTAGCCAGTGGTACAGAGGGTGGTGGAGAGACCCTGCGGCAGCACCCAGTCCCTTCTGGGGGACATGGCAGGTTTCCAGGCACCTCGAGCTTCCGCTGCTTCCTCTATAAAATAGGGTCATGGTGATCTAATCACAGGGCCACTGGGCAGATTAAAGGAGATGTCACCTTGAAGGCCATTCATCCAGAGTCCTGGTATAATACATAGGGCACCGGCAGATGCTCGTGTCTCTGCTGTAAGGACAGCCAGGGAAAGGGGGCTGAGAGGGTCCCTGGCCCAGCAGGAGTCTGTTTCTGAGCACAGGGAAGAGAGCAGCACGGGCTTCCCCTGGCCTTTCCCCTGTCCGGCCCTGGGCTTCCTGCCAGCAGAACCCTCTCCCGCTTCCTCTATCCAGGCCATGGTGGCAGTCACACAGTCACTCTCTGCGGTGCTGGGGGCAGCCTGGCTTGGGGGAGCTGTCGTCAGGCAGCCTGCAGTGCTCACTCCAGGGCTGGAGGTGAAGCCACTGCATGGCTCTGCTGGCCCGGTCCTCGCTCTGTGAGCCCTGTTGTGGCCCTGCTGCCTCAGTCCCCCATCTCACATGCCTCTGCCCAGCCCCTAGGGGCCCTGAGGGTTGGAGAAAAACCTGTCTGGGCAGCGCAGGACTGTGTGGGACCCCTCTCAGATCCCTCCTGTCCTGGGGGCAGTGGTCATTGGCAGCTGCTGGGTGACGGCCAGCTGCCTTCAGACGTTTCTCTCAGACTTTCCAGGCTCCAAGCAGGGTCTTTTCATACAGGCAGCCTCATTTAATCACCCTAGTCAAGGGTTTAGGATTGTCTCCATTTCACAGAGGAGGAAACCGAGGCTGGAGGAGTCAGTGACCGTCCTCAGTGGTGGCGCCTGTCCCCTTTGGTCCATCCCCCACCCCAGCAGCACCCAGGGCTGGCACAGGGCCCATCAGAGACTGTGGGGAGGGGAGGGTATTGGGGGCTAAGGCTGAGGCCTGGTTGAAGCTCGAGGACGGGCTGGCCAGGGGCCAGGTTGTTGTGGCCCAGGTTTCTACCAGCATCTTCCAAACAAATAGACCGGCAGATGGGCTGGGGCACTGGACCCATGCATCTGGCCTTCAGAATTGTTTAACTTTTTTTTTTTTTTTTAAGACACAGTTGCACTCGGTCGCCAAGGCTAGAGTGCAGTGGCACGATCTCGGCTCACTACAACCTCCGCCTCCCGGGTTCAAGTGATTCTCCTGCCTCAGCCTCCTGAGTAGCTGGGATTGCAGGCACCTGCCACCACACTTAGCTGATTTTTGTATTTTAGTAGAGATGGGGTGTCATCATGTTGGCCAGGCTAGTCTCAAACTCCTGACCTCAAGTGATCCCCGCCTGCGTTGGCTTCCCAAAGTGCTGGGATTGTAGGCATGAGCCACTGTGCCCAGCCCAGAATTGTTTAATTTGGAGGAAGGGTCTGTGCTGCCTGCAGCAGGCCCCGTTCACCCCTCCCACAGGTGCTGACACTGGACCCACTGCTTGCTGGCTGGCAGGTTGGCCTCCACCCCACCTGGCCCCCACCCCCGGTCACCATCAGGTATTGGCCCTGGAGGGTCCTCAGCCCATGCCTCCGGAGGGCAGAGGCTGATTCTTTTTTCTTTCTTTTTTTTTTTTTGGAGACAGAGTCTCACTCTGTCGCCCAGGCTGGAGTACAGTGGTGCAATCTCAGCTCACTGAGCAATTCTCTGCCTCAGCCTCCCAAGGAGCTGGGATTACAGGCACCTGCCACCACTCCCAGCTAATTTTTGTATTTTTAGTAGAGACGGGGCTTCATCATCTTGGCTAGGCTGGTCCTGAACCCCTGACCTCGTGATCCACCTGCCTCGGCCTCCCAAAGTGCTGGGATTACAGGCATGAGCCACTGTGCCTGGCTGGGCAGAGGCAGATTATTCTTTTTACTTGGCCTGGTGGAATGTTTGGGGAGGGCCTGGCCAGAAGAACAGAGACAGGAGAGCCAGAGGGCACAGGGAGTGGCTAGTGCCCATTCTCTCCAGATTACATAAAGGGGCTCTGCAGCCCAGCCTGTACACACAGCATGGCTGCCTGGGTGCTTCTCACGAGAGCTGGGTAGCTAGCACTGGGCATGGCAGCCCCGCATGCCATAGCTGGCCCTCCCCGGCTGCCCTGGGGGCCCAGACAGGCCTCCTCAGACACCGGGAGAGGAAGGGAGGAATGTGGTTACCTGCTCCTGGAGCCTTGGGTTCCACAAGGAGCCACAGTGGGCCTTGCCTGGGAACAGGGAGGAACTGGGCCTCTTGTTGGTTGCAGGGACCCCCACCAAGTCTTTATCCCTTTGGGGTGAGCACTCACCCTGCGCCAGGCTCCCTGCGAAGCCCTGTGCGTGCAGGGTCTTGTGGAGATGACACCCTGGGGGGTTCTCTCCTTAACCCATTTTACAGATGTGGAATATGGGGAAGTGTCATGGACGAGGCTGCCCAGCTTGGGAGGCAGAAGCCTAACCCTGAACCAAACCCTCCCCTGCAGGGGCTGCCCTCGGGAAAACCCTGCAGTGGGAAGGGGTCATCCAGGATGGTTGAGGGGAGGAAGGATGTTCAGGGGCCCTTGGAGCCCCTACCCTGTGAGCTTAGGCAGGAAAAGTGCCCCAGGGCCTACATTTCCTGGGTGGCTGTGGCTTCCTGGCATGGGGGTCGATGGCTGGGTCCTGCCACCTGTTTCTCTTCCTCTTTTGGCCCCTTACTCAGCGAGACCTTGCAGGGGTGGCCCCTACTTGGGTCCTCCCTCACATGGCACTTCTGCTCTCAAGGAAACAGCTGTGGTTTGCAGAGGACTTGCCCCCTCCCCATGTCCAAGGCCATTGCCAGGAACCAGATGAAGCCGGCCCTTGTCTTTAGCCCCTGTCCCTCTGCCTGTCCTGGTTCCTGCCCCAGGCCAGGGGATGCTCACTGGAGCACAGAAGGAACAAGAGGTGGGACAAGAGGCAAACCTTGGGGTCTCCTTGCCCAGGGCCACAGCTCCCAGCCCCAGGGGCAGCCCGTGTGAGGGCACAAACCAGTTGTCTCTGCTCCCCTGGGATCTTCCTGTCCAGAGGCCGTGAGGCTTCCAGGGAACCAAGTCCCTCGAGGTAGGTCTGGGGCTGTGGGAAAGCAGCCCTCCAGCTGAGGGCCTGCCTGCCTCTCTCGGGCCTCTAGCTCCCCATCTGTACCCAGCAGTGACTTCGAGAGGAGCTAGAGGTGGGTGAGGAGGGCCAGGCCTAGAGCGGGGTGGGCAGTGTGGCCAGCAGTATGAGTACCGCTCTGGGGCTCAGCCCTGGCTCTCCCTCTTCCTAGCTCTGTGTGGCCCTGGACAAGTTGCCTGTCCGTGGCCTCAGCTTCTCCATCGCTGTGGTGGGGACAGTAGCACCTGCTGTTGGGAATGAAATGCAGATTGGAGATGATGTATGAATAGTGCTTGCTCAGTATGGCATTGGGCCATGGTAAGTGGAGTGCCTGCCTGGGGCTGGGCACACAGCAGAATGCAAGACAGACAGCTGTTCCTGAAGGCACCAGGAGCGACTCCCGTGTTTGTCAGCAGCATCGCTAGTCAGTCTTGTTTCCTGGTTTCCCCCAGACCCTAGGAAAAGGCCCAGGTGTGTCCACCTGCCTTGGACAGCTGCTGCCTCAGAGAGAGAGGCTGGCGCTGCACCCTCGAGGACTGTGGGGGTCTGCTTCACTGACCTGGGGGGTCTCTCCTGACCCACTGGGGCTGCCTCTGCCTTCCTGCATTGGGAGGCTGGGTGGGGGACCCTCTAGCCTTGTATGGAAGGAGTGTGGGAGACAGAGGAGGACAGCTGGGCAGCGGGACCAGCACAAGCGAAGGTGGGAGGTGGGAGGCAGGAGGCACATTTGGAGACAGAGGGAACGCAGAGGATGATGCTCCCTGTGGTCAGGATGGAGGGTGGAGCCTGGCCTCCTCCTCTTGGCATCCAGGACTGCAGCCCCTCAGGAGGGTTCAGCCTCTGAGCCCCAAATGGATGCCTGGGAGTGGGGCCTCCCCAGGTGGCCACTGCAGCGAAGGCATCCCCTTGTGCTCAGCCTACAGTTGAGGGTAGGAAGGAGTCTCTGCCGCGCCTGGGCGGGGATGCTCTGGGGTTGGCTGTCCTGAAATAATAACCAGGTGTGGCTCCCACCAAGCCCAGACAAAGAGGGGCCGGGGCTGGGTAAAGGCTCCAGGACCCACCCCACTGGCCGTGGCCTCTGCTATGGTGGATCTGAGACAGAGATGGCTGGCCAGGCCATGGCTGGTCCTATTCCCTAAGCCTCAGTCTGACACCCCCAGGCTGGCCACTTGCCACATGAACACAAGCCAGGGACACCCCCAGCTCCCGTGGCCTCAGGCCCAGGTCGTGTGGGTGCCAGCGATGAAGGCCAAGGGCCTGCGTTTGTCCTGCCTGGCCCCGTGCTGGCGGGGGAGGGGCCGGCCAGGCAGGCATATGGTTCGAATTATTCAAACCGCCTCTTGGCACCTTAGCCCTCAGCTGGGGGTGTGCAGGCTGCCTGGATGGCCACCCCAGCACCCCCGCCACAGCCCTGGGGTGACCCCTCCACCCCCCTGCCCTCCAGAAACAGAGCCTTCTGCTGCCAGCTCCCTCTGCCTGGGCCTTGGGTCTCTGTTGCCAGGCATCTGGTCTGGTAGGGAAGCCAGCTCTGCCCTGGCTCTGCCCACAGCTCTGCCCACAGCTCTGCCCACAGCTCTGCTCCTTCAGACCTGGCAGGCTGTGGGGGGCACAGGTGGGGTAAGACAGAGGCGGCTCAGCAGAGCCTGGCTCAGGAGCCCAGTGCAAGCTGCCCTTGGCCGCGTTTAAGTCTGGATTTCCGAAGGGCTGCCCCATGGCCCTCTGGTCACCCACCTTCTCCCCCAGCTGCTTGTTCAGGTCCCCACATTGGCTTTGAAGCTAGACAGTCTTGGGGTCAAATCCAAGTTCTATTCCTTGTGAGCTGAGCCTCAGCTTCCTCATCTGTGCCATGGAGGAAGTGCCCACCCACGCAGGGAAAGCCACAGTGACCCTGCTGGGGCACAGGTCACGTGGCTGCCATGGCAGAGGTCTCTCCACAGGAGGGCCGCCATAGGCTTTGAGTTGTTATTTTCTAGCTTGAACATTTTGCAATCTTGACAACACTCTGGAATCAACTGACAGTGGCTTTTCTTTTTTTTTTTTTGAGACGGAGTCTTGCTCTGTCGCCCGAGCTGGAGTGCAGTGGCCAGATCTCTGTTCACTGCAAGCTCCACCTCCCGGGTTTACACCATTCTCCTGCCTCAGCCTCCGGAGTAGCTGGGACTACAGGCGCCCGCCACCTCGCCCGGCTAGTTTTTTTTTTTTTTTTGTATTTTTAGTAGAGACGGGGTTTCACCGTATTAGCCAGGATGGTCTCGATCTCCTGACCTCGTGATCCGCCCGTCTCGGCCTCCCAAAGTGCTGGATTACAGGCTTGAGCCACCGCGCCTGGCCTGACAGTGGCTTTTCATTTCCCCGCCTGTCCGCTAGCTTTTCCTTCTTCTCATGGTTCTTTCTGTGAAAGGTCTGCAGCCCTCTGACTTCCTCCAACTCCACCCGCCGCTTGGGAGCAACGAGGCTCCCCTAAGGATGCCAGAGGCTCAGCTGCCTAGGGCTCTATGCCTGGGCTGCCATTGGTGTAGGCGACATGATCTGAAAGAGGAGGCAGCCTGGTGAAGTGTGGCCAGCCCCGAAAGGGAGCCCAGAAAGCAGAGCCCGGACCTCACAGCAGGCTGAGGGTGAGGCCTGGCCCACAGCTCCTGCCCCTCTGGGGAGCCTCTGGGGGCGTCGGCTCAGTGGAGGTGGGGACATGCCTTGAGCTTCCTGGGGAGGGTCCAGTCAGGACCAGGAAACATCTCTAGGGGCAGCCCACGGCCTCCCTACAGGTGCTTCTATTCCTCACTGAGAAATCCTGCAGGGTCCTGCTAGGGCTGGGAGAGGGGTCACAGGTCAGGGGTGGGGAGCTGGAATTGCTCCCCGGGCAGCACATTTTTCTTCTCTGAAAACTTATCTTAGCAAAGAGACCACGAAACAATCGCACTCTTTTCCGGGCCTCTGTCGTCCCCAGAAGGCCAGCCCGTCTCCTCGGCGGGGGCTCCGAGGGGGCCGGGAAGACGAAATTTGTAAAATGTCTGTAGGAGGGGAAGAAAGGCGCTTTGTGTGGGGCCGGGGCCCTGGCCATTGGTCAGCTCCGAGGCCCCCAGCCGCTCCCAGAATGCTCCCCTTCCCAGGGAGGGCACGCCTGCCAGCCGAGGCCAGCCCCAGTGGTCCCTGCAGCCCCCTGCGCCCCTGTACTCTGCGTCCCGTGTCCAGGCCACCCAGCCTCCGAGGACGCAGGCCAGGCGGGGTGGCCTCCCCTGGCCTCAGCATGTTTCTCTACTGGAGGAAGCGGGGCACCTACGAGCTGGCGGCCCTGCCCAGCGACCTGGCCGAGCTGGAGCTGGGGACGGTGGAGCGTTTCTCGTGGAGCTCCACCCTGGACATCATCGAGGACCTCGGGGGTAGGTGCGAGCCCACCTCCCGGGAGGACTTTCCTCAGGCTCTGGCACTGGGCCTGCCCAGCCAGGGCCTGCGGCCCATTCACACACATATGCTGCTGATGGTCACTCGCTCCACAGTGGTGTGGGGTCCAGAGCCACTCCCGAGAGCTGCTGCTGGTGCAGGAGAGGGGCCCGCAAATCAGGACCCTGGGGGCCAGAGGGCAGGCAAGCAGCCGAGGAGGCTGTCCTTCCTCCAGAGCTGGCCTGGCTGGGCTTCAGGCCTGGCCTCTGCCTCTGCTCTCCCCCCGCCCCCAAGATCAGGCCATGACGTTTTCTCAGGGCTGGGTGGTGTAATGAGATGTTCTGGAACATTCATGTTCCAGGCCCCAGTAGCTGGGTCATTTCTCCTTTTGTCCCCATTTTACAGATGAGGAAACAGAGGTACAGGGAGATTAAACCCCTGAAGAGGCAGGACGAGCTCTCGGGGACGCTGAGCCCCATGGCCTGTGTTTAGAGGGGTAGGATGTTGGGCTGCTCCTGGGGGTGAGAGGCCGGGGAACTGTGAATGGGAATAATGATGCCTTGGGGGTCGTTGGGGGGGCTGAGAGCACTAAAGGGGATGACACACAGGGAGACTTCAAACAGCGGTGGCAGAGGCAGGGCGCACCTGTGCTGGCTGTCGGGTGCCCATTCTGTCAGCTCAGCTCAGCTGCTCGGCACTGTGGGCTGGGGACCTGGCTCTGTCAGGGTGCTTCGGTGCAGTGACAGAAACTTGAGTCCTGTCCGCAGAAGCCACCACAGTGCCGATCTCCAGCTCCCAGCACTGTGGAACTGTCTGGGGCCAGGGCCTGGGCCTGAGTTCTCTTCTCCATTAGCCTCATCCTCGGGCCCAGGTGCTGGCCTCCCCCAGGCCACAAGCCCAGGGAGCAGGAGCCTGTCCTGGATGAGTCTCCCTAGCCTGGCATGGTCCTTCCCTGAGGCCAGAGGCAGGGAGAGTGACGGTTCAGTCTGGGGTTCACCTTGGGAGGCAGGAGGGAGCCCGCAGACCATACAGAGATGGGTTTTGAAAAGGGAGGTGCTTGGGAGGTGGAGGCAAGAGAATCCCTTGAACCAGGGAGTTGGAGGTTGCAGTGAGCCAAGATTGCACCATAGCACTCTAGCCTGGCGACAGAGCGAGACTCTGTCTCAAGAAAAAAAAAAAAAAGAGAGAGGTGCTGCTCCCAGAAGAGAGGATGACGCTGGGTGGGCATGAAGGCCAGGTGTCCCTACCTGTGACCAGCTCCCCACTGTGGAGGAAGGGGAATGTGGCTGCTTGTTGGGAGAGACAGGTACAGGGTCCCACAGGCCCCAGCAGCTCCAGGCACCATCGGGGTGTGTGCAGGAGGCAGGGAGGGCCTGAGGACGTGAGAGGGGCGGCCCAGCTGCCCAGCTAATGGAGGCAGTGGGGATGCAGGAGGCAGCACGGGATGTGGGGGTGGGGTGGGGAGGAGCGTGGCAGCTGGTGTTGGGGGGCAAACTCCCCTCCACCCTCAGCTGGGCACTGTCCTGGAGTTGGAGGGTGGGATGGGGAGCAGGCTGCTCTATTTCTTCACTCGGCAGCTTCCTGCCTACCTGAGACAGGTACGGAGCTACAGGACCCAACAGAGCCAGAGACTTGCCCCAGGTCGTTTAGCCACCCCAGCCCCAAGCCAGCAGGGCCAACCAATGGGAGCTGTGTCCCACCCCTTGCCCCCACTCAGACTGCGCTCCCCTGGGCGGGGTGGGGCAAAGTGGGGCTGCTCGCCCGTCTGCAGAGGCAGGCCCTCCTTGGGCTCTCTTAATTGTTTTCTACATCTCAGTCATCCTGCTGTTCCCTCCCCCTGGGATGCCCTCACAGCTCAGATGCAGGAGTCACATCTGCAGCTGGGACTGCAGGTGCACACCACCCTGCCTTCCTGATTTTTAAACTTTTTTTGTAGAAATGGGGTCTCTCTATGTTGCCCAGGCTGGTCTTGAAAATCTAGGCTCAAATGATCCTTCTGCCTTGACTTCCCAAAGTGTTGGGATTATGGATATGAGCCACCATGCCTGGCCTCAAGAGCTCTTTAAACCCAGGCTCTTGGAATATCCATGCCCACTGTCTGAGTCAGGGCCATTCTTGGAATCCCCTTTATCCTGGTGAGGGGTGGTGAAGCCTTTGAGATCCCAAGTAGTGACACCCAGATACACCACACACACCCTCAGCCTGAGCACCAGAACTGAGACCTGCTCACCGACGTGTGCCTGCCCCAGCTCTCCTCGGAGCCGGCAGAGAGGCCCCAGGGAGCTGCACACAGCGGCTGGCTCACAGCACGTGAACAGATCTCATGCGTGAGCTGAGGCGGCTGGGTGGGTGAGCCTGGGCACGCGGCTGTCTGTGTGGGCTCTGTCCTCTGTGCCAGCCAGACCCTGGCCGGGGCCCATGCACAGTGGGCCGATGCCAGCCCAGCCTGTGATGGGGGTGGGACTGTGCTTGGAGCGTGACTGTCGGGAATCGGGATCTCATAGCCATTTCTGCAGCCCTGCTCCTGTTCCGCCCTCGGTCACTCTCGGTTCCTCTGAGGAACCTCTGGAGGAAGCCCACGGTGGGCAGATGGGCAGGCACCCACAGCAGCCTCAGCGAGAGGAAGTGGCCGGCTGGCCCCAGGTCTGTGTGCAGAGCTGTGTGGACAGTTTATCGGGCCCCAGGAAGGAATCCTGAATGTGTCCTCCCACTTCTTCTTACTGAGCTCGAGCAGTGTGGGTGGGTAGGACGATGTGCAGCTCTCTGGTCCCTGGGGACTACGCCAGCGGTAGTTCTGGGCTGTAGGCAGAAGCAGTGTCCTGGCCATGGTCCCTGCCCCTCCCTGCAGCTGAGTCGCCACTTCACTGTCCTGCCCCCAAGGTGCCCCATGTCGCTTTGGGAAGGGGATCAGAAACACATTTCCTTCCCAGACCTCCTGTGACGCTCCAATCAGTGTCCTGCATAGGGAGTGGCGGATGTCCTGGGACCAGCAGCCATTTACCCAGGACATGCCCCTCTGGCGTTTGGCCAGGTTGAGGACAAATCTTGCCCTTCCCCAGGTGCTGCGGACAAGAAGTCCAGCCCCAGCATGGCCTGCAGCAGCTGCCCAGGCATGGACGAGCGCCCAGGAGGGTGGGGCTCATGTGGGAGGGGACATTCAAGGCCACAGCTGCTTCCTGAGCCGGGCAGCCTTTGCATGGCCAGGCCTGTGGTTGGGAGGTGGTGGGCAGGGAGGTCCTGTTTGCTTGAGACAGAAGTGTTCATTGGAGTGGAGTGTTCAAAGGTGAGGGGCTTCCCTGGAGAAGATGAGAACGAGGTGGTTTTCTGTGCACTTGTGTCATCCTGGGGCCCGTGGGGAAAGGGGACACTCATGTCATGATGAGGGACCAATTCATGTTTTCCAGACAGCTGATTGTGTCAGGCTGCAGGAGAGCACTGTACTGTAGCCTGGTGGTTAGGAATGCAGGCTTGGAGGCTTACACACTCACAGCCTCGTTACTCTCATTACTTTTGTAACCTTGGGCAAATCTCTCTACCCTCCAAGCCTCAGTTTCCTCATCTGTGAAATGGGGACAATGATCATTCCTCTGCAGAGTTAGACGGTGAAATGACACCGTCTATGGACAGCAGAGTTCCCAGCAGGTGCTTGGCAAGTGAGAGCTGTGGTTACTGTGTGTCGCTCCTGAAGCCGTCTAATGGGGAACTGTTGGTTCAAAGGCTCAAGACAGTGGGAGTCCAGCAGGGACACATTCACCTGGAACTGGATATCTGACAATAGGGAGGCCTTCCTGAAGGCAGCAGCCTTCAGCTTGGGCCTTAAGAGTAGACAGGACGGCAGCAGACAGCGATGGGAGGATGCTGGGGGAGGGCAAAGGAATAGAACCAAGAAGGGCTGGGCTGGGATCAGATCAGTTGTGTCCGGCAAGCAGCAGAGTGAGGGGTCTGGGGTGAGGCGACAGGGAATGGTGGGGACTGTGGAGGCTGGAAGCATTTGTGCTGATCTGAGGCAGACACAACTTGGGAGCTGGAGCCATCCAGAACATGGGTCCAGAGCTGACAGGCTCCTCTGGTTTGTCAAGAGAAGCCAAAAATATGGATTTTTATGTGAAATCTCTGACTTTTCAAAGTTGGCAACCAATTTAAATTCTTTCAAAACCCTGTGCTCAGCCAAACAAAACATGTCTGCCGGCCGCTCTGCCCGCGTCCCGAGGCCCGGTTTTGGTAGAGATCATGGTCAGGACAAAGCCAAAGTGGCCTCCTGTGACTGAGACAGGGTTGGGGGAGAACTGGCGAGTGGGCTCCTCTGCCTGGCTAATGGTTCTGGCTCTCCCTGGGACGGTGGGTGGGGGAGCCAGGAGGGCAGCTGGGCTGTTGCAGACCTGGGGAGGCAGAGTCTGGCACACAGTGGCGGGAGTTCAGGGTTCCAGGTCTGCTTAGCGGAGGGGGGAGTTCAAGATTCCAGGTCTGCCTGGAGGAGGAGGTTCAGGGTTCCAGGTCTGCATGGAGGGTAGGTTCAGAGTTCCAGGTCTGCCTGGACAGGGAGGTTCAGGGTTCCAGGTCTGCATGGAGGAGGAGGTTCAGGGTTCCAGGTCTGCATGGATGGGGAGGTTCAGGGTTCCAGGTTTGCCGAGGGGAGGGGGAAGTTCAGGGTTCCAGGTCTGCCTAGGGTCAGGCTGAGGTCGAGGAGCAGACACTGCTCAGGCTGTTCCACATAAGAGGGGTTGCTACAAAGAGGCAGGGCTCCCCAGGGAAGCCCAGGGCAGGCAGAGAAGGCTGCCCCCCGGAGCTGCCCACTCTCACAAAGCTGCCTTCTCCTGCCCTGTCTGCTCTGGGGTGATCTCCACTGAGTGGCTGCTCCCCTTGTTCTTGCTCCCCAACGATATTGGGGCATCGTACCCATTTGGACTGACTCTCAATGGACTCAAGGCTCCAGGGCCCACCAGGAGTCCTGCCTGTGAGCTCCTGTCAGGAAGGGGGTCGGAACCATGTTTCCTTCCCAGGCCTGCCTCAATTCAGTCTCAGGAGAGCAAATCTGACTGGCTGAGCCAGGCTGTGTAGATGGCTCAACAACTCTAATCTCAGCACTTTAGGAGGCCACGGCAGGAGGATCCCTTGAGGCCAGGAGTTCGAGACCAGCCTGGGAAACATAGTGAGACCTCCTTTGCTATAAAAAAATTAAAAAGTTAGCCAGGTACGGTGGTGTGCACCCGTGGTCCCAGCTACTCGGTTGGCTGATGTGGGAGGATCACTTGTGCCCAGGAGGTCGAGGCTGCAGTGAGCCATGATCACAACACTACACTCCAGCCTAGGTAACAGAGCAAGACCCTGTCTCAAAAAATAAATTTTAAATTAAATTAAACTATGTCCAGGGTATGGTATCACCTGATACAATATGTCCCCCTTGCCAGGCCCACCCTTTCCTCAAAGGCTGTAGATGGGGATAGGTGACCTGCAGGAGAGCTCATGACAGGCCTGTGGTGGAGACTACTTGTCCTGACCCCACCCCCAAGCCCCACAGGCCCCTCTCTGGGCCCTGAGAGCTACCGGGGTCCTGATAGATTTTTCTTCGTGTCTGCAGTCTCTAGGAGAGAGGAGCTCGCCTATGCAATGCAGGAAGTTGCAGCTTTAGAGCAGAGCACAGAGGGAATCACCTCCCAGGGGAGCCAGGACCAGGGGGTCAGGAGTGTAGGGTCTAGAAGGCAGGGTGAGCACCTGGAGCCTGCTGAGACCTGGGGTCAGAGACCGGAGAGTTCAGGCAGGTAGACCCCAGTGCCAGGAAGTACCAGGCAAAGCACAAGGAATTCCAGAACCCAAGTGGCATAGAGGCCACAGGATAGTCAGGCCCAATGGTGGCTGTGACCTGAGCAGTCATGGGGGGATCTAGGAAGCTGGTGAGGCAGACCCAGTGGTAGAAGACATGGCCCGGAGCCTTCAGAATATGGGGCTACAATCCAGAGGCCCTGGGGCAAAGGGTGTGAGAATCTGACCCCAGGCCCAGAGTTTTGAGAACGCAGGGGCCTGGAAACTTTCCGGGTGGACAGCAGATATTGTCCTGCTCAGCTGGAGAAGCCCCAGGCTGGGTGCATGGGAAACTCCCCCAAAGCTGGCTGAGGGCTCCAGGTCCCCGTGGAAACGCAGATGGCAGAGGAGGACCTGCTGGAGTCATGGCAGACAAGAGCCCCGAACCCCATTCCACCCTCAAGTCAGCTTCCTCCCAGCAGGCAGGGACCTGGTCACAGTCCTCACAGGGCCATCTCCTGCCTCGGTTGCCTCCACCTCCAGCCTAGAGG
Source organism: Rhinopithecus roxellana (assembly GCF_007565055.1). Lineage (NCBI taxonomy): Eukaryota > Metazoa > Chordata > Mammalia > Primates > Cercopithecidae > Rhinopithecus > Rhinopithecus roxellana. The sequence continues at coordinate 29,551,519 of NC_044560.1, forward strand.
CAGGATGGGCATCACTGGCCCCTTGGATGGCTGAGAGCAGAGACTCGGAGAGGAAAATGAGCACGGTGTGGAGGTGAGGTTGGGCCGGGCCTGAGGGTCCTGAGAGTTCCTGTGGGCTATGCACTGAGGAGGCCCAGGGCCCTGGGCAGCTGCTTCCCTCTCAGCCTGGAGGCCCCGGGATGCCTGTGGCAGCCCCTCTTCGAGAGCCCCCTCCCCAGGGCCATGCAGATGTGCTGCTCCCCAAAGGGCTGCCCTGCCCACCAGGCCCCCTGTGAGCTCCCCAAGGCTTGTCAGGGTCACCAATGGGTTCCCAGCACCCAGCTTAGAGCTTGGCTCATGGGGACCCTCACAGGATCTTTAGTGTGTTTGCTGAATGATCATATCCAGAGAGCTCAGGAGACCTGGGATCCATGCTACTTCACTGTGCCAGGAGTCCTTGGGGCAGGGACCAGTTTCTGGTCACCTGTGGGTCCCAGGGCCCAACCCATGTAAGGAGCCCATGCAGGGAGGCTCCAGCTGAGAGGTCCTCCAGTGAAGGGGTCAGGGAAACCCACCCTTAGCCTTTGGGAGAGGGGCCTGGCCCCGCTGGAAGCTGCATCTTCTATACCTAGGTCTTGTCAGCCCAATGCCTCCTGGCACCAGTGCGCAGGGTGGGATGGGGGTCCAGAGGCAGGCTCAGGAGCACTGAGCCCCCGCAGACTCTTGGTCACCTCTCCGAGGCTGCTTCTATAGCCCAAAGGGTTTGCTATCTCCTGATTCCATTTACATAAAGTACAGGACCGGGCAGACAAATCAGTGTGTTGGAAGTCACGGCGACGGTGCCCTTGGGGGAACCGGCTGACACGAGGGAGGTGGCGGGGACTGGGGGCTGGGTGGCGACGCTCTGCCGCTCGGTCTGGGCGCAGGTTATTTTGTGAAAGTTTCCCGAAAATATGTTGAGCTGTGCTCGCAGGACAGGTGCACTTCCCTGTCCGCGTTTGCACTTCAATAAAGTTTAAAACTGTGAACCAGCAGAGAAGATGCAGCAAGAGCAGTGGCAGGCGAGTCTCTCCCAGTGACAGCCCCCACCCTGCGCGGGGCAGCCTCCGTGTTGCCATGGAAACTGACCTCGGAGACAGCGATTCTGGGCTGGGGTGGGGGCTCTCCGGGGGTCCGGACCTGCATTCCTGTGGACAGGCACCCTCCGCGTGGATGGCACCCTCCAGGCCAGAGCCGTGCGCGCTTCCTGAGCCGCCCTGCGGGAGGTGGAGGCAGCCTCCGGACCGCAGCGCGCAGGGGCTGGGGAGCCGAGGAGGGAGGGGTGACACCGTCGGCGCCGAGGCCCGGCAGCTCTCCCGTCCCCCGCCCCCCGAGGCGGGGCCTCCGCGGTTCCTCCCCGCCCACCTGCCCCGCCCGCCTCCCGTGCGAGGGTCCGGCGGCGGCGGCTCTGCGGCCTCCCCGTCCCCGGCGCCCCCGCCCGCCGCCCGCCCCCCGCGCGGCCCGGGGCCTGCTCCATGGGTGAGTGCGGGCAGGGGCCTCAGGGGGCGCGGGGCGGGAGGCTGGGGGCCGGGTCGGCTCCTAACCTCCTCCGGGGAGGGCCCACTTCAGGCAAGGGGGTGGGCGCCGACTGGGCTTCGGGCCGCTCGGACCCAAACTCGGCCCCCAAGTCGGGGCCTGCCTCGGCAGCACCCCACTTCTCCTCCCTCCCCTCGCCTCTCTCTGGCTGGGCCGCTCTGCCCCCACCGCGGTGCACTCCAGCCGCCAGGAAGAGAGGCAGCTTGGAGGGGGCCAAATTCAGGGTCAAAGATGAGTCTCGAGGAACGGGGGTAGCCCAGACCTTCGGGGGCTCCTCTGTCTCTAAAGGGAGCGATGCAGGGCCTAGAGTTCGCAGGGATCTGGGACCCTGGAGCCCCTTCCCCCCAGCAGCCCTGCCGGGACCCCCTGGGAAGTCTGGGGCCCCAAAAGGTCACTGAGCACTCCCCCACTTGTCCCCCAGACTAGAGGGACAGAGGGAGAGAGCAGCGTATTTCCAAAAATGTTTTCTCCCCGTGGAATCTGGATAATTTCCCTGGGGACTGCAGGAGAAAAGGGCTCTGCAAACAGATTCCCATGCAGATAAGTTGGCATTTAAAAGAGAAAGGGACGCTGACCTCCTTTGAAGGGAGGACTGAGGAGATCGCCCCACCCCTCTTCTGGTCGGGAGGCCACTGGGGCCTGGGGAGCCTGGCGCCCCGCCGACTGATGCCCTCTGCTCCTCCCCTGCAGACGACCAGAGCCCCGCGGAAAAGAAGGGACTGCGCTGTCAGAACCCCGCCTGCATGGACAAGGGGCGGGCAGCCAAGGTAGGGAGACTGGAGAGCCTGGGGACGCTTGGGGGTAGAGGGGCCAGGGCTCTAACTGTCCTCTCTATTCCAGCACCAGCTATCCACAGAGCCCTGGCACAGTTGCAGCTGGCTGGGCTGGGTTCGAGTGTAGGTGGGGCTACAGTGTGTCTGGTTTAGGAGGCAGAGGGCCTGTCCCTGGCTCAGGAACAGTGGAGTCGGGGGACTTCTACAAGAGCAGGGGGGTGGGGTACTTCAAAGCCCTTTGCTGCACTGTGGTCCTAGCAGCCATTTGGAGGTGACAGGAGCTGTAGCCCTATGCCACGGATGAGGAAGCTGAGGCTTAGCCAGGGGAAGTGGTCTCCCACAGTGCTGGTCCAGTGCCCAGCTGGCACCCTTCCTGTTGCACTCAGCTACTCTTCAGTCCTGGGCATGGGTCTGAGATGCTTTGGGACTTGGTGAGTGTGACCATGGCCCTGGGGATGACAAAAGGAGGAAGGGGCTAGATGATCCTGGAGTGCCAGGGCTCGGGAGCTGGGAATGGGATGAAATATAAATCAGGGAGAAAAGGGGCAGGAAGAAAGATAACAGTACTGGCTGGGCGCTTCTGCCTGTGACGTGCTGGGCTTGGTGCCACCCGCTTTCTGTGCCATATGCACTGCTTGCCGCAGCTCTGCAGGGAAGGCATCGTCACCCTGTTTTCCAGATGAAGATACCAAGGTTCAGAGAGGTCCAGTGACTTGGCCAAGGCCCCACAGCTCATGAGAGATGGAGCCGGGGTTTGGAGCCAGGTTTTGTCCCTCCCAGCAGGCATTTACATGACAATAGTAATAACTGCGCAACTTAGCATCTGGCCCAGGCACCAGGACTCACTGACTCCTCCCTCTGGCCTTCTGAGATGGTCCTGTCCTTATTCCCACTTACAGATGGGGAAACTGAGGCTCAGAGAGGTGAAGTGGCTCACTCAGGGACAGACTGCTAGGAAGTGTGAGAGCTGGCATTTGAACCCAGTACCCAGGTCTGTGTCATACCAGGGCCCCTGTTCTCTTCCATCATGTGTCTCAGCACTGCCAGCTGCAAGAAATGTAAAATGCCACCTCCCAGCCCCTGCTCCCCTCCCGCACCTCCACCCAGACACACACACACTCATTCTGCACAGGAGGACCGTGGTGAGGAAACATGGAGAACTGCTGTGGGGCGGGGCGAGGAGGGGGCGGCCTCCAGTTGCCGTGGTCACCAGGCAGAGGGGCGGTGTGATGTCAGATACAATCTGCTGGCACGGATGGTGCCTGGCATTGGACTCTGGTGTTGGCTGGTTGCCTCTTTCCCAGATGGGGGCTCCTGGCAACAAATTGGCCTCAGCTCCCCCCAATATACCTCCTGCCACAGGCCTGCAGAGCCCCGAGGCTTTTGCCTGACCTGAAGGGGCGGCTAGGGCAACAAGGCACATTGTCCTAGCCCCTCCTCTGGGCAGCTGCTCCCAGGGTGGGCCCTCAAGCTGCTCAGGCAGGGGCAGGGGTGGTAGGGCCCAGCCTGCACAGAGGTGAGGCGTGGGAGAAGAGAGCTGGTCTCAGAGTGGGTGTGGTCCCTCTGCAGCCTCCAAACCTCACCTCCAGCCCTGGCCTGCCTGGAACTCGGCACAGCTAACATTGGCATCAGCTGATGAGGGTCATCCAGCCTGCACGGGGAGAGTCTGGGCCCTGTCACCACTGGGACCCCCTTTGGGACAAATGGCACAGACTCACTGTAGGGGCAGAAATGCCTGAATTATCAGAGGCAGAGAGGGCCAGTCAGGGAGGGCATCCTGGAGGAGGGGGCATTTAATGGATGTGAAAACATGGATAGACAGAAGAGAGGCAAGGGCAGTCCAGGAAGGGAGAGGCAGTGGTGGAGAGGAGGTGAGGGGCACTCAGATTTGGTAAGAGGAACAAAGAATAACATTGTCGATGATGATAATAATAACCACTACTGGCTGGGCGTGGTTGCTCGTACCTGCAATCCCAGCACTGTGGGAGGCTGAGGCAGGAGTATTGCTTTAGTCCAGGAGTTTGAGGCCAACCTGGGCAACACAGGGAGACCTCTCTCTACTAAAATTTTAAAAAAGGCCTAGCACGGTCGCTCACACCTGTAATCGCAGCACTTTGGGTGGCCAAGGCGGGTGGATTGCCTGAGCTCGGAAAGTTCAAGACCAGCCTGGCCAACATGGCGAAACCCATCTTTACTATAAACACAAAAATTAGCCGGGCGTGGTGGTGGGCACCTGTAATCCCAGCTACTCGGGAGGCTGAGGCAGGAGAATTGCCTGAACCTGGGAGGCAGAGGTTGCACTGAACTGAGATCGTGCCATTGCACTCCAGCCTGGGCAACAAGAGCAAGACTCTGTCTAAAACAAAACAACAACAACAAAAATTAGTCAGGTGTGGTGGTGGACACCTGTAGTTCCAGCTACCGGGGAGGGTGAGGTGGGAGGATCATTTGAGCCTGGGACATCAAGGCTGCAGTGAGCCGTGATTGTGCCACTGCACTCCAGCCTGGGCAACAGAGCGAGACCCTGTCTCAAAAATAATAACAGGCCGGGCACAGTGGCTCACACCTGTAATCTCAGCACTTTGGGAGGCTGAGGTGGGCGAATCACTTGAGGTCAGGAGTTCGAGACTAGTCTGCCCAACATGGTGAAACCCCATCTTTACCAAAAACATAAAAAATAATCAGCTGGACATGGTGGCACATGCCTGTAATCCCAGCTACTCAGGAGGCTGAGGCAAGAGAATTGCTTGAACCCTGGAGGCGGAGTTTCCAGTGAGCTGAGATCACGCCCACTGCACTCCAGCCTGGGCAACAGACACAGACTCTTGTGTCCAAAAACACCCAATAGTAATAATAACAATTATTGCTGACCGAACATGTTTACATGCCAGACGGGGTGTTAGGCCTTTCTGCTTGTCTCAGTGAAGCCTCTTGAGACCCTCAGAAGAGCATTATTCTTTTTTTTTTGAGACAGAGTATCGCTCTGTCACTCAGGCTGGAGTGCAGTGTCTTGATCTCAGCTCACTGCAAGCTCCGCCTCCCGGGTTCACGCCATTCTCCTGCCTCAGCCTCTTGAGTAGCTGGGACTACAGGCGCCTGCCACCACACCCTGCTAATTTTTTTTTTTTTTTGAGACAGAATCTCGCTCTGTCGCCCAGGCTGGAGTGCAGTGGCCGGATCTCGGCTCACTGCAAGCTCCGCCTCCCGGGTTTACGCCATTCTCCTGCCTCAGCCTCCCTAGTAGCTGGGACTACAAGCACCCACCACCTCGCCTGGCTAGTTTTTTGTGTTTTTTTTTGTATTTTTTAGTAGGGATGGGGTTTCACCGTGTTAGCCAGGATGGTCTCGATCTCCTGACCTCGTGATCCGCCCGTCTTGGCCTCCCAAAGTGCTGGGATTACAGGCTTGAGCCACCATGCCCGGCCTTTTTTTTTTTTTTTTTTTTTTGAGGTGGAGTCTCGCTCTGTCGCCCAGGCTGGAATGCAGTGGTGCAATCTCGGCTCACTGCAACCTCCGCCTCCCAGGTTCACGCCATTCTCCTGCCTCAGCCTCCTGAGTAGCTGGAACTACAGGCGCCCGCCACCGCGCCCGGCTAATTTTTTTTGTATTTTTAGTAGAGACGGGGTTTCACCGTGGTCTCTATCTCCTGACCTTGTGATCCAAAATCTTGTGATCCACCCGCCTTGGCCTCCCAAAGTGCTGGCATTACAGGTGTGAACCACTGTGCCCGGTCTAATTTTTTGTATTTTTAGTAGAGACAGGGTTTCACCATGTTAGCCAGCATGGTCTCGATCTCCTGACCTCGTGATCCGCTCACCTCAGCCTCCCAAAGTGCTGGGATTACAGGCGTAAGCCACCTCGCCGGCCAAGAACATTATTCTTATGACCACAAGACTTGTAAGGAAACTGAGGCCCAGAGAGGTAGAGGAACTTGCCCACATCACACAGCATGATCATCGGAGCCTGGCCTGCGTGAGCCGCTTTTTTTTTTTTTTGAGACAGAGTCTTGCTCAGTTGCCCAGGCTGGAGTGCAGTGACGCGATCTCGGCTCACTGCAAGCTCCGCCTCCCGGGTTCACGCCATTCTCCTGCCTCAGCCTCCCGAGTTGCTGGGACTACAGGCGCCTGCCACCGTGCCCTGCTAATTTTTTTGTATTTTTAGTAGAGACAGGGTAAGAGCCCCATTCTTATTCTCCAGGATGTGACTAGCATTTTGAAGGAGATGACTTCATTTATTCATTTACCAGACCAGCTTTGAGCATCTGTCAGTGCCAGGCCCAGTTCTAGGCCCAGGAGATCTCCAGGGAACAAAGGGGATGCCCTCCTAGAGATGACATTCTAGCTGTGCTGGGAGGAAGGAAGGGAAGTGACCCTGGCTGGCCAAACTTCCCCCAAGGCTGCCCTGGCAAAGGATCAATTTCAGGCAGGGTTGGACCCTTCAGCTTCTGGGCCCACCCTTGATGTTTTATTTGAGGCACTCCTGGGTGCTGGAGCTTCTGAGATGAATTTGCCATCTGTTCCCTACCTCCTGTCCCTGGAGTTCCCACTGGGAGGAGGGCTAACCAGGATGGGCTTCCTGAAGGAGGCAGCTGGAGTCCTGAGGATTAAAGAGGTACTGAGATGGAGGAAAGCTGAGTGAGCAGGGGAGGGACACTGGGGGCTATAAGGGGCAAGCGAGGCCAGGGGTCACAGCGAGAAGGGGACGGGAGGAGGGGGAGGCAGGTGGCACTGGGAGCACCTGCATGTCCAGGTGAGGGGTCTGGACTGTGTATCATGGAGACCCCAGGAGAGAAACCGCCCCTCCCCAAGATGAAGATATGTAGAGCAGTCCACATCTCTGAGCTCCAGGATCAAATCTACTTTTTTCCAGCTGTGAGACCCTGGGGAAGTCACTACATTTCTCTGAACCCCAGGTTCCTCATCTGGAAAATAATCCTGCAGCGAGGATTAAAAGAGGCCCATATAGGCCGGGCGCGGTGGCTCAAGCCTGTAATCCTAGCACTTTGGGAGGCCGAGACGGGTGGATCACGAGGTCAGGAGATCGAGACCATCCTGGCTAACACGGTGAAACCCCGTCTCTACTAAAAAAAAAAATACAAAAAACTAGCCGGGCGAGGTGGCGGGCGCCTGTAGTCCCAGCTACTCGGGAGGCTGAGGCAGGAGAATGGTGTAAACCCGGGAGGCGGAGCTTGCAGTGAGCCGAGATCTGGCCACTGCACTCCAGCCCGGGCGACAGAGCGAGACTCCGTCTCAAAAAAAAAAAAAAAAAAGAGGCCCATATATAACATGCTAAGCATAGAGCCTAGCACAGCGTAGGCATGCAAGCTGTCCTGGGAGAGGGGGTAACAAAGTCACCTCTAGACTTTGGGTGTGCCCTCCGTACCCGCCCTGGGATCTGAGACCTCCCCAGGCTCCATCCCAGCTGCAGCTTCTTGCACACAATTGGAGCTGTGAGTGTGGGGAGATGGAGAAAGGCGGGGAGATCGAGGCAGGTGGAGCTGTGAGTGTGGGGAGATGGAGAAAGGCGGGGAGATCGAGGCAGGTGGAGCTGTGAGTGTGGGGAGATGGAGAAAGGCGGGGAGATCGAGGCAGGTGGAGCTGTGAGTGTGGGGAGATGGAGAAAGGCGGGGAGATCGAGGCAGGTGGAGCTGTGAGTGTGGGGAGATGGAGAAAGGCGGGGAGATCGAGGCAGGTGGAGCTGTGAGTGTGGGGAGATGGAGAAAGGCGGGGAGATAGAGGCAGACTGATGATATTGTGGGTTCCCCCTGCCCTCCTGCGAGGTGGCCACGGGACAGTGTGTGGACTTCCCAGCTTCCTGCTGGGCTCCACTGGGCACTGCTCGAGGTCTAGTCAGGGTGCTCCAGGTCACAAGGGGGTATTGAGGAGGACACTTGTGGCCCTGGGCTGCAGGGGACACTGGGGCACCACATGTGAGGGTGTTCATCATGGAGGAGGTAGTGATTCCAGCAGCCACTATTGATCCAGCATGTACTGTGTGCCAGGCCCTGCCTTAGTGCCTGGCTCAGGAACCTCATCTGGCTGTTTCCCCCGTTGCAGTGGGGCCTACCCCATCTCCATTTCCTAGAGAGGGCCCTGCAGAGTGGCAAGGTAAAATGACTTGCCAAGCAAGGCAAGACCAGGACTCAAACCAGGCCTGCCTGTCAGAGCCTCCCATTTCCTCAGAACTCTCAAGAGGAAAGGGAGGTGAATTTTTCTGCACAGCTCCCGAGGGCCTTGACAGGGAGGTGGGGTTCAGCACACTACAGGAAAGAGTTTCCAGCAGCTGGAGCTATCCCTGAAATAGAGGTAGTGAGCACCCCATCACTAGACATATTCAAGAAGAGACAGAAAGGGAAGCGTAGAGGAGATTGCAGTGTGGAGCGGCGGTTGGATGGGAGGACTTCAGAGTTCCCTTGCAGCTTAACAATGGCCTGTGAGGTGGCAGGGATGAGTCAGGGTATGCGTGTGTGGAGGGAGGGTTGGTGAGATGAAGACCAGGGAGAGGAAAGGGTGGACCTGAGGCCCCCATGGAGAAGGGACGGGCAGGATATGAATAATGGAAGAGGCAATCGCCTATTCTCCTGGGCAATGCTTTGGGGTTGAGCAGCGGCAGACCAGGATGCCCCAGGCAATGGCCAGGTTTGGGCCGTTTCTGGAGGTGACTGGTCACCGGAGAGAGGGGGTAGGGCTGTCTGCAGCTGAAGAAAGGGGCAGGGCCCAGAGAAACAATGGGTTTTGGCTAAGTAGTTTTGGGGGAGCAGGTGAAGACGTGGGGATCCCTGGCCCTGGCTTGGAGCTGCCCTAGTATAGGCCCAGCCCCAAGGGTTGGGTGGAGGTTTTGGCCTGGGAAGGGGTCGGGGGAAGGCAGTGTAGAAGGCTTGAAAGTGCGGAAAATGCTGGTGGACCTGAACCCCGCCTCCTCCAGTGGGCCCCCTGTATCCACACCCTTCCCAGTCCGGAGACCAGAGTTATTCTAAACTCCCGCTGCTGGGAGACGGGAACTGAGAACCACTAAATGTTAGAACGGCACCCTTTTCCGGCCATGCCACCTGGGTCAGAAAAAAAAAGAGGGGACCCAGAGAAAAGCGGGCTGGTTCTGGGGCGCTGCGGAGGCCACAGATCAGAATCCAGCTTTTTACAATGGAGCGGAAGCAAGCCTGGCTGGGGCGATTCCGGGACGAGCTAGGCCTGCGGGTCCCTTTGCCTCGTCTCCCAGGGCTTTTCTGTCGCGGGGAGGCTTCCTGTCGCGGGCCCTGGTCCCCCCCAGCTCCCTTCCGGGATGGGCGAGCTCCCGTCTTCAAGCCCAAGTTAATGACCAGGGACTTTGAACTTTTTGGAGATCTGAAAAGGGCTGGCCCCTCGGGGACAGTGACGCCCCCCACCCCCTCCCCTGAGCCCAGATCCTGGATTACCCCAAGCCACGGCCCGGCTTCCAGCCACCTCCCTGGGTCCGGCGCGGGGCCCTTCCTGGGACCCCTCCTCTCTCCGGTCCCAGCCAGACGGCGCCGTTGGTACATCCCGGCCCATCCAGGTGGTAGCGCCCGCGCGGCTACCGTAATTCCTCTACGTTCCGCGCCCCAGTTGGCGCGGAGTCGACTGAGCTCTTCCCGCGGCTCCGGTCCCCCTCTCCCCGCGCGCCCCATGAGGCTTTGGCAGTCTCGGCCCGAGCCTCAGACACCGGGGAGGAGACCCTGGTCCTGTCCCTAGGTAAGTCGCGGGGAAGTGGGAGCTGCGCTCCGGACGGGGGGTGGGACTGGGCGCCAGGACCCCCCTAAACCGATGGACAGAACCCGGAGTCGAGAGTCCCACATAGTGCCAGGCCTCTGGGGTACAGGGTCCTCGCCCGCTGTATCTCTATTTACATGAGGGTGGAATGGGTTCAAGCGCCCGCCCCCATCACAGTGTCTCTAGGGCGGGTCGGCTCGGAGATATGGCCGTGAGGAGTCTATGGGACCCTGGCCCCGCTATGGGGGGTATTGGCGGGTTAGGGAGATCCTGGAGGGGCCTGGGCGCGCGGCATGGCTGGGAGGCTCGGCCGACCCTCCCCATTTGGCCAGTCCCGGAGTCGGTCCCAGGCGGAAAAGCCCACTGGAGGCCGGCAGGGGGCGCCAGAGGCTGCGCCTCGGGCAGTCTGAGCAGACCCAGGCACCCACTCAGGGGTGGGGATGCGGGGGACCCGTGAATCCGGGGAGGCCCTGGTCTGCCTTGATGGAAGTCTGGGAAATGGAGGCCAAGGGGTCCCCTACAGATTCCTCAGTAACTCTTCAAGTTGAGGGAGCTCGGGGGTATTTTACCATTCTACTGCCCCTTAGCCAGGGTCCAGACACAGGGTAGGACCTGGCAGCCATCCCCAGATACTGAATTCTAGAGAATAGCCAATGCCTTCTTAGCATAGGTGGGGAGATTGAGGCCCGGTGGGGGAAGGGCGGGGGTACGTAGGCCCCAGACCAGGTCTTCTGAGGCCCAGGCAGGTGCCCTCTTTCTCCCGCTCCCTACCAAGGAGCCTTCTAAGTGGCACTGGGGAAGGGGTTGCCAAGTCCAGGTGCTCTGAAGACACACGCTGCGGTCTGGGGCTGGGAACTGCAGGGGCTGGGCGGGAGGGGATGTTCACAGACTGCAGCCCCTCCCTCTCTCTCTAGCACTGGGTCCCAGCCTTGGGCATCCCAGCCAGGACTACTCCCTGGGGAGGAAGGGCCTTCCTGGCTTCCAGGGCCTGTGTGGCGGGCATAGCCTAGGGAGAGGCTTTCTGTGTCCCTGCCATCTGCCCAGCACAGGCAGGGCCTTAGGTCAGGCTCTGACTCCAGGTGAGTCTCAGAACCCAAGGGGTGATGGGTGAGGCCTGGGCCTAGAGGAAAGGAGGGTGAGTGGGCCGGATGGAGTGTAGAGAGCCGCCGCCTGGCAAGGCCACCCCGCCCTGGCTGGCCTGCCCATGCATGCAGTCTCCACCCCTGGATTTCCAAGGTGTTGGGTGGGGCCTTGGGACTAGCAGGCTCCCAGGGGAGTTGAGCCCTGGTGGGAACTCCTGGCAAGGATATCCCTCCAGCCAGAGAGCTCAGACTCCTGGTTCCAGGCCCGTCTGCTGTCGGCAGAGCCTGGAGCTGGCCCCAGACCTGCGTCCTTTCCTGGACAGGGAGGTCCCTCTCCCACTCAGGCCAGGCTGGGGCCCCAACTTGCTGTGGGGCAGGGATGCCCGGGGGATCCCTGGTTTCCCATCTGCTCTTCTGGGGCTGGGGGAGGTGGTACTGAGGGAGAACAGCCGGGTGGGGGGGGGGGGTCCTGCCTTGGAGACTCCATTATTCATCAGCCTCCGCATCTGGTTTCTGGGTATCAGTTTCAACAAGCCGGCCCTGACTCACAAGCCTGGAGCTGGGGCTGGGCTGGGGAGGGGCTCCCTCCTCAGAGAGTTGGGGGCCAGGACTTCTTGGGCCTGCCCCTGAGTTTCAGCTCCTTGCTGTGGTGAGGAGGTGGGAATGCAGGAGCCTGGCCAGGCCCACCCCCCTGCCCTGGTATAGGGGCTGGGTGCTCCTTTCTGCTCTGCACTCTTGCCCCTAAGGAGCAGTCCCCCACCCTCGCCGAGTACCCAGGCAGCAGCCTCACTCAGGGATGGCCAGGGCCCAGGCACTCAGGTGACCTCTGGTGATCCGCCCTGACCCAGCCCTGGCGGTCTCCACTTGATGCAACCCCACACTGGTGGGCTCCGCGCAAGCTGGCTTTGGGATCTGCTGTGTCTTCAGGAAGGCAGTCTCCAAGGCCCTGTAGCCCAAACCAGCATTCAGCAGTCTTCAGGCCCCACCCCTGCCCTGTGCCTGAGGCATCCATTTCCCTATGTAGCAGCAGCTGGAGACTTTGGGGCAAGTCAGTTGACACAGGCCTTAGTTTCTCTATCTGTTAAATGGGGATCGTAGCAGTATCTCCTCCTAAGAGTCTTTGAGAAGAGTGAATGGGATTCACTGCCCAGAACTCCCAGGACAGGGGTGGCGCGTGGGAACGCTCAGTGAAATGCAGTTATCTGCCTATGGGACAGCACAAGGGTGGAGGTCTGGGGCAAGACCACTCAATTTGAAGTAGGAACTCACCTGTCCAGGGCCAGTAGGCCCAAGGTCATAGGAGGAGGAAGAGACCTTTGGTCTGGCAGTGGGGAAGGCTCTGTTGACCGTCGGCCACAGGAAGGGATATCCTGGCCGAGCCCTTTCCTGTCCCCATGTCCTTCTATGGCATGAGGGCCCTTCTGCCTTCATCCGTTCACTGATCTCATCCCCACCAGCGCACCTACTGTGCACCAGGACTGTTCTAAGTGCTGAGGACACAGTGAGATCCAGACAGCCAAGGCTCTGGCCTCTGGAGTGGACAGTCTAGTAGGGAAGAATGATAATAAGAAAGTGAACAAAGAAATGAATTACAGGTAGTAAGAAACGCTAAGAAGGAAATAATTTAACTTAAAGGAATTGAGAGCGAGAGGGTAAGGGTGGTTTATTTTGAGAGGAGGGAAAAGGATGTCTTGGAAGTAGCATTTAAGGTGGGGCCTGGTGCCAGCTGTTTGAAGATGGGGGCATGTGGAATTCCAGATAGAAAACACAGGGGAGAAGGCCCTGAGCTTGGTGAGCTATAGGGAGAGAAGGGAGACTGGCAGGTGGACCGCTGTGTGAACCAGCTGGGAGCGAGGCAGGAGCCCGGCCATGGTGGGATTTCACTCTAAGCAAGATGGAAAGTTTTAGTTTTCAAAACTCTGCCTGTTGGCTGGGTGCGATGGCTCATGCCTGAATTGCAGCACTTTGGGAGGCCAGGGTGGGGGTGGATCGCTTGAGATCAGGAGTTAGTGACCAGCCTGGTCAACATGGTGAAACCCCGTCTCTACTAAAATACAAAAATTAGCTGGATGTAGTGGCAGGTGCCTGTAATCCCAGCTACTCAGGAGGCTGAGGCAGGAGAATTGCTTCAACCTGGGAGGTGGAGGTTGTAGTGAGCTGGGATCATGCCACTGCATTCCAGCCTGGGCAAGAGCAAGATTCTGTCTCAAAAAAACAAAAAATAAAAAACCCACAACTGTGCCTGTGGTGTAGACAGTGGATGACCTGGGCTTTGGGAGCGGAGACAGCCCTGGAAGTCTCCCAGCCTCTAATAAACTGCTGCTGCCCTCCCAAAGCCATCTTATGGACCCTGACCCCTTCCCACCCTCTTTCCCTATGGAACCAGCTGGAGGAGGAGCTATTAGGGGTGAGTGGGCTGATGACAGACAGCACGGCCACCTCACCCCCATGGTTTCTGAGGAGTGCCCCAAGGAGGCCATTCCAGAATCCCTAAGCCACAGTCTGGGTTTCAGTCTTGTCTGTGGACTTTTATGTCTCTTTATGTCACTTTATTCCCCACCCTATGAATGGGGATAATAGTGCCTGCTCTGCCTTCCTGGGAATCAGTGTAAAAGCTCTTTGACAGCTGTGTAGTGATGACTCCAGCACCAAAGTCCGGGGGTTTGCATCCTCTCAGGCTTTGCTGAGTGCCCCCTGGCGGTGGGGACCTGGCCTAGAGCCGCAGGGACCTGGGCTGCTGTGCCATGTTTCCTGATGCCTCCACCTCACCCAACTCCCCACGGCACTTTCCAGAGGCCACCAGCCTTTGGCTCTTGGCCTCTGCCATACCTGGGCAGTGAGCAGTCGGAGTGGCAGGGTGTACCCGGGGCTCAGGCTCTCAGGAAGGGGTCTCCAGGATGATGGGAGGGACTGAGATGAGCTCCTGTTGTGACGTTGGGGTGGGTGTGTGACTGGGGCTCAAAACTGGTGTTGGAGCAGAGAGAGGTGTCCCTGGGGCTAGATGGAGAGCCGGACCAAGGACCCCGAGGGGAATGTCACCCATCCTGGCCTACCCCTTCTTGTGCCTGTGTCCTAAGAGCTCCCTTGCTGGGAGGAAGAAGGGGTCCCCTGGGCTGAGGCTCTGAGTTGGGGGTGGGGTCTCCAGGAGGAAGGGAGGAGGGTACCCTTCTGGCTGGAAGGGACCGTTGGTGTTGGCACTGAGGGTGAGGTGGGGACCACAGCAGAGTGGGCGCCCCAGGGCTGGGCAGGGGTCGCGTCACCCAGGGGAGGGGCTCCACAGTCTCCACGGTTGTGGGGGCTGTCACCAGCGCCCCCTGCCTCCAGCATTCAAGGAGCTCCCCAGGGGAAAGAGCAAGTTCTGAGGAGCCCTCTGAGCCCGGCACTGGCCTTGAGGAGGGAGTCAGAGAAGAGAGGGGCCCCGGGCCGCGCAGAGGCACAAAGGTGGGGGTCCCCCAGGCCAGGCAGAGGTGGGAACGTGGGGGTCCTGGAGGTTGGGCAGAGGTGGGGATGTGGGGGTCCCCGGGCCGGGCGGAAGTGGGGGTGTGGGGTCCCCGGGTCTGGGCAGAGGCGGGAGGCGGGGGTACCCCAGGTCGGGCGGAGGCGCGGGTGTGTGGGTCGCCGGGGCGGGCGGAGGCGGGGGTGTGGGGGTTCCCGGGCAGGCAGGCAGGCGGGGATCCCCGGGGCTGGGTGGAGAGGGCCCGGGCGGGAGGGAGGTGTCCGCCTTCCTGGGGGGGCTGGGGGCTGTTCCGGGCCCGGCCCTCCCCGGGGTCCCCGCGCTCAGCGGGGGCGGGCGCGGCCGCACAATGGCAGGAAGCGGGGCTCCGCGCTTTGTCCGGCGGGCGGCGCAGACCGCGGCTTCCTCCGGCCGCCATGGGGACAGGACCCGGTGTCTCCGGACGCCTAGCGGCCTGCAGGCCGGGCCCGGGGTTGCTCTCCCGGGACTCGGAGCCCTCCTGGGCCGGGGGTCGTGCCCGCGACGGTGAAGGCCAGGTACGGGGCCAGGACGGGGAGGGAACGGGGCTGGGTGCCGGGTTCTCGCCTGCAGCCGCCCAGCCCTGCGCAGGAGGCCAGGGCAGGGGTGCCCGTGACTGTGGGCCCCTCGACCCGCAGGGGAAGGATGTGGCCCATGGCAGCCGAGCCCCCTACCCGGGCAGCTGCACCCTGGGGACGGGGACCTCGGACTCCGGGGTGTGTCCCCGCCGGCTGAGATGTACCCGCCAATCCTTGGCCCTTTGTGTCTGGGGCCAGCTCCGGACACACCTGTGGGTCCCGGGCCCTGTGCTGGGCCGCCCCTCTGCCTTTCTTCCTCTGCCCTGGCCCTGCCCACAGCCTCCTCTTACCCCCGAGGCCTCTGCTTCTCCTTTTGCCTCTGGCCCCAGCCCTTGTGTGAGGGTGGACGCCTGGCTCTCTGTCCCCATCTTCACACGTGTGTGTTCCCCAGAGCGCCCCCCTCTGTTATTCTGGCTGCCTGGAGTTAGAAGGGGGTGGGAGCTGGCTGTTCCCATGGGTGGGCTCTCTCCTCCCTTGGGTTGAGACCTGGGAACATTGCCCCGGACCCTGGCGTCCCTCCTGCAGGACAGAGGCAGGACATGGTGGGCAGGCAGGTGAGGGAGGGGCAGTTGCGTCTGAGAGAAGGGGCTGGAGTCTGGCTTCAAGAAGGGACTGTTCTGCCCAAGTGCTGGGGGAGTCCTGCCCCTGGAGGGAGCTGGGGAGACTCTGGGGTTTGGGGGTGGGGCGTGAGGCAGGATGGGTAGCAGAAACTGCACCAGGGGTCTCTGCCCACCCCAGCTTCTCAGTTGGGCTCATGGTTCTCCTGGGGGCTTCCAGAACTTCATCCTCAATCACATCTGCTTGATGAAGTCAGAAACCACCTGGTTCAGATCCTGGGGCTGAGCCTCACTGTGCCCCTAGTGCCCCTGAGCCTGGGGACTGCTGAGAGGAGGGAAGCAGATGAGGTCAGCCGGGCCTGGGCACCAGCTCCTGGCAGCAGCCGGAGGAGTCAAGCAGCCTCAGTGATGGTAGTGGACATTCAGACCATCACAGCAGCGAAACTGATCTCGAGTCTTTCAAGGGATCCAGGGTGGGGTGCATCATAGGGCTCAGTCCATATTTGTTGAATGCTGACTCTTCTATGAGGAGTGAATCAGGGTATAAAATCTGCTGTCTGTGTATTGGATTGATTTAAAAACAAGATTGTGGCACAGAATCAGAGTTGGACTGGAAGGGTCCCAGAGACCCTCCCAGAACTCCTTCACCCTAGCACTGCTCCTGCCATGTCACCCCCTACCTGCGGTGGGGCCAGGGCTTGGGTCACGGGCAGGTCTGCAGCCCCAGCTGGCACTAGGAAATCTCAGGAGGCCCAGAAGGGATTGGAGTCAGGAGCCTCTGCCAGGCAGGCTGGGCACAGAGGGCCAGAGGGCTGTGGCTCCCAGGACGAGGGGACAAGGTGGGGCAGGGCCCTTCCCCAGATCATTCTCATGAGGAGACACCCAAAGCTTGGGCTCCCAGAAGCTGCAAAGCCTGACGTTTCTTTCAGCAGTGCTCTGTGGATTCAGGGCGAGGACATAGGAAGAGCCCTGGCTGAGGATAGCTTAGTGGTTTCTGTAGTTTTTAAATTTTTTCTGAGACAAGGTCTCACTCTGTCGCCCAGGCTGGAGTGCAGCAATGTGATCATGGCTCACTGCAGCCTCAATCTCCTGGGCTCAAGCAATCTTCCCGCCTCAGCCTCCCAAGTAGCTGGGACTACAGGAGAGTATTACCACAGCCAGCTAATTGTGTTTGTTTTTTGTAGAGACAGGATCTCACTGGGTTGCCCGGGCTGGAGTCTATTTTACAGTAGATTAATACAGAAACCAGAAAGAGCTGCAGGGGTTGAGGGATCAATCCCATGACCCTCACTTCAAGCCCCACCAGCACAGTTGAAGATAACTCCTAAAGGGTGTGGAAGTGGGGGCACCTGGCGCTCAAGGCTGCCTTCAGGAATCTGGGTCATCCTGTCCCCAGCCACCTGCCTGGGGCCCAGCTCCATGCAGATGAGCCCCTCCCTGAGCATGCGGGCGTGCTTGGAGTGCCACCTGCTGACTACCAGTCCTGTGCCCTGTTCCCTTTTTTGTCAGATGGAGACACAGAGGGACACAAGAACCGACAGGGCTTGCATCAAACTGAGATTGATTTTCTCCTGTCCCTGTAATCCCAGCCGGCCTGAGGCCAGCGTCTCCCTCCTAAGACACCCACAAGAGGGTGCGAATGTGGTTAAAATCTGGAATCCAGGCTGGGTGCAGTGGCTCACGCCTGTAATCCCAGCACTTTGGGAGACCGAGATGGGTGGATCACCTGAGGTCAGGAGTTCAAGACCAGCCTGACCAACATGGTGAAGCCCCGTCTGTACTAAAAATCCAAAAATTAGGTGGGTGTGGTGACGGTGCCTGTAGTCCCAGTTACTTGGGAGGCTGAGGCAGGAGAATTGTTTGAACCCGGGAGGCGGAGGTTGCAGTGAGCCAAGATTGTGCCACTGCTCTCCAGCCTGGGCGACAGAGCGAGACTGTATCTCAAAAAACATAAATAAATAAATAAATAATCTGGGATCCAGAGCCCCACACACACTGGCTTCAAGTCCTAGCTCCACTGGCTATGTGACCTTAGACAAGTCATTTCACCTCTCTGAGTTTTACTTTCCTCTTGTGTGAAACAGGGACAATAACAGCCCCTATCTTATAGGATGAGATACACATGTAACGCCCCCGGTGCAGCTCCAGACACATGATGACCACATTAAAAACACGCTCAGACTCTTCCCGGCCTTCTCCTCCCTCCTGCTGTCTGTCATTTTCTCTGCTGTCCTCACCATGCCTATCTCAGAAACCTCTCACTGGGCTTTCACCAGCCAGAAACTCTTCAGCGCCTCTCTCCTGCCTTAATTCATAAATTAAACAAGTGTTTATGGAGCAGCTGGGACTGGAGGTCAGGCGCTGAATCAGACAGAGTAACATTTCTGTCCTTGCGGATGTGAACAGGTGTGGAGGCAGCAGGGTGGAAGATGTGACCTGTCAGGTGCTGGAAAGTGCTGAGGACAGGAAAGGAGCGTGGAGGGTGAATGAGGAGGATAAGAAGGTGACTTGGGGGGAAGCTCGCAGGAGGGGAGGGAAGGCAGGGAGCCGTGCATTTCACTATCTGGAGAAAAGCATCTCAGGCCACGGACTGGCAGATGTGACAACTCAGAGGTGGGAACTGCCCTGAAGGAGAGTGTCCTGGAATGACCAGGAGGCCAGCGGGTAAGGGGAGTGAGCCAGGATGGAAGAGCAGGACAGGAGGTCCCTGAATGGGGTGGCCTTAACCCTAAACAAAAAGTCAATGTCATAAAAGACTGAAAACCCTAACCTTAACCCTTTTGGCTTGTTTGTTTGTTTGTTTTTATAAGATAGTGTCTTTCTCTGTAGCCCAGGCTGGAGTGCAATGGCACAGTCTCAGCTCACTGCAACCTCTGCCTCCCCGGTTCAAGCCATTCTTCTGCCTCAGCCTCCTGAGTAACTGGGACTATAGGCGTGTGTCACCACGCCCGGCTAAGTTTTTGTATTTTTAGTAGAGATGAGGTTTCACCGTGTTAGCCAGGATGGTCTTGATCTCCTGACCTTGTGATCCACCCGCCTTGGCCTCCCAAAGTGCTGGGATTACAGGCATGACCCACTGTGCCCGGCCTTTTTTTTTTTGAGACGGAGTTTCACCCCAGGCTGGAGTGCGATGGCGTAGTCTTGGCTCACTGCAACCTCTGCCTCCCATATTCAAGCAATTCTCCCGCTTCATCCTCCCGAGTAGCTGGGATTACAGGCATGCACCACCATGCCCAGCTAATTTTGTATTTTTAGTAGAGACGGGGTTTCTTCCATGTTTGTCAGGTTGGTCTCGAACTCCTGACCTCAGGTAATCCTCCCGCCTCGGCCTCCCAAAGTGCTGGGATTACAGGCATAGCCACTGCGCCTGGCCCCTTTTGGCTTTTATTCAGAGTGAGATGGGAACCCCTGGAGGGTTTTGAGTAGATACAGTGGGACTCCTCTTTGAACAGGGCCCACTCTAGCTGCCCATGGATGACATATTGTGGGGGACAGGGGTAGCAGTAAGGCTAGTTTTGAGGCCGTTGTTGTCATCCAGCTAAGAGGTGGCTGGGCAGTGGCACGCTTATGAGCTGTGGCTGGGTTGAGGCCACAGATACTAAAGGTGGAGCCAGCGGAATTTTTGGGCTGACTAGATGGAGGTGTAACAGAGATTGTCAAGAGTGACCCCAAGCTAGCATGGTGGCTCACACCTGTAATCCCAACACTAATTCCAGCCCTTTGGGAGGCTGAGGCGGGTGGATCAGTCGAGCCCAGGAGTTCGAGACCAACCTGGGCAACATGGTGAAACCCTGTCTCTACTAAAAATTAGCTGGGTGTGGTGGTGCATGCCTTTAGTTCCAGCTACTTGGAAGAGTGAGGCAGGAGAATCACTTGAACCCAGGAGGTGGAGGTTGCAGTGAGGCAAGATGTGGCACTGCACTCCAGACTGGGTGACAAAGGGAGACCCTGTCTCAAAAAAAAAAAAAAAAAAGAAATCCCCCACCTTGCAGCCATTGCAGCCATCAGAAGAATCAAATATCATCTATGTATGCTAAAGCTCTTAGGACTACAGGCTCGCATCACCACGCCTGGCTAATTTTTTGTATTTTTTTTTTTTTTTTTTGGAGACGGAGTCTCGCTTTGTCACTCAGGCTGGAGTGCAGTGGTGTGATCTCGGCTCACTGCAACCTCTGCCCCCGGGTTCAAGCAACTCTCCTGCCTCAGCCTCTCGAGTAGCTGGGACTACAGGCACATGCTGCCATGGCCGACTAATTTGTATTTTAGTAGAGACGGGGCTTCACCGTGTTGCCCAGGCTGCTATCGAACCCCAGAGCTCAGGCAATCTGCCCGCCTTGGCCTCCCAAAGCGCTAGGATTACAGGTATGAGCCACTATGCCTGGCAATTTTTTATATTTTTAGTAGAGATGGGGTTTTGTCATGTTGGCCAGGCTGGTCTTGAACTCCTGACCTCAAGCGATTGAGTGAGATTACTGGGGAACAAGACATCTCAAAGTGCCACGCCACAGATTACTTATTAATTATAGGGGAAAAAGGGACTCTACAAGGTACAGAGGTCCCCAGAGGATCCAGCATTACAGGCAAATAGCAAGAACACACAGTCAGCTCTGTGGTGTCCCTGCCTGAACACTCAGTTTGAAACTTTCTGAAGACCACCAGACGGATCCACATTGAGGAGCTCTGTGCAAGGCTGCTGGCTCAAAGGCTTAAAAAATGTCAAGGTCGGCCAGGCATGTTGGCCCATGCCTGTAATCCCAGCTCTTTGGGAGGTCAAGGCGGGCAGATTGCTTGAGCCCAGGAGTTCAAGACTAGCCTGGGCAACAGAGTGAGACCCTGTCTCTACTGAAAATAAAAAAATTAGTTGGGCGTAGTGGCATGCACCTAGTAGTCCCAGCTACTAAGGAGGCTGAGGCAGGAGGATTACTTGAGTCCAGGAGGTTGAGATTGCAGTGAGCTGTGATCATGCCACTGTACTCCAGCCTGGGCTACAGAATGAGACCCTGTCTTGAAGAAAAAAAACAAAGTCAATGTAATAAAAGACCACAAAAAACAAGGCCAGGCGCGGTGGCTCACCCCTGTAATCCCAGCACTTTGGGAGGCCAAGGCAGGCAGATCACGAGGTCAGGAGATCCAGACCATCTTGGCTGACACGGTGAAATTCCGTCTCTACTAAAAATACAAAAAATTAGCCGGGCGTGGTGACGGGCACCTGTAGTCCCAGCCACTCCGGAGGCTGAGGCAGGAGAATGGCTTGAACCCAGGAGGAGGAGCTTGCAGTGAGCTGAGATCGTGCCACTATACTCCAGCCTCGGTGACAGAGTGAGACTCTGTCTCAAAAAAAAACAGAAGACCACAAAAAACAAGGAGTCTAGAGTATGGTGGTCTGATCTCGGTTCACTGCAACCTCCATCTTTCGGGTTCAAGTGATTCTCCTGCCTCAGCCTCCCAAGCAGCTGGGACTATGGGCACGCACCACCATGCTTGGCTAATTTTTTGTATTTTTGGTAGAGACGGGGTTTCGCCATGTTGGCCAGGCTGGTCTTGAACTCCTGACCTCAAGCAGTCCGCCCACCTTGGCCTCCCAAGGTGCTGGGATTACAGGCATAAGCCACCTCATCTGGCCAGAATTCATTCATTCTTTTTTTTTTTTTTTTTTTTTGGAGACGGAGTCTCGCTCTGTCGCCCGGGCTGGAGTGCAGTGGCTGGATCTCAGCTCACTGCAAGCTCCGCCTCCCGGGTTCACGCCATTCTCCTGCCTCAGCCTCCCAAGTAGCTGGGACTACAGGCGCCCGCCACCTCGCCCGGCTAGTTTTTTGTATTTTTTAGTAGAGACGGGGTTTCACCCGGTTAGCCAGGATGGTCTCGATCTCCTGACCTCGTGATCCGCCCGTCTCGGCCTCCCAAAGTGCTGGGATTACAGGCTTGAGCCACCGCTCCCGGCCCAGAATTCATTCTTAAAGGATAAACAGACATAATCAAATGCCACGTGTGAACTTTGATTAGTTCCTATATGAGGAAGTATATCTGTAAGAACATTGTTTAGATACTTGGGAAAATGTCAATATGGACTCTATATCAAGGTTCAGTTTCCCAAATGCGCCAATTCTATGGGGTTTTGTAGGAAAGGTGTCTTTGTTCTTAGGCAGCACCATGGTTTCTGCCCCAGGGGAGGGGGGTGCCGAGAAGAGAATGGGAGAGAAAGCAGATGTGGCAGATACCAACAACTGGGGAGTCCAGAGGGCGTGTGCTATTCTTATAATTTTTGGTAGGTTTGAAATGTTTTAAAACAAGTCTGGGCGCGGTGGCTCATGCCTGTAATCCCAGCACTTTGGGAGGCTGAGGCAGGCGGATCACCTGAGACCAGGAGTTCGATACCAGCCTGGCCAACATGGTGAAACTCCGTCTGTACTAAAAATACAAAAATTAGTCTGGTGTGGTGGTGTGCGCCTGTAATCCCAGCTACTCAGGAGGCTGAGGCAGGAGAATCGCTTGAAACTGGGAGGTGGAGGTTGCAGTGAGCCGAGATCACGCCATTGTACTCCAGCCTGGGCAACAGAGCAAGATCCCGTCTCAAAAAAAATTTAAAAAAATAAAAAGAAAAGAAATATTTTAAAACAAAACTTGGGAAAAATAGAGAGTGGGAGGAGAGAACTAGGAAGTCGTGAATACTGATACCTGTTTACAGAGTTTAGCTGTGAAGGGAAAGAAAGAAAGTCAGCCTAAGCTGGAGGGTGAGGTGAGGCCTCTGTAAAATGATGAAATAAGGCTGGGCATGGCAGCTCATGCCTGTGATGCCAGCATTTTAGGAGGCCAAGGTGGGCGGATCACTTGAGGCCAGGAGTTTGAGACCAGCCTAGGCAACATGGTGAAACCCTGACTCTACAAAAAATACAAAAACTAGCCTGTGGTGGTGCGTGCTTCTAGTCCAAGCTACTCGGGAGGCTGAGGCTAGAGGCTCACATGAGTCTGGGAAGTCAAGGCTGCAGTGAGCCATGATTGTGCCACTGCACTCCCTGTCTCAAAGAAAGGAAAAAAAAGATGGAGAAGCTGGGCGCGGTGGCTCACGCCTGTAATCCCAGCACTTTGGGAGGCTGAGGCGGGTGGATCACGAGGTCAGGAGATCGAGACCATCCTGGCGAACACGGTGAAACCCCATCTCTACTAGAAATACAAAAAAATTAGCCGGGCATGGTGGTGGGCGCCTGTAGTCCCAGCTGCCGGGCGACAGAGCGAGACTCTGTCTCAAAAAAAAAAAAAAAAAAAAAAAATTTAGCTGGGCGTGGTGGTATGCGCCTGTAATCCCAGCTATTGGGGAGACTGAGGCAGGAGAATTGCGTGAATCTGGGAGGCAGAGGTTGCAGTGAGCCGAGATCAAGCCACTGCACTCCAGTCTGGGTGACAGAACGAGACTGTCTCAAAAAAAAAAAAAAAAAGTGGAGAAAAAATAACCACGTGTTGGTGTGCCAACGAGGGAATGATCCAGCAGAGGGGAAACTTGATGTGGGAGACGGGGGACTGCTGGGGGGTGTCCCCTCACCCTGGATCGAGGGATGGATCCATTAGGGAGAGCTGGCCCAGGTTGGAGCAGGGCGGTTCATTCTAAGTCCCTGCAGCCCTGAGCCGGGGTCGGGGGATGTGGTGGAGCTCGTGGACCTCCTGAAGTCTTCTGTCCCTACCCCAGGTATGTCACCACGCCGACTGCCAGCAGCTGCACCGCCGGGGACCCCTCAGCCTCTGCGAGGCCTGTGACAGCAAGTTCCACAGCGCCATGCATTATGATGGGCATGTCCGCTTTGACCTTCCTCCACCAGGTGAGCGCAGGCGGGAGCCACAGCTCGGGCCCCCAGCGCTCCTGTGGTAGTGTTTCAGTAACCGTTGGAACCGTGCTAGGGCATCATAAGGACTAGATGACTGTACATAATGAAACCCGAGTATGTCATGGTTCCTTTTGTTCCAAATGTTTTTTAGCAAGAGAAAAAGTCCATGACCCTTCCAGAGGCAGGCCTTTCTCTATCGGGTGCTGTGTTCTCACTGGTTCTCACCTCCCCCAGCTGCTCCTGCCCCTGGCCTGTGGCCCACACAGAGAAGGCCCCTTTCTTTCTAGTTCTGCCTGTCCTCAGGGCAGGGGACTTCTGGACAAGTCCTCCAAGCCAGGCAGTGGGCCTAGCAGAGGCAGTGTGGAGTGGGGTGGTCAGGTCAGGAGGCACTTGTAGCAGGAAATAAGAAATTCCTTGTGCTGAGCAGGGACCCAGCTCAGGCCCACCGTCAACTGCCTGTGGAGGGGTGACTTGCAGGCACCCAGGCCTGGTGAGAAATGCCAACCCCTGTGCCCTTTCCCAGCTGATCAGAGGAACAAAAGGATTCTTCTGGTTGGGCACGGTGGCTCATGTCTGGCATACAAAAAATACAAAAATTAGCCAGGTGTGGTGGCACCCTCTTGTGGTCCCAGCTACTTGGAGGCTGAGGTGGAAGGATTGCTTGAACCCAGACAATGGAGGCTCCAGTGAGCCATGATCGTGCCACTGCACTCCAGCCTGAGCGATGGAGGGAGATCCTGTCCTAAAAAACAATAAACAAACAAAAGGATTCTCTCTCTCTGCCAGGGCCCCTTGGGAATTCAGATGTGGTCACAGCATGGGGGAGGGGAGGCCTGGAAGAAAGAGCCATGGACTTTGGTCCCTTCCTGTAACAACCCCAGAGGCAGGGCTTCCTTATCCTTATTTTATAGAAGGGTAAACTGAGGCCACAGGTGGGTTTGCTTTTGGGGTGGAGCTTTACCATGGGTGTCATCCCCGGGCCTTTGTGTCCTTTTGGGTCTGTGGGGATAGATAGCAATGACTGAGGCCACGAGAGGGGGCTCACACCTGTAATCCCAGCACTTTGGGAGGCTGAGGTGGGTGGATCACTTGAGGTCAGGAGTTTGAGGTCAGTCTGGCCAACATGTTGAAACCCTGTCACTACCAAAAATACCAAAAAATGAGCTGGGCATGGTGGTGCACGCCTGTAATCCCAGCTACTCGGGAGGCTGAAGCACGAGAATCGCTTGAACTCAGGAGGCGGGGGTTGCAGTGAGCTGAGATCACACCACTGCACTCCAGCCTGGGTGACAGAGTGAGACCCTGTCTCAAAACAAAAAACAATGGCTGAGCCCCTCTTCTCACAGAACTGAAGGGCCCTCGCTACCTTTCATCTGGGGGTTCCAGGGTAAGACTGTGGTCCCTCTGGAGGCGGCCATGCTGCAGGCTAAGGAGGGGCGGGGAGGCACAACCCCCTCCCGCTTTCTCCCAAGGCTCTGTCCTTGCCCGGAACGTGTCCACCCGGTCATGCCCGCCGCGCACCAGCCCCGCGGTGGACTTGGAGGAGGAGGAGGAGGAGAGCTCTGTGGATGGCAAAGGGTAGGTGAGGGGTGAGTGGGCAGAGAGATACCTGGGGGGCCCCAAGGCTGGGTCTCAGATCAGACATTCAGGACCAGATGGTTTGGTGCCCTCCCCGAGTAAAGCTGATGGGCAGACCTCTCCCCACCCCTGTGGCTGTCCTGACTACGGGAAGAGGCCACCCAGCCTGGGCCAGCCTCCAGGGCGCTTGGGATCCTGGCCCACACCAGACCAGGTACCATTCGGTGTGACTCCCATGTTGGCCACCAGAGGGCGCACAGCCCCATTCGGGCCGGGCAGGGTTGAATCCACGCGGGTTACCTGTCACCTAGGGTGAGCGAAGGGCGGGGAAGCCACAGGCCCACTCGCCGCCCACGCTGGTAAGGGCCACCCACACCTCCAGCCTCTGCCCTCCCCGCTTCCCTGCAGGGACCGGAAGAGCACAGGCCTGAAACTCTCCAAGAAGAAAGCAAGGAGGAGACACACGGATGTGAGGAGCATCCCCGGGGCGGCACATGGGGGTTCCCCACAGCCTGAGCCCTTCCCTGAGCCTGGGCCTCCCTCCGGGGCTGGGGTGGGGAGGTCTGCATCCCAGGCTGCAGAGGCCTGGGAGATCGCTGGGGTTCCCATCCCAGACCGGAGGGTGGGGAGGGTGGGGAGGAGGGTGGTGAGGAGAAGCTCACAGCTCCCCCCCGCCCCGCCCCGCCCCATTCTCTCAGGACCCCAGCAAGGAGTGCTTCACCCTGAAATTTGACCTGAATGTGGACATCGAGACGGAGATCGTCCCAGCCATGAAGAAGAAGTCGCTGGGGTAGGGCTTGGTGGGGCTCAGGATGGAAGTGGGACTGGGAGCAGGGGTGGCCCCATGTCACAGGTTCTGGGTCTCTGCAGGTATGACCTGTGTGTCTGTGTGGTGGCCCGTAAGTGAGCACATCCCTGCGTGGGCAGACCCATGTGGGTGTGCACGCCACTGTGAGGGAGTGTGGCGGGGTCCGTGTACTTGTGCGTTTTAATCATGTATGCAGGAGTCAGGCCTGCGTGTGGGTAGGCGTGTGACAGGTCTGCCGTGGTGTGCAGATGCGCCTGTGTGAGGACCTCTGCGGGCAGGTGTCTGTGGACCTGCATGTGATCTCACGCGGGCTTCCCTTTTCCGTTGGGAAGGTGGGGGAAGGTGGGGGCAGCTGGGGCTGTGGGTGGGGCAGGGGCTCGTGGGGGCAGGGCCCAAGCTGAAGTGACTGGCCGCCTTGTTCTAATGCACACGCCTCCTATCCTGGGGGCAGGGAGGTGCTGCTGCCTGTATTTGAAAGGAAGGGCATTGCGCTGGGCAAAGTGGACATCTACCTGGACCAGTCCAACACACCCCTGTCCCTCTCCTTCGAGGCCTACAGGTTCGGGGGACACTATCTTCGTGTCAAAGGTGAGCAGCAGCCTGGGCCAAATGGGGCCGCTGGGCCAGGCGGAGCCTCCTGGATATGGGCACCTTCCCAGGCTCAGGTTCCCATTGGCTGTGGGCCTGAGCAGCCTCATTACCATACAGGTGTCTCTGCTGGGTGCTGCTTGCTGGGGGGAGAGGCGGGGGGGGGGGAATGGGGGGAGGGCTGGCAGGGCAGGGCTGTAGGGGGAGGGCAGGCAGGCCTTGGTGTGGATCCTCTGGGGAGAGAGGACTGGGGCCCCCTCCTCCACCAGACCTGGGTACTGAGGATCTCTCGTGGCCCCCACATGCGGCCCCAGCCAAGCCTGGAGATGAGGGCAAGGTGGAGCAGGGCGTGAAGGACTCCAAGTCCCTGAGTCTGCCGATCCTGCGGCCAGCTGGGACTGGGCCCCCCGCCCTGGAGCGCGCGGACCCCCAGAGCCGCCGGGAGAGCCTGGACATCTTGGTGAGGAGGAGGGCGTGTGTCAGGGGAGGGGGTGGGAAGGGGCCCAGGCTGGACCCACGGCCCCTCCTCAGAGGCAGTCACCCTGGGTCTCTCACTGCCCCCTCTTGAGGATTTCATTGTCCCTTCTGGAAAATGGGGCTGGCTGTGAGAGTAAGGGACCCTCTCTCTCTGGGTCTAGCGCAAGGTGAGGGCTTGTATCTGAGACTCTTCTAGTGCCAGCGGGTCAGGGAACCTGCGTGTGCATGTGTGCGTGAGAGAAGTGCCCGGGGCTACAGACCGCCCAGAGCTGTGTTCCAGAGTGCATCTGAGTGTGTGTAACTCTGTGCTTCATGCTGGAAGCTGAGGGACTTGGGGCTGATAGTCTGGGCGTATCTGTGTCTGGACCTTCCAGTCTCCAGACGTGTCTGGGTCCCAGGAGAGGGGACACCCCAGGGTAGAGATGCAGAGACCCTCCTCCATCCCAGGCTGGCCTGAGGCCCTGGAAACCCGCCTTGGGGTGGGGCCATGGGGGCTGGCAGGGGGTCCCGGCCCTGACCACCCCTCCCTGGTCAGGCCCCTGGCCGCCGCCGGAAGAACATGTCGGAGTTCCTGGGGGAGGCGAGCATCCCTGGGCAGGAGCCCCCCACGCCCTCCAGCTGCTCTTTGCCCAGTGGCAGCAGTGGCAGCACCAGCAGCGGCGACAGCTGGAAGAACCGGGCGGCCAGTCGCTTCAGTGGCTTTTTCAGCTCGGGCCCCAGCAGCAGCGCCTTTGGCCGGGTATGTGGCCCCATCTGCCCAAGGTCAGGCAGCTGGCTGGCCGTGACTGCTGAGGCTGACCAGGGTATCCTTCCAGGAGGTAGACAAGATGGAGCAGCTGGAGGGCAAGCTGCACACCTACAGCCTCTTCGGGCTGCCTAGGCTGCCCCGGAGGCTGCGCTTCGACCATGACTCCTGGGAGGAGGAGGATGATGAAGACGAGGATGAGGACAATGCCTGCCTGAGGCTGGAGGACAGCTGGCGGGAGCTCATTGATGGGCATGAGGTGAGTGCGGGCCACAGTGCTGCTCCCTCCTTGTCCCGAAAGGAGGACAGCCCTTGGGAGGAGGATCCAGTGATGAGATGTTCCATGGGATGCCCCAAAGAGGCCACTGTTATTATTGGCTCACTTTGGAGACAGAGGCTGGATGAAAATGGTGTGCTGCTTGGCTGTTTTAATGGCAGAGGAGGGCCCAGATCTTGGGTGTCTTGACTGTGATTATTCATGTGGTATCAAGGGTGACCCTGCTCCTCTTGGGACCTCCGTGTCCCCATTGGGAAAATGAGAAAGCTGCATGCAGTTTGCTTATCCTCCCTGGCCACCCTAAGGTGCTCCAGGCCTCCTTGTTGACCCGTCCTGCCCTCCTTGTAGAAGCTGACCCGGCGGCAGTGCCACCAGCAAGAGGCAGTGTGGGAGCTACTGCACACGGAGGCCTCCTACATCAGGAAACTGCGGGTCATCACCAATGTGAGTAGGAGCTGTGCTGGTCCCCGTGTTCACCCTGCCCCCCTCTTTCTGGTCTCTTTCTGGCAGCCCTCAGCTGAGTCTGAGCCTTTGCAGAAGGAGCAGGTGCCTGGCAATGAGGTGGGGGCAGGAAAGTCAGACAAGGGCTGTGCCCAGGG
Organism: Rhinopithecus roxellana; assembly: GCF_007565055.1. Lineage (NCBI taxonomy): Eukaryota > Metazoa > Chordata > Mammalia > Primates > Cercopithecidae > Rhinopithecus > Rhinopithecus roxellana. Next base: position 29,580,148 of record NC_044560.1, read on the forward strand.
AGGAGGTGGCTCCTAGAGGAACCTGGGAGGGGGCTTCAGGCAGGTTTGCCAGGTTCAACTGAATTAGCACAGGTGGGGCTTCATTCTTTCACTTTCGTTCAGTGGCTGTTTCCCAACACTTGCTGTGTGCTGGGTGCCTAGCAGCCCACACCCTGGATGGGCCAGAGTGAGACGGCACTGTAGGGATTTCGGCTCAGGAAGGGGAGCACATGCCCTGGTCTTGGAGCTTCCTGGAGGGAGGAAGCACCCTCAGAGGTGAAATATGGAGGTTGAGCCAGGGTGGAAGTGGAGAAGGGAATTCCAGGCGTGGCTGCAAGGCCAGTCTCCCTGGCGCTTCCCTCCAGGAGGGACCAGGGCAGCGTGACCCCCCGGGAGGGCTGTTGAAGGCTGGGTCTTTCCTCAGGGTCTGGACTTTCCAGGTGCGAAGGCCAAAGGGTACAGCCTCCGTATCCCTGGCTGCTGTGGGGCCTCCTGGAAAGGGGAAGGGGAAGGAGTGGCTGGGGAGCCTGAGGCCGGGTGGGGTCTTAGGGCTGAGACAACCTCCCGATCCCAGCCACAGCATCCCCTGATCCCACAGCTGTTCCTGTGCTGCCTCCTGAACCTGCAAGAATCAGGGCTGCTGTGTGAGGTGCGCTGGGGTCCGGGGGCGGCGGCGGGTGAGGTACCGGGAAGGAGGGCGGGACCTGGACGTGGGGCGAGGCTAACCTGGCGGAGGGGCGTGGCCAACCGCACCTCCCGCGGCGCCCAGGTGGAGGCGGAGCGTCTGTTCAGCAACATCCCGGAGATCGCGCAGCTGCATCGCAGGCTGTGGGCCGGCGTGATGACGCCGGTGCTGGAGAAGGCGCGGCGCACACGGGCGCTACTGCAGCCCGGGGACTTCCTCAAAGGCTTCAAGATGGTACGGGCGGGGCCCGGCGCAGGCGGGGCACTGAGGTAGGGCTGGGGCGCCGAAAAGGCTCCACGTGACCGCACTTGACCTCCTGTGGCCAAGGGTGAGGAATTACGAGGCGGTCGCCCGGGTTTGAGCCCTCACCTGGCCATCTACCCCTGCTCCCTGGCCGCGAGTGATCTCTTTGGCTGAGGCTCAGTTTCCTCATCTGGAAACAGGGATCATAAGCTTGCCCCCCCTTGGGGTGGTCGCCCAAGTGCAGTAAGGAAGCGCTTGCGCAGCGCCTGGCGCGGGCCGGCCCACAGGGAGCGCGCAGTAACCGGCGCCGTGGTTGTTCTGCCCCGGGCCAGTTCGGCTCGCTCTTCAAGCCCTACATCCGCTACTGCATGGAGGAGGAGGGCTGCATGGAGTACATGCGCGGTCTGCTGCGCGACAACGACCTCTTCCGGGCCTACGTCACGGTGAGAGCGTGCGCGCCGTGGGCGGGGGCGCAGGAGGGCGGGACCCTGGGCGGGGCCGGGTGGGGCGGGGCCTACCCTGAGCCCCGTCCCCACTCCCCTACCACAGTGGGCCGAGAAGCACCCACAGTGCCAGCGGCTGAAGCTGAGCGACATGTTGGCCAAACCCCACCAGCGGCTCACCAAGTACCCGCTGCTGCTCAAGTCGGTGCTGAGGAAGACTGAGGAGCCGCGCGCCAAGGAGGCCGTCGTCACCATGGTAACCCTGATGGCTGGCAGGGGTGGTCTCCCCTGCACGGCTGTCTACCCCTTCATGACCCTGGGCCTGAAGCCCCCTCGCCTGCCCCTAGATCGATTCCGTGGAGCGCTTCATCCACCACGTGAATGCGTGCATGCGGCAGCGCCAGGAGCGGCAGCGGCTGGCGGCTGTGGTGAGCCGCATCGACGCCTACGAGGTGGTGGAAAGCAGCAGCGACGAAGTGGACAAGGTGGGCGTGTGTCTGCGGGGGTTGCTGGCTGGGAGAGAGGAAGGCCAAGCTGGCAGGCAGGGTCTGTGCTAGGCATCTCACTGAGGATGCCTAGCTGAGATGGGAGTCAGGCTCTGGCCTCCCCTACACTCATGCCCTCTGTCCCCAGCTCCTGAAGGAATTTCTGCACCTGGACTTGACAGCGCCCATCCCCGGCGCCTCCCCGGAGGAGACGCGGCAGCTGCTGCTGGAGGGGAGCCTGAAGATGAAGGAGGGGAAGGACAGCAAGGTGATTCCAGGGCCACCCTCTCCCCATGCCCTGTCCTTCCTGGGGACCTTCTGGGCCCCAGTCACTGGTTCTCAGCTCCCCAGTCACTTGGGTGGTGACTCAAGAACCGGTGACTTTGTCACAGTGAATGACAGTTCTCTGTCTGCCATTCACAAATCCAGCAGCAGGGTCCTAGCCCTTGAAGGCACCAGTGGTACCCATTTGTCGGTGTCACGTGGGTTCCTGGTGGGAGGGCAGCCACATTCCACAAGTGGGCCAGGAACCCCAGAGCCTTGCTACTGTGCCGTGGCCCTTTCAGGCATGGGGCAGGCTGAGAGATTGCACATGGTGACTTCAAAGTCACCACTCTTCTTTTTAATGTAAACTTGTATTAAGTCATCAACATACATCTCAGTGAAAGAGAATCATCTTCCTCTTCATTTTAATTTTACTTGAAGGTTCATGCTGGGAGGAGTGTTTGACAAAAACGGAATGCTCCCAGGGGACGCTGGGGCCACCGTCCCCGGCCCTGACCCTGCTGGCCTTTCTGCACTGCCCCCACCCCACACTGCAGGTGGATGTGTACTGCTTCCTCTTCACGGATCTGCTGTTGGTGACCAAGGCAGTGAAGAAGGCAGAGAGGACCAGGGTCATCAGGCCACCCCTGCTAGTGGACAAGATTGTGTGCCGGGAGCTACGGGACCCTGGTAAGGGGCCCTGGTCCTGTTCCTGGTCAGGGACTGTGATAGGCGAGGGCCATCGTCTCTGCTGACACTGACTTGGGCTTTCCCTAACCAGGGTCCTTCCTCCTTATCTACCTGAATGAGTTTCACAGTGCTGTAGGGGCCTACACATTCCAGGCCAGCGGCCAGGCCTTATGCCGTGGCTGGGTGGACACCATTTACAACGCCCAGGTGAGCGCAGAGTAGTGAGTGGGTGGGCAGGGCAGATTAGGGAGCTGCTGGTCACAACCCATTCTGCCCCATGTACCCCAACACTGCCTGCAGAACCAGCTGCAACAGCTGCGCACACAGGAGCCACCAGGCAGCCAGCAGCCCCTGCAGAGCCTGGAAGAGGAGGAGGATGAGCAGGAGGAGGAAGAGGAGGAGGAGGAGGAGGAGGAAGGCGAGGAGAGTGGCAATTCAGCTGCCAGCTCCCCCACCATCATGCGGAAAAGCAGCAGCAGCCCCGACTCTCAGCACTGGTATGTCTGCTCATGACCACCCAGCAAGTCAAACCAGGACAAGTACTCCAGCCCAGGACTCCTGAAGGCCCAGCCACGCTCCCTTCCTCCCAATGGCTTCTTGTCATGAACACTGTGGGAGCAGGGCTCTATCTCCCCCAGAGTCCAGGTGGGGTGGGCAGACACCTTTCCACGTGCTGCCAGCTCTGATCCATTCGTGGTAGCTGCCTGGGGTGCTGTGCTGAGGATCCTTAGGGCAGATCCAGCCTTGGCAGGGAAGAGTACTGGGCTCGCTACTGAGGTCTGTTGTGGGCACTGGAGCTGGAAGATCTGCCACACCTGCCACATGCTGCCATCTCTGAGCCTCTAGGCCCAGGAGAGCAGAGGGTATAAACCACTGTGCACTGCCCAGCCTTGGGCTGCCTCAGGTTATCTAGGTTTCATGGCCTGGGCTGACTCTGCTCCTGGCCCCACAGTGCCTCAGATGGCTCCACGGAGACCCTGGCCATGGTTGTGGTGGAGCCTGGGGAGACGCTGTCCTCCCCCGAGTTCGACGGCGGTCCTTTCAGCTCCCAGTCCGATGAGACCTCTCTCAGCACCATTGCCTCATCTGCCACGCCCACCAGTGAGCTGTTGCCCCTGGGTCCAGTGGACGGCCGCTCCTGCTCCATAGACTCTGCCTACGGCACCCTCTCCCCAACCTCCTTACAAGACTTTGTGGCCCCAGGCCCTGTGGCAGAACTAGTGCCTCGGCCCCCAGATTCCCCACAAGCTCCTTCCCCTCCACCCTCGCCCCGTCTCCGCCGCCGCACCCCTGTCCAGCTGTTAACCTGCCCGCCCCAACTGCTCAAGTCTAAGTCCGAGGCCAGCCTCCTCCAGCTGCTGGCAGGGGCTGGCACCCATGGAACATCCTCTGCCCCTAGCCGCAGCCTGTCAGAGCTCTGCCTGGCTGTCCCAGCCTCAGGTATTAGGACTCAGGGCTCCCCTCAGGAAGCTGGGCCCAGCTGGAATTGCCAGGGGGCCCCTAGCCCTGGCAGTGGTCCTAGGCTAGCTAGCTGCCTGGCCGGGGAACCTGCAGGCTCCCACAGGAAGAGGTGTGGAGACCTGCCCTCGGGGGCCTCTCCCAGGGTCCAGCCTGAGCCCCCACCAGGAGTCTCCACCCAGCACAGGAAGCTGACCCTGGCCCAGCTCTACCGAATCAGGACCACCCTGCTGCTTAACTCCACGCTCACTGCCTCGTGAGTGGCCTGGCCTGGGGTAGGGCAAGTGGCTCAGGGCAGTGGCATGGGGGCCCAGTCATGCCTGGGAGCATCGCATTTGGGGAGGGTGATGGTGGAGGGAGCCTGAACCCTGCCCAGTGTCTGGGTGCCGGGAGCTGTGGTGGGCAGTAGTGAAGGGGCCTGAGGAGTGCCGTGGGGAAGAGAAGGTGACCAGAGCCACTCTGAATGGTGTCAGCCAAAGAAAGACTCCCTTCCCCACCCTGTAGGGAGGTCTGAGCAGAGGGAGGCCCCCAAGAGTGCCATTGACCAAGAGACAGTAGACAGCCTGCCTCATGGGGCGTGCCGGCACCTGCTTCAGTTGCTGCCTCCTGTGTGCATGAGCCGGATGCTGGGAAGGATCCCTGCCTACACCCGGGCCTGATTTGTCCTTTGCCAGACGGGATGGAGTGGAGGAGGCCCAGGCCACAGTACCACCTGACCTGCCCAGGCAGCCCCTCGTCACCTACTCCCCGAAGTTAACAGCTCAAGTCGAATCCAGGGCTGGGCTCCCAGGCTGCCCATCCCACTTCTACCCTCACTGGCCTCCAGTGGGACTCGCTCCTGCCTCGCCCCTACCTTCCCAGTCCCACAGGCCACCCCTGGCTTGGGCTAGGTTCTGTAAAGTTACGTATTTATTGAGCTTTTGGTTCTTTTATAAAGACTTGTCTAGACTCCACTGGGAAGAGTCCTTTGCTTTGGGGTCCAGTGACTCGGGGCACTTGAATTCAGGGTGGCCTCTTTGCGTTCCTGTGCCCCTCCACATGCCATGGATGGCCCATGGATAGAGCTTCCCGTGGGAAGTAACTGGGGGTGGGGTGCCACCAGATCAACATCCCCAGACTTCCCCACCTTCAGCCACCATCAGAACCTCTCCCCAGGTGCCCTCCTGGGATTCAGGGCTGAATCTGCCCAGTTCCCACACTCTTAGGAAGGTGGGTCCCCCATGGGGGTCCCTTCAGGTACCTTTTTTTTTTTTTTTTAAGACAAAGTCTCGCCGGGCGCGGTGGCTCAAGCCTGTAATCCCAGCACTTTGGGAGGCCGAGGCGGGTGGATCACGAGGTCAGGAGATCGAGACCCTCCTGGCTAACACGGTGAAACCCCGTCTCTACTAAAAATACAAAAAACTAGCCCGGCGCGGTGGCGGGCGCCTGTAGTCCCAGCTACTCGGAGGCTGAGGCGGGAGAATGGCGGGAACTCGGGAGGCGGAGCTTGCAGTGAGCCGAGATCGCGCCACTGCACTCCAGCCTGGGCGACAGAGCGAGACTCCGTCTCAAAAAAAAAAAAAAAAAAAAAAAAGACAAAGTCTCACTCTGTTGCCCAGGTTGGAGTGCAGTGGTGTGATCTCGGCTCACTGCAACCTCTGCCTCCCAGGTTCACACGATTCTCCTGCCCCAGCCACTTTAGTAGCTGGAACTGCAGGTATGCACCACCATGCTGGGCTAATTTTTGTATTTTAAGTAGAGATGGGGTTTCACCATATTGGTAAGGCTGGTCTGGAACTCCTGACCTCAAGTGATCCTCCCGCCTCAGCCTCCCAAAGTGCTAGAACTACAGGCCTGAGCTACTGCGCTTGGCCCCTTCCGTACTTTTGGCCCAACCCCCTCCATGGCTGGGGGCGCGGAGGCGGAGAAAGAAGTCACTTGCCCTGGTTCTACCTTGAAGTGGTTCTCAGGGTTGGGGCGAGAGTCGGGGTGGGGACCGGGATGCAGCTCCATCCTGTGTGCCTGGTCGCAGCAGGCAGCCCAGCGCTTCTCCTGTTCTCCTCGGCCTTTCCGCTGCTGCCAAATGAGTTCAGGTCTAGGCCGAGCCGAGGGGGCACCCGGTCGGACTCGGTTGGCCTCGGGCGGCCCCGCCTTCCCCCGCCCCCCAGGCGGGCCCTTCTCGACGGCGCGGGGCGGGCCCTGCGGGCGCGGGAGTGAAGGCGGAACCACGACGGGCGGAGCGCACGGAGCCGGGAAGCCCCTGGGCCCCCGTCGGAGGGCCGAGCGCGGCGCCGAGGGCCATGGAGCAGCGGCCGCGGGGCTCCGCAGCGGTGGCAGCGGTGTCTACGGTGAGTTGAGACGCAGGAGGCGAGGGGCAGCTTTGAGCCTTGTCCCAAGAGCGTCCGTGAAGGAAGGGGCCCCGGGCGCGTCTCCACTCCAAGCCTCCCCGTGGCTGGGCTGGCCGCCCCTTCCGACCTCGTTAGAGGCTCCACCAGGGCGTAGCCCTTCCACTGAGAGGAAACCCCTCCCAGGAGGGTCTGGGGGCCCCAGGTAGAGAATGATCAGTGTCCCTCCCCCAACAGAAAGCATGGGTGGGGGTGTGGGTGCTGCCGTGTCCCTGCTCTGGTGGACGGGAAGCTTGTGAGAGGCTGGCAAGAGCCCCTTCCTCTGGCCCTCCGAAGCTTGGTGTGTGCACAGGGGGAAGGAAGTTAGTCTCCTCTCCACCCGTGGGCACCCCTTCTGCGGGGGGCCTGGGAAGTGGGCTGTTCTGTAGGCAAATGCTGGGGCCTCTGAAATGGCGGAGACCGGGCAGAGAGAGGCCCCACGTGGGCAGCTGCACTGAGAGTCAGCAGCACCTGTCCCCCAGGCGCTCCTCCTGGTGCTGCTGGGGGCCCGGGCCCAGGGCGGCACACATAGCCCCAGGTGTGACTGTGCCGGTGACTTCCACAAGAAGATTGGTCTGTTTTGTTGCAGGGGCTGCCCAGCGGGTAAGTGGCCACAGGGGTGGGAGAGGCATGGGACAGGCAGGGCTGGAGAGGTGGCGGGCAGGCCAGGGAGGTAAGAGGAGGCTGGCAGGGGAGGTAGGGGTAGGCTGACAGAGAAGTAGGGAGCTGGTGAGAAAGAGGGAGGGAGGGCAGGGTGGGAAGCAGGTTGAGGGTTGCTGGGCAGCCCCTCTGCCTGCCTGACCCCTGCCTGGTTCCACAGGGCACTACCTGAAGGCCCCTTGCACGGAGCCCTGTGGCAACTCCACCTGCCTTATGTGTCCCCAAGATACCTTCTTGGCCTGGGAGAACCACCATAATTCTGAATGTGCCCGCTGCCAAGCCTGTGATGAGCAGGGTGAGGGGCTTCTCAGTGCTTGGCAGGGGGTTCCTAAGGACAGGCCTTTCTGAGGGAAGTGGCTGGCTTGGGCCCAACCTTGGGGTGTGAGGGTCCTGCACCCACCCTTGCCAGAACCCTCCACCCGGATCCTCCTTCAGGGGGCCCTTGCCCCTTCTCTCTTCCTGGTGACCTTTCCATCTCTCCATGTGCCTTGGCCTCTGGTGGGTCTCGATCTCTGAGCTCTCTTTTTTAGGGTAGCCCTGCACCTGTCTCTCTTCCACCTATTCCTGTCTCCATTATCTTGGGGGCGGGGGTCTGCCTCTGCCTCTCTATGGGAGCTTTTGGCCCTAACTCTCCACTCTCCATCTCCCTGCACCCCCACCAGCCTCCCAGGTGGCGCTGGAGAACTGTTCAGCTGTGGCCGACACCCGCTGTGGCTGTAAGCCAGGCTGGTTTGTGGAGTGCCAGGTCAGCCAATGTGTCAGCAGTTCACCCTTCTACTGCCAACCATGCCTAGACTGCAGGGCCCTGCACCGCCACACACGGCTACTCTGTGAGTACCCCCACCCAGGGCTATCTACTCCCAGACCCACTTCTCCCTGCCTGCCCTACTCCTGTTCCATGCTGACGCATGCCTCTCCTGGACTGCAGGTTCTCGCAGAGATACTGACTGTGGGACCTGCCTGCCTGGCTTCTATGAACACGGCGATGGCTGCGTGTCCTGCCCCACGTAATACCTAGCTGTCTTGGGATGGAAGGAAGGGCAGCTGGGAGCAGGGCAAGGGCCTGGGGTGGGGCAGGTGTTGCTGGTTCAGGAATAGGAAGAGGGGACAGGGAGGAGAGAACTTGGCCCTGTGTTGGATGAGCCCCACTTCAGGTAAACTTAGATGGTAAAAGAGAAATCTGCATCCTCCTTAGCCAGATAAATAAGGGTATGTGCCTTCACTTTCAGCCAGCATTCCCCCCAGTGATCCTTCTAGCCAGGTATTACAGATGATTTGTCACTTTTTATTTTTATTTTTTTTTTTTGAGACAGAGTCTACTTTTTTTTTTTTTTTTTTTTTTTTTTGAGACAGAGTCTCACTCTGCCACCCAGGCTGGAGTGCAGTGGCCAGATCTCAGCTCACTGCAAGCTCTGCCTCCCGGGTTTATGCCATTCTCCTGCCTCAGCCTCCGAGTAGCTGGGACTACAGGCGCCCGCCTCCTCGCCCGGCTAGTTTTTTGTATTTTTTAGTAGAGACGGGGTTTCACCGTGTTAGCCAGGATGGTCTCGATCTCCTGACCTCGTGATCCGCCCGTCTCGGCCTCCCAAAGTGCTGGGATTACAGGCTTGAGCCACCGCGCCCGGCCCGATTTGTCACTTTTACAGACAGTCACATTGATATAGCTTTAAAACTTGGGCTGAAGGAGGTTGATGCTGCAGTGAGCTATGATTGTGCCACTGCACTTCAGCCTGGACAACAGAGCAAGATCTATTAAATAAGTAAATATTAAACCTATTAAATATTAAATATTAAATATTTAATTTAAACCTATTAAATATTAAATCTATTAAAATAAATAGATAAATACAAAGGGCTGAGAGTCAGGATTGTGCTGCTAGTTCTCTAGGGGATCTTGGGCAAGTTTAGAGAATTCACGTCTCTGATACGTGGTGTCCCTTTCTCAACATGGGATGTTGGCAGCTTCTTCACAGGCCTCTGATCAGAGGTGAGGGACTTTCTGTATCTATTCAAGTCTTTTTTTTTTTAGATGGAGACTTGCTCTGTCACCCAGACTGAAGTGCAGTGGCACGATCTTGGCTCACTGCAACCTCTACCGCCTGGGTTCAAGTGATTCTCCTGCCTCAGCCTCCCAAGTAGCTAGGACTTCAGGCGCCCACCACCACGCCGGCTAATTTTTTATATTTTTAGTAGAGACAGGGTTTCACCATGTTAGCTAGGATGGTCTCGATCTCCTGACCTCATGATCTGCCCGCCTCGGCCTCCCAAAGTGCTGGGATTACAGGCGTGAGCCACCGCACCCGGCCTTCATTCAAGTCTTTATTGAATATGTCCTATGTTCTACACACTGTTCTAGGTGCTGGGGATGCAACAGGGAACAAAATAGGCAAAATCCCTGTCCTTTTGGGGTTGACATTCTAGTGACTCTTCATATAGTCTAGAAGAAGCTCAATGAATAGTGTCTGTGGTTGTTATCGGGGGCACAATGACAGGAACATTCTTGGGTAGAGTGAGGCTCACAGGAGAGAGGCCTGGGGAGGGAAGAGTCTCCAGTATGGAGCAGATGCTGGGCAGTCTTGGGGACCCCCTCCTGGCATGCACCCCCTCATCCCTCAGGCCACCCCCATCCCTTTCAGGAGCACCCTGGGGAGCTGTCCAGAGCGCTGTGCCGCTGTCTGTGGCTGGAGGCAGAGTAGGTGGTGTGCTGGGAATGCGAGTGGGAGAACTGGGATGGGCCGAGGGGAGGCGGGTGAGGGGGGGCTACCACCCAACACCCACCAGCTGCTTTCAGTGTTCTGGGTCCAGGTGCTCCTGGCTGGCCTTGTGGTTCCCCTCCTGCTTGGGGCCACCCTGACCTACACATACCGCCACTGCTGGCCTCACAAGCCCATGGTTACTGGTAAGTACACAGACCCACACACACACACACACACACACACACACACAGAAGCCTGGGGTCAGGATGGGTAGCCCAGAGTCTACTCAACCCTGATACAGAAGGGGAAACTGAGGCAGGGAGTGCGGGGTGCAGAGCAACCCTAGGGGAGCTGTACCAGCACCCAGGTCCAGGAGGCTTGCCTGGTCGCTGACCGCACTCTCTCTGTGTCAGCAGATGAAGCTGGGATGGAGGCTCTGACCCCACCACCGGTAAGAACCTCACTGTGTGATTCTGGGCTGCCTTCTGGAGCTGGAAGATCAAGCCTTATTGTGATCCCCGGAGCTTGGCACGTGGCTAGCACAGGGTGGACCTAGTAGACAGAGGTGTTGCGAGCTGAGTCCTGCCCTCAAGGGGTATCAGTCAGCGGGGGTTCAGACTTGTACGCAGGAGCTAACAGTTCAATGGAAGGAGAGCCCCATGGTGCTGGGGGACAAGAGGAAGGAGGCGGGGGCAGGGGACTCGAGGCAGAAGCAAGAGTTCTGGGGGGCCACACTGAGAGCAGGGCCAACTGTGGGAGGTATCATTGCGGGAGTGTCTGCTGACTGAACCAGGGACTGTTCCCTCCTGGAGAGGCACTGCAGGTAAGGGGCCTTACTTGACAAGCAGGGCTGACCTGGGGCCCCTCTTGGCTTCCAGGCCACCCATCTGTCACCCTCCGACAATGCCCACACCCTTCTAGTACCTCCTGACAGCAGTGAGAAGATCCGCACCGTCCAGTTGGTGGGCAACAGCTGTACCCCTGGCTACCCCCAGACCCAGGAGGCGCTCTACCCGCAGGTGACTTGGTCCTGGGACCAGTTGCCCAACAGAGCTCTTGGTAAGGGACATCAGTGGCCTGAGGCCTTGACCCCATTCTCCTGTCTGCGGTGGGAAGTTGTGGTTTCACAACGTGTTTCCTTTCTGCCCCCTAACTGACCGAGTCCGTCCCCTGTGCCCTGAACCGCGGGATCCAGCCGGCTTCAGGCCTGGAATACCCGCATGAACGCCCCTGACTCCACCTCCCGACCGCGGCCCACGTACCCCATTGGCTCTCTCTGGCCCTGCCCCAGGCCCCGCTCCCGCGCCCACACTCTTGCCGGAGTCCCCAGTCGGCTCGCCCGCCATGATGCTGCAGCCGGGCCCGCAGCTCTACGACGTGATGGACGCTGTGCCAGCGCGGCGCTGGAAGGAGTTCGTGCGCACGCTGGGGCTGCGCGAGGCGGAGATCGAAGCCGTGGAGGTGGAGATCGGCCGCTTCCGAGACCAGCAGTACGAGATGCTCAAGCGCTGGCGCCAGCAGCAGCCCGCGGGCCTGGGCGCCGTCTACGCGGCCCTGGAGCGCATGGGGCTGGACGGCTGCGCAGAGGACTTGCGCAGCCGCCTGCAGCGCGGCCCGTGACACGGCGCCCACTCGCCACCTAGGCGCTCTGGTGGCCCTTGCAGAAGCCCTAAGTACAGTTACTTATGCGTGTAGACATTTTATGTCACTTATTAAGCCGCTGGCACGGCCCTGCGTAGCCGCACCAGCCGGCCCCACCCCTGCTCGTCCCTATCGCTCCAGCCAAGGCGAAGAAACACGAACGAATGTCGGGAGGGGCTCAAGACATTTCTCAGTTTCTCGGCCGGAGTTTGGCTGAGACCGTGGTATTAAATCTGTGAAAGAAAAAAAAAACAACCGGCTTCTTGGCGTTTCTGCGGGGCTGGGGTGTTAAGTGGCCTGGACTTTTCTCGAGGGAGTCGGAGGGGACGGGAATCTTGTCACCCCGGGGTCTGGCACCCATGGTGGAGTCCAGTGTGGCCTTAGCTCCCAAGCCTGCCCCTCCCGAGTCCACTCTGGTCCAATTACCCCCAGGAGAGAGCAAGTCGCGGCCACAGCGAGTGATGAGAGCGCTTTAATGGGGCTGCGAGGCGGCGGGGACAGGGTCGGGATGGGGTGCAGCAGTTAGAGACACAGGGTCAGGGACTCTCGTCCTCCACTGACTCCACCGGGGCAGTGAAAGGGTCCTGGCAGCGAGTGGGTCTGGCTGGGGACGGGGCGTATACTTGAGGGAGCTGGGGGCAGAGGTGGGGTCCCGGGGGCCCCAACTGAGGCCCGACAGGCCGTTTTCATCTTTCTGGTAAACAAATGACTGAGAGGAAACCCTCGGCGGGGATGAGAAATGAGGCCCGGGCTAGGCCGGGCGCAGATCTGGGTCAGGGAAGGAGGGAAAACCCCTTCCCCGAGTTCGGGGCCTGCCTCCACCCAGGATGCGCCAGCGACGCCGGTTCCGGGGTGCGGGGGAGGGGACTGCATCCTGGAGGGGGCTGAGCCCCGCAGGAAAACAAAGTCACCACCCACAGGGCTGGGGAGAGCTCTTCACTCTTTGATATTCAGCGAACATGCAAATATATGTAAGTCGGCATGCAAATAAGCAGCATTTTTTGTTGTTTGCATCAGCAGCTTGGGCACTTATTCTGGGCAACTGGGGCGGCGTGTGCACTCCAGTGTTGCCAAGGGCTGGGGATGCGGGGGCCAGGATGGGGGGTCAGGGAGGGTTTCCAGCGCAGGAGGGGTGGGCTGTGCGGCTCCCAGCCCTTCCGCCGGGGCCTGGCTGGCTGGAGCTGGGGCGGGGGGCCCCTCCGAGCTGCAAGGCTGCGGGCAGGAGGCCACGGCCTCTAGTACTTAGCGATGTCCCCCTTCTTCAGGATGACCTGTCGCTGCCAGGGCGCCAGCTTGCTCTCATCGTAGCCCAGCGTCCGCAGCTTCTCTGACTGCTCCTTCTCCCGCCGCAGCTCCTCCTGCTTCTGTCGCTCCTCCTCTTTCCTGGGCGGTGGGGGGGGGGGGGGGGCAGACCCGGTGAAGTCTGGGGCCAGATACCCAGGCTGGCAGAAAGGGTGGGGCCAGGCACTAGGCAGAGGCCAGGTCACCCATGCAAGGGGAGGGTTACTGAGGGCGGGGGCTGGGTTGCTGAAGACAGAGGGGCTAGATTGGGGGCAGAATGGGGTTACTGGAGCACAGGGGAGCTGTGTGAGTGGGAGGCTGAGGCTGGATTATTGTGGGCTGGGGTGTTACTGGAAACAGAGGTGCTGGGCCACTGTGTGGCACCGTGTGAGGAGGTGGTGTTGCTGGGGTGCAGCAGCAAGATTACTGGGATCAGGACTTCATTCAGTTGCTGGGGAGCTGTCAATATGAAGTATTGAGGACTGGGGTGGGGCTGCTGGGGACCAGAGAGACCATACAATTGAGAGACAGGGACTGAGAATTAGAGACAGGTTATTAGAACGTAGAGGGTAGATCTGCCCTGTTGACAGACTAGTCACTAAGCACATGTGGCTGCTGAGAATTTGAAATGTGGCTGGTCTAAACTGTGATGGATTGCAGGTGTAAAATGTGCATGATATTTCAAAGACCAAGTTTTGTTATTATTATTATTTGAGACAGGGTCTCGCTCTGTTGCCAGGGTGGAGCGCAGTGGTGAGATCATGGCTCACTGCAGCCTCGACCTCCTTGGTTCAAGTAATCCTCCCATCTCAGCTTCCCAAGTAGCTGGGACCACAGGTGTGTGCCACTACGCCCAGCTAATTTTTTTTTTTTTTTAATTGAGTCGGAGTCTCACTCTGTCACCTAGGCTGGAGTGCAGTGGCACAATCTCAGCTCACTGCAACCTCCACCTCTGAGGTTCAAGTGATTTTCCTGCCTCAGCCTTCTGAGTAGCTGGGATTACAGGTGCGCGCCACCATGCCTAGTTAATTTTTGTATTTTTAGTAGAGACGGGGGTTTCACCATGTTGGTCAGGCTGGTCTCGAACTCCTGACTTCAAGTGATCTGCCTGCCTTGGCCTCCCAAAGTGCTGGGATTACAGGTGTGAGCCACTGAACCCGGCCTGCCCAGCTAATTTTTAAATTATTTTTTTGAGATAGAGTCTCCCTCTATTGTCTAGGCTGGAGCACAAAATGGTGCTATCCCAGCTCACTGCAACCTCCGCCTCCCGGGTTCAAGTGATTCTCCTGCCTCAGCCTCCTGAGTAGCTGGGATTACAGGCATGCACCACCACACCCACCTAATTTTTGTATTTTTAGTAGAGACGAGGTTTCACCATGTTGGCCAGACTGGTCTTGAACTCCTGACCTCAGGTGATCCGCCTGCTTCAGCCTCCCAAAGTGCTGGGATTACAGGTATGAGTCACTGCGCCTGGCCCTACAAAGCTAATTTAAATTTTTTTTTTTTTTTTTTTTGCATGCCTGGTGTGGTGGCTCGTGCCTGTAATCCCAGCACTTTGGGAGGCTGAGGTGGGTAGATCACCTGAGGTCAGGAGTTGGAGACCAGACTGACCAACATGGCAAAACCTGGCCTCTCCTAAAAATACAAAAATTAGCCGGGCATGGTGGCAGGTGCCTGTAATCCCAACTACCTGGGAGGCTGAGGCAGGAGAATCGCTTGAACCCAGGAGGTAGAGGTTGCAGTGAGCCAAGATCGTGCCATTGCACTCCAGCCTGGGCAACAAGAGCGAAACTCTCTCTCAAAGAAAAAAAAAAAAAAAAAAAAAAGCCAGGCGCGGTGGCTCATGTCTGTAATCCCAGCACTTTGGGAGGCTGAGGCAGGCGGATCACAAGGTCAGGAGATCGAGACCATCCTGGCTAACATGGTGAAACCCTGTCTCTACTAAAAAAAAATGCAAACAAATTAGCTGGGCGTGGTGGCTGGCGTCTGTAGTCCTAGCTACTCGGGAGGCTGAGGCAGAGGAATGGCCTGAACCCGGGAGGCAGAGCTTGCAGTGAGTCGAGATCGAGCCACTGCATTCCAGCCTGGGCGACAGAGTGAGACTCCATCTCAAAAAAAAAAAAAAAAAAAAAGACCAGGCTTGGTGGTTCACGCCTATAATCCCAGAACTTTGGGAGGCCGAGGCAGGTGGATCACTTGAGGCCAGGAGTTCGAGACCAGCTTGGCCAACATAGTGAAACCCTGTCTCTACTGAAAATACAAAAATTAGTTGGGTGTGGTGGCACATGCTTGTAATCCCAGTTACTCAGGAGGCTGAGGTAGGAGAATCGCTTGAACCCAGGAGGTGGAAGTTGCATGAGCCCAGATCACCACTGCACTCCAGATTGGGTGACAAGAGTGAAACTCCGTCCCAAAAAAATTTTTTTTTTTTTTTTTTCCAGAATGAGGTCTCACTGCATTGCCCAGGCTGGTCTCAAACTTTTGGGCTCAAGTGGTCCCCCTGCCTTGGCCTCTCAGGAAAGTGCTGGGATTACATGTGTAAGCCACCATGCCTGGCCAAAGACTTATTTTACAAGAGGAATATAAAACATCTCACTAATTTTCATATTGATTATGTGTCGAAATAATATTTTTGATATTTTGTGTCAAATAAAACAGTACTAAAATTAAGCTCACCTATATCCTTCTACATTTTCACTGTGGCTACTAGAAAATTTTAAATTACATCTGTGGCCCCCATTATATTTCTACTGGACAGCACTGGGCTGGGTGAGATTACTAGGGGCAGAAAGTACATTCTGAGGGCCAATCAAGGTGATTGATACTGGGGTTAGGTTAACTGAAGGGTAGAAAACGCCATGTTAATAGGAGGCAGGGATGGAATAACTGGGAGCAAAGTTATCAGAGCATGAGAGAGATTCTGGGGGACAGCGGGCTGGGGCATTATAAGGAGGAAAGAGGCTTTGTACAAGGGCTAAGAGACAGGAGGATGCATTCAAGTTGGCCTGGATGAAGGGATGACCCTCTGCGACTTGGGTGGGGGTAAGGGTGGCAGGTTGGGGCCAGCGCTGCACTCACCGTTTCTGCTCCCTGGAAGGAAAAAGAGACAGTGTCACTTGGTCCCTCCACCTCAGGGACGCAGTCAAGACACCCTGCCAGGCCAGCCTCTGCCTGACCCCCAGCTCACCTCTCTTCTTCCAGCTTCTTCCGCAGGAGGTCCCGCCTCCAGGCGGGCATGCTGGCCAGCCGGGCCTCCTCCTCCTCCTCCTGAAACACAACCACAAAGCTTCAGGGCCTGCAGGGGCTGGGAGATAGGGGGCACCCTCAACCTGGGGACCTGAAGGAGTCAGGGTCACAGGAAGATACCCTTTTGATGAACTTCCGTGGGACAAGTGGATGAAGTGCCTGGTCTCAGCCCCTCAGAGCGGGCCTCCTTTCCCCTAGTAACCCAGACCCTTGTGTCCTACAGGAGACACTACAGAGATCAGAGTTGAGTGGGACAGAAGCAGAGAATAAGTAGCTGGGACCCAGAGGTCCTGAGCCTGATTCCCCACAGGGGCAGGTGGCCAATGGCCACAGGCCCAAGACCTCTGGGCAGATGCAGATGTCGGCCCCTACCCAGCCTCTTGGCTCAGGGAGACTCGGGCTGCCCTGGCTCCCCTGCAAAGGACCTTCAGCCCATGGTTGCCCTCTTCCCAAAAGAGTGGACATGTGCTGTACATTCGTGGGGCTGCAATGACATCGGGGGCAGGTGTGGTGGCCAACGTAGGCAGTTTACAGCAAAGAGTTTTATTTATCTAATGTTACAGAGGAGAAAGGGTCTGTACACGGCACACTTCACACGGAACACTGCACACGTGGCTCCCTTGACCTCAGCCAAGGAGGTAGCTGTGAACTCCAGTGGAAAACCAGAGAGCAGGCCACACAGCCACAAGGGGGAGCCGCAGCCCCTCACTCAGAGGGGCTTCTGCTGCCTGGCTCCACACAGCCCAGCAATGCCACGGGGCCAGAGGGGGACACCTGGTTTGTTCTGTGCGTGCCCTGCCTATGCGACCAACGCCCCACAGCCTGCCACGATGGGACCTCAGAGGCTGAGGCAGCCTGGTCCTGGGCCCTCCGGGCTGCTCAAGGCCACAGTCCTGGGTTCTTCCTGCTGCTTCCGGCCTCTGGAGGGCGTCAGACAGGCGTCCAGGCCCATGTTAAGACGCTGGAGGGTGAACTGCGAATTCCGAATTCCGCTGCTCAGATGTCAAACAGCTCTGCCTCCTTCTCCTTCCAGAAGGAGAAGCTGCGGTCGATGTAGCGGCAGATGTCCTCGTTGCTGAACTCGCCCATCTCAGACACCAGTTCCAAAGGGTCTTCGGCGGGGGCTTCGGACCCAGGAGAGTCTGAGGTCGGGGGAGACGCAGCAGGCGGGGGTGGCGGCTGCGGCGCAGGGGCCAGGGCCTCGGGCTGCCCCTCGGGCAGGACCCCCGTCTGAACTGGAGCGGCCTCTTCAGTCAGCTCGTGTTCTTTCTCTTCCTTTTTCTTCGCCTGTTCTTCTGGGGCTGGCTCAGCCTCCAGGCCATTTCCGAAGAACCGGTGCCTGAGGTCCTCGAAGCCGTCGCTCCAGCCGCGCCGGCCGGCCTCCACCTCCTCCAGCACCACGCGGTGGAAGAGGCGGATGCGCTCCCACGGGTGGCTGCCCAGCCGGTCGAACATCTCGTAGCACAGTAGGTGGCGGAACTTGCGCTCCTCGCGGCTCAGGCCCATCTCGAGTAGCTGGAAGTAGCCGAGCATGAAGAGGTCCAGCGTGAGGCTGTCGTAGCGCGGGGGTGCGCCGCTGTCCAGGGGCGGCAGGAAGTGCTGGGGCCAGTACAGGCCGTGCGCCAGGCCCGGGCTTGCCGGCACGCGCCGCAGCAGGCTCCGCCAGTGGCCCAGCAGCTTGCCCACCGCCTGTCGCTGCCTCAGCAGCTGCCGCAGTCGTTCGTCGGGACCGTGGGCCGCGCCATTGCTCGCTGGCAGCGGGGGGACGTCCGTGGCCTCCAGCCCCGGGCCGGCACCGGCGGCCGCCACACGGGGCAGCAGTCTGCGTAGGCGCGCCTGGGCGCGGCGGCCCGGGCAGCGGAAGGCCCAGCGGCGCCAGTGCTCCAGGAAGAGGTAGACGATGCGCTCTTTGCGCAGGTCGAGGTAGTCCTGGACGCCGCGCAGCTCCGTGCAGAGGGGCGGCCGGCGCGCCAGCTGCTCGGGCTCAGGCAGCGCCGCCTGGCGCTCCTGTGCCTCCGGCGGGCCCAGGGTGCCCAGGGGCTCCCAGTCGGCCAGCGGGCCGTGGGCGGCAGAGGCGCTGGGCTGGCCAGAGCCGGCCGCCACGTAGTCCTCCTCCAGAATGGGCTCGCGGCCCGGGGCGCCAGAGGACTGCGGGGGCTTGCGGCTCCGACAGCGCGCGGGCGCCGCACCCCGTGCGCGCAGCTCGTAGGTGGCGCGGAGATGCTGCACTGAGACGCCGCACTCGAGGATCTCGCGCGCCACGGCCTCGCGGCACCAGCTGAGCGAGTGCGAGCGGCCCAGGCAGAGCGGCCCGGGCAGCCAGGGCGCGTCGGGCAGCGGCGCTAGCGGCTGGCCGGTGTCAGCGGTCAGCAGTTCCGCCAGGTGCGCAGGCCGGCCGCCCAGCGCGGCCAGCAGCGTGGCCATGCTCTTGAGCAGCGTGGAGATCTTGCTGCACCAGGCGGGCAGGCTGACGGCGCGGCCATGCATGCGGCGCGGGTCGACGGTGAAGCGCGGCGCCGACAGGGCGGCCGAGATGGGCAGCAGCTGCTCCAGCTCCAGCTCCAGTTGCTCCAGGCGCGCCTCCAGCTTCTGCGCCTTGTGCAGCACCTGCAGGTTCTCGATTTGCTGCTCGATGCGGAGGATGTCGGCCTCGGTCATGAGCTCGCCGAAGGGCCCAAGGATGGCGTTGTGCTCGCGGGAGTACCTCCAGCCCTCGCGGGGGTAGCAGCACGAGCTGGTGGCCGTCAGCTAAGGCGGGGAAGACAAGAGAGGGGAGGGAGGCGCGTCTCCCTCTGGCCCAGCTCCCGCAGTGGCGCCGGGAACCTTTTGCATGTCCTGGGTGGTGTAATGGCTCCGCGGGGCTGCATCTGCAGGGAGGGACAGCGCCTGGCCGGCAGGGGGTGACGCTGGGGCAAGGCTTCGGCCCAGCCGCCGCTCCGGGCTCTGTGCAGTGTCCACTTTGGTCGCTGGCGGGGGGCAAGGCCGGTCGCTGGTCGCTGCTGCGGCGGCAAGGAGAACAGGCCGGCAGACGGGGTCTCCATGCCTGGCTTGTTGGCTCATTACACCACCCAAGGAACTTGCGAAAGGCGTTGAAACTGAGAGGCGCGGTGGCCCTCCCCAACCCATCCGAGGGCGGCTATTGTGAGGCCTCTCCTCCCAGACTCATGACCCCTTCTCGAGCTCACCTGTGGCCCAAGCCTTCCCGCTCCCTGTGGTCAGTGTTTTCTATGCAGAATGAGAGGCCACTCTGCTCTTAAAGAGGCTACAGCTGCAGCTTCCACTGAGCTGCCCACCTACCCCCCGTCCTGCTGGACAGCTGGGCACCGTAATATTCTCATTTGCTCACTTTTTTCCACCTCTGATGTCCAGTTTTCCCCCCTGGGCCTGCCATCGCCTCCCCAGAGGTCCCTGATTCATCTTGACCCTATGCGATCCACTCCCCACATACAAAATAGGAAGCAGCCTCTTCCCTGCTTAACACTTCCCCACCCGGCTCCCCGGTGCTCCGGGAGGGAGTCCGTTCTCTTCTGGGCCGCTGGCCAGGTCTTGGTAACCTGGCCCCCACTGAGGTCTCTCCAGCTCAGTGACCCCCTTCCTCCAGCACAGTCAGGGCCACATCCACTCTCACTTCCAGACTGCCCTGTCCCACCTGCAGCTCTTCAGTCCACTCTCCTCCTGGCCACCCCTCACTCATCTTCCAAGTCTCACCTCAGACATCACCTCCTCCTTCCCTAACACACCCCCCAGCCCACATATAAGGTGGTCAGTTAGGGTTGCCCCAGTCCCTTCCGTTCCCCATTGCAGCTGGCTGTGTTGCATCAGCCCAGGTACTTCTCTCCACTGCCACCCACTCTCACACTGCCCCATTTTTTGTGCTCCGTGACTCGCACACATGTCCGCAGCCACCTTAGAGCAGGCCTTGATATGTTCACCATGAATCCCCAGAGGCTACAACAGTGTGTGGGGCACATAAATGGCACTCGGGGGCCAGGCGTGGTGGCTCACGCCTGTAATCCCAGCACTTTGGGAGGCCGAGGCAGGTGGATCACTTGAGGCCAGGAGTTCGAGACCAGCCTGGCCAACATGGTGAAACCCCATCTCTACTAAAAATACAAAAATTAGCCAGGCATGGTTGGTGGGCATCTGTAGTCCCAGCTACTCGGGAGGCTGAAGCGGGAGGATCGCTCGAACCCAGGAGGCGGAGGTTGTAGTGAGTCGAGATCACACCACTGTACTCCAGCCTCAATGACAGAGTGAAACCCTGTCTCAAAAAATAAAAATAAATGGCATTTGGGGAACAGTTGTTGGATGAATGAAAGGCAACTCATCCTGCCAGCTGGTGCTGATCGGCCCACCTTACAGAGAAGGAAACTGAGGCTGGATGAGGGTCAGCATTGGCAGCTGGAAGGTGGCATTGCAGCAATAGAGCCCATGTCCCTAAGACTGAGACCAAAGCTCTCTTGGCTACGCAGTGTGGTCCTTGGACCAGCGTCATCAGCAGCCTCACCCAGGAGCTGGCTAAAATGCAGAGCCTCAGCACCGCCCAGACCTCCTGAATCTGAACAGGCCTTTTAACCAGATCCCAGGTGCTAGGCAGGTGAGGGAGAGTCTGAAAGGCTGCTGTCTCACTTCCAAGGACAGGCTGCTGGGGGTGTGTGTGGAGACTGGGACAAGCCTGCCACCTGCTTTCCACAAAGAAAATGGCCAGGCACAGTGGCTCATGCCTGTAATCCCAGCACTGGCCAACATGGTGAAACCCCATCTCTAATAAAAATACAAAAAAATTAGCTGGGCATGGTGGCATGCGCCTGTAATCCCAGCTACCTGGGAGGCTGAGGCAGGAGAATCACAAGCATGGGATTGAACTCGGGAGGCGAAGGCTGCAGTGAGCCGAGATCGTGCCACTGCACAACAGCCTGGGTGACAGAGCGACTCTGTCTCAAAAAAAGAAGAAAAGAAAAGGAAGAAAAGAAAGAAAAAGAAAAGAAATAAAAGAAAAGGAAGAGAGAGAAAGAAAGAGAAAGAGAAAGAAGGAAAAAGGAAGGAAGAAAAAGAAAGAAAAGGAAGGAAGGAAAGAAAAGGAAAGAAAAAAGAAAGAAAGAAGAAAGAAAGAAAGAAAGAAGGAAGGAAAGAAAAGAAAAGAAAAAAAAAGAAAAGGAAAGAAAAGAAAAGAAGAAAAGAAAGAAAAACGGGAGGCCCCGAGGTTGGGGTTGGGAATGGCGTGGGGGATGGGCTGTGCATCCAGATGCAGACTCCAGGGGTCCCTGGGCACCCCGCCCCACCCACCTTCCGCCTCTGCTCCTCCTCCTCCTGCATCTTCAGCTGCAGCTTGCGCACCATCACCTGGCGCTTCCACTCCGGGATGGGCCGGCCCTGCTCATCGTGCGTGGGGATGAGCGCCTCCACGTCCAGCTGCACGCCAGGCGCAGGAGTAGTGGGCGGCACCGGAACCAAGCTTCCATTGAGCAGCGGCTGAAACCCCGCAGCTGGCGGTGTGGGGCTCCGGACTGGTGACAGTGCAGGTGACACAGACGGCAGCGGCGAATCGGGCTGCAGGGAGAAGCGGTGGGGCTGAGCGCCCGGTGGCCTGGGGCCAGGGAAGCCGGGTCGCAGGCTCCTGCCAGGCCCGCCTACCTGGAAGGCCGGCTGCCCGCTGCCTGAGAACACTGTGGTCAGCCCCTTGCTTTGCGGCGTAGGCTTCAGGCTCTTGCCTGCCTTAATCTCAGCCAGTAGCTCCGAGTTGTCGCCCGTCGGGGACATCATGTTGAAAGACTTGGTGCCTATGCAGAGGCAGGAGATGAGGCACTGGCCCCGGTGGGGCTGCATCCCTGCCACCCCTCACCCACCCCTCTGCGGCCCCCTTCCCAAGCCAAGATTGGCTGGGTGCCCATCCTCGGGCCCAGCAAGCAGCTCTCCAGATCCCAGGTCCCGCAGGCTGCTTTCAGGGCCCCCAGAGGCCGGCCCTTGGTTCCCCGACTGTGACAACCCCACTATCCTCCCCACCCTACTCACGAGGTGGAGGGCCCCCGCCTGGAGGACCCTGGGAGTTCATGGTGGCTCTTGGGCATATGTCCCCGCCCAGCCACTGACTGCCTAGCTCCAAAACGATACCTGGAATCAGCCACCTGACCTTTGTCCCAGGTTCCCTGGCTCAGCCCGGCTGGGGTGGAGCCTCCCTCTGGCCCTCTCCCTACATCAGCAAAGCCTCAGTGACCCTTGAACTGAGTCAATTGGGGCCTCCATGGACATACAGAGTCCGAACCCTGGAGTGTCAGTACCCACCTGGTCCCCTCCCTCTCCACCACACCCACAGACAGACGCACAAGCAGACACATTGGTTGCAAGCCGGGAGCACATTTATGGCAAAGCGAGGCTCAGCTCTAGGGGCCCAGGAAAGCAGGGCCCTTACTGAGGCTATGGGAGGCTCCCAGGAAGAAGGGCAGGTGGGTAATATGCAAATACACAGGGCAGAGTGTGCATTTTCCGGCTTAGCCGGAGGAGGCAAATGGAGATTTGGAGAGCTTTGAGCAGCTTTGGGTCTCTTGAGCCCCATGAAGGGGTCAGGTCCGGGAGGGAGGAACAAAATGGGCCGACAGCTCTTGGATTCCCAGACTGGGGATCCCAGAGTACAGTCACAGGGAGGAAGAAGAGGAGAAAGGGAAAATCGGTGTGGCTGGCTCATTTATTAAGGCAAAACCACCAGCCAGGCGCAGAATGCTTAGGTGCGTATGTGGGTATGAGGGTAGGTATGAGGTGCAAGGGCCCACCCATGCATCGAGTTTCTCTCGCCTGCCAGCCCCTGCCCTTTCCTCGAGTCTGGGCCCCTCCTGCCTTGCTATTCCTGCCTCTTCCCCCCACCCCGCGCCTCAGCCTCAGCCAGGAGCCGCGCACGCAGCTACTCACTCTTCCTGTGCCTCAGGACTCTCACTTCTAGGGACCAAGAGGAGAGAAGTGACAGTGGAGTTAGGAGGGAGAGGGGGCCAGGATGAGACTGGGACAGCAGGGGACAGGGAGCGAGCCAGGGAGAGCAGGAGGGGGGAGTAGAGAAGAGAGGAGGAGCTTTTCTGCCCATCTGACCCTGGCTCCGGCTGCTCTGGGCCTCATGAGGGTGGTCCATCGAGTTCCCGGCTTGGCTGGTGCCCCGAGGGCTGGACAGGGCCACCACTGGCTCTAGCCCCTAGCAAGGGCCTCCACCTTGGCACTGGGTTGTGGTAGGGCACCCAGCCCTGGCTGTGCTGGGTGGGGGTGTCTGGGGAAGTCCAGAGTATTTTTCTCTGCCCTTAGCTTCAGCCCTGCTGCAGGCTGTGGAGGGAAGGAGAAGGAGGGTCCGCACGCAGGTGCTGGACATGCTTCCATGGGCTCTGGTCTGCAGGGGCTGGGGCACCATAGGAACCGTAGGGGGACAAGCTCTGCTCTGCACTCCTAGTCAGGGAGACAAAGCTTTGGAGGGTGCCACTAAGCATGATCTCTGCCCTGAGTGGCTGGGTGAGGAAGGCATCCCAGCCAGGCTGGGATGGGAGCACCACATCTAGACACCCTGTCCTGGGCCTTCTAGGTATCCTGGCAGGGGGACACTGTCCCACCCTACATAAAAGCAGCCCAGGAATCCTGCACCAGTCTAGCTCTTAAAAAAGGATGTCTAGGGAAGTCATCGAGGAGGGAGGGGAAAACATTGCCCCCATAGCCAGGCCCCGGCTGGCCCAGGGCCCCTGGCAGGAACTGGCTAGGAAGAGTTCCTGGCATTTCTAAGAAGGCTTCAGGTCTGTGCTGCTTGGAAGGACAAGAGAAAGACATGGAGAGAGGAAGAGAGGCTCAGGATAGACGGGGGCAGGGGGAAGGGTGGCCAGCTGCAGGGCCTCTCTGAAGCTGGTTCTACTTCGTGTTCCTCCAGCACCAGCTCATCGGAAACACCAGCGCCAGAGCTGGGAGGCCCTTTCTAGCTGGTAGGAGGCAGGCCCAGAGAGGGGAGGGAACTTGCCCAGGCCACACAGCTAGGGGGTGGGAGGCAGGCCCAGACTGGGGAGGGGACTTGCCCCAGGACGCGCAGCCCGGTCCTGCTTTGGCAGGACCTCGAGCAACCCAGAGCCCTCCCTTAGGGTCAAGTACTCAATGGGGTAGGGGTGGCCGGAGGAACATGGAGAAGAGGAAGGACCCGGGCAGTGACAGCTGGGGAGGGGGCGGTGTCTAGATTTCCCTCCCCTTTCAGGGCTAGCGCCGCCCCCCACCCCTCAACCTGCCCCTACTCACTGCCGGTGGACGAAGAGGAGCGGCGCTTGCCCGCAGCCAGGGCCAGCGCCCTCGAGGGGCATAGGCTGGGGCCGGCGGCAGCGAACTCGCGGCCTCGGGCAGGGGCGGCGGCGGCGGCGGCGGCGGGGGCGGCGGTGGCAGCTCCCTGGACGCCTTGGGGTCCGCGGCACAGCCGTTAGGCACGTGGTTCCCTGGGAGCAGCGCTGCCTGCGAGGGAGCAGAGGGGCCTTCGAGTGAGCCGCGGGCGGCAGGGCCGAGGCGCGGGCAGCCGGCGGGCGCGGGCTAGCAGGCACGCACCTCCTCGCTGTGCGCCATGCCCTGACGTGCGGCCAGCGTCTCGCCCGGGCAGCGGCCCAGCTGTCGGTAGTAGTCCCCCGTGCTGGGCTGCTTGCTGAAGGCGCGGGGCTTGCGGCCAGAATCCTGCCTCCGCAGCCCGTCGTGGCCGTCGCAGGAGCCCGGCTGCGGGAAGACAGTGACCGGTGGGACTCGGGCACCTGCCCGGTAGGCGCCCCCCCAAGCCTCCCCACCCAGCTGTTCACCTCCTGGGGACTCGCGGCCAGCGGCCGTCGAGGGGTGCAGCAGCCGTCTTCCTACATCCCTTGTTCTCAGGACGGGCACGGGGGAGAGGGTCATGGGGGCGTCGGTGGAAGGGCAGGCTCCGCCCGCCTTACAGGGAGGGGTTCTGGGCACCGGCCAAGGGGTACAGGGGCCCCCACTGAGGCCAGAAGGGGCGGGCCCAGGGGCGGGGTGGCCCAGCCCCGACGCCAGGGGGAGCTGGAGAAGGGGCACCTCCCAGCTTAGCCCTCACTAGGCCCTTGGCCGCACCCCGCTCTCCGCTGTCAGACGGACTGCGGGTCCCCAGGGCTCCGCGAAGCCCTGTCTTTCGGGGGTCCCGGGCCGGAGGGAGCCCCCTCCAGAGTCTGTGCTCTCCGAGGCTCCGGCTTGCCACGGACCCCGGTTGCCCATCCGGGGGCTGCTCCTACCTGCCACGGTGCTGGTGGCCCCCGCTGTGCACCTGGCGGCGGGGGCGGCAGGACCCGACACCTGCGTTACCTGATACTTCCTCTCAGGTTACAGCCGCCCGCACACGGCCAGCCTATGGGCTCCGACGGCCTGACATCACCCGGGGCCCGCCAATCCCAGGCCGAACCCCCCAGCCGTCGCGGATACCACGGGTGCGCCAACTACCTTGCCACACCTGGCCGCAGCTCTGCACCCGCCTCAGGCCAGATGTGACCCCGCCTCCTGCGCCTCTCCCTAAGCTGGGAGCTGAGCCCCCACCTTCATCCCCGCCGGAGACAGGAGAGGGCTGATCCTGGGCAGAGGGGGCCTCTCATATTTGGCCCCCCACTCCGGGTCGCGTCCCCCCGCTTCCCCTCCTGCATCTGGAAACCATCCCCATCCACGAAAGAGACACCGACACCCGCGCTCAAGCCTCGGGTTTCAGGGGCCGTAAGGCGGGGTCGGGTGACAGCGCGGCTTCCCGCCCCGTCGCAGCTGCCCCCAACTAGGCCCAGCTCAGTGAGGGAGAGTGAGTGAGGCAGCCCGGCCAAAGACTGAGTGACGGGGTGGGGGTTGTCCCCTGCCCCACTCTCCAGCCCGTGCGTCCCTGCGGTGGCCTCAGACCCTTCACCCCGCCCGACCTGGCTCACGTTGCAGGAAACGCGACACCGCAGGATTTGTTTTCTGGGCCAGCCCGCCCGCTCCGCGCCCCCTGCAGCCCGGAGGCTCGGACGCCGCGACCCTGCTCCCGCCCTCGGTCAGGCACCCGCGCGGGGGGCGCCGCGGCCACACAAAGAGCCCTTTGTGGAGTGTCCCGGTCCGGCCCTGGCGCCTGCGGCCCAGCACGCACACAACCGGGAGGGACGCACACAGCCGGGAGCGGCGCACACAGCTGGGAGGGGCGCACACACAGCCGGCAGGGGGCTCACAGCGGGAGGGGCGCACACTGCCAGGAGGGACGCACACACCCGAGACGGGCTCACACAGCCAGGAGGGTATCACGCAGACCTGGCACTTGGGCTCACCGGTGGAGAGGGGACACTGGCTGGGCCACCTGTCCTGTGGCTTTGGGCGGGACCCACAGGCTGGGCTGGGAGCTCAGCGATTCCAGGGCCCCTGCAGCCCTACCCGCCCGGCCCCCTCTGCCTCCCAGAGATGAAAGGGGAAGCCACTGTGGGAGCTTGGTCTAAGGTAGCATGAAGAGGGCAGCCACTGGAGCTGGCCTGCAGGTTTGGTGTCCCTCCCATGCCTCCCTTGCCCAGTGGCCTTGTGACCTGGGTCACCTTGTATCAACTGGCCCTGGGGTGGCTTGCCTTGGGCTTAAGAGAGAAATGCAAGATCCCAGGCTCCAGCAGGACCCCAGGGGGCTGCTACACCACATCTGGCCACCTGTGAGCTCAGGCTGTCCCCTCACCTCTCAGACCATCCTGCTCTGTTCCTGTGGCCAGAATGCCAGTGCTCCCCAGGTCACCCTGCCCAGGATTCCCAGAATTGCTCAGACCAGACCTCTGCCCCCACTCCTGCTCCAGAGCCTCAGCCAGGGGCCTGCAGCCCCCAGACATCCCTAGGTGCCTCACACTCCACCTGCCTGCCCTGGCCTCATCCTCTCCACACAGGTTCCGCTTCCCTCCAGAGCTCTCAGCTCAGGCCTGGCCCTTTCCCCCAGGAGCTCGAGCCCTAAACTGGAACTAGCCACAGCTTCACTTCCTCCCAGCCCCCACTGCCGGTGGGCACCCAGCCCCGCTAGTGCCTGCTCACCTTCCCCCCACACTCCTTCCAGCCCTCACCTCCACAGCCATGCCACTGGCACCTTCCACCTGGCAGCCACCTCCCTCGGGTGACACTCTCCGACTGAGCCTGGGGCTATGGGGGTGGTGGGAGCATGCTTGGGGAGGGGCAGTCTCCATGAATTCTCTGTCAACTCCATGACAACCCAGCCACTCTGTGCAAGATGTAGCACAGGCCCAGTTCCTGGTGAGGCACAGCTGTCTGGACCTGCGTCCTTCACCCCCCAGCTCCCATGGAGGGCAGTGACCTGCTCTTACTCTCCTCCCAGTCCATTGTCCAGCCCTGACCCCTCATGGGACTCTCCAGGAGCTTTGACTCTTGAACATGCCATGGACCTAGGGACCCCCACCCTATGCCCACTAGTGAGGACAGGCCTTTGGCCTCACTGGCCCCCATAGGCCTAGTCCCCCTGCTGGGAGGCAGGCAGGGGGTGAGGGCTCACTACCTCCTTCTTGAGGGCCTCCGTCTGCACGTGGCGGAGTTTGTTCTTCATCTGCATGTAGATGTCAGCTGCCTGTGGTCCCACAGGAGGCTTGGGAGCTGGGTAGCCAGGTGGGGGTGGGGGCAGTTGGGTGCCTGGGGGCGGGGGTGGCGGGGGAAAGCTGGGTGGGGGTGGTGGGGGTGTGGGCTTCCCGATCATGCCCCGAGGCAGGCCCAGCTCCGGGTTCAGCATGTCCATGTAGCTCTGTATGTCTGTAGCTCTAGCGCTGGAAAGCTCTGGGGAGGCAGAAGAAAGGGCCAGATTTGGGAGCTTGCGGACAGGCTGTTCCCCAAGACAGACTCTCCGCCACCTGGAAACAACTTGCCGAGGGCCACAGTGGGCTCCAGGGCACCACTTGGTACACTTGCTGTGGCCCCTGGCGGTGCTGGGCTTCCTCTCCCTGGCCCTGCCCTGCCCCAGTCCAGCACTTATTGGGAGATCAGGCACTCTGGTTTGGAGGGGAAGCACCGAGGCTTTGGTGTGTCTAGAGGGCAGGGTCACCTGGAAGGGGAGGGTCTACTCCTTGGGAGTACGGATGACCACATCTAGTCTTTGCAGGGCACCCCTCCCGGGGCTGGAGGCCACCATCTGGCGGCGTAAAGCAGGCATTGCAAGGGGACGGACGCCCATGCTCAGGGCATGGTCAGGGTGTGTGTACACACATGCCTGCAGTCTGCTGAGGCGATTGTGCATTTGTGTGTGTTTGAGTGTGTATGCATTTGTGCACGTGCCTCTTTGTATTGATGAATTTGTGTGCATTGCACTGTGGACATAGTTGTGTGTGTGTGTGCATATCTGTAGTATGGAAATAGAGCATTGTGTGCTTGTGTATAAGGTGGGTGTGTGCAGATATTAGCATGGCTCTGTGTGTGTGTTCATATTTGTATGCTGTATGTACACATGTACAAGCGTGTGCTTTTGTGTGTGAGTAGCTGAGAATAATGAATGGTGGGCGGCACACGTGGATTTTGTGTGTGGGGAGAGTACATGTGGATGTACACGTATGTTTGTGATGAGCACACACACGCATGAGTGACATCTGTTTCTCAGCAGAAGGGGTGTCTCCTCCCCATGTTTAAGAGCAAGTGATGAGGGTAGTCTCTGACTTTGGCTGTGGCAGGGTGGCCCAAGGCCAACCCTCACAGCCCAGTGGTCTGGCTTCAGTCTGCTTCCCCTCCCCCTCTTCCTCCTTGGGCACACTCACCACGTGGAGGGTGCTGGCCCTTGATGCTGGAGTGGCTGGAGGAGCAGGAGTCATAGTTGGAGAGGGTGCTGGTGGGCGAGCTGAGGTCAAAGTTCAGCGGCTGGACTGACACCGTGGTGTTAGGTGAGGACATGCCTGAATCCAGCTGCTTCGCCTCCAGCTCTGCGGATGGATCCCGGGAGAGCACGCGGTGCTCCACGCTCTGAAGGGGAGGGAGGGAAGCCATGAAGGCAAGTGCACCCCAAGATGCGTTGCTCTCCAGGCTAGGGTCCCACTCAGCCATGCCTTCACTGTGGAATCTTGGTCAAGCCACACCCCTCTCTGGGGTCTCTTCTGCATCACTAGAGGGTCTCTCAGGTTCCTCCAAGTTAAGATTCAAGCCCAGCCCCACCAGGCAGCAGGACCCAGGTTCCTGGGAAACTCCCTCCCCTGGCTCCTCCCTGATTAGGAGGGTGGAGAGATCAACGAGGAGGGGGCCTTGAGCTGCACCCCAAGGGGAGAACTGCCAGGAGATGGGCCTTCTCCCTTAAGGATCAGAGGCTCCATGGGGAGGCGCACAGCACAGGCCCATCCCTAGTTATCTGGCTGGCAAGCTAGCGCTCCTTGCCGGACCTGGGACCTGGGGCAGACTCCCAACACCAGCCCGGCCTGTCTCCTGATGGGGCCCTTGGGGTAAGGGTGGGGCCTGGGTAGCCAGCTGAGCAGTGATGGGCAGCCAGAGCTCAGGCTGCCAGGCCTGCCATTCCCCCGCCCTGCCGGGTCTGTGCCTCTGACCACAGGCCTGTCCCCTCCCGGTGCAGAGGGGAATGGGGTGGGGGCCCTGCTTACATTGCCCATGCTGCCCCTGCTGCCGGCAAGCCCGCTTGCTCCGCTGCCTCCTACCCAGGCGTGCTCCTCCTTGCCCCGTGCCCCCTCCCTGCCTAAGAAGTGTCACAGGCCCCCTGGGAGAGAGAGGCAGGCCTGGCACCAGGTAATGGCTCGGCGGCTGCGCTCATTGGCCCCGTAATTAGGGGCTCTGCGGGAGTGTTTGCCTTTTCTGGGCCAGCATCTTCTGTGGCTTGGATCTGTCACTGCCGAAGCTGGGCCTGCGTGGGTGAGAGAACCAGGGTACACATCCCCCACCCATTCCAGGGGACCAGGCCCTGCTGCCTACCCCAGGAGTCAGGGGAGCCATAGGAGGTGGCTTGGGCAGCACCCAAAGGTGCTCTTTACCTGGCCAACAGCAGTGGGTGCTGAGGGCACCAAGCCCTGACCCCTGTAGGCAGCAGATAAGAGGCTGGGCCACAGCAGGTGTACTGCATCTGCCCTGAGTCACCCAGCTCTGCAGTCTGGGACAGTGGCTTCAAACTTTCCCTCTCCCACTTACTAGCTATGTCATTTCGGGTGAGTCACCTATGCTTTTTGTGCCTAAGTTTCTTTATCTGCAAATGGGGATAACAGCACTACTTGCCCTGCTGAGCTCCAGGACATGGCACCCAGTAAATGACACATAGTCAGCTATTTTTTTTAGATGGAGTTTCATTCTTGTTGCCCAGGCTGGAGTGTGGTGGCGTGGTCTCGGCTCACTGCAACCTCCACCTCCCAGGTTCAAGCAATTCTCCTGCCTCAGCCTCCTAAGTAGTTGGAATTACAGGTGCCCACCACCACACCCAGCTAACTTTTGTATTTTTAGTAGAGATGGGGTTTCATCATGTTGACCAGGCTGGCCTCGAACCCTGACCTCAGGTGATCCACCCACCTCAGCTTCCCAAAGTGCAGGCATGAACCACCATGCCTGGCCTGTCAACTTTTTTTTTTTTTTTTTTTGAGATGGAATCTTGCTCTGTCACCAGGCTGGAGTACAGTGGCGCGATCTTGGCTCACAGCAACCTCTGCCTCCTGGGTTCAAGTGATTCTCCTGCCTCTGCCTCCTGAGTAGCTGGGACTACAGGCATGTGCTACCACACCTGGCTAAATTTTGTTTTGTATTTTTAGTAGAGATGGGGTTTCACCATGTTGGCCAGGATGGTCTCGATCCGCTGACCTCATGATCCGCCCGCCTCAGCCTCCCAAAGTGCTGGGATTACAGGCGTGAGCCACCGTGCCTGGCCTGAGCCACCGTACCCAACCAACTATATTTTTTAATGTACTGTGAAGAGTAAGTGAGATTACACCTTTAAGGCACTCGGCAGGGTACCTGCCTAAGTCAGAATCCAATGAGTGGTGTTTGCTGTCCTATGACCACTAGCAGCTGCATCCAGAGAGGCCCTCAGGTCCTCTGGGCCCTAGTGCCACCCCACGGTCCCTCAACAGAGTCACAGACTCTCTTAGCTAAAGGATACCCACCATTGATGCAGCAATGCCTTTCCCAGTGTCCATCCTGGCTTATATACCCTAGTGACAGAGTGCTCACTTCCTGCTGGGCCACTCATTCTCTTCTGGAGACTCTTTCTGGGGCGGAAGTTCATCCTCAGGCCTGCCTGCAGCCTCTGGCCTTTGGACCTTGCTGTGTTCTGCAGCCCCCAGAGCCAGGACCATACCCCTGTGCTGGCAGGGAGGGCAGATGCACAGACGGTGCTCAGGGCACAGACCATCTACCTTCTTCCCTCCGGTCCTCATTTCACAGACCCTCCATGGCCAGGCTGCCCCATGGAGTTAGTTCGCATCCTTTTGGGGTTGGCTGCGAGGCCCACTCTCTTCCCTGCCTATTGCCTCAAAGCAGGCATTGTACCAGCTGGTGCAGAGCCCTGCACTTGGAGACATCCACAGGTGAGTTCAGGTCCCAGTGGGTCACTTCATGACTGTCTCACCATAATAACATAGTTTAAAAAGAATAGTATGGGTTTCCAGTTATGAACCAGCCATGAAGTCAGCAAATGTACGGTGCAGGGGCTGAGAGGTGGCTCCTGGCCAGGCCATCGAGGCAGGTTCTCCACTCTACCACTTACTGGTGATGTGATCTTGGTGCCTCGCAGACTCAGTTTATCCATATGTGGAACGGGACACTTACACTGTCTTCTGCAGAGGTGGCTGTGAGTTATACCCAAGCTAATGTCTATGGGCGGGTAAACGAGCCTAACTGTTCCCAAGGGGGCCTGTCTTGTGATTTCTCCAGCCTTACCCCTTGGGGTGAACCTGTTCTTCCCTGTCCTCTTTCTGTTAACCTTTGTGCCTCTAATCCCTCAGTCCCCAGTAGGCAGCGGTTCTCGGCTGAGAGATCGTGTGGAGTAGTGGGCTTCACGTCCCTGAACCTCAGCTTCCCCCTTGGTAAAATGGGGTGACGACACCCACCACTGGGATAGAGGGGCGAGAAGAGAGAATGCCACAGGAGCAGCGCAGGGATCGTACCAGGTTCTCCACAGTGCGCAGGTAGCGGGTACAGTGGCTGTGGCCGTTGAAGTCCGACAGGTCGGCGGCCGTGTACCCGTCGCGGTCGCGGACGTCCAGCTCCGCGCCATTCACTACCAGGATCTGGCAGCACTGCGGGGGCACGCAGTGAGGACCCGGCCCCGGCCGCGAGCTGGGACCCCCACACCCGGGCAGGGCCATGCCGAGAGCTTGGTGCCAGCAGAGGGCGCGCGCCCCAACCCCGGGCCCGCGCTGACCTCTAGCTCCCCGTTCTCGGCGGCGTCGTGCAGTGGGGTCCCGCCCCACAGGTCAGCCGAGATCTCCCCGCCGTGCAGCAGCAGCCAGCTGAGCACCTTGGTGTGGCCGCGGCTCGCCGCGAAGTGCATGGCGGTGGCGCCGTCTTTGTCCTGCTCCGACAGGCTCACGTCGGTGCAGCTCACCTGGGCAGGAAGGGCGGGGAGAGAGGGGCGGGGGCTGGGCGCCAGGCCCCTGCGGGCCCCGCCCCCTACACCTCCCGGTCACGTCCCCGTTCCCCCGCCCCACCCTGATGGCCCCACCCACTCCCCTCCCCGCCCTGCCGGCTCCGCCCCGCCTCCCCTCCCCCATCGCCCGGGCCCGGAGCTCACCAACCACACGATGACCGGGCTGTGGCCCATCTGCGCCGCGGCGTGCAGCGGGGTCATGCCGTCGAGGGCGCGCGCGTGCGGGTCTGCGCCGCATTCCTGCACCAGGTACTGCGTCACCTCCAGGTGGCCCTCCTGGCACGCCAGGTACAGGGGCGTGGCACCGTTCTTGGTTTGGGCATTCACTCCTCTGCGGAGACACAGTGCCCACGTTGGGCCTTCAGCGCCTCACCCTCTCCGAGGCCTCCTTAAGCCCCCCGCCCCCTCCCGGGGAGCCCTGAACGTCAGGGAGAGTGGGTGGGAGAGGGCCCTGTCACCGGCCCGCTGCCGCCCCTGGGGCTTCCCCTGGACTTAGTCCTGAGCCACCCTCCCTCAGAGGCCCCTGAGAGCGTCCCACCCAGCACTGCCCTGCCCTCAGTCCCACCTTTTTTTTTTTTTTTTTTTTTTTTGAGATGAAATCTAGCTCTGTCGCCCAGGCTGGAGTGCAGTGGCTTGATCTTGGCTCACTGCAACCTCTGCCTCCCGAGTTCAAGCGATTCTTCTGCCTCAGCCTCCTGAGTAGCAGGGATTACAGGCATGCGCCACCACGCCCCGCTAATTTTTTGTATTTTTAGTAGAGAGGGGCTTTCACCATGTTGACCAGGCTGATCTCGAACTCCTGACCTCGTGATCCGCCCACCTCAGCCTCCCAAAGTGCTGGGATTACAGGCGTGAGCCACCACGCCCAGCCTCAGTCCCACTTTTTAACCGATGTCTACAAAGATGTGGTGAGCTTTCCTCTCCACCCGTCACCCACTGTCACCATGAGTCCCCACACGTGCTGGGTCTGACCTCTATCCCTTTCGTCATGTGCCCCCTCCATCTGGAATGCCCTTCCATCCTCCTCCCTCTTGAAGACTCAGTCCCCATCCCTCCTCCATGAGGGCCACCCTGATTTATTTCCCCTTTGCTGGCCTCCACTCCACGCTGCCCAGGGCTGCTATGAGCATGACCTGTCATGCTTGGTTGACCATAATTGATTTTGACCTTTGCCTCCCCCAGAAGACTGAGTTCCCAGAGGGCAGGATGGTAAGGGTTACCAGACGAAATGCAGTTCATCCAGTTTCAATCTGAATTTCAGATAAACAGATAATGCTTTAGTATTCTATATCCCAAATATTGCATGGGACATACTTGTACTAAAATACAGCTTGTTTATCTGAGATTCAAAGCTAGTCAAACGTCCTGGGTTTTGTTGTTGCTGTTTTTGTTAATCTGGCAGCCCGCGGGATGTCCACTATGTACTGAATGCTTCTGCTGTGCTAGCTCTGGGCTGTGCTAGCTCTGGGCTATGGCACTAGCAGGCAGGTTCTTCTTTTTTTATTTTTATTTTTGAGACTGAGTCTTGCTCTGTCATCCAGGCTGGAATGCAATGGCGCAATCTCAGCTCACTGCAAGCTCTGCCTCCCAGGTTCAAGCCATTCTTCTGCCTCAGCCTCCCAAGCATCTGGGACTACAGGCATGTGCCACCACGCCTGGCTAATTTTTGTATTTTTAGTAGAAACCCAGTTTCGCCATCTTGGCCAGGCTGGTCTCAAACTCCTGTCCTCAAGTGAACCACCTGCCTTGGCCTCCCAAAGTGCTGGGATTGCAGGTGTGAGCTACCGCACCCGGCCCAGGTTATTCTTAAATTCTATTGTCATTCTTATTTCGTGGAGGGGTAGTTGAGGCTAGGGCCACGTCTTGCTATGGTTAGTAAAGTACCCAGTGAATGCCATATTATTATTATTATTATTATTATTATTATTATTATTATTGAGACAGGGTCTTGCTCTCTTGCCCAGGCTGGAGTGCAGTGGCACAATCTTGGCTCACTGCAGCCTCCACCTCCTGGGTTCAAGTTATTCTTCTGCCTCAGCCTCCTGAGTAGCTGGGACTACAGGCATGTGCCACCAGGCCCAGTTAATTTTTGTATTTTTAGTAGAGATGAGGTCTTTCCCAGGCTGGTCTCGAACTCCTGAGCTCAAGTGATCCTCCTGTCTCGGCCTTCCAAAGTGCTGGGATTACAGGCGTGAGCCACCGCGTCCGGCCATCAACTATTTTTATTAATTTACTGTGACCATCAACTGCGATTACACCGGTAAGGCACCTAGCAGGGGACATGCCAGAATCAGAATTCAATCAATGGTACAGCTGCAGCTGGGGAGGCTCACAGGTGGGGCTGGAGGGCCCCGGACTCTGTGCCATCACCCATAGTCCCACAACAGAGGCACAGACTCAGCTGTCTCCTCGGTCACACAGCTGGTAAGTGGCATTTGAACACCCATCTGTCTGTGTGATGCAGAGCCTGGCCAGCAATATGGGCATGCAGGGAGTGAAGAGATGGAACGTGTCTCAGGGGCTTCTCCTGGGGCCTAGCTTTCGGCTGTCACTGTCCTTGTTCTCCCAGCCTAGAGGGGGCCTAACTGGGGAACAGGAAAGCTGTCCTGGCTGCTGGGCGGCTGGATGTGAACAGCCCAGGGTGCAGTTACCATCAAAAGACACTAGGTGGAGCCACAACCTACCCCCAGACCCAGGAGAAGTT
The DNA here is from genome assembly GCF_007565055.1 of Rhinopithecus roxellana. Lineage (NCBI taxonomy): Eukaryota > Metazoa > Chordata > Mammalia > Primates > Cercopithecidae > Rhinopithecus > Rhinopithecus roxellana. The sequence continues at coordinate 29,615,517 of NC_044560.1, forward strand.
CCAGGTTGGGGGCCTATTGGGTTCCAATTCACCTTTTGTGCCCAGGAGGCCAATTCTTCACAGGACTTCACATCCTGCCCATCTACCTCCCCCAGTCTGTCACCCCCGAGATCAACCACATGCTCCACCCCGCATCCATCCCTCGCTCAACCATCCAACTACCCATCCACTTGTTGCCTGCCCATCAATGTGTACCAGGCCACCCCCCTTTGCCCATCCACCCTCTTGTCCCCAACACGACTTAGCCCCTCTTCTGACCCCTGTCACGTGTACCCTTTACCTCCCTCTCACACACATCCTGAGACCCTCCCAGCTGGCATCTCCCTGTCCCTAAAGCCCTGGTTCTCTGTCCACTTCCCTGACTCCTGAGACCCCCAAGGCTGTCTGCAGCCCCCATGGACCCTCACTCACTGATTTCTCCCCCATCCCCACTCCCTAGACACAGGGCTGCCATTTGCTGGGGCTGATGTTGGACCTGGCACTTCATGATGGTGCGGGGAGCAGGCAGCATGCCTGCTGATCCAGAGAGGGTCCCGTCGACACAGATGAGGCAGACAGAGGACCCAGCTATGTATCTATGTTCAGACACATGCTGGCTCATGGCTGCCGGCCTCCACACCCCAGTGCCAGCATCATCCCCACGCACACTCACATGCTGGTGCATCAGGGACAGGCTGATTAATATTTCATGACCAACACTCAGTGGCCTAAATTATTCACCCCGTAACCAAGGCACAGTGAGTGCCGGGGTCTTGGGGATTGGGGGCTGGTGGGGGCCCACTGGGTTCTTTCTGCAGAGGCCCACAGTGATGTGCATAGCTGCGGAGGGCCAGACCTGTGGTGAGCTCTGCTCTCCCAGCACCCCCGACTTGGCAGAGATCCATGACCCAGGGGTGCCCAGCCAGCCGGAGAAGGTCTGAGAAGCTGGCAGCAAGCAGGATATGAGCAGCAGGGGGCAGTGGTACCCACAGCCTCCTGCAGGGCCGCTGGCTGGCACTCCCAGCCCAAGTTCCTGGCACAGAATGAGCCCTCAGTAAGTGCTGGAGCTCGTCACCATTCTTATTAGTATTTGCATCTGCACTCATGTGCCCCATTATGGAGTCAGAGCCTCCAGCTTGGAATACCCCAGAACCTGGGGCAGATATGCTGATGGGCTGGGTGGGAGGGGGTCCTGGCTCAACATCCCCTTCCACCTTGGCCAGAGGGCAAGAACAATGGGCACTCTCACAGTCACTGGGGAGTATTACAAAGATATGGATGAGCGTAAGGACCCAAATGAAATTCCCATCACACACCTGGAATCCAAGCACCTTGGGAGGCCAAAGCAGGAGGACTGCCTGAGCCTAGGAGTTCGAGACCAGCCTGGGCAACATAGAGAGACCCCCATTTCTACAAACAATACAAAAATCAGCCAGGTGTTTTGGTGAACAGCTGTAGTCCCAGCCACTCAGGAGGCTGAGGAGGGAGGATGATTTGAGTCCAGGAAGTTGAGGCTGCAGTGAACTATGATCACACCACTGCACTCCAGCCTGGGTGTCCGAGCAAGACACTAAAATAAATAAATAAATAAGAACATAAACAAAATTCCCATTACTGGAGAGATGAATTAATAAAAGTAATAATAGTAAATAATAATAATAATAGTGATAGCAGCCACCATTTACTGAATGATTACTCTATCTCAAGCACTGTGATGAGTACCACACACACGTTCTCTCAGCTGGTCCTTGTAACAACCCGACAGGACAGGTGTTAGCATTGTTCTCCTGGTACAGATGAAGAAACTGAGGCACAGAGAGCCTAAGATCACTCTATGAGAAAGAGGCAGAGCCCCGATTTGAGGCTGTGTCTCATGCAGAGCCTGCTTCCAACTCCAAATGTGCCACGTCTGCATCCCTTCTGCTCTTGATCGGTCTGTCCCGCTGCCTCCCTCCCTTCCACCACGCAGACCACTGCCCTTCCCCGCAGACCTCACTGCTGGGAACTCAGGAACACTGCCAGCTGCTGGGGCACAGCCCCACAGGAGGACCTGTAGGGAGGGCCCCGGCTTCACTAAAGGAGGACCTGGCTCGAGTCCCGTGCCTTTGAGCTGTGCCACAGTCTTGCTTCTTGTCTCTTTGTGTTCCCAAACCCATCCATGAAATGAGGGCAAGAGTCGTCATCCCGACCTTGTGTGGAGCACCTGAGAAGTGCTTGCAGAGCCCTGAGCACGGGCCTGGTGCCTGGCGCACAGCCATTGCTGAACTTTATGATCCTTCCCTGTGCCTGGGAGGACCAGCCACCAGGAGGGCCCATGACTGGCCTGGCGTGTCCAGGTACTGCCAAGTATGGGCCAGGCTGGGCATTATTTCTGCTGTGGGGAACACTACCTAGAGGGGAGAGAAGGGGTCCTGGGGGAGACCTCTGGCTCCCAGACCCCTGCCAGCTCTAGCCCCGACCACGGTGACAGCTGCAGAAAAGTGCTCCCAGACCAAGCGCTTGCTCTTTGCCCTGGCTTTGACCCAAACCCTCTTTGTAGGTCAGAGGCTCCCTGGTGATGATCATATAAATCATGATTTGTTTGCTTTCTCCTGGGAACAAAGATGCTATGGATGAACTGTAACTATTCATCAAGTCACCTCTGATTACACAAAAGAAACATGGGTCGCCCGCGCGGGCTGTGGGAATCTCTGGCGGAGACTGGTGCCAGCTGACTGCCAACGCCGCCACAGGGAGTGAGCTGCCCATGGAGCCAGACTCAGGCTGAAGACTGATTCCCGCGTCCCTCCCCACTGCCAGGAATGCCTCCCCAGAGGGAGGCCAGGAAGAGGCTGTCCCTCTGAGATCAGTCCAGTTGCGGTCTATGACTGCTTTGAATTGAAATTCACGGAGCCTTTGGTGGCTCTGCGGCTCTTGGCTTCCTCCAGTCACACTTCCTGGCCTATGTTAAAAGATTCCTGGCCGGGCGCGGTGGCTCACGCCTGTAATCCCAGCACCTTGGGAGGCCAAGGCAGGTGGATCACAAGGTCAGGAGATCGAGACCATCCTGGCTAACACGGTGAAACCCCGTCTCTACTAAAAAATACAAAAAACTAGCCGGGCGAGGTGGCGGGCGCCTGTAGTCCCAGCTACTCGGGAGACTGAGGCAGGAGAATGGCGTGAACCCGGGAGGTGGAGCTTGCAGTGAGCCGAGATCCGGCCACTGCACTCCAGCCCGGGCGACAGAGCCAGACTCCGTCTCAAAAAAAAAAAAAAAAAAAAGATTCCCGGCCGGGCCCGGTGGCTCACGCCTGTAATCCCAGCACCTTGGGAGGCCAAGGCAGGTGGATCACAAGGTCAGGAGATCGAGACCATCCTGACTAACACGGTGAAACCCTGTCTCTACTAAAAAATACAAAAAATTAGCCGGGCGTGGTGGCGGGTGCCTGTAGTCCCAGCTGCTTGGGAGGCTGAGGCAGGAGAATGGCGTGAACCCGGGAGGCAGAGCTTGCAGTGAGCCGAGATCACACCACTGCACTCTAGCCTGGGCAACAGAGTGAGACTCTGTCTCAAAAAAAAAAAAAAAAAAAAGAGTCCCAAGTAGGCCTGGCCCAGGGAAGAAATGCAGCCCTGATTTGAGAAAGGTTCTACACCCCAGCCTATCAGCTAGCATGGAACAGTTCCAGAAGCCTAAAGTTACCTGCAACTCTCCCAGCCTCCCAGGTCTTCCTCCTGGCCCATAATTAGGCCAAATTTGACCCCACCTGAGGCCTCTACACGTCCCTACATCACTGCCAGTTCCATCATGGCAGGGCTGTGAGGCCGACCCTCTTTTCATTAGGGTCTCAGCTCTCCTCTCCTCAAAGACACCTGGCTTCCCTGACCCCTCAACTTAAAGAACCATCCCCTTCACTTCCTACCAAACTGCCCATCTCACTATATAGCACTCGTCACTCCTGAATCATCTTGTTCTCCTGTTCCTCAGACCCATACACACGTGGATAGTAGAGTGTGTGGCTGACGTGATGATGGGCCGGGCAGTTGGGTGCACCCAGTTGCTGTTTGTTGAATGAATAAATGTGAGAAGGGACATCCAGGCCAGGAGTCAGGGATGTCTCTTCACTCATGGCCTCAGCCTGTTAGGGCAGGTTAGGTCCACTTGCCAGACAGGCTCGGGAATGGCCAGAGGGGAGTTTTGTCTAGGGTCACATGCAATGAGCTGTAGGCAGAGGACAAGTCCCTGGGATTCCATGCCCCACTCATTCAGCAGACGTTTACTGGAGTCAGGCTCTGGGCATACAGAGCCTCCCGGCCTCATTAGTCAGGGAGAGATGGGATGAAAACACACATCTGTCTGTGTGATGCAGGGCCTGGCCGGAAATCCAGGCATGCAGGGAGTGAAGAGACGGAATGTGTGTCAGGGGCTTCTCCTAGGGACTAGCTATCGGCTGTCACACAGGATGCACACAGAACGCAAAGCCAAGCAACCACAGGGCGCCCGGGTGCAGTGGCTCACGCCTGTAATCCCAACACTTTGGGAGGCCGAGGCAGGCGGATCACCTGAGTTCAGGAGTTCGAGACCAGCCTGGTCAACATGGTGAAACCGCATCTCTACTAACAATACAAAAATTAGCCGGGCGTGGTGCCACGCACCTATAATCCTGCCCACTTGGGAGGCTAAGGCAGGAGAATCACTTGAACCTGGGAGGTGGAGGTTGCAGTGAACCACGCCACTGCACTCCAGCCTGGGCGACAGAGTTAGGCTCAAGTCTCAAAAAAAAGGGCAGCAGGGAACAAGGCCAGCGGAAGAGTGAGTGGCCATCATGGGCACGGGTGACAATTTCAGCGAGGCTCAACGTTGGCCCTGCTGAGGTGGGGTCTGAGCAAAGAGTTGGAGGAGGGCAGGGAGCAGGCGGGGATCCGCCTCTGTGAAGGCAGGGGCGCTGGCCTGTGGGAGGGGACCACAGCCCGGAGTGGGGACGGCCTCTGGGCCATTGTAAGGAAGTGAGCAGCCTTCCCTGTCAGTGGCCAGAAGCCTGTGATGGGACTTACTCTTTTTTTTTTTTTGAAACGGAGTCTTGCTCTGTTGCTCAGGCTGAAATGCAGTGGCGCAATTTTGGCTCAATGCAACCGCTGCCTCCCAGGTTCAAGTGATTCTCTCATGCCTCAGCCTTCCAAGTAGCTGGGACTACAGGTGGGAGCCACCACGCCCGGCTAACTTTTTTCCCCCCTGAGATGGAGTCTTGCTCTTGTCGCCCAGGCTGGAGTGCAGTGGCGCGATCTTGGTTCACTGCAACCTCCACCTTCCGGGTTCAAGCAATTCTCCTGCCTCAGCCTTCCAAGTAGCTGGGATTACAGACGCCCACCACCATGCCCAGCTAATTTTTGTATTTTTTTAGTAGAGATGGGGTTTCACCATATTGGCTAGGCTGGTCTCAAATTCCTGACCTCGGGATCCACCCGCCTCAGCTTCCCAAAGTGCCGGGATTACAGGCGTGGGCCACCACACCCGGCTAATGTTTTGTATTTTTTAGTAGAGACGGGGTTTCACCGTGTTAGCCAGGATGGTCTCGATCCGCCTCCTGGGTTTCAGCGATTCTCCTGCTTCAGCCTCCCAAGTAGCTGGGACTACAGGCACGTGCTACCACACCCAGCTAATTTTTGTATTTTTTAGTAGAGACGGGGTTTCTCCATATTGGCCAGGCTGGTCTTGAACTCCTGACCTCGTGTTCTGCCCGCTTCAGCCTCCCAAATTGCTGGGATTACAGGTGTGAGCCACCGCACCCAGCAGGACTTATGTTTTCAAAGGCTGCGGGTGGAGATGGATGGGTGAAGGCCAGGGCCTTTTAGGCTTACTGGCTCCCCTTTTAGGCTCCCCTTTTCCCTTCCTTAGTACACAGCCTCACAGAGCCTGGCTGCTCCCATGGCCCATCTGAACCCAAGGGGTTCAGGTAGCCCCCATGTGGCGCAGAAAGGGGGTTTCTCAGAAGCCCTGGGACACCCCAGCAGTGTGCTGCTTACAGAGCCCCGGGGCCCAAGGCTCAGCTCTCCCCCTTAGAAGGGTAGGACAGGCACACTAGCCCTGGTTAGACAACAGCTGGGACCAGGAGCTGCTGGTGGAGACAAGAGATGGTCTCCTGCTGTGAGGGGCTTCTCCGGACTCCACCAGGCCCTTCCTTTCTCAGAGCCTCCACCTAGGTCAGGGACTCAAGGACGGCAGCCACCTCCTCAGTGTGGACACAGGCCCCGCCCCCACACCCTGCTACCGGGTGAACTGACAGACACCATGCGTAGACCTGGGGCTGGTGATTAAAAAGGAATGAGCCCCCACGGCCTGTGCCAGAATCAGGGGCCTAGTGGGGAAAAGGACCACCCCAGGCAGAGCCTCCAGCCTTCTAAGGGGGAGAGTTGAGCCCTGGGCCCTGGGGCTGTCTAAGCTGAGAGCTGCTGGGGCTTCCTGAGAAACCCCCTTTCTGTCCCAGGTCGGGGCTGCCTGAACCCCTGGGCCGTGGGAGCAGCTAGGCTCTATGAAGCTTTGCACAAAGGAAGGGAAAAGGGGAAGTCTCCAGTGGACTTGAAAGGCCCTGAGTGATTAGGACCTGGACCAGGAGTGGGAGAGAGACCCAGAGAGGAGGTACAGCCTGCTCAAGGCCACACAGCAAGCCAGGGGTGACCACAGCTGGTGGATCAGCCTCTCTAAAACACCATTTCTGTACCTGTCAGCTCCATGAGGTAGGGACACTTGTCTGGTTCACCAGCATATCACTGGCATTTCGAATACTGCCTGGCACATAGAAGATGCTCAATAAGCCTTAGTTGAATGAGTCCATCTGTAAAATGGGCTGATTGCAGAGCTACTGCTCGGGGTGGTTGTGTGGCTCGGATGACACTGGGTATTGCCAGACGCCTAGAAGATACTCAGCACCAGGTTCTTTTTCTTTTCTTTCCTTCCTTTCTTTCGTTCATTCCTTTGTTTTCTTTTTAAACCAGAGTCTTGCTCTGTTGCCCAGGTTGGAGTGCAATAGCATGATCTGGGCTCATTGCAACCTCCGTCTCCCTGGTTCAAGCGATCCTCCTGCCTCAGCCTTCCAAGTAGCTGGGATTACAGGCATGTGCCACCTATACAGGCATAGTCTGGCCACACACCCAGCTAATTTTTGTATTTTTGGTAGAGACGGGGTTTCACCATGTTGGTCAGGCTGGTCTTGAACTCTTGACCTCAGGTGATCCACCCGCCTCGGCCTCCCAATGTGCTGGGCTTACAGGCATGAGCCACCGTATCCAGCCCTAGGTACTTTCCAGTCGTACTCCAGTCTAGTCTGGTTGGGGTAGGGGAGGCTTTGGGGGAAGGAGGTACCTGCTGAAGTTGATAAAATCTCTGGGCTAACTGGTTTTCCCGCTTGCTGTGACTGGCAGCACCCAGGAGCCTAGGGGAAGAGCCTGGAGCCTCCTCACTCCCCAGCCTGGAAGCTCTAGCCTCAGGGTCCCAGCTGCGCCCAGGTTCCCCGACCCCCACAGTCCCGCCCAGCTGCTCAGGCCCTGGGGCAGCCAGAAGCAGGTGTGAGGGGGTCAGAGTGAGCTCCTGGGCTCCAGGACCCTCCTGGGAGGGTGGCCACCAGCCTTGGGGACACCTGCTCTTCGCCCCTCCTCACTCTGCCCTGATTGGGGGTCTGGACCCTCAATCCGCCCCTTCATCAGCCACTGGAGCTCCTGCCAGGAGGGTCAACCCTCCCAACTCAATCTCCCTGAGACCCAGGGCCTGGGACTTGCCCAGCCCAGCTCCTGCCAGCCCCATGTCTCCCAACTGAGAGATCCCTTTTCTTTTTCTTTTTTTTTTCCCTTGAGATGGAGTTTCACTCTTTTTTTTTTTTTTTTTTTTTTTTTTGAGACGGAGTCTCGCTCTGCCGCCCAGGCTGGAGTGCAGTGGCCGGATCTCAGCTCACTGCAAGCTCCGCCTCCCGGGTTTACGCCATTCTCCTGCCTCAGCCTCCCGAGTAGCTGGGACTACAGGCGCCCGCTGCGTCGCCCGGCTAGTTTTTTGTATTTTTTTAGTAGAGACGGGGTTTCACCGTGTTCGCCAGGATGGTCTCGATCTCCTGACCTCGTGATCCGCCCGTCTCGGCCTCCCAAAGTGCTGGGATTACAGGCTTGAGCCACCGCGCCCGGCCTCTTGTTGCCTGGGCTGGAGTGCAATGGCACGATCTTGGCTCACTGCAACCTCCGTCTGCCGGGTTCAAGCGATTCTCCTGCCTCAGCCTCCTGAGTAGCTGGGATTACAGGCATGTGCCACCATGCCCGGCTAATTTTGTATGAGAGATCTCTTTTCTACAAGGACCCAGAGGGAGGGTCCTGCGTGGCAGCAGCCCCTGAGGTCATTGTGACAAGTCCTCTGCTTCTGGGAAGACTTAACCCCATGAACGGGATAGACAGGGAGGTGTGGGGGATGTGCAGCGCATTCCTGCAATCTGAAGCGTTTTCTACTATAACACCCCAAGGTGTAGCCCTGGAATCAGCTGAGCTTTCCCGAGGCTGTCCAGCCTTCCAGCTCCTCTGCAGTGTGTCACTTCCATTTCCCATGGCCACCCACAGCCTCCCTGGGCAGGATCAAGTTTCCCACCAGCAGGTCCGGGAGCCCTTCCTCCCTCAGCACTCACCCACGCACCAGCGAGAGAGCTGAGCCTTGTGAATAATTCACAGCCATTCACAGCAGGCCCCGGAGGCTTGCAAGAGCATGAAGCTGGGCCACCTGGGTCCCTTGATTACGTCCTGTGGCCTGGGGCAGCTCAAGCCTCTGCCCTCCCTAGATCCCAGCCCTCATATCCACAGCCTTCGTGAGCAGGAATCCCTACTCCCAAGGTAGGAGGTTAAGTGGGTACACCAGCCCCCAACCCCAGTTCCCAGCTGCCCCTCCTGCATGAGCCCAGCCTGGCAACCACACAAAGACACCTTCTTATCAGCCGAGTCACACACCGCTGTGGGAAACGGAGCCCAAGCCCTCTGTCCACCTCCCTGAGATTCATGGTGACTCCTGGGGGGCTGGCGGCTCATCAGTCCAGGCCATCTGGCCACTGGGTCAGCACCAGCGCCCAATCACACTCAGCAGCTGGCATGGTCTGGAAGGGGATCAGGGTCCCCCAGCCCCGGAGCCCTGGAGGGCGTTCCACAGCATAGCCAGTCTTTCTAACACCTGGGATCCCAGCCCATGGAGGGATTGTGGCTCATCCCAGACCTGGCTTCTCAGTGAGGAAGGCTCGGACTGGCAGGTCCCCACCAGCACTTGCAGGAGGAGGGGCTCAGCGTCTTTCAGCTCACACTTGGGCCATACTGGTCCCGCCATCAGGAGCACCTGCCCCTCTCAAGACCTGTCCTTCTCCTCTGCTTGAAGTGAGGGGGTGGGACAGGTGCATCAGAATCACCGCTGTGAGGATGGGGACATGTCCCAGGTGTGGCTCCCAGGCCCCAACCTGGAGAGTCTAACTCAGGAATCTGGGACAGCCTCCAGGAGGTGCTGACAGGAACCAGTTGGAACCCTCTGCTCAGGGGTCCCTGGGGCCTCCTACTCTAAATCCACTGACTTTGACACGATCCAAACTCTAGTTTGTTTGGAAGCAGTGGATTCATACTGACGCGGCCACCAAGAAGGCCTGGCAGGGCTGGTTGTGAAGCGCCCCTCCCCGGGGTAGTAGCTGTTGGGTCTCCCACTGAGTGAACCAGTGGAGCCCCTTCTTAGTAAGGATGGAACCAGGCCCAGCTCCCCTCTCCTGGGCCAAGGGGACCACTGGAGCCCGGCCTGGTGGGTCCTAGGGCCACCCTACATCCACGCCAGTATGCCTGGGCCCAAGAGGCTGCAGCTGCTGTAGCCACCTTGCCACATGGTCATATGGCCAGAACTGGCCTTCAGCCTGCTCCCTGGTGGACAGGGGCCCTGCAGGCACACCCAGAAACTGACCAGTGGGGGGACAGGACAGACCCTCTCACCTCGTAGCTGCTGTCGTCCTGAGGCTGGGTCCACATTCACATTTACATCTCAGGCTCCCACTTAGACTAACGAGGGTCAACTGTCATAGCACCCCACTCCCCGTTCAGACCCCTGTGGCATCTGGCACCCTACCCTCTCAGACAGGGCCTGCGCAGCTTTCCCCAGGATCCCTGCCTCCCCAGGTGCACCTAAGACCTGAGTCCCTCGCTCCCTCCCCCAGACTCACATGTGCCCCCTGCTCTGTACAACCCCCCCACCCCACCAGGGGGAGCTCCCAGCCCACTCCCCAGGAGGTTTGGGAGCCCCATGCCTCCCTTGATAGTGGGAATGGGCTGAGGGGCCACAGGAGATAACAATTGCTCTCTGGATGGCCTCCAGCCAGGGGTTCTGGGGCCAGGAGGTGGGGTGGGGGTCTGGGAGGGGCCTTTCTCCCTTAACTGCTTGAGTAACTGATGGGGTTCCCTTTCCGCCTGTTTGACTAGGGCCTAGGAGGCACTCCTGCCCTTGCTTCTCCCCACTCCATCCTGAACAGTCTTGCAAATGAGCACAGCCTGAGCCAGAGAGAGCCCCTGCTGCAGAAGCAGCCCAAGGGGAACAGGTGACCTTGGCCTGCGTGCCCAGCCTCCTAGGCCCAGCTGCGTGCGGCTGGGCAGCTGAGGATGCTGGGAGCACCTGCTTGCAGGGCTCTGGGGACAGCCCCAGAAGGGGTTTTCCAGGAGGGGAAAATTTCATGTTGAGTGGAAGCCATTTATCTGGCCTGGCCCTCTGGCCCCAGGATGGCCACTGGAGGGATCATTGTCCTGGAGTGTCAGAGAGACGTGGAAAATCCCAGGCATCCCCCAAAGCCCTGGCCCAGCCCACCCAGAGTACCCCTTAAGAGGGGTGATCTTACTCAGGGTAGTGCCCGACGAGAAGCCTCAGGGAGGGGAAGTCTCCTTTGGCGGCGGCGTAGTGGATAGGCAGGGCGCCCATATCTGTGGCCGCGGTGGGGTCCCCACCGCCATGATGCAAGAGCCAGTTTACCACCTCGGGGTGGCCGAAGCGGGCAGCCAGATGCAAGACTGTGGCACCAGAATTGTCTTTGTCCTGTGGGAGGAGAGCCGGTTCAATTCCTAAAGCCTGTTGCTGCCTCGCCCCTGGCTTGGGCCACTCCCAGACTCCCACAGGCCTGGAGGGTGGCTCTGTGCTCTCTGTCTTCCCTGGAGGGATTGGCCAGGCCTCACTCAGCAAGGTTTTTTTTTTTTTAGGTCATGTGGATCCTGGGTTTGAGTCCTGCTTCTGTCCTTGGGCAACTAATTGGCCCTCTCTGAACCGTAGCCAATAGGCAGCAGCACCATGCAGGGCTTTCAGAGGCCTGCCAGTCCTGACTGCGAGCTGCCCACACCACAAGTACCTGGTTGTCACGGTAGGAGACTGGCTCCAGGCCCAGAACCACAGCCCTGACTCCCAGGGGCTCAGGGAATGCCTGAAGGAGTGACAGAGGGTTACTGGGCTGAGCAGGGCCAGGAAGGGGGGCTGTGGGGCTGTACCAAGCTAGCATCAGGACTGGGGGGCACCCCCTGCATCCAACACTTGCCCCCTCTCTCTGCAGCCTTCCTAGGTGTCACGTGGGAACAGAGACCTCCGCCTTAGTGCGCCTCCAGCAACCCGACTTCAGTGCAGAAAACTGCCCCTCCCCCAGCAGACTCGCCAGCGCCCAGCCGCAGGAGCAGCCTGTGTTCTTGCCCCTGTGGAGGTGGAAGTTGCTGGGTACTGGTGGGTGGGTCCGGGGCAGTCAGCCAGGGGTGCTAGGTGCAGGCTAGTGGTGGCCCCTGGGAGGGCTTGGACCAAACTCCCCCCAGGGGCCTCAGAGTGGGTGCGGCCAGGGGTCTGGGCCCAGAACTGCTGAATGTGTCATCAGTGTCCACCCCACTGTGTGTGTCTGCTGAGAGAGGGGCTGGAGGGGAGTGCCTATGGGACCTGTGCTGGGAGGAGAATCCCCAGGAACATCTAGACACAGTGGCTGCTGCACTTGGCAGAGTGGACACTGGTTCGGGAACAGAACAACCTCCCAGCACCAAGCACCTAGGACGACAGAGGGGTAGGCAAGGTCGCGGCTGCAGGAGGCAGTGCGCGAACTTCACTAGGATCAGGAAGCAAAGCCTCTCTGCCCCGCCTTGCCCAGAGACAGGGCACTGTGGTTACAGACTGGCAGAGGCAGCAGGAGTTGGTGAGAGACCCCAGGCCTCAGGAAGCCGAATCACAGTGGGAAGAGAACCTCTGAGATTCCTGTGAGAAATGCAAGGAGAAGAGGTCGCGGAGGGAGCTGGGGTCCCTGGGGCCACTGGTAGGGTCTTCAGGCAGCCTGCAGGGTGGGGGCAATGGCCTGGCGGTCCTGCTAAGGAGGCAGGGAGGAAGACGGGGCAGAGAATATCATGGCCCACAGGAAGCTGAGGACAACACCGAGGCCCCTCCTGTGTGCTAGAAAACTGAGAGTGGGGGGGACCAGAGACTGGTTCAGTCTATCCCCTCTGAGCCCAAAGGTCAGGGCTCGCTAGCGGGCACCCGGGCAGAACCATGGTGAAATGTGACCTGAGCCCCAGCTCCTGAGAAAGGCGCTCCCTTCCTGCTGGCCTTGGGGACTGTGGGTCTGAGGCTCCAGGGGTCCCACTGGCTCTGGGCCTGTCAGTGGTGAAAACTGTAAGGAGAGGGCCACAGACCTCTGGGCTCTGGCCTGTGCCTGTCCAGGCTGTCCAGCTGTCCAGGCCCCAGGAGCCTCATGTGCGGTGGACCACACCCTAAAGCAGCTTATCTCTCTGGGCTGGGCAAGCCCAAGGATCCAGGTCATGCCCCCCACACTTTCTCCCCCCGCACCCAAGCCTGCCCAGCCCAGAGGGCAGGAGACTTGATAAGCTGGGCCCAAGGCCACCTGCTCCTCCCAGTTCCTCTGCACTGGCCAGGGAGGCTTCTGGCCAGGGCTGGACACTGGATCAGGGAGGCATGCCACCGCCCAAAAGAGTGGGCATGGGCCACGTGGCCAGCAAGCCCTGGTAACAGGGCCCACTGAGAGATACCAGGTGGGCCATCTCCCAAGAAGGGTGGGAAGGGGGGCCTGCTATCTGAGGGCAGAAGGTGGGGGTGGCCTGGCCATCTTTGGGGCATAGTAAGCCAGTTTAGAGTTACCCTGACTCCTCTCCTTCCACAGGTCACCCAGTGGTCTAAGTGGAAAATTAGTTCTGGTTCCTCCCTCCTGCGGCTACCCCCTCAACCAGAATTTCATCCAAATCCCTAACCTTGGCTAGGATACTCTCTGGCCTGGCCCTGGCAGCTTTTCCCCTCCTCACCCGCTCTGAACACGCTGCCTGCGGCTGGCCCTCCAACAGGACAGGAGTGTGCACGCCTCAGGGATCTGCACTTCTTGTTCCCTGTACCTGGAACTGTCCTACCACTGCCTGGCTGGCTACCTGCTTCTCAGCAGCCAGGACTGCCCTTGGAGGTCACTGCTCAGAGTGACCAGGTGGGGTCTGGAGGCAGCAAGAATCAGCCTGGGTTGGAGAAGCAGCTGACAACTGGGAGCCCTGACAGCACTGATGTCCCGGGGTCAGCCTGGGTTATGGGGAGACCACCATTTACCACGGCCCATCACCCTTCCCCCACACTGGCTGGGACACCTGTATCTCAGCCTGGGGTGGGCTGTGGGACTTTGCCCAGCCTCCTTTCAGATCCGGTCCTGAAGGGCACGGGCGTCTGACTCTGCTGCCCAGGCCTCACGTCCCCACCCACTCCCAGGACTACAGGATCAGTGCTTTGTTTCTCCCGGTACATACTAGTAAGCACCAGCCCCACGGAGGCCCCTCCCTTCTGGCTCCCATCACCCAGGTGCGCTTCCAGGGAGCCCCCAGGCTCGCCAGGGCATCTGCCCGAGTACTGGCAAGCCAGGGAGCCCACTCACCTGAGAGCCTCTGGAAGGAGCTCCGTGCAGGGCTCAGCTGGGCCAGGAGGTGCCAAACCCCACCCATTCTTGAGCCCTGGGGGACTCTGGGCCAGGACCCTCTCCGTAGGAGGAAGCCGCAGCGCCCCTGGCGAACCGCGCGGACCCACCTGCACTCTGCAGCCGCCCTGCGACAGCAGCCACTGCAGGCAGGCGAGGTGGCCGGTGGCGGCGGCGTCATGGGCCGGTGTGGCGCCGTTGCGGGCGCGGGCCGCGGCGGGGAGGGCGGCTTCCTCCACCAGGAAGCGCAGACAGTGCAGCTTCCCCGCGCGAGCCGCGTGGTGCACGGGCAGCGCGTCCAGCGGGTCGCGCAGTGAGGGCCCCAGCAGGCCTGCGGCGTGCAGCGACCTCAGCACGTCCAGCTCGCCCTGCCGCGCCGCCTGCAGCGCCTGCTCCAGGGCCATGGTGCCGCCTGCGGCGCCGCGACTCCGAACTCAGCGCCTTCCCCAGGACGCCATGCGCGTGTCCTCGCGAGCCGGAGGAGCCCGTGGTGCGGCCGTCGGGGATCTGCGGGCCAGGAGGCGGAGCGGCTGTGGGCCCGGCCTCTGCTCCGCGCTGCCTGGCGCTCCGCTCCGCCGAGCTCTGGGGCCGTAGCCCGCCGACGCCGGCTTAAGCCTCGGGCCCGCCCTCACCCCGCCCCGCCCCGCCCCGCTGTCTCTGCTCGAGTCCCCCGCCCGCCCCCGCCGCGCCGCGGGGACACTCGTGCGACTGGGGCAGAGCGCCCAGAGGTTTCTCTCTTAATTTGCTTCAAGTAACAGCTGAGACCCCAGAGCGCAGCAAAACTGGGTTCGAATTGGAGAGCCGTCCAGGCATAGACAAATTCATTCATCTGCCCAGTGCCCGCTACCTGCGATTCTAGGCGCTCGCAACGCAATTTCAGAGGTGATGGGGAGTGATTGTCGAGACAGCGTGGGCGGACAGGGGAAGGTATCTGAGGAGGTGCGGTGGGGCTGGGTTTGAGTAGAGAGAAGGGTATTCCAGGTGGGGAGCGCGAGGACAAGGGCCCTGAGGCAGGAGCAGCCCTACCACGTCCCTGAGGGGCTCTAGGTCGAAATCCCCAGAGAGTGCAAAGAGCCCTGCCTTCCAGGGTCCCTCCAGATCCGAGAACTGCCCCCAGAGCTTCCAGCGGGGAGGGCAGGAGGGCAGGACAGGAACCACTGGTGCGCTGGGAACTCAATCTAGACGCCATGGCCTCAGGCCGCCCACAGCCGCTGTTGGGGTGGAGGGGCTTCCAGCCACACAGAAGGCAGGGATGGGAGGGATAGGGCTTGTGGGGAGACGCGGGAGCGCCAGCATCCAGAGAGGGCTGAGACCCCTGCAGGGGCGCAGGAAAGCGCCAGAGGGCGCGGGCAGGACAGCGAATGTGTGCCAAGCCACCCTGCGGGCTCCACTGAACACCAGCCGTGGGAGCGGCTGGTGCCCAAAGGCCGCGAGGAAAAGCTGACAGAAGGTGGGGGCTACATGGCTGTGGGAGTGCAGGCCGCCTATCAGCGATCTTGAAGCACCCTGTGCCCTTCCCTGTCCCAACACCCACTCCCTCTGGAATCCCGTGGGGGCTTGGCCCCACCCGGGCTGAAGGTTTCACTCCGCCCCAGCCCTGGCCTGGCACAGTCAGCGCTGGAAATGCTGTAGAATGAAGGAAGCCCCTTCCAGGAACAGTGGGAGTCATAGTGCTAAACTCACAGTGCTAAACTCGGGGGCTGCCTCCGGTCCCTTCCCTGAGGCTGCCACCTAGTGGCGACCTGCGTGGTGGCCTCCCGCGCTCCCAGGTGCGCAGGTAACTGGAGCTTGCCGGGCCGTGCCTAGCCAGGTGGGTTTCCAACGACTTCCACCTGGCCAGATCGCCCTCACTCTCTCCATGGGAGTTGTGGCCGCTGGGATCTGGGACCCTTGCCCAGTGGTTTGCAGACAAAGGGAGGGAGGAGTCATTTCCTGGCAGCCTCGCTGCTGGAGCTGGCGGTGGCCAGAGCAACAAGCTCACTGCGGCCAGCGCTGTCCTCCTCTAGGTGCCCAGAGGCAGGTGTACCGTGAGGCCAGCAAGCGGCAGAGGTACTGTCGGGAAGAGGTGCTAAAATGGCTTGTCTTGGGCACCCCTCCCCTGCGCCCCCTCCGTTCCAAAAGGCCCTGCAATTTGTGTTCTCCACTCCTAAGGTGGCCACCTTGGTCATGGACAAGCTCATCTAGCACATGGTTTTGTGATTTTGTGGGCTAGGTCCAGGTGATGCTTTATTGCTATTCCAGTGGGATGGGCAGATGCCCCTGAGCCCCTGCCACTGTTGCTAATGACATCTCCATTAGTGCCACATGTGAGCACCCACCCCTGCTGACCAACCTCTCAGACTCCTTTCAGGACATGACTCAAACTCACGCTGCGAGCCAGGCCCTTCCTGCCAGGCTTCTGTCAGGCTTCTGTCCTTTCCGGGCTCTCCCATGTCCACCGGGTCAACTGGGTCCTCCTCAGCAGCCCTAGGGAGCTCACGCCAGCAGTAGCACTTTTATGAAATCTGTACTACCCACCAAGTGCTCACCACGCTTTGCATGGATATTTAATCCAGAGGTGCTGTGAGAGAGGTATAGCTATTGTTTCCAGTTTATAGCTGGGGATAATGAGGCATGGAGAGATGGGGAGGTGTTTTTTTTTTTTTTTTTTTTTTTTTTGAATGAGTCTTGCTCAGTTGCCCAGGCTGGAGTGCAGTGGCGCAATCTCAGCTCACTGCAAGCTCCGCCTCCCAGGTTCACACCATTCTTCTGCCTCAGCCTCCAGAGTAGCTGGGACTGCAGGTGCCCGCCACCACACCTGGCTAATTTTTTTGTATTTTTAGTAGAGATGGGGTTTCATAGTGTTAGCCAGGATGGTCTCGATCTCCTGACCTCATGATCCGCCCACCTCGGCCTCCCAAAGTGGTGGGATTACAGGCGTGAGCCGCTGCGCCTGGCCTGTTTGTTTTTTGAGATGTAGTTTCACTCTTGTTGCCCAGGCTGGATTGCAATGGCACAATCTAGGCTCACTGCAACTTCTGCCTCCCAGGTTCAAGTGATTCTCTTTCCTCAACCTCCCAAGTAGCTAGGATTATAGGTGTCTGCCACCATGCCTAGCTAATTTTTTAATTTTTTGTATTTTTAGTAGAGATGGGGTTTCATCAGGTTGGCCAGGCTGGTCTCGAACTCCTGACCTCAAGTGATCTGCCCACATTGGCCTCTCAAAGTGCTGAGATTACAGGCATAAGCCACCACGCCCAGCCTTGTTTTGTTTTTTAAGGCATTTTGCCTGAGATGACACAGACGGAAGTGGCAAACCTCACTCCCTGGCTGATCCTGTTAGGCTCTTCTTTCCTTTCCACCCAAGGTTCCTTCTGCTCACAGAACCCCCATGATCTCCCACCCTCCAGATAGCAGCTTAGGGATTCCCTCCCCAGGAGGCCTTCTTTCGCCCCTCTGCTGGGCTCACACCAGCCCACCCCAGGTTTCTCCTCAACCCAAGGGCCAGTGTACTTCCCAAGAGTAGGGACTGGGGTGGAGTGTATCCTTACTGTATCCTAGGTGGCCAGAGCTCCCCTAAAGCCTGCACCCAACACTTGCCCACCTAGCTGTCTTTAATGCTCCTCTGATTCCAGACCACTCCTTCCAAGTAACCAGTAAAACCTGAAAATCCTTGAGTTGAAGATAACTGTGGGTTACTTGGTTAAAGTCCTTTACGCAATGGGAGAGTGGAGGAAGAAATATTTTTAACTGGGGGTGACTGGCAATGGAAACGATGTTTGCTCCCCTGCCATTCAGTCTTCAAATGGTGGTGCACAAGCCTGGAGGGGGATATTCTAAGGGGAGCCTCCTCCTTCAGCCTTTTTCTCCCAGGAGCTAGGATCAGTCCCTTCCCAAGATGCAGATGCTGCAGGCAGACTTGTGGGTGCAGAACTGAGTCAGCCAAGCTAAGTGGCTTGGGCTGGGGATGAGAGGGAAAAGATCCACAGAGTTTTTTTAGGCTCTTAAAGAACAATTCACTGTCTTGGGGGAGGCCTATTGAGGCAAATTGGCCTCAACCATGGAGAACAAGGTCTCAGGTTCCTCCAAGCCCTGCTGGGCCAAATATCTTGAATGATTTCTTCTCACTTGTTAGGACTTTTTTTTTTTTTTTTTTTTTTTTTTGGAGATGGAGTCTCGCTCTGTCGCCCAGGCTGGGGTGCACTGGCGCGATCTCGGCTCATTACAAGCTCCGCCTCCCAGGTTCACGCCATTCTCCTGCCTCAGCCTCCCGAGTAGCTGGGACTACAGGCACCCGCCACCACGCCCAGCTAATTTTTTTGTATTTTTAGTAGAGATGGGGTTTCACCGTGTTAGCCAGTATGGTCTCTATCTCCTGACCTCGTGATTCACCCGCTTCGGCCTACCAAAGGGCTGGGATTACAGGCGTGAGCCACTGCGCCCGGCCTTGTTAGGACTTTTTATGAGGGTTAATGCAGGCGCGAGCCTTAAAGCGTTAAGCCCTGAGCTTGGCACACAGTAAATGTCCATGAATGGTGGCCTACCTTCCTTCCCATGCCACAGATAGGTATGGGTGGCCTGGGCTCCCCTGGCCCAGGCTTCTCCGGGCCCCTTAGTGTGTTCGTTGGTCTTCTTCCACCCTGCGGGGAGAACCCTGAAGGAGGGGGACGTGGGGCTAGCGACAGGGGTGGAGCTCGGAAGTGGGGTTCGGGAGACAGGGGGTTCATCCAGCACCCTGGACAGAGCCCTCCTTGGCTCCGCCCCATGTGGCCTCCTCCCGGCTGGCTCTGTGGATCCCTCCAGTCATCTCTCTGACCAGTAGGTCGCAGTTTGATTCGCGGGCGTGGCCGTTGCCCCGCCAGCCGGTCGGGGGAGGGAAGCCTGGAGCAGATGGGCGGGGGACGCCAGCCAGTTTGCCGCAGCAACGGCCACGCGGCGCGAAGGCGGTCCTGGGCGGGCCACTGGGGCCCAGGCGGGCAGCCTGGGGCCCGCACCCAGGACTGTCCCGCCCGCGCGTCACGTGAGCCCTGACTGTCCTACGGGGGAGAACCCGGACCCCTAGCCGGTGGGAATGAAAACGAGCTCCGAGGGCTCCTGGGCTGCCTCTGCTTCTGTAGGATTCCGTTTCCCCACCCAAAGCCTGGAGTAGGGTAACCAGAAGACTCTTAACTAGGCAAGCCGCTGAAGGATTCTGCGGGATCCTTAGAGCCGGGCGTCCAGCGACTGGGGCCCTTGTCCAGGCTTGGCCTGTTCCCAGCGTCGAGGGCTGGAGCAAGTCACGATCTCTCTCCAGACCTCGGATTCCCTGTGCAGCTCAGCCCTTCCCCCGATAAAGCAGCTGAGGGGGTGAGGCCCTCGCGCTGCTGTCCCTCGTGGGAGCTCCCATAACCGCTGGGTTCCCTGCTCCGGCCCAGGGCGGGGCTCAGAGGAGTTGCTGAACCCGACCCTGGGCAATGAATGAAGGGCGGCATTGGAGAAGAGGGACAGTAGCTTGAGCCAGGCAAGGCCTGGCCCCACCTGGCCCTCCTGCCCTCGGGGTCACCAGCGAAGGCCCCCGATGGCGCCCTCACCACTCCCCCGCAGGTGCTCGCGGACAACTGGGGGCCGCCACCTCGCGGTAGATAGGACGCAAAGGCAGGGAGCGGGATCCCCGGGGGCGTCGCGGTCTCCCCTCCCGTCTCCACCCTGCGCAGGAACAAAGGCAGGAGGTGGGACCAGCGGCCTGCCGGACTCCGCGGGGCGGGGCGGGGCGGGGCGGGGCGGGGCGGGGCGGGCGAGCCGCTCCCTTAAAGCTCGGCCGCGGGCGCGGCGCGCACTCGTCTGGCACCAGCCCGGGCCGCGCGCGGGTCCTCATTCCGGACCTCGGTTTGCTTTTGCGTGGGGCTCGCAGCTGCCACCGCTTTCCCGCGGAGCATGGGGCTGCCTCGCCGGGCAGGGGACGCGGCGGAGCTGCGCAAGGTGGGAACCGGGGACTGGGGGCGGGGCGGGGGACTCCGGGGACCCGTCTAACCACCGCGCCGCCGGTCTGCAGAGCCTGAAGCCGCTGCTGGAGAAGCGCCGGCGCGCGCGCATCAACCAGAGCCTCAGCCAGCTTAAGGGGCTCATCCTGCCGCTGCTGGGCCGGGAGGTGAGCGCGCCCGGGCGGAGGGCGGAGGGTCCTGGGGCGCGGAGCGGGGGAAGGGGGACGGGTTGCTCCTGCGGGAGGAACCCGCCAGGAGGTTCCGCGAGGCGCCCAAGGCGGAGGCTCGGTGGGGTGGGCGCGTCGGAGCTGACCCCACGCAGGCCACGGCGCTCCCCACACCCAACTCCCGACTAGAGCGCGGGTGCGCATGGTAGCCGGTCAGAGGTCTGTCTTGGTGGTTCTCTGTCCCTCTTCCTTGTGGCCGGGCGCAGAACTCCAACTGCTCGAAGCTGGAGAAGGCAGACGTCCTGGAAATGACCGTGCGCTTCCTGCAGGAGCTGCCTGCGTCGTCATGGCCCACGGCAGCGCCCAGTGAGTGAGCCCGCCCTCCCCTGCCGCGCGCCCTGCACCCCGCACCCCGCACCCCACCCCGCACCTCACGCTGCTCTCTGCCCTCAGTGCCTTGCGACAGTTACCGCGAGGGCTACAGTGCCTGTGTGGCGCGCCTGGCCCGCGTGCTGCCCGCCTGCCGAGTCCTGGAGCCCGCAGTGAGCGCGCGCCTGCTGGAGCACCTGTGGCGGAGAGCGGCCAGCGCCACCCTCGACGGCGGGCGCGCTGGGGATTCCGGTGGCCCATCTGCCCCCGCCCAAGCGCCCGCGTCTGCCCCGCAGCCCGCATCCGCGCCCGTGCCCTCGCCGCCCTCGCCTCCCTGCGGCCCTGGCCTCTGGCGGCCGTGGTAGCCCCTCGGTCGGTCCACGGACCCTGCCGACTGCTTGGGACTTTGGGGCACTGGACAAGTTGAAGCTCTTGGTGGCGGCTGCTGTTCCCATCATGAGGGGCCAGCCCAGTACTCACACCCAGGCCGGAAGCCGGATGTTTGTGACTGGCGTGGCAGACTGAAAGTCCTGCGGCTGGGGCTCGGCTCAGGGAATAAAAGGAGCGTCTCTGCTTCAGCCCCCAACTTGGCGGGAGGAGAAAGGACAAGAGGCAGCAGGATGAAGAAGAAGCCCCCCCATCCCAGCTGGTGGAGATAGTTCTGGAACTGGACCCTGCAGCTGCGTGGGCAGCCGACACACCCACCCCAGCACTGGCACCAGACCAGAGCCAGAGCCAGGAACTGGGCAAAGTGCAGCTGTGCACCCTGCCTGGTCACTGCTCTCTCAGCCCTGCCTGCTCACTGCTCTCCCAGCCCTACCTAGGTCTACCTTCTGCCCAGCTCTGCTTGGGACTTTCTGGGCACACAGCAGCAATGGCCTAAGGGCTCTGGTCACTTCCAGGGCTCTACGGGGCAGCAGAGCAGAGCAAAAGGATGCATAGGCTGGGAGCGGTCACCTCCACTCCTAGGCTTTTCTGCCCAGAGCCCCCAATTATAGGGGCAGTATATATCCAGGGGTCTGTGCGGTGGGGCTGGGGGATTCCTTAAGTGACTTTGAGAAGGATTTGTTTTCCCAAGCATCAGTTTCACACCTGGGCACTGCCCCCCAGGCTACACAGTCTTTCATTGTGAGGAAGGGGCAGACCAAGAATGAGGCTGCCCTGTGGCCTCAAGGAAACTTGTGGCTTTGGAGGATCTGACTCCAGCACAGAGTCTGTGCCAATGTGGGATGAGCAAGGCCCCTGCCATGGAGCAGCAGGAATTAGAGGGATGGAGCAGGTTAAAGAATGGGAAACATGGCCGGGCGCGGTGGCTCAAGCCTGTAATCCCAGCACTTTGGGAGGCCGAGACGGGCGGATCACGGGGTCAGGAGATCGAGACCATCCTGGCTAACACGGTGAAACCCCGTCTCTACTAAAAAATACAGAAAACTAGCCGGGCGAGGTGGCGGGCGCCTGTAGTCCCAGCTACTCGGGAGGCTGAGGCAGGAGAATGGCGTAAACCCGGGAGGCGGAGCTTGCAGTGAGCTGAGATCCGGCCACTGCACTCCAGCCTGGGCGACAGAGCGAAACTCCGTCTCAAAAAAAAAAAAAAAAAAAAAGAATGGGAAACACCTTCTCCTGTTTTTTTTCCTTGCAAACTACTCCCTGCTACTCATTGAGACTGGTTACTGGAAGCAACTTGTTAAGATTTTTCTTTCCGGGTGGGTGCGGTGGCTCACACCTGTAATCCCAGCACTTTGGGAGGCCAAGGCAGGTGGATCACCTGAGGTCAGGAGTTCGAGACCAGCTTAGCCAATATGGTGAAACCCCGTCTCTACTAAAAATACAAAAATTAGCCGGGTGTGGTGGCGTGTGCCAGCTACTTGGGAGGCTGAGGCGGGAGAATCGTTTGAACCTGGGAGGCTGAGGTTGCAGTGAGCCAAGATTGAGCCATTGCACTCCAGCCTGGGCAACAGAGCAAGACTCCGTCTCAAAAAAATTATTTTTTCTTTCTTTTCCATGGAGGCCTGGAGTCTCTGCGAAGGCTAGGGAGGGGCTGCTGATCCCACGAGTGCCCACGAGGAGGCGGGGAGGCACTGGTGGCCCATAATCAGGCAAACACCCATCATTTCATGTGGGATTCATGAAATCATAGGCAAACACCTGTCATTTCATGGCTGAGCATTTGCAGAAGGGGGAGGATTCTCCCCCGAGTCCCCAGATCAGCAGCCTGTGCTCGGGACCAGAGCACCAGGGGCAAGAAGACAGAACCCATGTGGGGGTGAGGATGGTCACTAAATCTGACTGTGCCACACAAGCCCATGATGACCTTGGCACTGGTTTTGGGTGGCAGGATATGAAGGAAGCTGTGAGCATTATTGAAAAAAATCATTGTTAAGCCAACAGGGTGATGCTCCCAGCAAGGCTGTGCTGTCTTCTCACCTCCCTGGGCCCAGAAGGTTAGACTGTAAGCTCCTGGAGAGAAAGGCTGGGGCTGAGTGCACCTCCATGTCCCCAAGGCACAGGGTGCACAGTGGGTGCTCCCTGAACATAGTGGACTAGTGAGCAGGGGACGAGGGGACGACCCTGTAATGAACCTTGGACAGTTCGGCATTTCCCTTAACTCCCACTCCCAGGCCCTGGGATCACTGTTGGATATTTACTCTGTGAGGACAAATACTGGGGAGGTGTGGAGAGGAGGGAGGGCAGGTTCCTCTTACTTTCACCCATTTCTGAGAACGAGCGCCTGTTGGCACTGTCTTCACGAGCCTCCGGGAGCAGGTAACCCGTGGCCCAAGCCCACCTAGGACTCCACATCAGGCAGGCACAGGACTGGCCTCTTGTCACCATAAAAACTCTCAGTACAGGTGTAAACTCCGTAAGAACTAACCAGCCAGGGGGACCCTTGCTTCCTCTCAGCCATGCTTGCCACCTCTAGCTTCTGAGAGTCCATCTCAGTTCGCAGTTCTGTGACTTGCATTGACCTGGCTCCAATCAAGCTACAATGCAAGCAAGCAGTCGGCGGGAGGGGGATTGTAGATGGGCTAGTGACTCACAGGGTCAGGCGCTTGGGGGAGCCTGAGTCAGGAGGCCAGTGGGCCCTGGAAGGGAGGGGGCAAGGCCGGGTGGGTGAGCCCCAGGCAAGAAGGCAGAGTTTCTCAGCAGGGGTGTATGCAAGAGCTGCCCGGAAGGTCTCTGCTGGCTCTCCAAGTCAGGCTTGTGAAATAGGAACGCCAACATCCTCCTCCGCAGGCAGTGGCAGGTACCTCCTCCTGCCAGCTCCTCAGATGCCCCCCAAGCCCTGTCTGATGGCCAAAGGTGAGTGCAGGGTGGTGGGCTTTTCCTGTGCGGAGGGAGACTGATTCAAAGGGTCATTTATGACCCTTCACGAGTCCCACGTCCTGCCCAATGGCCAGGTCTTGGGATGCCTGTTCCAAGATGGTTCTGTGACTTTGTGTGACTGTCTGATGATCGCCCCAGCTGGGGAGAAGGCTTCCATGTCTCTTCCTCATAAAACTAGTGGGCGAGGCCAGGCACGGTGGCTCACGCCTGTAATGCCAGCACTTTGGGAGACCAAGGTGGGCAGATCATCTGAGGTCAGGAGTTCAAGACCAGCCTGGCCAACATGGTGAAACCCTGTCTCTACAAAAATACAAAAATTTACTGGGCATGATGGCGGGTGCCTGTAACCCCAGCTACTTGGGAGGCTGAGGTGGGAGAATCACTTGAACCCAGGAGCTGAAGGTTGCAGTGAGCCGAGATCGCGCCACTGCACTCCAGCCTGGGTGACGGAGTGAGGCTCCATCTCAAAAGCAAGCAAACAAACAAACAAAAAAACTAGCCGGTGAAATGATTCAGTGACCCAAGGACAGCCAGAGCACTAAGCTGCTGGGAACCCGTCTGTGCTGAAATGGAGATTTCCCAGGAAACTCAGGCTTGGGACAGGCCCCTGCCTGTTCCTCGGGCACCAGGTGATTAGGAGAGGTCGAATCTCATTTCCACGAGAGTGAGGATAAAGAGTGGGCTGCCAAAGAGGACTCCTCTCATAAACATTGACAAATTGCTGTGCCCCGCCTGTGATCCCAGACTCCTCCTGCGGTCTGGGATCCTGAGTGTCCTGTGGGTTCATCTCGGACGGGCGGTGCATGAACAGACTGCAGGGAGTGTGTGGGAGAGCCAGCTTCACAACAGATATGATAAGGAAGAAGTTTGAAATATTGCAAGAATTGCGGAAGTGTGACACACAGATACAAAGTGGGCACATGCTCGTGGGAAAATGGTGCCAACAGACTTGCTTGACTCTGGAGTTACCACGAACCTTCAATTTGTTTTTTTAAAAAAAAAAGCAATATCTGTGAAGTGCAATAAAGTGAACTGCAATAAAATGGGGTGTGCCTGTACTTGTTTTGAGACAGGGTCTTGCTCTGTCTGGAGTGTAGTGGTGCAATCATGGCTCACTACAGCCTTGAATTCCTGGGCTCAAGCCATCCTCCCACCTCAGCCTCCTGACTAGCTGGGACTACAGGCGCACGCTGCCACGCCCAGCTAATTTTTTGTTTGTTTGTAGAGATGAGGTCTTGCTGCATTGCCCATGCTGGTCTTGAACTCCTGGGCTCAAGCGATCCTCCCCCACTTCACCTTCCTGAAGTGCTGGAATTACAGGGATGAGCCACCTCACCCAGCCTGCCTGTACTTTTTTTTTTTTTTTTTTTTTTTTTTTTTTTCTTTTTTTTTTTTTGAGACGGAGTCTCACTCTGTCGCCGGGGCTGGAGTGCAGTGGCCGGATCTCAGCTCACTGCAAGCTCCG
This sequence comes from Rhinopithecus roxellana, assembly GCF_007565055.1. Taxonomy (NCBI): domain Eukaryota; kingdom Metazoa; phylum Chordata; class Mammalia; order Primates; family Cercopithecidae; genus Rhinopithecus; species Rhinopithecus roxellana. Next base: position 29,640,688 of record NC_044560.1, read on the forward strand.
CCTCCCGGGTTCACGCCATTCTCCTGCCTCAGCCTCCCGAGTAGCTGGGACTACAGGCGCCCGCCACCTCGCCCGGCTAGTTTTTTTGTATTTTTTAGTAGAGACGGGGTTTCACCGTGTTAGCCAGGATGGTCTCGATCTCCTGACCTTGTGATCCGCCCGTCTCGGCCTCCCAAAGTGCTGGGATTACAGGCTTGAGCCACCGCGCCCGGCCTGCCTGTACTTTTAAGAAAACATTCCAGGTTTCTAAAGCATTGTAGAGAGGAGCTAACCCAGCCAATGATGCTGCTTCTGCTAGCTTTACTTCTTGTTGGAGCTCCCTTCAAGTGTGGACGGATCTCTGGGGGCTGTGTGAGTGCCTGCGTGTGTGTAGGTGTGCATGTGTGTGCGTTTGTGTGTCCCTGTGTAACTGTGTGGCTGTGGCTGCCCTTCAGAGAGCTGCCCGGGCATGTAGTGTCAGGGAGAAGGCAGCCACCCACTGAGGCTTCCCAGTGAGTAAGTAGTTTCACTTGGGGTTTTCAAAGGCTCTGATGAAGCCCCAGGCACTTAAAGCAGCTCTAAGGCTCAATAATGGTTTCAGGAGCGTGAGAATGGATCTAGAGAACACGCCCCACACATGTGGTGTCTTGTTACCCTAGGTCCACTGGGGGGCAGCAGGGAGCAGGGGCCAGGCAGCTGCCAGGACCAGGCTCAGGAATGAGGGGTTCCCTGGCCTGGGGGTGAGGCCTGAAGGAAGAAGATTCCAGGCTCAATATGTGTCCACCGCTGGTTCTGTCGTGGAGGGGGAACCAGAGAGCCTCGCATCTTGGTGTTCGTTATGTTAGGATTTTTCACAAATTTCAGGCAGCACAGGACAATCTTAAAGAAGAATGAACCGGGCTGGGCATGGTGGCTCACGCCTGTAATCCCAGCACTTTGGGAGACCGAGGCGGGTGGATCACGAGGTCAGGAGTTCGAGACCAGCCTGGCCAATATGGTGAAACCCAGTCTCTACTAAAAATACAAAAATTAGCTAGGCGTGGTGGCGCGCACCTGTAGTCCCAGCTGCTCGGGAGGCTGAGGCAGGAGAATTGCTTGAACCCAGGAGGTAGAGGTTGCAGTGAGCCGAGATTATGCCACTGCACTCCAGCCTGGGTGACAGAGCAAGACTCCGTCTCAAAAAAAAAAAAAAAAAAGAACCTTTGTAGACCTCAAAAATCAGAGGCAGGCTGGGCGCGGTGGCTCATGCCTGTAATCCCAGAACTTTGGGAGGCCGAGATAGGTGGATCACTTGAGGTCAGGAATTTGAGACCAGCCTGGTCAATGTGGTGAAATCCCATCTCTACTAAAAATACAAAAATTAGCTGGGCAATGTGGAGTGGGGCGGGGGGCGGGGGGGCAAGGTGGCTCACACCTGTAATCCCAGCACTTTGGGAGGCCAAGACAGCCAGATCACTTGAGGCCAGGAGTTTGAGGCCAGCCTGGTCAACATGGCGAAATCCGAGCTGTACCAAAAATACAAAAATTAGCTGGACATGGTGGTGGGTGTCTATAGTCCCAGCTATTTGGGAGGCTGAGGCAGGAAGAATCGCTTGAACCCAGAGGTAGAGGTTACAGTGAGCCATGATCACGTCACTACACTCCAGCCTGGGCAACAGAGTGAGACTCTGTCTCACACACAAAAAAATCAGAGGCAGATCCAGGTTTTGTAGGAACTAAATTTTGAGGCCCTTTGTAGGAGAACTAATCTAAAATTACGAGCATAGACTTCTAAGTATGAAAATGAATATTTATTCAGAATGAAAAATAAGTCATATTAACTAGTGGTGCTTGGAGATTCGCAGCTCATCCTTTTGGCTTCTCTTTTCATAGGATGCTTCCAGTTGGCACACCTGGCCTCCCCTCCATGCTCAGAAATGCCTCCTACTCTACATCCAGGCTCCTGAGCAGCCCCCAGCTTAAGCCTCAGCAGCTCCAGGGTAAATCCACCTCTGCCCAGAACTGACTCTGGATCTGCCCCAGTGACAATAACAAGATAAATGCCTTCCATTCTCTTCATACTTACAGGATGTGATCCACATATTTACACAGTGTTTCATCAGTTGCGGTAATGTTTTGTTTCTTGTTCCTTTGTACCTATCTGGGAAGCCTGTGCAATTCCGATGTCCAGGCCCACTTCCAGAAGTTCTCATTCCCTGTGCTTGAGTCAATGGCTGCAGACCATACATCTGAGGGCAAGTTAATCTGCTCTAACAAAGATACCACATTTGAGAATGGTGGTTGGCAGGGGCTGGGGGTGGGAAGAATGGGGCGTTGGGGCTTAATGGTTCCAGAGATTCAGTGTTGCAAGAGGAAAAGAGCTCTGGAGATGGATGGTGCTGATGGCTGCACAACACTGTGAATGTGCATAATGCTTAAAAATGGTAAAGATGGGCCGGGCGCGGTGGCTCACGCCTGTAATCCCAGCACTTTAGGAGGACAAGGCAGGTGGATCACGAGGTCAGGAGATTGAGACCATCCTGGCTAACATGGTGAAACCCCGTCTACACTAAAAATACAAAAAATTAGCCGAGCCTGGTGGCAGGTGCCTGTGGTCCCAGCGACTCGGGAGGCTGAGGCAGGAGAATGGCATGAACCCGGGAGGCGGAGCTTGCAGTGAGCCAAGATCGTGCCACTGCACTCCAGGCTGGGCAACAGAGCGAGACTCCGTCTAAAAAAAAAAAAAAAAAAAAAAAAAAGTTAAGATGTGCCGGGCACAGTATCTCACGTCTGTAATCCCAGCACTTCGGGAGGGCAAGACGACAGGATTGCTTGAGCCCAGGAGTCTGAGACCAGCCTGGGCAACACAGTGAGACCTCATCTTTACTAAAAATAAAACAAAAAAAAAAAAAGCCAGGCATGGTGGTGTGAGCCTACAGTCCCAGCTACTCAGGAGGCTGAGGTGGGAGGATTCCTTGAGCCTGGTAAATCAAGGCTGCAGTGAGCCATAATGACACCACTGCATTCCAGCGTAGACCACAGAGCAAGACCCTGTCTCAAAAAAATAAATAAAGGTTAAGATGGTTAATTTTTATTTTTTATCTTTTGAGATGGAATTTCGCTCTTCTCACCCAGGCTGGAGTACAATGGCATGATCTCCGCTCACTGCAACCTCCGCCTCCTGGGTTCAAGAGATTCTCCTACCTCAGCCTCCTGAGTAGCTGGGATTACAGGCACCCACCACCACGCCCGGCTAATTTTTGTATTTTTATTAGAGATGGGGTTTCAGTATATTGGCCAGGCTGGTCTCGAACTCCTGACTTCAGGTGATCCACCCACCTCAGCCTCCCAAAGTGCTGGGATTACAGGCGTTGAGCTACCACACCCGACCAAGATGGTTAATTTTATGTTATGTGTAGTTTACTATCAAAATAAAAAGCCAAACCCCCCAAAAGACACTGTATCTGCAATGGGGGCTGCTACTTGGCTGAGTTTGCTCTAGTTCTTTAGGGTCCATCTGGTTTTTGTAGGATCTAAACTAACTAATGCAATGAGGATATGATGGAACCTTTCCGTCTTTAGGAGTGACATCCATTTTTGGCATCCTCTGGGATTCCAGATTGCTCTGAATCTCTTCGGGGCAGGGAGCAGTGTTGAATTTATACATGACCTTCCCCTCTGTGATAGCTCTCACCACAGGCCAAAGAATTAATGTGGGGGCTGTGCCAAGTATCAAGTCTTTATGTTCCAATTACACATTCGAGAACCAGAGAAATGGCCACAGTGACCACTCACCCAGCAGACCCATTGCAAGCCAGACAGGGCCAGGATTCCTTTCAATCTGGCCACCACCATGTCATCACTCTGAGAGGGACAGATGATGACCTTGGATCTCAGGATCAATGTGAGCTTCAACACTATGTCCAATGGTCCTAGAAATGTGTGTGTATTCCGCCCTTCCTATGGTACAATAACCCAATAAATGCTGTAGGTTTCTTTGGGGAAAGCTAGATAAGTCATTCCCGTGTACTTTTGCTGCCAGTTGCAAGGTCCTTCTCCTGGGGACCCAGCCTTCCTTCCTGGTCTGAAAACTGTTTCAGGTATGGGAGGATCCTTACTTGTTATTCAGGCCATTGCCACAGTCTCCTGACCATCCTTTGTTTCCTTTAATTGTCCAGTCCATATAGTGCCCTTGCTGGCCGCTCCAGCCTGGGACTTCAAAGCCGCAGTGGGCCATGCATGGTGACTCACACCTGCAATCCCAGAACTTTGGGAAGCCGAGGCAGGTGGATCACTTGAGGTCAGGAGTTTGAGACCCGCCTGACTAACATGGTGAAACCCTATCTCTACTAAAAATACAAAAAAAAAAAAAAAAAAAAAAAAAAAAAGTTTAACTGGGTATAGTGGCTTGTGCCTGTAATCCCAGCTACTTGGGACACTGAGGCAGGAGAATTGCTTGTACCCATGAGGCACAGGTTGCAGTGAGCCAAGATTGCGCCACTGCATTCCAGCCTGGGTGACAGAGCGAGACTCCATCTCAAAAACAAAAAACAAACAAGCATGATGATAAAAGGGTCATTTCGTCAAGAAGATAAAGACATTTCTATTTTGAAATGTATATATTTTTTGCTTGGTGTTTTTGAGACGGAGTCTCCCTCTGTCACCCAGGCTGGAGTGCAGTGGCGCAATCTCAGCTCACTACAAGCTCCGCCTCCTGGGTTTACGCCATTCTCCTGCCTCAGCCTCCCGAGTAGCTGGGACTACAGGCGCCCGCCACCACGCCTGGCTAATTTTTTTGTATTTTTAGTAGAGACGGGGTTTCACCATGTTAGCCAGGATGGTCTCGATCTCCTGACCTTGTGATCCACCCGCCTCGGCCTCCCAAAGTGCTGGGATTACAGGCAGTGAGCCACCACGCCTGGCCTGAAATATATTTTTATTGATATTTTGATACCTGCCATTTATTTGTGTTGGGAACATTACAATTCTTCTCTTCTGGCTATTTGGAAATGTGTGTGTGTGTTTCTGTGTGTGTGTGTGTATGTATCTGTGCGTTTACTTATTTACTTTTTTTTTTTTTTTTTGAGACAGAGTCTCGCTCTGTGGCCCAGGCTGGAGTGCAGTGGCTGGATATCAGCTCACTGCAAGCTCCACCTCCCGGGTTCACGCCATTCTCCTGCCTCAGGCTCCCGAGTAGCGGGGACTACAGGCGCCCGCCACCTCACCCGGCTAGTTTTTTGTATTTTTTAGTAGAGACGGGGTTTCACCGTGTTAGCCAGGATGGTCTCGATCTGCTGACCTCGTGATCCGCCCGTCTCGGCCTCCCAAAGTGCTGGGATTACAGGCTTGAGCCACCGCGCCCGGCCTTATTTACTTATTTTAGAAACAGGATCTTGTTGTGTCGCCCAGGCTGCAGTGCAGTGGTGCAATCACAGCTTACTGTAATCTCCAATTCCTGGGCTCAAGGGACTCTCCTGCCTCTGCCTCCCAAATAGCTAGGACTACGCTGGGATAACTTTTTTAAAAAATTTTGGCCGGGCACGGTGGCTCACGCCTGTAATTCCAGCACTTTGGGAGGCCGAGGTGGGCGGATGAAATCGAGACCATCCTGGCTAACATGGTGAAACCCCATCTCTACTAAAAATACAAAAAAATTAGCCAGGTGTGGTGGCGGACACCTGTAGTCCCAGCTACTCGGGAGGCTGAGGCAGAAGAATGGCGTGAACCCGGGAGGCGGAGCTTGTAGTGAGCTGAGATTGCGCCACTGCACTCCAACCTGGGTGACAAAAAAAAAAAAAAAAGGTTAAGATAGGCCAGGCACGTAGCTCACGCCTGTAATCCGAGAACTTTGGGAAGCCAAGGCGGGCGGATCACTTGAGGTCAGGAGTTTGAGACCAGCCTGGCTAACATGGTGAAACCCTGTCTCTACTAAAAATACAAAAACAAAAATTAACCGGGTATAGTGGCTTGCGCCTATAATCCCAGCTACTTGGGACACTGAGGCAGGAGAATTGCTTGTACCCATGAGGCACAGGTTGCAGTGAGCCAAGATTGCGCCACTGCATTCCAGCCTGGGTGACAGAGCGAGACTCCATCTCAAAAACAAAAAACAAACAAGCATGATGATAAAAGGGTCATTTCGTCAAGAAGATAAAGACATTTCTATTTTGAAATATATTTTTATTGATATTTTGATACCTGCCGTTTCTTTGTGTTGGGAACATTACAATTCTTCTCTTCTGGCTATTTGGAAATGTGTGTGTGTGTTTCTGTACGTGTGTGTGTGTTTACTTATTTACTTATTTTAGACACAGGGTCTCGTTGTGTCAGCCAGGCTGGAGTGCAGTGGTGCAATCACAGCTTACTGTAATCTCCAATTCCTGGGCTCAAGGGACTCTCCTGCCTCTGCCTCCCAAATAGCTAGGACGACAGGTGCATGCCACCATGCTGGGATAACTTCTTTTTTTTTTTTTTTTTTTTTTTTTGAGACGGAGTCTCGCTCTGTCGCCCAGGCTGGAGTGCAGTGGCCAAATCTCAGCTCACTGCAAGCTCTGCCTCCCGGGTTTACGCCATTCTTCTGCCTCAGCCTCCCAAGTAGCTGGGACTACAGGTGCCCGCCACCTCACCCGGCTAGTTTTTTTTGTATTTTTTAGTAGAGACGGGGGTTTCACCGGGTTAGCCAGGATGGTCTCGATCTCCTGACCTCGTGATCCACCCACCTCGGCCTCCCAAAGTGCTGGGATTACAGGCTTGAGCCACCGTGCCCGGCCAACTTTTTTTTTTTTTTTTTTTTTTTTTGAGACGGAGTCTTGCTCTGTCGCCCAGGCTGGAGTGCAGTGGCTGGATCTCAGCTCACTGCAAGCTCCGCCTCCTGGGTTCATGCCATTCTCCTGCCTCAGCCTCCTGAGTAGCTGGGACTACAGGCGCCCGCCACCACGCCTGGCTAGTTTTTTGTATTTTTTAGTAGAGACGGGGTTTCACCGTGTTAGCCAGGATGGTCTCAATCTCCTGACCTCATGATCTGCCCGTCTCGGCCTCCCAAAGTGCTGGGATTACAGGCTTGAGCCACCGCGTCGGGCCAATTTTTTGTATTTTAGTAGAGACAGGGTTTCACCATATTGCCCAGGCTGGTCTCGAACTCCTGACTTCAGGCAATCATCCTGTCTCGGCCTCCCAAAATGCTAGGATTACAGGCGTGAGCCACAGCGCCTGGCCTGTGGGTACATTCAGAGTTGTAAAAGATTATGCTAGAAAAGTAACATCTAGGGTGCGGTGGCTCACGCCTGTAATCCCAACACTTTGGGAGGCCAAGACAGATGGATCACCTGAGGTTGGGAGTTCCAGACCAGCCTGATCAACATGGAGAAACCCCGTCTCCACTAAAAATACAAAATTAGCCAGGCATGGTGGCACATGCCTGTACTCCCAGCCACTTGGGAGGCTGAGGCAGGAGACTTACTTGAACCTGGGAGGCAGGTGTTGTGGTAAGCCAAGATTGCGTCATTGCACTCCAGCCTGGGCAACAAGAGAGAAACTCCATCTCAACAACAACAACAACAACAAAGTAACATCTAAAAGCAATTATCAGCCAGGTGCAGTGGCTCACGCCTGTAATTCCAGCACTTTGGGAGGCCAAGGCAGGTGGATCACCTGAGGTCAGGAGTTTGAGACCAGCCTGCACATGGTGAAACCCCGTCTTTACTGAAAATACAAAAATTAGCCGGGCATGGTGGTGGGTGCCTGTAATCTCAGCTACTCAGGAGGCTGAGGCAGGAGAATCGCTTGAACCTGGGAGGCAGAGGTTGCAGTGAGCCAAGATTGCACCAATGCACTCCAGCCTGGGTGACAAAGCGAGACTCTGTCTCAAAACAAACAAACAAATAAAGAAAAGAAAAGAAAAGCAATGATCTGGCCGGGCATAGTGGCTCATATCTGTAATCTCAGCACTTTGGAAGGCCAAGGTGGGTGGATTACTTGAGGTCAGGAGTTCGAGACCAACTTGGACAACATGATGAAACCCCTGTAATCCAAGTTACTCAGGAGGCTGAGGCAGGAGAATCATTTGAACTCAGGAAGCAGAGGTTGCGGTGAGCTGAGATCACCCCACTGCACTGCAGCCTGTGTGACAGAGTGAGACTCTGTCGCAAAGAAATAAAAATAAAAAAAAGCAATTATCTAAACTTACAGCTTAAGGAGCTAGAAAAAGGTGAGCCAATTAAATCCAAAATATGTCAAAGGAAGGGAATAAAAAGAACAGAAATCTAGAAAACAGAAAATAGACGAAATACTTGAAACCAAAAGCTGATTTCTTTAAATCATCAATAAAATTGATAAACTAAGCTTGACTACTAAAGAAAAAAGAAATGTTGCAAGTTATTAATGGGGATGAAGAAGGGGAGTCACTATAGATGCCACAGACATTAAATGAATCATAATTTGGCAGGGTGTGGTGGCTCATGCCTGTAATCCCAGCACTTTGGGAGGTTGAGGCAAGCAGATCACTTGAGGTCAGGGGTTTGAGACCAGCCTGGCCAACATGGTGAAACCTCATAGTGAAACCCCATGTTCAACAAAAAAAATACAAAAAATACAAAAATTAGCTAGGCATGATTGCAGGTGCCTGTAATCCCAGCTACTCAGCAGGCTGAGGCAGGAGAATAATTTGAACCTGGGAGGCAGAGGTTGCAGTGAGCCAAGACTGTGCCACTGCACTCCAGCCTGGGCCACTGAGTGAGACTCTGTCTCCAAAAGGAAATGAGAGAAATGCAGGCCAGGTGCAGTGGCTCACACCTGTAAGCCCAGCACTTTGGGAGGCTGAGGAGGGCAGATCACGAGGTCAGGAGATCAAGACCATCCTGGCTAACATGGTGAAACCCCATCTCTACTAAAAGACACAAAAAATTAGCCGGGCGTGGTGGTGGGTGCCTGTAGTCCCAGCTCCTCAGGAGGCTAAGGCAGGAGAATGGCATGAACCCGGGAGGCAGAGTTTGCAGTGAGCCAAGATCACGCCACTGTACCCCAGCCTGGGCAGCATAGTGAGATTCCATCTCAAAAAGAAAAAAAAAAAAAAAGAAAAAAAAAAAAAGAAAGAAATGCAAAGATCCTTACATTCATTATTCACGCAATGCAACATTATACAGCAACAAGCATGCACAAATTCCTGCTACACGCTATAGCACTGACGTAGTGGATGCTTATTCCCTTTAGGGAGAAGAGGTCCCCATATTTGGGAGAAAGCAAGAGAAGCACTTCTGGGGTGCTGGTGATGTCTTCCTTGATCTGGGGACGGGTTAATGGGTACATTCCTTTTATGATCATGCATTAAGCAGTACAATTAAAATTTGTGCATTTTTTCTGCATGTGCACTTTATGAATACCCCGATGGTTTCTGTACTGTGTGGTATCATAGGTGAAGATACTAGTGCCCAGCACAGGGCCTGGTATATGTAAGATGCTCAATAAATGCCTGTTTGGCCCTTGAGAATGCTAATTATGAATTAGGCGTAATGGTGCTACTATCTACCAGCCTTTCCCTATGCACCAGGCCCTGCTCTGATGTGTACCTGGTAACTCATCTAATCCTTACACAAACTTGACAAGGTAGATTGCCCCATTTTCAGATTAGAAAACTGAAGGGCAGAGGGGTCAAGGAACTTACCTAAGGCCACATAGCCAGGAGGTGCCTAGAGGTGGGTTTGGGCTGTAGGACTCCGGACCCCTTGGTTTATAATTTATAACATTTTTACTCAACTAGTTAGCCACCTCATCACCAGTTAGGAACTCCCTCCAGGTCATCCCCACTGATACTGAATCTAACTTGAGTTATTGTCCTGCTGAGGGTAAAAGGTAGTTCTGCTCTCTGAGTGATCCTAGGTGTCAAGATGAATGTGTGCCCGTTTCACCCAAATCTCCCTTGCCTGGTGGGCGTTTGGTTGGAAGGCAGTTCTTTCTCTGGGAGCCTGCTCACCAACAGTGAGGAAGCGACTCGGGCACCGTCCTGGGCTCCGGCCTCTGCTGGGTGGGGCTGCGGGCTGGGAGCAGTCACCTCCAGAGTGTTGGCCACAGTCACCCTGGTGCAGAGCTCACATTGACTATCTCCAAGACATGAGGACCCTTTAGCTCTTCACGCAACAATTACTTGATGCATAAAATCAACATCATTTTTCTTCAAGGCTCTTGAGAAACATATAATTATACCTCAGCTTTTTATTATCATAAGGAAAAATACAGTTACCCTTGACTGTGTGGTTTTTGTCTTAGTCACGGAGTTCTTGTTAAAAATTTGAGTGAGGGAACGTTTATTGTGATTTGTAGCAAGGCCGCCCTGCGAGATGGCGCCCAAGTGGGAACTCGGGTGGGGCGCGGGACCCAGCGCTTGGGAATTTGCTCGGCCCCTAGGTGGAGCCAGAGGGCCACAGACCGAGAGACCGCGCGCCTTGCGGCTTACGGGAAGCAACGCGGAGAATTTCACAGGTCATGTCACTTTTTTTTTTTTTTTGACACGGAGCCTCGCTCTGTCGCCCAGGCTGGAGTGCAGTGGCGCCGTCTCGACTCACTGCAAGCTCCGCCTCCCGGGTTCACGACATTCTCCTGCCTCAGCCTCCCGAATACCTGGGACTACAGGCGCCCGCTACCACGCCTGGCTAATTTTTTTGTATTATTACTAGAGACGGGGTTTCACCGTGTTAGCCAGGATGGTCTCGATCTCCTGACCTCGTGATCCACCCACCTCAGCCTCCAAAAGTGCTGGGATTACAGGTGTGAGCCATCGTGCCCGGCCAGGTCATGTCACTTAGAAGATCTCCTCCCATTAACCCCATTAATTTTCAGGCACCGGGTCATGGCTATAATTCTAGATATAAAGTTTGCCCTACTTAAAGTCAAAGAGATGATTTCCAAATGCTGCTTTTGGGAAATGAATGTATTGTATGTCTACTCGAAACATAGAGGTGTTTTCCTTCTCTGGGAAATGACCCATTCCCTCCTGGATTATGGGTCCTGCTTTCAAATGGGTCGTTTATGAGTTTTAGGTTGCTTTGGAGTGGTTCATTCTGGGGTCAGAGCACTTGACTTTAAAGGTGAGGTTAGATCAGGCACAGCGACTCATGCCTGTAATCTCAGCACTTTGGGAGGCCAAGGCAGGAGGATCACTTGAGTCCAGGACTTTGAGACCAGTCTGGATAACATACTGAGACCCCTGTCTCCATAAAAATCAAAAGAATTAGCTGGCCATGGTTGGTGGTGCACACCTGTAGTCCCAGCTACTCAGGAGGCTCAGGTGGGAGAACCTCTTTAGTTCAGGAGGTTGAGGCTGCAGTGAACTGTGATCATGCCACTGCACTCCAGCCTGGATGAAAATTAAATATTTTCAGGCACCTGCCACCATGCCCGGCTAATGGTTTTTTTTTTTTGTATTTTTGGTAGAGACAGGGTTTCACTGTGTTAGCCAGGATGGTCGCGATCTCTTGACCTCGTGATCCACCTGCCTTGGCCTCCCAAAGTGCTGGGATTACAGGCGTGAGCCACCACACACCTGGCTAATTTTTTCATTTTTTGTGGAGATGGGGTCTCTGTATGTTGCCCAGGCTGGTCTTGAATCCCTGGCCTCAAGTGATCCTCCTGCCTTGGCCTCCCAAAGTGCTGGGATTCCAGGAGTCAGCCACTGAGCCTGGTTCTCTTCTGTTTTAGCGGTCTGAGTTATAGACTCAAGATTACACAAGAAGCAAATCTTTAGTTCAAAAACTGACATTTATTATGTTTAATGGAGTCAAATACACTGATAGTTAATATTTTAGAATGCTTAATTGCATGTCTTGCCTTACTTGTTCAGTTCTCACAGCACTATGATCACATTACTGATGAAGCAACCTGCCCAGTGAGTGGGTAGGTGACCTGCCCGGGTAGGAAGTAAAGCTATGATACAGAATTTTGACTGGATGGTCCACACCTTTAACCACCAGGCAGGCTCACTACTTCCTTAAAAATATAAAGAAAGGCCGGGCGCGGTGGCTCAAGCCTGTAATCCCAGCACTTTGGGAGGCCGAGACGGGCGGATCGCGAGGTCAGGAGATCGAGACCATCCTGGCTAACACGGCGAAACCCCGTCTCTACTAAAAAATACAAAAAACTAGCCGGGCGAGGTGGCGGGCGCCTGTAGTCCCAGCTACTTGGGAGGCTGAGGCAGGAGAATGGCGTAAACCCGGGAGGCGGAGCTTGCAGTGAGCTGAGATCCGGCCACTGCACTCCAGCCTGGGCGACAGAGCGAGACTCCGTCTCAAAAAAAAAAAAAAAAAAAAAAAAAAAATATATATATATATATATATATAAAGAAAGAGGCTGGCCTCTTTCTTTATATTTTAATCCCAAAGTTCTGGGATTATATCACGCATATAATCCCAGAACTTTGGGAGGCCGAGGCGGGCGGAACACGAGGTCAGCAGATGGAGACAATCCTGGCTCACACGGTGAAACCCTGTCTTTACCAAAAATACAAAAAATTAGCCAGGCGTAATGGCACGTGCCTGTAGTCCCAGCTACTCAGAATGCTGAGGCAGGAGAATCTCTTGAACCCAGGAGGTGGAGGTTGCAGTGAGCTGAGATTGTGCCAGCGACAGCCTAGGCAACAGAGTGAGACTCTGTCTTAAAAAAAAAAAAAAATTAAAGAAAGAAAATGGACCATAACCTCACATCCCAGATATCCCCATTAATTTAAAAAAATTAGAACATAAACATAAAAATGCATAAAACAGGCCGGGCGCGGTGGCTCAAGCCTGTAATCCCAGCACTTTGGGAGGCCGAGACAGGCGGATCACGAGGTCAGGAGATCGAGACCATCCTGGCTAATATGGTGAAACCCCGTCTCTACTAAAAAATACAAAAAACTAGCCGGGCGACGAGGCGGGCGCCTGTAGTCCCAGCTACTCGGGAGGCTGAGACAGGAGAATGGCTTGAACCCGGGAAGCGGAGCTTGCAGTGAGCTGAGATCTGGCCACTGCACTCCAGCCTGGGCGGCAGAGCAAGACTCCGTCTCAAAAAAAAAAAAAAAAGATGCATAAAACATATGTACAATGTAAAAAATTTATTGTAAGCATGTACACTATTCCCCAGGTCAAGAAAACATGAACACTCCTGACCCCCAGGTGATCCCCCAGCACAATCCTCTTGCTCCCATTAAAAGGTATCCACTATCCTGACTTTTGTGATAATTTCCTTGTTTTCTTTACAGAACTTATGTTCTCCTAACAGAGTTTTAGACCATCGCGTGCATGGCATGATACTATAGGTATTCTTTTTTTTTTTTTTTTTTTTTGAGACGGAGTCTTGCACTATCGACCGGGATGGAGTGCAAAGGTGTGATCTCGGTTCACTGCAACCTCTGCCTCCTGGGTTCCAGTGATTCTCCTGCCTCAGCCTCCCGAGTAGCTGGGACTACAGGCATGTGCCACCATGCCTGGCTACTTTTTTTGTATTTTTAGTGGAGAAGGGGTTTCACCATGTTGACCAGATTGGTCTTTTTTTTTTTTTTTTTTTTTTTTGAGATGGAATCTCGCTCTGTTGTCCAGGCTGGAGTTCAGTGGCGGGATCTCGGCTCACTGCAAGCTCTGCCTCCCAGGTTCACGCCATTCTCCTGCCTCAGCCTCCCAAGTAGCTGGGACTATAGGCACCCGCCACCACACCCAGCTAATTTTTTTGTATTTTTAGTAGAGACAGGTTTCACAGTGTTAGCCAGGATGGTCTCGATCTCCTGACTTTGTGATCCACCTGCCTCAGCCTCCCAAAGTGCTGGGATTACAGGCGTGAGCCACTGCGCCCCGCCAGGGATTCTTTTATATCTTCCTCCCTTTCCTCAATATTATGATTCCTGGCCAGGCACAGTGGCTCACACCTGAAATCCCAGCATTTTGGGAGGCCAAAGTGGGAAGACTGCTTGAGCCCAGGAGTTCAAGACCAGCCTGGGCAACATAGTGAGACCCCCATTTCTACAAAAAATAGAAAAACAGCCAGTGGTGTGTGCCTGTGGTTTCAGCTACTTGAGAGGCCGAGGTGGGAGACTGCTTGAGCCAGGAAGGCAGAGGCTGCAATGAGTCTTTTTTTTTGAGATGCGGTCTCGCTCTGTTGCCCAGGCTGGAGTGCAATGGCGTGATCTCGTCTCACTGCAGCCTCCGCCCACTGGGTTCAAGCAAGTCTCCTGCCTCAGCCTCCCGAGTAGCTGGGACTACAGGTGAGCACTGCCGCGCCCAGCTAATTTTTGTATTTTTAGTAGAGACGGGGTTTCACCATCTTGGCCAGGATGGTCTTGAACTCCTGACCTCGTGATCTGCCTGCCTTGGCCTCTCAAAGTGCTGAGATTACAGGCATGAGCCACCACACCCAGCCCTATTTAAACCACATATTTAAAGATTGTTTAAAATATTTAAAGATTGTTTAAAGTGACAGTTTGTGAATATTTCTAATTAGTATAAGTTAAATATTATGAATTAATATCTGTTGTTGGTACAATAATTATCTCTATGAAGTCATTCATAAAATATTTATTGAGTACCTACTATGTGCTAGGCACTCTTCTTGGAGCTTGGGATACAGCAGTGAATAAAACAGTAAAAAATTCCTGCCCTGCACCTTCTAGTTGGGGGAGAGGCGATAAACAGATGGGTGCAATATGTATTAAATGGTGTTAGGTGCTAAGGAGAAAAATAAACCAAGGAGGAAAACTGGGAGTACTGGAGAAAAGAGGGGAGACTGCAACGGGCCTAACAGAGAGTGGCCGGGGAAGGCCTTATTTAGAAGGTGATGTTGGCCGGGCGCGGTGGCTCAAGCCTGTAATCCCAGCACTTTGGGAGGCCAAGACGGGCGGATCACGAGGTCAGGAGATCGAGACCATCCTGGCTAACACAGTGAAACCCCGTCTCTACTAAAAAAAATACAAAAAAACTAGCCGGGCGAGGTGGCAGGCGCCTGTAGTCCCAGCTACTCGGGAGGCTGAGGCAGGAGAATGGCATAAACCCGGGAGGCGGAGCTTGCAGTGAGCTGAGATCCGGCTACTGCACTCCGGCCTGGGCCACAGAGCGAGACTCCGACTCGGGAAAAAAAAAAAAAAAGAAGGTGATGTTTGCCTGAGTAAAGGGTGGTCCAGGCAGAGGGAGGAGCAAGTGTGAAGCCTCTGAGGTATGTCTGGCGCATTCAAGGACTGTCGGGAGCTCAGGGTGGCTGGAGCTATGTGAGCCAGGTGAGAGGGCTCATGAGGTCAGAAGCAGGGATGTGGCTGTGGGGCAGATCTCTGAATGCCACAGTGAGGACTGGTCAGATCCCAGATTCATTTTGAAAGCAGAGCTTGCAGGATGTGCTGATGGTTTGGATGAGAGGTGTGAGGGAGAGAGGGAGTCACGGGTGACTCCTTGAGTCTTAGCTTGAGCAACTGAAGGGAAGGGACTACAATTCCCTGGGATGGCCAGTTGTGAGGCGCGTCGGGACAAGGTGAGTGTCAGGTGCCTGCCATGCAACCAAAGTGAGATTTGGTGCAGACAAGGGGCTACATGGATCTGGAATTTAGGGGAGAGCTCTGAGCTGGCCAGAGATATGTACTATACAGATGGGACTTAAAGTGATGAGACAGGCTGGGTGCAGTGGCTCACACCTATTGTAATCCCAGCACTTTGGGAGGCCAAGTGGGGCAGATCACCTGAGATCGTGAGTTCAAGACCAGCCTGGCCAATATGGTGAAACCCTATCTCTACTAAAAATACAAAAATTAGCTAGGTGTGGTGACGGGCACCTGTAATCCCAGCTACTCTGGAGGCTGGAGCACGACAATCTCTTGAACCCGGGTGGCGGAGGTTGCAGTGAGCTGAGATCGCGCCACTGCACTCCAGCCTGGGCTACAGAGCAAGACTTTGTCTCAAAAAATAAATAAATAAAAATAAATTTAGAGTGATGAGACAGCCAGGCATGGTGGCTCATGCCTGTAATCCCAGCACTTTGGTTTGGGAGACCAAGATAGGTGGATCGCTTGAGCCCAGGAGTTCGAGACCAGCCTGACCAGTCTCTATAAAAAATACAAAAAATAGTCAGGCATGGTGGTGTGTGCCTGTGGTCTCAGCTACTCAGGAGGCTGATGTGGGAGGATCATCTTAGCCCAGGAGGTCGAGGCTGCAGGGAGCCGATTGCACCACTGTGCTCCAGTCTGGGTGACAGAATGAAAACCTGTCTGAAGGAAAAAAAAAAAAAAAAAACCAACGTGATGAGACAAAATGAGACCTCGAGAGTTCAAGCACCACTGGGGGCTTGTCTAAAGTTCCTAGAGGAGGCAGGGAGGCAGTGCCAGCAGAGCAGGCTGAGCATTGGCCAGGGAGGGAGGAAGATGGACGTGAGGTAGGAGCGCTTCCAGGAGAGGGGGTCACATCTGCTCAATGCCGTTGAGAGGTCAAGGAAAATGACTTCTGACAACAGATTATCGGATTTAGCAACTTGGAAGGAATTAGTGACCTTGATAGATTGGTAGAATCAAAAACCAAACTGGAACGGGTTCAAAGGAGGATGAGAGGTGAGGGGAGAGGGTGTGTGTGTAAGCAGCTCTTTTGAGATGTTTTGCTGAAAGCAGGGATAGAAATGGACCATAGCTTGAGGGGCAAGTAGAAAATAGCCTAACATGAGAAGGTGAGACTGTGGAAGGGGAGAAATCAGTGTAAATCCATTAGCACTATGGCCAAAATCATTCGCAAGGTTTTTGCCGAGGAATTGGGCTCTCCCACTGCCATCCTTAAAAACAGGGCAACATCATAAGTAATAATCTAGAGCACTATTTTCTTTCTACAGTGCAGAATATGTACACAATAATCTCTGGGCTGAGCTGTTATCCTTTCTGGGTCCCTCTACCACCTTCGGGGTTGTGATGTGAACAGGAGGGACAGATGCTGTCTCAGGTGGAAGGGTAGCCACACCCTTTCCCAAAAGTATAGGAACTGTTCCAGATCACTTTTTGGCCTCACTCTGGAGGGCCCAGGCTATTTCATTCTAAACCACTCGGCCCATCCTTGTCTAGGAGTCCCTCTGGTTCAGCGTGTGGCTGGAATCCAGCTTTTTGTCTCCCTGATTTGTCTCCCAATCAGAATTTGAACTTTTTTTTTTTTAAACAGACAGAGTCTCACTATGTTGCCCAGGCTGGAGTATAGTGGCTGTTTACAGGAGCCATCAGAGGGCATTGTAGCCTCAAACTCCTAGGTTCAGGGGATCCCCCCGCCTCAGCCTCCTGGGATTATGGGTGCAGGCCCCCATGCCGGGCAGATTTAGAACATTTTGAACAATGGAATGTTTGTAATGCTCAGGAGCAAGCACACCTATAGAGGCAGCATGGGGTCTCAGTAAATTCTTGCTGCACTCACAGTTGGGGGAAGAGCAGTATAGAGAAACAGAAGGTTTGAGGAGGGAAGAGAAAGAAAGGCCCTAACTCAGCCTGCCAAGTAGTCCTCACAATGGTCAGGAAATTATTTATCACCCCCATATCACAGGTAAAGAAACCACCAGGCTGGGAACGGTGATGCACACCTGTAATCACAGCACTTTGAGAGGCGGAGGCAGGTGGATCACTTGAGCCCAGGAGTTCAAGACCAGCTTGGCCAATGTGGTGAGGCTCCTTCTATACAAAAAAGTACAAACATTAGTTGAGCATGGTGGCACATGCTTGCGGCTCCAGCTAGAGGCTGAGGTGGGAGGGCTGCTTGGGCTCTGGAGGCAGAGGCTGCAGTAAGTAGGGATTGTGCCACTGTACTCCAGCCTGGGCCACAGAGCCAAGACTCTGGCTCAAAAGATCAAAAAAGAAAAAAAAAGGAAACTACCTTGCCTGAGGCTCCAAATCTAGTTACTGCTGCCAATCATTTCAGGACTCAATTGGGAAGAGGTGGTGTTTAAATAGGCTTGGGGGCCCTTGATGCTTGCATCAACTTAATTCTTACTAGAAAACAAAATTCTGCGGCCAGACGAGGTGGCTCAGCCCTGTAATCCCAGCACTTTGGGAGGCTGGGGTGGGCAGATCACCTGAGGTCAGGAGTTCGAGACCAGCTTGGCCAACATGGTGAAACCCCATCTGCACTAAAAATACAAAAATAAGCCAAGCGTGGTGGTGCAGGCCTGTGGTTTCAGCTACTCGGGGTGCACCGCTGAGGCAAGAGAATCGTTTGAACCTGGAAGGCAGAGGTTGCAGTGAGCTATCACACCACTGCATTCCAGCCTGGGCGACAGAACGAGGCGCTATATCAAAAAAAGAAAACAGGGCCGGGCGCGGTGGCTCAAGCCTGTAATCCCAGCACTTTGGGAGGCCCAGGCGGGCGGATCACGAGGTCAGGAGATTGAGACCATCCTGGCTAACACGGTGAAACCCCGTCTCTACTAAAAAAATACAAAAAACTAGCCGGGCGAGGTGGCGGGCGCCTGTAGTCCCAGCTACTCGGGAGGCTGAGGCAGGAGAATGGCGTAAACCCGGGAGGCGGAGTTTGCAGTGAGCTGAGATCTGGCCACTGCACTCCAGCCTGGGTGACAGAGCGAGACTCCTTCTCAAAAACAAAAACAAAAACAAAAAAAACAAAAAAAGAAAACAGAAAAACGAAATTCTTACTATAAAAGTATTGAAATCACAGAGTTCTGACTTGGACGGCCCCTGCTCCTGGGAGCTACAGATCATGCTGTGGGCTGCCTCCACGGTCTGGTAACTCAAGGGTGACCGGGGTGAGGCACAGTTCCTTCAGCGCTGCCTAGCTGAATGTAAATGGGTTGTTCAAATTGCACCGGGGAGCCGGAGTTGCGTGGGTTTTCATTTAAAGATGTAAGTACAAATCTATGTGCACTGCAGAAAATTCGGAGAAGGTCAAACTGCCCAGCAAGTAAAAAACGGTCATTCCAGCACGTGGGGCGTGGCCGCTTCTCTCCCCTTGGGTGTTTTTTTTGGTGGATTTTTTTTTTGGTGACCCCGACTGGCCTGGACTCCACTCAAGGGCACATCGTGTGCAGTAAAACATCGCATGTTTCAGGGCTCCTCACTGCAACACGTGCACCCCCAGGCTGGCGCTCAGCGCTCCCAGTAAAAGCTGCAGCCAGGCGCGGGCCTTTCCTCCTCCCCACCTCGTGACGCTTTGTGCTGCGGCACCAAAGGCCCGTTCTGTTTCCCGTGTGCGCGCCCGTGTGCTTCCCAGCAGCCGCCACCAATGCTCCTTTCCAGGAAACAGCCTTCCTTCCATTCTCTCTTAGGGCCGATCGTAGCGAGAGCCACGATGCGGGCGATTGGAGCCGGGGTGGATTGGGGGCGGGGGTGGGAATCGGGCCCGACTGCCAGGCACCCGGGCCGCGCCTTCCGCTCTGACCTCATCCGGCCGCCCAGGCACGGGGCGCAGCAGCGAATCGCCAGCGCGGGCGGCCGGGAACGCCCAGCACAAATATTTACCGCCCCGGGGGAGAGCGAGGGCCCAAGTCCGCCCCGCTCCGCCACTTGGGCCGCCCTGGACGCTTCCCTCCGGGCTGCCACCGGGTCGGACGCGGCTGCCGCGGCTCGCGGGCCTTCTCCCCAGCGGCGCGGCCCAACCGCCACCGAACCTTCTGGAAGCGGCGCCCGCCTGGGCCCTCACGCCGCCAGAATCGTACGCCCGCGCCAGCTCGCGGCAGCCTTGGCGGCCTGGGAGGCGGGGCTCGGGGTGGGGCCGGCGCGGGGGCGGGGTCGGCGCGGGGAGGCCGCGTTCGATTCGCCCCCGGCGCGCAGGCCCCGCCTCGACGGGCCCATCGCTCCACCTCCGCCCTCCCCCTTTATGGCGCGGCCGGGGCTCATTCATTCCTCGTCGGGCCTGCCAGACACCTGCGACCTTCTGCAGCCGCCCGCCGCATCCGCCTCCGCAGTCCCCAGCATGTCGGGCCCAGACGTCGAGACGCCGTCCGCCATCCAGATCTGCCGGTAAGAGAGGGCCCGCGCGGCGCCAGCAGTGGCCAGGCGCGCCGGTCACCGCCCCCGGCCTGTCCCGCTCGGTCCCGCGGTCCCCACCCGCCGAGGCCGCCCCCGCCCGCCGAATCCCCGCACAGCCTCCTGCGCCGCCGCCCCGAATCCCCGCCAGCCCGCGGCCCGGATGCGACTCGCGATGCCGCACAAGCCGCGCGGCCCCCGCCCGCCTCCCGCCGGCTCCTCCCGGCCGCATTTCCAGGGCGGCGGCAGCGCCACGGGTCGTTTGGGCGAGAAACGCAGGGATGGGGCGGGCGGAGGTTAGTGCACAGCTCCAGAGCCCGGCGACCGGCGCCCGTGGGCCGCCCCGCCTCGGGCCTCGCCCGAGCATCCCGGAGCCTCAGCCCCGTGGTCCTGCTTAGCCTCCTCGAGGATTCGGGATCGTTACCTCGGCGGTTGTGCTGCGCTAACCAAAGCCCTCAGAGGTGGAGGGGAGGTGCCCAGAGCCGCGTGAATCCCTCCGTGGGTGCCCCTGTGGGAGGAGGTTGCAGAGCTACCGTCTTCAGTGCACTGCTTCGGTTTGGGGGAGGGCAGGTGTTGAAAGGAAGAACAGATAACACTGTTTGCCTCTAACAGTTTACTATTAAGAAAAGGGAATCAGTGGTCTGTTGGGCCTGAAAGCATCTTACACAATAGAGGCAAAGGGTTGTCCTTCTAGGGCATCCCCCCTTCCTCCAGCAGTTACTGAGTAGATAGATGCAAGCCCCCAGAGAAGCTGGAGGCTGGAGATCATGAACAAGCTCATTTCCCATAGGAGGTGGGGAGGGCAACCTCAAGGTTACTCTGCAGTTCCCTTCGGCAGAATCGGAAGCAGAAGCAGGCTGGCATTTGTGCATGAACTAAGTGAGGGCAAGGAGTCTAGATTTTCAGCCACAGCACACAGGCACTGTGGCCTGCGACGGGTCCTATCCTGTTTGATGGACTACCAGGAGTGAGAGGTGCTTTCTGTTTTGGTGATGGATTCCTCGCATTTGGGGCTTAAGCATCACAGACTGACCTTGGACTCAAGCCAAGTCCAATAGAAGCAAGTTACTTTTCTGTAGATGTTGACATCTCCCGGAAGGCTGGGCATGTAACAAGTCCTGGGTCATCGAAGCTCCTTGACTCAGTCTCATCTTCTGGCCTGGTCGAGGGCCTCTCCTGACCTCAAGGTCGGTTTTGACTTTTCCAGAGAGGGAACATCTTTGTGGGGAGCCCTGCCCCTTTAACTTTGGCTGTGTGGCTGTTCTGGTCCCATCGACTCTGGAGGTGGGGAAAGAGGGACCAAAAAAAAAAAAAAAAAAAAAAAGAAGTAACTGGAGACAGACGGCCTGCATCAGGTGCCTGCATCAGCTCTGCTGAGTATTGGCTGGGAACCTTGGGCTCCATGGTTTGCAAAGAGCTTATACCTGTCTCATCCCACTTGGTTTGCCCAACTTCCCTGGGAGGTTGGTGGTCAGTACTGCCTCCGCTACCTGTGTGGAGGAGGTGGCAGTTTTGGGAGTTGAGAAACTGTGTAAGGTCATCCTGCTCCAGGAGCTCCAGGGACAGCCCCTGCCCAAGTCTTCTGACTCCAGATCCAGTGTTCTTCCCACCCCTCTCCTGAATAAAGGAAACCTTGATTTAAATCTTCACGTGGAAGACTGGCCTTTTTTTTTTTTTTTGAGACGGAGTCTCGCTCTGTCGCCCAGGCTGGAGTGCAGTGGCCGGATCTCAGCTCACTGCAAGCTCCACCTCCCGGGTTTACGCCATTCTCCTGCCTCAGCCTCCCGAGTAGCTGGGACTACAGGCGCCTGCCACCACGCCTGGCTAGTTTTTTGTATTTTTTAGTAGAGACGGGGTTTCACTGTGTTAGCCAGGATGGTCTCGATCTCCAGACCTCGTGATCCGCCCGTCTCGGCCTCCCAAAGTGCTGGGATTACAGGCTTGAGCCACCGCGCCCGGCCAAGACTGGCCTTTTATTTACTTCTTCAGGATGATGAATAGCCAATTTATACATGTTGTGTTTTTTCACCCAGCTTCTAACAGTTACTAGATTTTTTGTTTTTTTGAGACAGAGTCTCAGTCTGTCACCCGGGCTGGAGTGCGGTGGCCCGATCTCAGCTCACTGCAACCCCTGTCTCCTGGGTTCAAGTGATTCTTGGGCCTCAGCCTCCCGAGTAGCTGGGACTACAGGCGTGTGCCACCACGCCCGGCTAATTTTTGTGTTTTTAGTAGAGACGGGGTTTCTCCATGTTGGCCAGGCTGGTCTTGAACTCCTGACCTCAGGTGATCCGTGATCTGCCCGCCTTGGCATCCCAAAGTGCTGGGATTACAGACGTGAGCCACCGCACCTGGCTGGAAAAAGTTCTTATGCCTCAGCCTTCCGAGTAGCTGGGACTACAGGCGTGTGCCACCACGCCTGGCTAATTTTTGTATTTTTAGTGGAGATGGGGTTTCACCGTGTTGGCCAGGCTGGTCTTGAACTCCTGACCTCAGGTGATCCTCCCGCCTCAGCCTCTCAAAGTGCTGGGATTACAGGTGTGAGCCACTGCTGCCAGCCTAGTTACTAGATTTTTGTGTAGCTTTAGACACTGCCATACAGTAAGTGTGTGTGTTTTTTTTTTTTTTCCTGAGACAGTTTCACTCTGTCACCCAGACTGGAATGCAATGGTGCGATCTCAGCTCACTGCAACCTCCACCTCCTGGGTTCAAGCGATTCTCCCACCTCAGCCTCCTGAGTTGCTGGGATTACAGGAATCCGCCATCATGCCTGGCTAATTTTTGTATTTTTAGTAGAGATGGGGTTTCACCATATTGGCCAGGCTGGTCTTGAATTCCTGACCTCAGGTGATCCGCCCGCCTCGGCCTCCCAAAGTGCTGGGATTACAGGCGTGAGCCACTGTGCCTGGCCTGTGTGTGCTTTTTCTTACCCCCTGTAAACCAATTGCATATTGTTTCTTTTTTTTCTTTTTTTCTTTTTTTTTTTTGGAGATAGAGTCTCACTCCGTCACCCAGGCTGCTGGAGTGCGGTGACACACTCTCTGCTAACTGCAACCTCTGCCTCCTTAGTTCAAGTGATTCTCCTGCCTTAGCCTCCCGAGTAGCTGGGACTACAGGTGTGCACCACCGTGCCCGGCTAATTTTTGTATTTTTAGTAGAGACGAGGTTTCACCATGTTGGCCAGGCTGGTCTCGAACTCCTGACCTTAGGTGATCTGCCCGTCTCGGCCTCCCAAAGTGCAGAGATTACAGGCAGGAGCCACCATGCCTGGCCAATTGCATATTGTTTCTAAGTGGCTGCCTTGGCCAGATGACTGGTGAGCAGGATGCCTGGTTGCCCCCTGCTCATGAGTGAGTAGGTGAGCCTCAGGTGCAGAGCGTGACTGCCAAAGGAGTAGGTGGGAGTGGTGGTAGGGGTAGGCCTGTGAAGAGAAGGCTGTGGTCACACGGGCTTGACTCAGAGAAACTGCAGGACACTGAAGAGTGACTGTACTAGGATGGGGAGCCCTTTAAGGACATCTGAGCCGACACCCCGAGTTGAAAGAGGAGCCTCCTGGCCTAGCCCAGCCAAACCCATGAATTTAACAAGACTTCACTGGACACTGCCAAGAAGCATAGCATCAGGAGGGAAACTGATATGTGGAAAATTGGCCCCTGCCTTAAGGGGTCACAGTCTAGCAGAGGCAAGGATGTCCAAATCTCCACCATCTTAGAGACAGAATGGTCACATGTTCTCAGTTCAGACACTGTTGAAGGGATAAGGGCTTTTGTTTGTTTGTTTGTTTTGTTTTTTTTTGAGACAGAGTCTTGCCTTGTCCCCCAGGCTAGATGCCATCTTGGAGTCTTGCCCTGTCCCCCGGGCTAGATGCCATCTCGGCTCACTGCAACCTCCACCTCCGGGGTTCTAGTGATTCTTCTGCCTCAGCCTCCTGAGTAGCTGGGATTACACGCACCTGCCACCACGCCCAGCTAATGTTTTTGTATTTTTTCAGTAGAGATGGGGTTTCGCCATGTTGGTCAGGCTGGTCACGAACAGAACAGAATTTTTAATTGCATCAATTTAAATTCAGGTGGGTAGCCACCTGTGGCTGGTGGCTATCTTTTGGGGAATGCAATATGTAGAGAAATTTGAATTTACTGGTAGGTCTATGTGGGGCAGGGCGTTCCTAAAGGAAGCTCTGAGGCTTTCTGGGGACTGTAGCCAGCTCTGGAATAACCATGCTGATGGAGGGGGACCTCAGCATGGACACCACCCAGCAGGCGGATAACTTGGCATGCTTTATTTATAGGTAGATGTATGTGAAATCTACAAGGTTTTTTGTGTTTTCTTTGCTTGCCGTGCTCTTAGATGCAGATCTACCAGGAAGTTTCCTAAGATTAGGAATTGTGTTGTACCATGTGGTACCATGAATGCCTAGAATAGCGCCTGAGGTCTAGCTGACAGGTCAATAAACAGTAGTTGAGTGGCTATGAATTTCAGTATGTTATGGGGTTAGAATTATTCTCCCCAAGGGAAAAGACAGAGAGGGGCTCTACCTTTTTTTTTTTTTTTTTAGATGGAGTCTCACTCTGTCGCCCAGGCTGGAGTGCAGTGACGAGATCTTGGCTCACTGCAACCTCTGCCTCCCCAGTTCGAGCATTTCTCCTCTCCTCAGCTTCCTGAGTAGCTGGGAGTACAGGCACCCACCACCACACTCAGCTAATTTTTGTATTTTTAGTAGAGATGGGGTTTCACCGTGTTGGCCAGTCTGGTCTCGAACTCCTGACCTTAAGTGATCTGCCTGCCTCAGCCTCTTGAAGTGCTGGAATTACAGGTGTGAGCCACTGCACCAGGCCGGGTTCTATCTTTGGTTTTATAATGGAATTAATGAAAAGAAAGAACCTGGCCAGGCACAGATCACACCTGTAATCCCAGCACTTTGGAGGCCGAGGCGGGTGGATCATGAGGTCAAGAGATAGAGACCTTCCTGGCCAACATGATGAAACCCCATCTCTACTAAAAATACAAAAATTAGCTGGGTGTGGTGGCGGGTGCCTGTAATTCCAGTTACTTAGGAGGCTGAGGCAGGAGAATCGCTTGAACCTGGGAGGCGGAGGTTGCAGTG
The DNA here is from genome assembly GCF_007565055.1 of Rhinopithecus roxellana. Classification (NCBI taxonomy): domain Eukaryota; kingdom Metazoa; phylum Chordata; class Mammalia; order Primates; family Cercopithecidae; genus Rhinopithecus; species Rhinopithecus roxellana. Next base: position 29,665,683 of record NC_044560.1, read on the forward strand.
AGCCGAGATTGTGCCATTGCACTCCAGTCTGGGTAACAAGAGCGAAACTCCGTCTCAAAAAAAAAAAAAAAAAAAAAGAGCCGATTTACAGAAGCCACAATCAGAGCTTGTATTCTGGAGCTTTCAGTAAAATGATTTACAGTGCTGGCTGTCTTGTTACTAGGATGTGGGGACCCTGGGTGAAGATGCAGTCTTTGTAGCCCAGAGAGCCTGTGCGTGGGGAGGCCTTTGTCTACCCACTATCCAGCCTCACCCTGTAAATGGGCCAGTTAGCCTGGCATTGCCCTGGAATTGGTACCTGGAGCTGGCTGGCTCCCCAGTTCTGGTCAGACCAGAAGTGGCTTTCTCCTGTGTGACCCACCTGGTCTGTGGGGCCTGCACCAGGGGGTGACCCCGTAGGCTGTCTTGCCATCCCACCCCTTGGCCTCTCACTGTCAGAGCCCCGCTGTGGACGGGGATCAGTGTTGTGCCTCCCCATCCTTGGACCCCTGCATGGGAATAACTGGAGAAGTCTGTTACAAATATGGGTTTTCTGCATGTGAATAGTACTTCCACAGAGAGTCAACAAGATGCAGATTTGAGGAGATAATAGGGAAACTTGAATAGTCCCTTGATAATGAATGATTTTAAGGAATCACTACTTTTTTTTTTAAGGTAGGATGATTGTTTCGTAGTTTGCTTTTTTTTTTTTTTTTTTTGGAGATGGAGTCTCGCTCTTGGCCCAGGCTGGAGTGCAGTGGCCGGATCTCAGCTCACTGCAAGCTCCGCCTCCTGGGTTTATGCCATTTTCCTGCCTCAGCCTCCCGAGTAGCTGGGACTACAGGCGCCCGCCACCTCGCCTGGCTAGTTTTTTGTATTTTTTTAGTAGAGACGGGGTTTCACCGTGTTAGCCAGGATGGTCTCGATCTCCTGACCTCGTGATCTGCCCGTCTAGGCCTCCCAAAGTGCTGGGATTACAGGCTTGAGCCACCACGCCCGGCCTGCAGTTTGCTTTTTTAAACCGACTTTATTGAGGTATATTTAGAATGCATATACAAGAATATTTGAAACGTACAGTTTGCTGAGTTTTGATGAGTGTGCGCACTGAGTAGTGGCTGGCCCAGTTGTGATGTCGAGTATTTCCAAACTCCCAAAAATCTCCTACTGTTGGCCCCTGGCAAAAATATCTGCTTTCACTCACTTGCTGTGCCTTTTCTAGAATTTCGTAGGTGGAACCGGATTGAGCTCAGTGCTGGGCCTCACTCCTGTGTCCCCGTAGCCCTGTAGTACCCTGTTCCCTGCACACTGCAGTTTCTCTTCACCAGTCAACAAAGACTTGGGTTCTCGGTGAATGAAGTTCACAAATGCAGATTTCAATTCATTTAGCACAGGAACATGAAGTCACTTGCTATTTAATGATATTAGGAATTTGGATGATATTTTAGATGGGACCTTTGTTTTGTGGTTTTTATTTTTATTTGAGGCAGGGTCTCGCTTAGTTGCCCAGTCAACTAAGTGGTGCAGTGGTGCAATCATGGTTCTCTGCAGCCCCAACCTCCTGGGCTCAAGGGATTCTCCCACCTCAGCCTCTCGAGTAGCTGGGACTACGAGTGCTTGCCTCCGTGCCTGGCTAATGTTAAAAAAGTTTTTTTGCGAAGACATGGTCTCACTTTGTTGCCTAGGCGGGTCTGGAACTCCTGGGCTCAAGTGCTCTTCCCACCTTGGCCTCCCAAAGTGCTGAAATTATGGGCATGAGTCACCATGCCCCTCCTTTAGGTTTTTTACAAGGAGCTTTTATCCTTGCGAGGAAATGCTGCCATATTTATGATGTTGTACTGGGAAGTCCGGGATTTGCTGCAGAATAACCTGGCATGGGGAACAGGTGGGAGCAGAGACCAGAGGTGCCCTGAGCTGACTGTTTTAGGGCTGCTTGATGGGGACATGGGGGTTTGCGCCCACCTCCCTCTACTCCTGTAAGCATTTGACGTTTACCACAATGAAGAATAAAAGGAAAACCAGGCTGCTGAGCCTCCACTCCAGAGCTACTGCCTTTAACTCCAGGGGTGGGGAAGGTCAGGGAGGGGTAGGCCCAGGAATCTGCATTTTCCTCAGCCCTCCTGAAGCTTGAGGGCCACTGTCAGAGGAGGGCCAGGCACCTGCTGTGTTGTGTGGTGTGTTGGCCTTCCTCGGCTTCCCTACAGCCTTCTAGCTCTCCTGGTGCCTGTGAGCCAAGACCTCTGAGCCCAGGTAGAACTTTCTTCTACCTGCCTGAGGGCCAGCCTGAGTGTTGCCAGGTTTAAGGTCCTGGAGGTGGGAACCCTTATGAGTGTTGCTTGCGACCTCACCCAGTTCATCCTCTCCCGCAGAGGGGTGGTGGCCCTCTCCTGTCTCTCTGTTTGTGAGTCATGGATTCCTTGCATCACTGGTCTTTTGCAGAGAACATCCTGTGATCCAGTTCCGGAAGATGAGCAGGCGGCTTGCTGGGGGAGGGGCGGTCCTAGGAGGAGCAGGAGCCTGATGCTTTCCATCAGGGAGGGATCAGACTGGCTCACTGCTAAGCCGGCCAGGCAGACACAGGCTTGGGCTCTGCCAGGCATCATGCTTGGCACTGGGTAAACAGTTTGCCCACTTACCGCAGGATGAAGCTGCTTGCCAGGGCTCTCCGGCTCTGTGAGTTTGGGAGGCAGGCATCCTCCAGGAGGCTAGTGGCTGGTCAGGGATGTGTGGGGCCCCGGAGAGGGTGCTGCGCTCCCATCCAGGTGGTTGGCCCCAGGGCTGATCTCCCACCCTCTGGAGCCTGCATTACTGGAAGGTAGGATGACTGGGAATATTTTGTGCCCATGGTGTTCCGCTTGCGAGGCCGACTGGGCAGCCAGGGCCTTGGGCCACATAACTTGGAGGAGTTTGGGGAGGGTAGTAGGGCCGGGTGTTGGATGAGCTGTGTGTTTTGCTGGATTGAAGGTGTCCACTTAAGTGGCCATCCTCAGTGGAGACCTGGCATATTCCTCCCCTAGGGACCAGTGGAACCCCTGGGATTTGTTGGAGGAGGTGACCTGGCAACTCTGGGCTGTGGAAATCTGGGCCTCTGCAGATCAAGGCTCCTGCGAGCCAGCAGCTGTGCTGGCTCACACCTGGCAGCAGGCATCTGTGCCCTGCTTTGTCCCTAGGCTGGAGGTTGAACTGTGATTTTAGACCAGAAGGTTGGTGTGGGGCCAGAGGGAGCTGTCCCTGCACGATTGGCTGATCCTAACAGTGCAGTGTTGAGCTAGTTACAGGTGGCTTTTGTGTACTTTATTTCTCCTAAACTTTACGGAAACTCTGTTGAGTGGGCATACATACTTCCCCTTTTGTGCCAGCTTTATTGGGTTATAGTTCATATGCCATACAATTCATTCACTAACGTGTACAAGGTAGTAGATTTCAGTTTTATGTTCACAGAGCTGTGGGACCATGACCTCCATCAATTTTGAAAGGGGTGATAGGAGGGTTTTTTCTTCTCCTGACATGGAGCTCCCAAACCCTTGGGACCTCTATAGTGCTAAGAGTGTCTAGTATGCTAATGAGAGAACTGGTGGCTGGGTGCCCTAGATAGCTTCAGGATGGGAGCTGGTCTCTAGAAAGACCAAGGCAGGATTAGCAGGTTAGCGCTTTCAGCCTTACCTTCCTACACCGCAGAAGGTAGTGGCAGACTTTAATTGAATTGTAGGACACCCACCTAGTGTTGGAGAGTTGGAGAAGTGGGGTTGAAAGAGACACCCATGTTTGTTATTAAAAGCATGAGTAAAAACAGCTCACCTAGGAATAGAATTTTTGGGTCATATGGTAATTTTGTGGTTATCCTCTTGAGGAATTACCAGACTGTTTCCAAAGTGGCTGCACCATTTCACATTCCCACCAGCAGTGTAAAAAGGATTCAATTTCCCCATATCCTTGTCAACACTTGTTATTATCCATCTTTTGAATTCTAGCCATGCTAGTAGATGTGCGGTGGTATCTCACTGTGGCTTTGATGTGCATTTTCCTAATGAGAGAAGATGATACTGAGCATCTTTTCATGTGCTTATTGACCACTGTGTATTTTTAGAGAATTGTCTAGTCAGGTCTTTCCTCTGTTTTCCAATTGGCTTAACTGTCTTTTTGTTATTAAGTGATGAGAGCTCCTTATATATTCTAGATGCAAGTCCCTTCTCAGATACAATTTTTTCATTAAAAAAATTTTCCAGGCCGGGCGCGGTGGCTCAAGCCTGTAATCCCAGCACTTTGGAAGGCTGAGACGGGCGGATCACGAGGTCAGGAGATCGAGACCATCCTGGCTAACACGGTGAAACCCCGTCTCTACTAAAAATACAAAAACTAGCCGGGCGAGGTGGCGGGCGCCTGTAGTCCCAGCTACTCGGGAGGCTGAGGCAGGAGAATGGCGTAAACCCGGGAGGCGGAGCTTGCAGTGAGCTGAGATCCGGCCACTGCACTCCAGCCCCGGCGACAGAGTGAGACTCTGCCTCAAAAAAAAAAAAAAAAAAAAAAATTTCCAATTCGAAAACGTTGTCAGCCTGGGTAACATAGCAAGACCTGATCTCTACTAAAAATTAAAAAATTGGGGCTGGGTGCAGTGGCTCATGCCTGTAATCCCAGCACTTTGGGAGGCCGAGGCGAGCGGATCACGAGGTCGGGAGATCGAGACCATTCTGGCTGACACGGTGAAACTCCGTCTCTAATAAAAAAAATACAAAAAATTAGCCGGGCGGGGTGGCGGGCGCCTGTAGTCCCAGCTACTTGGGAGGCTGAGGCAGAAGAATGGCGTGAACCCGGGAGGCGGAGCTTGCAGTGAGCCGAGATCGCGCCACCGCATTCCAGCCTGGGCAACAGAGCGAGACTCCTCTCAAAAAAAAAAAAATAATAATTTAGCCAGATGTTGGCCAGGTGCAGTGGGTCACACCTGTAATCCCAGCACTTTGGGAGGCCGAGGCGGGTGGATCACCAGGTCAGGAGATTGAGACCATCCTGGCTAACATGGTGAAACCCTGTCTCTACTGAAAATACAAAAAATTAGCCAGGCGTGGTGGTGGGTGCCTGTAGTCCCAGCTACTCGGGAGGCTGAGGCAGAAGAATGGCGTGAATCCGGGAGGCGGAGCTTGCAGTGAGCCGAGATCGCGCCACCGCACTCCAGCCTGGGCGACAGAGCGAGACTCCGTCTCCAAAAAAGGAAAAAAATTAGCCAGATGTGGGCTGGGTGGGGTATGCCTGTCTCAGCCACTCAGGAGATTGAGGCAGGAAGATTGCTTGAACCCAGGAAGTTGAGGCTGCAGTGAGCTGATTGCCCTACTGCAATCCAGCCTGGGTGACAGATCAAGACCTTGTCTGTCAAAAACAAACAAACAAAAAACTGTGTTAAAATACGCATAATATATGATTTACCATTAAAAAAATCTGCTGTCTTAGCCGGGCATGGTGGCTCACGCCTGTATTCCCACCACTTTGGGAGGCCAAGGTGGGTGGATCACCCGAAGCTACCTCAAGTGATCATCCTGCCTCAGACAGCCGAGTAGCTGGGACTACCGGCACGTGCCACCACACCTGGGTAATTTTTGTAGTTTTTGTAGAGACACGATTTGGCCGTGTTGGCCAGGCTGGTCTCAAACTCCTGAGCTCAAGGGATCCACCCATCTCGGTCTGTCTCCCAAAGTGCTGGGATTATAGGTGTGAGTCACAGCGCCTGGCTACCGTATATGTATTTGTAGCCATATTTTCTTGCTCTGTTACCCACTACATCTCACTATGTTTCCCAGGCTCATTTTAATCATTTTTAAATGTCCAGCTCAGTTTTTTTTTTTTTTTTGAGATAGAGTCTCCCTCTGTCGCCCAGGCTGGAGTGCAGTGGCAAAATCTCGGCTCACTGTAAGCTCCGCCTCCCGGGTTCACGCCGTTCCCCTGCCTCAGCCTCCCTAGTAGCTGGGACTACAGGCACCTGCCACCATGCCCAGCTAATTTTTGTATTTTTAGTAGAGACGGGTTTCCTGATGTTGGCCAGGATGGTCTTGACCTCGTGATTCGCCTGCTTTGGCCTCCCAAAGTGCTGAGATTACAGGCGTGAGCCACTGCGCCGGAAAAGTCTTGCACTTTCGCCCGGGCTGGAGTGCAGTGGTGTGATCTGGGCTCACTGCAATCTCCACCTCCCGGGTTCATGCCATTCCCCTGCCTCAGCCTCCCTAGTAGCTGGGACTGCAGGCGCCTGCCACCACGCCCAGCTAATTTTTGTATTTTTAGTAGAGATGGGGTTTCCCGATGTTGGCCAGGATGGTGTTGACCTCGTGATTCGCCTGCCTTGGCTTCCTAAAGTGCTGGGATTACAGGCGTGAGCCACCGCGCTGGCGAAGTCTTGCACTTTCGCCCAGGCTGGAGTGCAGTGGTGCGATCTGGGCTCACTGCAAGCTCCGCCTCCCGGGTTCATGACATTCTCCTGCCTCAGTCTCCCAAGTAGCTGGGACTACAGGTGCCCACCACCATGCCCAGCTAATTGTTTTTTTTTGTATTTTTAGTAGAGACGGGGTTTCACCGTGTTAGCCAGGATGGTCTCGATCTCCTGACCTTATGATCCGCCCGCCTCGGCCTCCCAGAGTGCTGGGATTACAGGCATGAGCCACCGCACCTGGCTGGTTCCCTTACTTTTGAAGGCTGAATCGTGTTCCATTTCATGGATGGACCACATTTTGCTTATCCCATCATCTGTGGATGGACACTTGGGTTAATTCCACATTTTAGCTTGTGAATAATGCTGCTATGAACACAGCAGAGACCACGTTTTTAGTTCTTTAGGATGTATACCCAGAAGTGGAATTGTTGGATCATATGGCAATTCTATTTTAAATCTTTCAAGAAACAACCATACTGTTTTCCACAGCGGCTATGCCATTTTACATTTCCACCGACAGTGTACATGGGTTCTGGTTTCTTGGCATCCTTGTCAATACTCATTATTTTCTGTTGTTTTTGATAGTAGCCATCCTAATGGGTGTGAAGTGGTTTAGCTTTGCATTTCCCTAATGTTTAGTGATGTTGAGCGTCTTTTCATGTGTTTGTCAACTGTATTTTTTGTTTGTAGAAATGCCTACTCAAGTTCTTTTCTCATTTTTGAATCAGGTTTTTTTTTTTTTTAACTGAAAATTAAATGTATTGCTAAACTCTTTGTATATTTATTCATATACTTGAACATAGACATGTATAGGTGTAGTGTATATTATGTACATGTTATATACATATACTTGTGTATCCATGTATCTATGTATATATTTTTCAAATTTTCATCAGTATCCTGAAACTGAAGACTATAGCTTTTGGTGTTTGAGAAAGTCCCTGTGTCCATTTTTGCTTTTATTATTTTTGACGCATAATAATTGTATGTATTTATGGGTATAGTGTGGTATTTTGATACATGCATGCAATGGTTTGCTTGTTTTTTTTTATTGTTGCGTTTTAGGATTTCTCTATGTATTCTGGACATTAATCCCTTATCAGATATATGATTTGCAAATAATTTTTCCCATTCTGTGGGATGTTTATACTCTGTTGATATTTTCTGTTGATTCACACATTTTAAAGTTCTTATGAAATACTGTTTGTCTACCTGTTTTCTTTTGTTCCTTGTGCCTTTGATGTCATAGCCAAGAAATCATTGCCAAATCCAGTGTTGTAAAGCTTTAGCCTTATGTTTTCTTCTAAGAGTTTTATAGTTTTAGATTTTACTTTTAGGCTTATGATACATTTTGAGGTTGTTTTTTTTTTTTTTTTTTTTTTTTTTTTTTTGTATATGCTGTTAGGTAAAGGTGCAACTCATTCTTTTGCATGTGAATATCCAGTTCCCTAGCACCATTTGTTGAAAAGATTGTCTTTCCCCCATTGAAAGGTCTTTTTTTTTTTTTTTTGAGACGGTCTCACTCTGTTGCCCAGGCTGGAGTGCAGTGGCACGATCTCAGCTCACTGCAACCTCCACCTCCTGGGTTCAAGCCTCAGCCTCCTGAGTAGCTGGGATTACAGGCACGTGCCACCATGCCTGGCTAATTTTTGTATTTTTGGTAGAGATGGGGTTTCACCACATTGGTCGGACTGGTCTTGAACTCCTGACCTTGTGATCCTCCCACCTCGGCCTCCCACCATGCTGGGATTACAGGTGTGAGTCACCACACCTGGCCGAAAGGTCTTTATACCCTTGTCATATAGATAATTTGACCATATATTTAATCATTTGAGTTTATTTCTGGGCTCTCTGTTCTATTGATTCTTATGGCTGTCTTTATGCTAATGCCATACTGTTTTGATTATTGTAGCTTTGTGGTAAGTTTTGAAATCAGAAAGTGTGAATCTTCCAGCTTTGTTCTTTTTCATGATTGTTTGACTATTTCAGATGTGATTTGCAAATATTTTTTCCACTCACTGGGTTGTCTTTTTACTTTTTCTTCGCTGTGTCGCCCAGGCTAGAGTGCAGTGGCATGATCTCAGCTCACTGCAACCTCGGCCTCCTGGGTTCAAGTGATTTCCCTGCCTCAACTTCCCAAGGAGCTAGGACTACAGGTGCACACCACCACACCTGGCTGATTTTTGTATTTTTTTTTTCCAGCAGAGACAGGGTTTCACCACATTGGCCAGGCTGGTCTCAAACCCCTGACCTCAAGTAATCCACCTACCTCAGCCTCTCAAAGTGCTGGGATTATAGGCATGAGCCACCGTGTCTGGCTGTCTTTTTACTTTTGATGGTTTCTTTTGAAGAACAAAAGTCTTTAATGTGGTAAAGTCCAATTTCTTTTTCTTTTTGGTTCCTTGTGCTTTTGTTGTCATGTCTAAGAAGCCATTGCCAAATGCAAGTGACAAAGATATACTGTATTTTTTTTTTTTTTTTTTTTTGGTGAGATGGAGTCTTGCTCTGTTGCCCAGGCTGGAGTAAAGTGATGTGATCTCAGCTCACTGCAATCCTCGCCTCCTGGGTTCAAGCGATTCTCCTGCCTCAGCCTCCTGAGTAGCTGGGACTACAGGCATGCACCACCACACCTGGCTAATTTTTCTATTTTTAGTAGAGACGGGGTTTCACCATGTCGGCCAGGCTGGTCTCAAACTCCTGACCTCAAGTGATATGCCCACCTCAGCCTCTCAAATTGCTGGGATTACAGGCCACCACGCCTGGCCTATTTTCTTTAAAATAGGATGGATGCTGTGGCTCACATCTGTAATCCCAGCACTTTGGGAGGTTGAGGTGGGAAGACTACTTGAGCTCAGAAGTTCAAGACCAGCCTGGGCAACATAGGAAGACCCCATCTCCACAAATTAAAAAAGTTAGCCAGGTGTGGTGGTGCATGCCTGTAGTACGAGCTACTTGGGAGGCTGAGGTGAGAGGATTGCTTGAGCCCGGGAAGTCAAGGCTGCAGTGAAGTGAGTTAGAGACCAGAGCACTGCACTGCGGCCTGGGCAACAGAGTGAGACCCTGTCTCAAAAAAAAAAAAAAAAAAAAGAAAAAGTTTTATAGCTTTGGCTCTTACCATTTAGGTGTTTGACCTATCTTGAGTTAATTGTTATGTGATGTGCAGTAGGGGTCCAGCTCCTTTTGCATGTGTGGACACACCTCTTTATAGGCTGGGGAGCAGGCGTTAGAGGTGGAGTTACTTGCTTGCGGTCACAGCTGGCAAGTGGAGGCTGAAGACAGCCATTGTACCCTTTCTTTGAACTCTTATACCTGAGGGTCATTTATCTCTGACACTGAGGACAGAAAAAGATAGCCCTTGAGCAAGCTGGACGCCTGTAATCCCAGCACTTTGGGAGGCCGAAGCGGGTGAATCTTGAGGTCAGGAGATGGAGACCATCCTGGATAACACGGTGAAACCCCATCTCTACTAAAAGTACAAAAAATTAGCCGGGCGTGGTGGTGGGTGCCTATAGTCCCAGCTACTTGGGAGGCTGAGGCAGGAGAATGGTGTGAACCCGGGAGGCGGAGCTTGCAGTGAGCCGAGATCGCGCCACTGCGCTCCAGCCTGGGCAACAGAGCGAGACTCCGTCTCAAAAAAAAAAAAGCCCTTGAGCAATAATAAAACTAGGACTCTAGGGACATTACTTCTCAGGGGCAGGCCATGCTGTGCGCCTGTCCACATTTGTTTCCCCTCTCCTTGCTGAACACCAGCCCCTGCCCTCCCCAGCCTTTCTGTCCTCCTTCCCTCTTCCTCCCACCAAAGTTATTCTGTGACTTTACCCTGCCCCATGGCACATGACAGGCTCTTGCTGTCTGGGCCTCCTTGGGGTAGGTCCACACAGGAGACCTTGCCAGGGCCATGCCAGACAGCCCAGATGTCTCTGTGCCCTGCCTTGAACCCTTTGGCCTCAGGGCCAGAGGCTCAGCTGTGGCGGGTCAGGGGCTGGCAGCTGAGCCATGTAAGGCTGGGAGCTTCTCTGAGCCTTGGGTGAGTAAAGGAAACCAAGTCCCTGATTTAGGAGGGCCAGAGCATTCCTCTTGCTGGCTGTGCGCCCATGAGCCGGGGACTGTTAGAAGTCCCAAGGGTACCTGCCTTTGTGGGACTTGTTGGCTGGGACCTGGGAAGGCCCGTGGTGTGTGTGCTTTGCTATAAATTGTATCACTGTGGGACTGGACCCTCTGCCCCAGTCTGGCGCTGTCCTGGAGCACCTCGGCCACCAGCAGAGGGCATGCTGGTCATAGACACTGCCCCTCCCTCCCCTCCCGACAATCTCCTGCTAGTTCCAATCTCACCTTGAGCCACTACCTCTCAGGCACCCAGGGCTGCTGGCAGAATTAATTTGTACAGTGGTGGCATTGTAGTGAGTGGATGATTTGGCCCTGTAACTGGTGCCATTGTTTTTGTTTTTTTTTGTTTTTTTTTTGAGTCGCCCAGGCTGGAGTCAGTGGCCCGATCTCGGCTCACTGCAAGCTCCTCCTCCTGGGTTCACGCCATTCTCCTGCCTCAGCCTCCCAGTAGCTGGGACTAGAGGCGCCCGCCACCACGCCCGGCTAATTTTTTGTATTTTTAGTAGAGACGGGGTTTCACTGTGTTAGCCAGGATGGTCTCGATCTCCTGATCTCGTGATCCACCCATCTCGGCCTCCCAAAGTGCTAGGATTACAGGCTTGAGCCACAGCGCCCGACTTTTTTTTTTTTTTTTTTTTTTTTTTTTTTTTTTTTTTTTTTTTTTTTTTTTTTTTTGAGACGGAGTCTTGCTCTGTCGCCCAGGCTGGAGTGCAGTGGCCGGATCTCAGCTCACTGCAAGCTCCGCCTCCTGGGTTCACGCCATTCTCCTGCCTCAGCCTCCCAAGTAGCTGGGACTACAGGCGCCCGCCACCACGCCCGGCTAGTTTTTTGTATTTTTTTAGTAGAGACGGGGTTTCACTGTGTTAGCCAGGATGGTCTCGATCTCCTGACCTCGTGATCCGCCCGTCTCGGCCTCCCAAAGTGCTGGGATTACAGGCTTGAGCCACCGCGCCCGGCCTTTTTTTTTTTTTTTTTGAGACAGAGTCTTGCTCTGTCGTGCAGTGGTCCAGTGACACGATCTCAGCTCACTGCAAGCTCCGCCTCCTGGGTTCACACCATTCACCTGCCTCAGTCTCCTGAGTACCTGGGACTACAGGCCCCTGCCACCACGCCTGGCTAATTTTTTGTATTTTTTTTTGTTTGTTTGAGATGGAGTCTCGCTCTGTCGCCCAGGCTGGAGTGCAGTGGCCAGATCTCAGCTCACTGCAAGCTCCGCCTCCCGTGTTTACGCCATTCTCCTGCCTCAGCCTCCCGAGTAGCTGGGACTACAGGCGCCCGCCACCTCGCCCGGCTAGTTTTTTTTTTGTGTTTTTTGGTAGAGATGGAGTTTTACTGTGTTAGCCAGGATGGTCTCAATCTTCTGACCTCGTGATCCGCCCGCCTCGGCCTCCCAAAGTGCTGGGATTACAGGCGTGAGCCACCGCGCCCGGCCATTGTTTACAATAAGTGCCAGACTTTGATGTTTGTGTGTTTCTTTGCTGTTTTGTTGCTGTGTTCACTCAGCTGTCGCTTGTATTTGGAACTCAGCTTTCACAATGGAATTGCTTTTGATACTACTCTTTGGCGTCTCAGGACACTACATCCTGCATGATTGATACTCCGTGCTTCCTTTAATGACAGGCAGACCTCACCTTGTCTTGCGCCTTATAAAAGCCAGGCTCTTAGAAGTGGTGACACTCATCAACCAGCCTGAAGCTGCTGAATTGACCCATGTTATCTGACACTTATTAATATTCTAGTAAGATTCTTAATTCACCCGTATCCAGCCTGAATTTTTACTTGATTTTGCGTTTAATTGTTTCCATGTACCTACTAAGTTTTTACATAATGTGTTTTTTTTATTATTTAAATAGAGATGGAGTCTCGCTATGTTGCCCAGGCCGGTCTCGAACTATTGGACTCAAGTCATCTTCCCGCCTCAGTCTCCCAAAGTGCTAGGATTATAAGCGTGAGCTACCGCACCTGGCCTTTACATGTATTTTTTATTTTTTTTGTTTTTTTATTTATTATTTATTTTTTTTTTTGAGATGGAGTCTCGCTCTGTCGCCCAGGCTGGAGTGCAGTGGTTGCATCTCAGCTCACTGCAAGCTCCACTTCCCAGGTTTACGCCATTCTCCTGCCTCAGCCTCCTGAGTAGCTGGGACTACAGGCGCCCGCCACCACGCCCGGCTAATTTTTTGTATTTTTAGTAGAGACGGGGTTTCACCGTGTTAGCCAGAATGGTCTCGATCTCCTGACCTCGTGATCTGCCCGCCTCGGCCTCCTAAAGTGCTGGGATTACAGGTGTGAGCCACCGCGCCCAGCCTGTCTTCCTGTCTCCGTTATCTTAACAATGCCTTTCTCAGAGCTGAAATCTCTTTTTTTTTTGAGACGGAGCCTTGCTCTGTTACCCAGGCTGGAGTGCAGTGGCGCAATCTCCGCTCACTGCAAGCTCCACCTCCCGGGTTCACGCCATTCTCCTGCCTCAGCCTCCCGAGTAGCTGGGACTACAGGCGCCCGCCACCACGCCCAGCTAATTTTTTTTTTTGGTATTTTTAGTAGAGATGTGGTTTCACCGAGTTAGCCAGGATGGTCTTGATCTCCTGACCTCGTGATCCGCCCACCTCGGCCTCCCAGAGTGCTGGGATTACAGCCATGAGCCACTGCGCCTGGCCCAGAGCTGAAATCTTAATATCAGTGAAGTGGGAACTTCAGCCATGTAACTGATCAGGATGAACAAGGGAAGCCATCGTTTGCAGCAGATGCCAAACTTGGTTTTTATCCTCTGACTCTTGACGTGGTTATTCCCTTCAACTGGCCGAGACGCAGGGGCTCACTGATGCTGGGGCTTGTCCTAGGTTCGACTGGGGAGTCTGTGGAATAGTGTAGGGTGTCCCAGCCATGGAGAACTCTCAGCTTGGCCGTTCACCCTCCATTTACAGGTGAAGACACTGGGGCTCTCCAGGCGCAGTGACCTAGGGGTGTGTGGCAGGTGGGGCAGGGACCCCATAGAGTGCAGACCTCACCTCCTCTGTCATTTCCACCTGCCCCTCATCCAGTGTGCAGCCTGCAGGTGGTGCGTGGCAGGGTGTTGGTGCTTGACCTCCAGGATGTTGGGCAAGGCAGAGTCCTTAGACCCCGCACGGTAGAGCTCACCTTCTCCCCATAGGCCCCACGCCCAGTGTGTTCAGGGCATCCTTCTTGACATCTGGAGAGTGAGACTCAGGGTGGCCGTAATGACGCACTGGCCCCATACTCTGGAAGTACTCAGGGCCTGCTGGTCTGCCCATTGAGGGGCATGCCTTCAGTCCCCATGGGCCTGTGGGAGGGCTTTAACCAGTGCCTGGTTGGGCAGGGCTCTTAATGACTCCCTAACTAGAGCTCCCATGGCCATTTGGCCACCTGCCTCCCGCCTCTGTTCCGGCTGAGGGACCTGGGCGCAGCTGCCAGCATGGGGACCAGGCCTCTGTCCTCAGGTGACTTCATTGCACTTGCTGCTACCTTCCCTTGCAGAATGGCAGAATTCCAGGAAACTTGCCCAGAGTAGGTACCTCAAGTAGAAACAAGCCCAATGCATTTGCCATGGATATTTGATTCTCTAAAAGTCAGAGGTGGGAGGTGGAAGAGATACTTATTTAAACAGAGTTTTACAGGAATAATTTCTATAACTGTACATATGCAAACTATGCAGTTTGATCAGTTTTGACCTAGGCACAGGGAGATTTCCTTTTCATTACACTTTGCAGGTTCTGCATTTTTTTTTTTTTTTTTTTTTTTTTGAGACGGAGTCTCGCTCTGTTGCCCGGGCTGGAGTGCAGTGGCCGGCTCTCAGCTCACTCCAAGCTCCACCTCCCGGGTTTATGCCATTCTCCTGCCTCAGCCTCCTGAGTAGCTGGGACTACAGGCGCCCACCACCTCGCCTGGCTAGTTTTTTGTATTTTTTAGTAGAGACGGGGTTTCACTGTGTTAGCCAGGATGGTCTCGATCTCCTGACCTCGTGATCCACCCGTCTCGGCCTCCCAAAGTGCTGGGATTACAGGCTTGAGCCACCGCGCCCGGCCTTTTTTTTTTTTTTTTTTAGATGGAGTTTCGCTTTTGTGGCCCAGGCTGGAGTACAATGGTACAATCTCGGCTCACTGCAACCTCTGCCTTCTGGATTCAAGCGATTCTCCTGCCTCAGCCTCCTAAAGAGCTGGGATTACAGGCACACGCCACCGTGCCCAGCTAATTTTTGTATTTTTAGTAGAGACGGGGTTTCACTATGTTGGTCAGGCTGGTCTTAAACTCCTGGCCTCAGGTGATCCAGCCACCTCGGCCTCTCAAAGTGCTCGGATTATGGACGTGAGCCACTGCACCCAGCCAGGTCCTGCATTTTTTACAAATTGAAAGTTTGGGGCAGTCGTGGTGGCTCACACCTGTAATCCCAGCACTTTGGGAGGCCGAGGCAGGAGGATCACCTGAGGTCAGGAGTTCGAGACCAGCCTGGCCAACATGGCAAAACCCCATCTCTACTAAAAATATAAAAAATTAGCTGGGCGCGGTGGCATGTGCCTGTAGTCACAGCTACTCCGGAGGCTGAGGCAGGAGAATCGCTTGAACCTGGGAGGCAGAGGTTGCAGTGAACTGGGATCATGCCACTACACTCCAGCCTGGGCAACAGAGCGAGGCTCTGTCTCAAAAAAAAAAAAATTATGGCAACCCTGCATTGAGGAAGTCTACTGGCACCATTTTTTCGGCCAGCCTGTGCTCATGTAGTGTGTCTATATCATATTTTGGTAATTCTTGCAATATTTCAAACTTTTTCATTATTATCTTTGTTATAGTGATCTATGACCAGTAGTTTTTGGTGTAACTAATGTAGGTGTTTTGGGACATCATGAACCGCGTCCGAGTAAGACAGCAAATGAAATTGATAAATATTGCGTGTGTTCTGACTGCCCCACTGACCGGCTGTTTCCCCATCTCTCTCCCTTTTCTTGGGCTCCCTGATTCCCTGAGACACAACAATTTTGAAATTAGGCCAATTAATACCCTACCTCTAAGTGTTCCAGTGAAGGAGAGAGTCACACATCTCTCACTTTAAGCCAAAAACCTGAGGCTAGGACCTAGGTGGCTCATGCCTATAATTCCAGCACTTTGGGAGGCTGAGGCAGTCGCACAACTTGAGGCCAGGAGTTCGAGACCAGCCTGGCCAACATAGTGAAACCCCATCTCTACTAAAAATACAAAAAATTAGCCAGATGTGGTAACACATGCCTGTAGTCTCAGCTACTCAGACGATGAGGCAGAAGAACCTCTTGAACCCAGAGCGGGAGGTTGCAGTGAGCCAAGATCGTGCCACTGCGCTCCAGCCTAGGCGACAGAGTGAGACTCTCACAAAAAAAAGCCAAAAGCTGGACATGATTAAACTTAGGAAGGCATGTTGAAAGCTGAGATAGGCTGAAAGTTAGGCCTTATGTGCCAAACAGTTAGCCAAGTTGTGAATGTAAAGGAAAAGTCCTTTGAAGGAAATTCCAAGTGCTATTCCAGTGAATACATGAATAATAAGAAAGCAAAACAGCCTTCCTGCTGATAACAGAGAAGAAGAATTTTAGTGGTCTGGAGAGAAGATCAAATCAGCCACAACATTCCCTTAAGCCAAAGCCTAATCCAGAGCAAGGCCCTAACTCTCTTCAGTTCTATGAAGGCTGGGAGAGGTGAGGAAGCTGCAGAGGAAAAGCATGAAACTAACAGATTGGTTCATGAGGTTGAAGGGAAGAAGCCACCTCCATAACATAAAAGTACAAGGTAGAGCAGCAGGTGCTGATGGAGAAGCTGCAGCAGATTATCCCGATCTGGCTGAGATCACTGATGAGAGTGGCTACACAATAGGTTTTCTTTTCTTTTTTTTTTTTTTTGGAGACAGAGTTTTGCTCTGTTGCCCAGGCTGGGGTACAGTGGCGGAGCCTTGGCTCATTGCTACCTCCACCTCTCAGGTTCAAGCGATTCTCCTGCCGCAGACTCCTGAGTAGCTGGGTCTGCAGGTACACGTTACCATGCCTGGCTAATTTTTTCATTTTTAGTAGAGATAGGATTTCACTATGTTGGCCAGGCTGGTCTTGAACTCCTGACCTCAAATGATCTACCTGCCTCAGCCTCCCAAAATGCTGAGATTACAGGCGTGAGCCACTGTGCCCTGCCTAGGTTTTCAGTGTGGGCGAAACAGCTTTCTGTTGAAAGAAGATAACATCTAGGACTTTCATGGCTAGGGAGGAAAAATCAATGCCTGGCTTCGAAGGACAGGCCAGGTCTGGTGACTACGCTGTAATCCTAGCACTTTGGGAGGCTGAGGCAGGCAGATCACCTGAGGTCAGGAGTTCGAGACCAGCCTGGCCAACATGGCAAAACCCTGTCTCTACCAACAATATAAAAATTAGCTGAGTGTGGTGGCATGTGCCTGTAGTGCTAGCTACTCAGGAGACTGAGGCAGGAGAATCGCTTGTGCCTGTGAAGTAGAGGTTGCAGTGAGCTGAGATCACGCCCACCACAGCACTCCAGCCTGGATGACAGAGTGAGTGAGATTCTGTTTCAAAAAAAAAAAAAAAAAAAAAAAAAAAAAAATTGGGGGACAGGCTGGCTCTCTTGTTAGAGGCTTATACAGCTGGTGACTTTCAGTTGAAGCCAATGCTCATTTACTATTCTGAAAATCCTAGGGTCCTTATAAATTATGCTGAATTTACTCTGCCTGTGTTCTATAAATGGAACAACAAATCCTGGATGTCAGCACATCTGTTTATAACATAGTTTTCTGAATATTTTTAAGCCTACTGTTGAGACCTACTGCTCAGGAAAAAATATTTCTTTCAAAATAATACTGATCAGGCCAGGTGCAGTGGCTCATGCCTGTAATCCCAGCACTTTGGGAGGCCGAGGCAAGTGGATCACAAGGTCAGGAGTTCAAGACCAGCCTGGCCAAGATGGTGAAACCCCGTCTCTAACTAAAAATACAAAAATTAGCCAGGTGCTGGTGGCAGGCGCCTGTAATCCCAGGTACTCAGGAGGCTGAGGCAGGAGAATTGCTTGAATCTGGGTGGCAGAGGTTGCAGTGAGCTGAGATCGCACCACTGCACTCCAGCCTGGGCAACAGAGTGACACTCTGTGTAAAAAAAAAAAAAAAAAAAATCAAAATAATTCTGATCATTGGCTGTGCGTGGTGGCTCATGCCTGTAATCCCAGCACTGTGGGAGGCCAAAGTGGCTGGATTACCTGAGGTCAGGAGCTCAAGACCAGCCTGGCCAACATGGTAAAACCCCATCTTTACTAAAAAAAAATACAAAAATTAGCCGGGCATGGTGGTGCATGCCTGTAATCCCAGCTACTTGGGAGACTGAGGCAGGAGACTCACATGAACCAGGGAGGTGGAGGTTGCAGTGAGCTGAGATTGCACCACTGCACTCCAGGCCAGGTGACAGAATGAGACTCCATCTCAAAATAATAATAATAATAATAATAATAATAATAATAATAATAGTAATACTGTGCATTGACAATAGACCTGGTAACCCAAGAGCTCTGGTGGAGATGCACAAGGAGATTAATTTTGTTTTTGTGCCTGCCGTCTTTAGTCCATTCATGTGGCTATAAAGGAATGCCCAAAGCTGGGTTAATTTATGAAGGAAAGAGCTTTATTTGGCTCATGGTTCTATAAGCTGTACAGGAAGCATGGCACCAGCATCTTCTTCTGCTGAGGGACTCAGGCTGCAGAAGGGGAAGGGAAGCTGATGTGTGCAGATCACATGGCCAGACAAGTGAGAGAGAAGGGAGGTGCCAGGCTCCTTTTAACTATTAGTTCTCCCAGAGGCTAGTAAAGCGAGAACTCACTCATCACCATGAGGATGGCACCAAGCCCTTCCAGAGGGATTCATCCTGTGACCCAAACACTTCTCATTAGGTCCTGCCTCCAACATTGGGATCGAATTTCAACATGAGGTTAGGGATCCTCATATCCAAACCAAAGTGGATAATAGCACCTATTAACTCAACATCCATTTTGCAACATGGATCAAGGAGTAATCTTGACTTTCAACTCTTATTGTTTAAGAAATGCATTTTGGGCCGGATGTGGTGGCTCACACCTGTAATCCTAACACTTTGGGAGGCTGAGGCAGGCGGATTGCCTTTGCTCGGGAGTTTGAGACTAGCCTGGGCAACACGTTGAAACCCTGTCTCTACAAAAAGTCCAAAAAATTACTGGGTGTGGTGGTGGGCGCCTGTAGTCCCAGCTACTTGGGAGGCTGAGGCAGGAGAATGGCATGAACCCGGAAGGCGGAGCTTGCAGTGAGCCGAGGTCATGCCACTGCACTCCAGCCTGGGCAACAGAGCGAGACTCCATTTCAAAAAAAAAAAAAAAAAAAGGCCGGGAGCGGTGGCTCAAGCCTGTAATCCCAGCACTTTGGGAGGCCGAGACGGGTGGATCACGAGGTCAGGAGATTGAGACCATCCTGGCTAACACGGTGAAACCCCGTCTCTGTTAAAAAATACAAAAAACTAGCCGGGTGAGGTGGCGGGCGCCTGTAGTCCCAGCTACTCGGGAGACTGAGGCAGGAGAATGGCGTAAACCCGGGAGGCGGAGCTTGGAGTGAGCTGATATCCGGCCACTGCACTCCAGCCTGGGCGACAGAGCGAGACTCCGTCTCAAAAAAAAAAAAAAAAAAAAAAAGAGAAATTAGCTGGATGTGGCAACATGTGCCTGTAGTCCCAGCTACTGGGGAGGCTGAGGCAGGAGAATTACTTGAACCCAGGAGATGGAGGTTGCAGTGAGCATTGCACCATTGTACTCCAGCCTGTGCGACGAGCAAGACTCATTCTCTAAAAAAAAAAAAACAACAAAAAAAACTGCATTTTGTAGGGCTCTAGCTGCCTTAGATAGCAATTCTTCTGATCTGGGCAATGTAAATTGAAAACTTCCTGGAAAGCATTCACTATTCTAGATGCCATTAAGAATATTTGTAGGCCAGGTGTGGTGGCTCACGCCTGTAATACCAACACTTTGGGGAGGTCAAGGTGGGTGGACCACCTGAGATCAGGAGTTCGAGACCAGCCTGGCCAACATGGTGAAACCTCTTCTCTACTAATACAGAAACCAGCTAGATGTGGTGATATGTGTGTGTAATCCCAGCTACTCAGGAGGCTGAGTCACAAGAATCGCTTGAACCCAGGAATGGAGAAGTTGCAGTGAGCCAAGATTGTGCCATTGCACTCCAGCCTGGGCAACAGAGCAAAAAAAAAAAAAAAAAAAAAAAAAAAAAAAGAAAGAAAAAAGAAAAAAAGAAAGTGGTTTCTTAAGATGGAATCTAGTCTTGATGAAGATGCCGTGAACACTGCTGAAATGACAAGAAAATAATGGCAGTGGTGAGCCATCTGGAGCAACCCCTGCCTTCACGCCGGCTGCAGTGGGGTGGTGCAAGCAGTGGTGGCAGGAGCAGCTGTGGGAGCAGCAGTGGCAGCAGTGGCAGCAGTGGGTCCCCTGTGCCCCACATTCCCTGGGCAGCTGACTGTACTGGCCCCATCCTTGTGTAGCCAAGTGGGACCCACTCCCAGGCCTGGAGACTTGCCACTCCAGACCCTGGCTCTGGGTCACAGCTCTCACCTGCTGTCACAGTGGGGAGGGGTGTGCAGAGGAGACAGACAGTCCCCGGAGCCTGCCCCTGGGAGTCTCCCAGAGCCCGTTGCCCTGGGGGCCACCACAGTGGGGCCAGGCTGAGTTGCCTGCTGGTGGGGAAGCAGCATGATTGGGCATGGAGGTGCAGGCAGAGAGGAGCCCCAAGGTGGAGCTGGGCCTGGGGTGATGCTGCACCTGCATAAGGAGTGTGGGGGCTGGGATGCAGAGCTTAGGTTATGCTTCAGGGCCCAGGGTGGGAAGTGGGAGCGGAATTCACTTCGGGGACCTGGACTGCGGTGTGGCCACTGCACCCACCTTGCTGATGGCGCCCTTTGGACTTTGGGCACCGACAAGCATGGGAGGGAGGCCGAATGGGGGCTGAGAACAGACTGGCACAAACAGCCTGGATGCCATGAACAGCGGTGGGAGGCAGACAGGCTCCTGGGTAGGAGGGGTCTGGTTGGGGAGGGCCTGAAGCTTGGGGGTTGGCCAGCTAGTCCCAAGGACCAGAGGGGAAACTTGTGGTGCTTTTCCCTGGCCCATCCATGGACCAATCAGCACATGCTTCCTCCACTCTGAGGCCCATAAAAACCCTGGACTCAGCCAGACTAGAGCAGAGGACAGAAAGATGACAAGACGACCAGCTGCAGAGAGGAGCTACCCTCTCTGCTGCGAGCTGAACACTCATTGGAATGACCCGGCTGTGGAAAGGAGCTGCCCACTACGGGTCTCCTCTGAGCTGTCCTTCACTCAATAAAGCTTCTCTTTGTCTTTCTCACTCTCCATTTGGCTGTGTACTCATTCTTCCTGGTGACAGGGCAAGAACTCGGGACCTGCCATGGCGAGGCTGAAAGAGCTGTAACACAAACAGGGCTGAAACATGCCCCTTGCTTGCCATGTTGCCGGTGAAGGGAAGGAGAGAAGAGCTGTCGCCCTTTGGGGAGTCCAGACCTGGGTGCTCCCTGAGCCAGGGTTGTGACTCCCTTTTTGGGGCCCTGCAGTTCCTGGCATCACCAAGCTTCCAGGCACCACTGCATTCCCCTGTGCCAGCTGGGCAAGCTGCTTGCGATGTGCTTGGTCCAGGTGCAGCCTTGCAGAGAACCAGCACCTGTGCCAGCATCTGGAGTTGCCTGCCCTGCAGCGGCAGCTGGCATGTCTGACTGTGCAGTGGCCAGACCCCACGCTCGCTCACACACTGCTCGCTGCTCCACACTAGGCTTGTCCTTGGCAGGCGTGGAAGCCCCAGACTGGTAGGATGAACCAAGCGCAGCCTGCCAGACTGAGTGGGTGGAACAAGCCCAGTGGGCCCCAGCAAAACTTGGGCAAAGGCGCCACCAGACACAGAGGTTTCCGGCCAGAAAAGGGACACCCCAAAGATCCCTTAACAAAAGGATTTAGAATATTCCATAAACTTAGCTGATAAAATAACATAGGTTTTAAGAGGACTGACTCCACGACTCCACTTTTTTTTTTGAGGTGGAGTCTCGCTCAGTCACCCCGGCTGGAGTGCAGTGGCGAGATCTCGGCTCACTGCAAGCTCTGCCTCTCGGGTTCAGGCCATTCTCCTACCTCAGTCTGCTAAGTAGCTGGGACTACAGGCGCCCACCACCACGCCTGGCCAATTTTTTGTATTTTTAGTGGAGACGGGGTTTCACCATGTTAGCCAGGATGGTCTCGATCTCCTGACCTCGTGATCCGCCTGCCTTGGCCTCCCAGAGTGCTGGGATTACAGGCGTGAGCCACCGCGCCTGGCCTTTTTTTTTTTTTTTTTGAGATGGAGTCTCGCTCTGTCACCCAGGCTGGAGTGCAGTGGTGTGATCTTGGCTTACTGCAAGCTCCTCCTCCTGGGTTCACGTGATTCTCCTGCCTCAGCCTCCCAAGTAGCTAGGCTACAGGCACCTGCCACCAGGCCCAGCTAATTTTTTTGTATTTTTAGTAGAGATGGGGTTTCACCATGTTAACCAGGATGGTCTCAATCTCCTGACCTTAAGTGATCCACCCACTTTGGCCTCCCGAAGTGCTGGGATTACAGGCGTGAGCCACCGCGCCTGGTCTGACTCCGCTTTTGAAAGTTCTACTGGGTGTAGTGGCTCACACCTGTAATCCCAGCACTTTGGGATTGCTAAAATACAAAAAATTAGCCTAATGGGATGGTGCACACCTGTAGTCCCAGCTACTTGGGAGGCTGAGGCAGGGGAATCACTTGAACCTGGGAAGTGGAGGTTGCATTGAGCCAAGATCATGCCACTGCACTCCAGCCTGGCCGACAGACTAAGACTCTGTCTCAAAAAAAAAAAAAAAAGTAAGTTCTACTGTGGGTAAAATGCTGACAAACATCATTGCATGCTACAGGACAATCTTTTTTTTTCATTATTTTTTAATTTGAGACAGGGTCCTGCTCTGTCACTCAGGCTGGAGTGCAGTGGCACCATCACAGCTCACTGCAGCTTTGGCCTCCTGAACTCAAGGGACCCTCCTACCTTAGCCTGTTAAGTAGCTGGGACCCCAGGCACGTGCCACCATGAATAGCTAATTTTTAAATTTTTACTTTTTATAGAGACAGGATCTCCTTTTATTGCCCAGGCTGGTCGGGAGCTCCTGGGCACAAGCGATTCTCCCACCTCGGGCTTCCAAAGTGCTGGGATTATAGACATGAGCCACCGTGCCCGGCCCAGAGAAATATTTTGTGAAAAGAAGTCAATTGATGTGGTCAATGTCATTGTTGTCTTATTTTAAGAAACCGCCACAGCCATCCCAGCCTTCAGCATTCGCCATCCTAATCAGTCTGCAGACCGGGTGGTAATCCCAGCACTTTGGGAGGCTGAGGTGGGCAGATCACCAGAGGTCAGGAGTTCAAGACCAGCCTGGCCAACATAGTGAGGCATGGTGACATATGCCTGTAATCCCAGCTACTTGGGAGGCTGAGGCAGGAGAACCACTTGAACCCGGGAGGCAGAGGTTGCAGTGAGCCAAGATCGTGCCACTGCACTCCAGCCTGGGCAATAGAGCAAGACTCTGTCTCAAAAAAAAAAAACAAAAAAAACATATTAATCAGTCTGCAGCCATCGACATTGAGGCAAGACCGTCTGCCAGCAAAAAAAAAAATACCATACTGAAGGCTCAGATGATTGTTAGCATTTTTTAGCAATAAAGTATTTTTAAATGAAGGTATATACTTTTTTCTTTAGGCATATTGCTATTATACACTTAATAGACTACAGCGTCACTTTTACGTGCACTGGGAAACCAAAAAAATCGTGACTTATTATAAAGTGCGACGTACGCTTTGTTGCGGTGATCTGGAACCAAACCTGTAATGTCTCTGAGGTATTCCTGTGTGAGCCGGTGAAGACTTCACCGCAATCGAGACCATGAACAGGCCTGTCACCCTGCTGAGGCCCTCTGCTTCTCTGGTCCCTCCCTGCCGCCAGGCAATCTCTGATCTGCTTTCTGTCACTATAGTTTGTGTTGCCTCGAAGTTTATAAACATGGACTTGCACAGTATGTTCTGTTTTTGTCTAGCCTCCCTAGCTTAGCATGATTACTTGGAGATTCATCCACAGAGTTGCGTGTATCAGTCATTCATTCCTTTCTTTCTTTTTTTTTTTTTTTTTTTTTTTTTTTAGACGGGGTCTCGCTCTGTCCCCAGGCTGGAGTGCAGTGGCGTGATCTTGGCTCACTGTAACCTCCGCCTCCCGGGTTCAAGTGATTCTCCTGCCTTGGCCTGCAGAGTAGCTGGGACTACAGGCGAGCGCCACCACGCCCCGCTAAGTTTTGTGTTTTTAGTAGAGCTGGGATTTCACCATGTTGGCCATGCTAGTCTTAATCTTTTGACCTCGTGATCTGCACGCTTCGGTCTCCTAAAGTGCTGGGATTACAGGCGTGAGCCACGGTGCTTGGCCAAACGCTGGGCTTTATTTTATTTTATTTTATTTTATTTATTTTATTTTATTTATTATTTTATTTTATTTTATTTTATTTATTTTATTTTATTTTATTTTATTTATTTTATTTTTTATTTTATTTTATTTTGAGACAGAGTCTCTCGCTGTGCACCCAGGCTGCAGTGCAATGGCACGATCTCGGCTCACTGCAACCTCCGCCTCCCAGGTTCAAGGGATTCTCCTGCCTCAGCCTCTTGAGTAGCTGGTATTACAGGCATGCACCACCATGCCCAGCTAATTTTATATTTTTAGTAGAGATGGGGTTTCTCCATGTTGGTCAGGCTGGCCTTGAATGCCCAACCTCAGGTGATCCACCTGCCTCAGCCTCCCAAAGCGCTGGGATTACAGGTGTGAGCCACTGAACCTGGCCATGCCCGGCTACACCCAGCTAATGTTTTGTATTTTTAGTAGAGACAGGGTTCCATCATGTTGGCCAGGCTGGTCTCAAACTCCTGACCTCGTGATCCGCCCACCTCAGCCTCCCAAAGTGCTGAGATTACAGGCATGAGCCACCACCTGTTCATTCTTTTCTATTGTGCTGCATTGTATGGAAAGACCACAATGTGTTCATCCGGTGATAAACATTTGCATTGTTTCCAGTTTTGGGCTGTTACATGGAAAACCACTATGAATATTCATCTACAAGTCTTTATAGGGACATATGCTTTTATTGGTAAATATGAGTAGAAATAAATACTAGGAGTACAGTGGCTGTATTTATGGTAGGTGTATGTTTAACTATTTAAGAAACTGCCGAACTGTTCCCAAAGTAGTTGTGCCGTTTTGTGTTTCCAGCTGCTGTAGAGGAGAGTTTCAGTTCCTCCCCGCCCTCGCCAACACTTGGTGCAGGCCTCTAATTTCACCCATTCTGATAGGTGTGTAGTGGTATCTTACTGTGATTTTAATTTGTATTTTCCTAATGTCTAATGATGTTGAACATCTTTTCTTTCTTTTTTTGTAGAGATGGAGTCTCCTCTTGTTGCCCAGGCTGGCCTGGAACTCCTGGGCTCAAGCGATCCTCCTGCCTCAGCCTCCCAAAGTGGTGGGATGACAGGTGTGAGTCACTGCATCTGGCCTTTTTTGAGACAAGGTCTCGCTCTGTCATCCAGGCTGGAATTCAGTGGTGCAGTCTTGGCTTGCTGCAGCCTTGTCCTCCCGGCTCAAGTGATCCTACCACCTCAGCCCACTGAGTAGTTGGTCCCACGGCTACACACCATTATGCTCGGCTCATTTTTTGGATTTTTGGTAGAGATGGGGTTTCACCATGTTGCCTAGACGGGTCTCGAACTCCTGAGCTCTAGTGATCTGCCCACCTCAGCCTCCCAAAGTGCTGCGATTACAGGCGTGCATGACCGCGCTTAGCCAAAGATCATTTGCTTTTTTCACATTGAACTCTGAGAGATCTTTCTGGAGCCTGGATGTAAGTTTCTGACCCTCCAGCATGAGGTGGTGAGTTTCGGTTGGGGAGAGGGATGTGGCCTCCCATTCTAGGGCGCGTCGATGCAGAGTTCTCCTTGAATTCTCTCTTCTGAGTGCCCTCTGATGAGCTGGGCTCAGTGTGCTTTTAGTTCTAGGCGCCTGTCCCATTTCCTACCTTCTTTCTATATGCTCGGCTGCCTGGGCAGGTGTGGGAGGGTTGGGGGAAGAAGTGCTGCCATCTCTTGATTTTTTTTTTTTTTTTTTTCTTTTTTTTTGAGATAGAGTTTCACTTTGTCACACAGGCTGGAGTGCAATGGCAGAATCTCAGCTCACTGCAACCTCTGCCTCCTGGGTTCAAGCGATTCTCTTGCCTTAGCCTCCCAAGTAGCTGGCATTACAGGTGGCCACCACCATGTCCAGCTAATTTTGGTAGTTTTAGTAGAGACAGAGTTTTGCTATGTTGGCCAGGCTGGTCTCGAACTCCTGACCTCAGGTGATCTGCCTGCCTTGGCCTCCCAAAGTGCTGGGATTACAGGCATGAGCCACCGTGCCCAGCCTACCTCTTGACTTTTTAGCTTCCAGATGCCTTCGAAAGCTGCAGAAAACTGTGGGTCATTTCCCCGGAAAAGTGGAAACCAAACACAACCTCAAGCATGTTTTTAGGGATGCTCGCAGCCTACTGAACCAGTTCTACTTGGTTTGGGTTTCGAGATGCCACGGCTGCAGGTCTCTGCCAAGCTGTATGTGTTTTTCTTTAGACTAGATTTTGGGAGTGCGTTTCTGGGGCAAAGTGTTACCAGCGCTCCTGCCATGCGTCACCCACATGGCCAGTGCTGGTGGAGGGAGGGGCCACAGCTTCTGGCATCCGGTTGTTTGTAGTTTTTTTTGTTTGTTTTTGTTGTTGTTTTTTTTTTTTTGACAGAGTCCTGCTCTGTTGCCCGGGCTGGAATGAAGTGACTTGGCTCACTGCAACCTCCGCCTCCTGGGTTCAGGTCATTCTCCTGCCTTATCTTGCCTGATAGCTGGGATTGCAGGAGCACACCACCATGCCCGGTTAACTTTTTTTTTTTTAGTAGCGGTGGGGTTTCACTATGTTGGCCAGGCTGGTGTCAAACTCCTGACCTCAGGTGATCTACCTGCCTCGGCCTCCCAACATGCTGCGATTACAGGCATGAGCTACCCCACCCTGTCTTGTTTGTAGTTTATAACAGCTTTCCTGAGCTGTAACTTAATGAAGTCCACCCTTTTTGATTGTACAATTCTGCATGAACTTTAGTGGATTCACAGGGTTATGCAGCCACCAGCACAATTTAATTCCAGAACATTTTCATCACCCCCGGAATTAACCTGCATGCATTAGCAGTCACTCCCATTTCCCCTCCTCCAACCCCTGCCCCCACCAGCCGACTTTCTGTTTCTGTAGATCTGCCTGTTGTGGACGTTTAATATATACACAGAATCAGACGGCACGTGACCTTTTGCGATTAACTTCTTTCACCCAGTGTGGTTTCAAGGCTGGTCCGTGCATTACTGTGGATCTGTAGGTCTTCATTTGTTATGGTCACATAATATCTCATTGTGTGGATTTATCACATTTTGTTTACCTACCCATCCATGGTGGACACCGGGCTGTTTCCATCCTTGGGTGGTTGTGAATAATGCTGCCAGGAACATTTCTAGACATCTCGTTTTGTCAATTAAAATGTTTTTTAATTTAGTAGATGGGAAATAGCACCTTGAGTTGTTTAACTTTGAGATTATGTACTCATAAGACTAAGCTATCTGACAAGTCCTTCCTCTTTGCGGGACCGTCCTCCCATAGCCACCTGTGTTGCTATGGAAGCCTGGTAGGTCCTCACTGATTTGGGGTGGGTGGTGGGCCTAGCACACCTGGGCTTGGACCAGTTGGAAGGGTTGCTTAGGGAGGCAGCAATGCCCGCCTGGAGGGATGAGGCCAAGTCCAAAGGGCACAGTATTGGGGCCCAGGCTCATTCCTTGAGTTCCATTTGGCTGCAGCTTCTGGAGGGAGCTGACGGGAGACGTGGGGAGACGATGCTCCTGGTTTGGAGAGGCTTGTCGCTAAACGTCCTCAGAAAGGAAGTCAACAGGGCCTGTTTTAGGGAGAAGGCCAAGCAGTGAGTTGGGAGCTGAAAGGAACAATGGGCTATTTGGGGTCAGGGGAGGGAAGTGTGTCTGGGAGGACCTGTCCTGTGTGCCAGGGTGGGAGGTGCTGTGGCTTCCAGACCCCTGGCCCTGGGATGTCGGCTACTCAGGATAATGGGCCTAGATGGGCAGCCAGGAGGCTGAGGAGGCTGATGGCCTGGGCCTGGGCCTGGGCCTGGGCAGGCTGCCTGGGTGGGGAGGGCTCAGGGAATATTTTCAGCCAGGGTTAGCTGCCAGGCTTGGGCCAGGCTCAGCCCCCTGACTTCCCCTCCAGCGAGACATTTTGGGTCAGTGGGATCCCTTTGGAATCCCCTCCTCTTCCAGCTTCTAGACATTAAACATCCCTGGGTGGGGGCAGCACCAGCCTCCCTGTGGGAACCAGTGTGCATGGGGTTTGTAAGCTGAAAATGTCTTTTTCTTTTTGCACATAGGTGAAAGGACTCATCCTTTTAGTAATAATTCTTTTTTTTTTTTTTTTTTTTTTGAGACGGAGTCTCGCTGTTGCCCAGGCTGGAGTGCAGTGGTGTGATCTCGGCTCACTGCAATCTCCGCCTCCCGGGTTCACGCCATTCTCTTGCCTCAGTCTCCCAAGTAGCTGGGACTACAGGTGCCCGCCACCACGCCTGGCTAATTTTTTGTATTTTTAGTAGAGACGGGGTTTCACCGTGTTAGCCAGGATGGTCTCGATCTCCTGACCTCGTGATCTGCCTGCCTCAGCCTCCCAAAGTGCAGGGATTATAGGCCTGAGCCACCGCACCCAGCCTCCTTTTAGTAATAATTTACCTATTTAACTTTTACCAGAGTGACTTCCCAGGCTCAGAAGCCCTCCAGCACTGCCTGCTGGCTGGTTAGATAGAATGTGGAAGTTTGATAAGGGCCCTCTGTTCCCGCGGGAGGGGCTGTCTGCCTAATCAGGTCTCTTTGCCCCAACTTTCTCTTTCACAACTAAACATGTGAAACTTGCCCAGAGGCCGGACGCCAGGCCAGGGTGACCCACCCTGAGAGGCCCGTGGGTCCAGCTTGGTTGAGTCGGCTGTGCAGCCTGCACTCTGGCTGACCCACCCTGAGAGGCCCGTGGGTCCAGCTTGGTTGAGTCCACTGTGCGGCCTGCGCTCTGGCCGGGGACTTTTCCATTTCCCTTGCTGGTCACAGGATTCCTGGGAAAGCAGCCCTGGTGGGGGCAGCATTGTGGGAGGTAGTGGTGATAACACCTCCTGCCTCCTGCACTGGGCCTCCTGTAGCCTGCACCCTGGCCACGTGATTCTTTGGCCTCTTTCTTTCTGACACCCAGTAGAAGGGCAGGCAGAGTGAAGAGAGTACAGGTTTGTGGGCACAGGGCCCACAGGTAGCAGCTGGCAGCCTGAGAGCCTGCGGGAGTAGAGGAAGGGTAGTGGAGTTGCTGAGCCCCAAGACAGGCATGGCACCCTCTGAAGCGGGGGTTGGGGGGAGGAAGAGGGGGACAGGGGAAGGACAGGGGTGTGGCCTGAGGAGCGGGGAGGCTGGACCACCTGTCCACTTTGCTTCAGCCAGAGAGCTGGCCCTTGGGACAGGCTTTAGTTGCCAGCTCCATCAGCAGGATGCAGGCTTGGACCTGTTGGAGTCCTTGTTGGCCTGTGACCTTCCTCCCCTGTGTACATTTCAGGGAGCTCTAGAAGGCGGCAACAGGGCCAGGCCTGGCTTTGGCTGAGACCCTGGAGAAAGACTAAGGGGCTGTGTGCCCTATCAGAGAAGGCAGAGCCTCACAGCCGCTTTCCTGAGGCTGCTCAACGGCAGCCCCCTGCTTTCCTGATCTCCTGGCACGGCAGCCGGAAGAGCTCACAGAATTACTTCTTCTGTAATTATTTATAAAGCAAGGTTTCTATGACGACTGGTTTCTGGTAGACGCTCTGGATTGGCGAGGCAGCCTCTTCCTGGCCAGATTGGGCAGCTCAGGAAGCTGGGGGTGGGGGGTGCTCCCCACCAAGCCCGGTGTGGCAGGGAGCTGGGACAGTCCTGGGTCAGGCAGGGACTCTGTGATGCTTCCCGCTCCCTCGCCTTTCTCTGCATCTGATCCTGGGATGTCCTAGCCACCATGGCTTTCCAGCTGAGCAGGTACTGCCAGTCATGGGCATGTCCGGGCCGTGTAGGGGCCACTGTGGGTGGATTGTTTGGGGACATTTGGAGAGGAGGGTTAGGTAGAGGGAACTCGGCCCCTGTGACCAGCGGGCTGGCTGGTGTCATGCAGCCAAGAAGGGCAGTAGGGCACCCGCCTGGCCCAGCTCTTACTGACCCCCAAGATTAGGTGGTCAGCTGAAGCTGGGACAGGAAGTGCAGGCCTGGGTGAGCTGGGAGCCCCTGACAGGGAGCAGGGCACTCCCCCGCCTGCTCTAGTCCCCAGGGAGGAAGGCACCTGGTTTTCTTTCTGGCCTTGCTCCTGAGGCTTCCCTCTGCTCCTGCCAGCTGGGCTGGGTTCGCTGCTGCGTTTGCTGCCGTTTCCCAGCGCTGCTGAGCTTCCTGCCTGCGGTGGAGGGGGCGCTGTGGGCTGCACAAGGAGCCTGCTGGGTCAGTCCCCTGCCCCTGGCCAAAATGGAGGCTGGGAGTTCAGGGCCATTGTCAGCCTCTTCCCCTGTCCTGCTTGGGGGCCTGGAAGTGTTGCTGGAACTTTCCTTGGCTCAGCCCTTCTTCCCACCCTTCCCTCTTCTGGGGATGCAGTGGCGTGTCTACAGGTTGAAGGGACTTCACCGGAACTGCCTTAGGCAGCAAGTCAAAGAGGAGAAGCAGGGACTGGGCGCGGTGACTCACACCTGTAATCCCGGCACTTTCGGAGGCCAAGGCAGGTGAATCAACTGAGGTCAGGAGTTTGAGACTAGCCTGGTCAACACGGTGAAACCCCCATCTCTGCTAAAAAATACAAAAATTGGTCGGGCGTGGTGATGCGCACCTGTAATTCCAGCTACTTGGGAGACTGAGGCAGGAGAATCACTTGAACCCGGGAGGTAGAGGTTGCCGTGAGCCGAGATCACGCCACTTCATTCCAACCTGGGTGACAGAGCGAGACTCCCTCTCAAAAAAAAAAAGAGGAGGAGCAGGGCTGCTTGAGCTTCCATTTGGCAGAGTGCCCCATGGATAGAGGAGGCGTTTACGTGTGCCTGTGCCTGGACTTGGAGGCCCCATGTCATCCACACACCTGTTTTGTCCCTCAAGGCTGCCTGGTGTGAGGCCCCCGCCCCTCCATGCCATAAGGAGACCCGCTTCTCCTTTTCTTCCAGGAATGGCAACCCCTGTCCCTTGTCTACTCCTGGCCAAGGCAGCCTCTGCTGAGCTCCTGAAGGAAGCTCCGAGTGTCTGCGGCCCCATGACTGGGGACAGTCTGCCCAGACACAGACACCTCTGTCCTACCCAGCTTTCCAGCTGAGGTGAGGGTGGAGCACACGCACCTGGTGCTTGACCTCTGGTTTGAGGCCTTTGTCAGAAGGGGGAAGTAACGAGCTGCCTGCCCTGCAGGCCCCGTCCTGACCCACCTGGACCCCAGACCCCTACCTGGCTGTGCACCTTCAGGTGGGCACTTTAGCTTCCACTGTGGAGTAAAGGAAGCAAGGCTCACCTACCCCTGGTTACCCTGGATTTCAAGCAGTCATGTTTTCATTTTAGCACTGACTTTTTTTTTTTTTTTTTTTTGAGACGGCGTTTCACTCTTGTTGCCCAGACTGGAGTGCAGTGGGCGCGATCTCGGCTCACCACAACCTCTGCTTCCCGGGTTTAAGCAATTCTCCTGCCTCAGCCTCCCAAGTAGCTGGGACTACAGGCATGTGCCACTACGGTTGGCTAATTTTGTATTTTTAGTAGAGACGGGGTTTCTCTATGTTGGTCAGGCTGGTCTCAAACTCCCGACCTCAGGTGATCCACCTGCCTCGGCCTTTCCCAAAGTGCTGGGATTACAGATGTGAGCCACTGTGCCCGGCCAGCACTGACATTTTTATGTCAGAGTCAGAGACACTGGTGGCACTCCCAGCTGGCCGTGTACTGGGCTGTAGAAGGGGCAGGCAGGGTTCAGTGCCCTGCAGGGCTGCTGCCAAGGTCACCACACAGGGGCCTGTCCAGGGCTGCCCAGGTGTGGGTGGCAGGTGCTGAGCAGGGCTGAGGGTGCTGAGCGGGGCTGAGGGTGCTGAATTGGGCTGAGGGTGCTGAGCGGAGCTGAGGGTGTTGCCACTGCCGCCTCGAGGCTCCCCTGTGCCACTCAGTGCTGCTTTCTTTGGGAGCAGCAGAGGCCTCTGGGCGTGGCCACAAACCAGGTGGCGGGTGACAACTGGAAGCAATTTTCTCAGACTGGAGACCCAGCGCTGGGCAGGGCCACGCTCCCGTCTCTGCCTTCATCTTCATCTGGACCTCCTGTGTCTCATGTCGAGATTCCCTTGTTCCTATAACGACACCAGTTGTTGGGTTAAGGCCCTCCCTAAGGCACGGCGACCTCATCTTGATTGTATCTGGATGCAAAGAACTTTCCAAGTAAGGTGACATTCATAGTTTCTGGGGTTAGTTCTCAAACATATCTTTTGGGGGACACAATTCATCCCAGTACTCAGGCTCCACCCAGGGCACAGGAGGCATGGCCAGCCCTCGGGGTGTCTGCTGCGAGGTCAGGAGACAGGAGCAGCTCCTCTCTCTGCCAGGCTCCCCTCGATTGTTCCAGGCACCCACCCTTTCCACTCCTGGAATGCATCCCCTGCCTCACTCCCACTGCAGAACAGGCTGAGGGTGTCCTGCTGGGCGGTGGGCTGGGCCCCAGGGCAGTGGGCTGTCCTACCGGGAGGTGGGCTGGGCCCCAGGGTGGTGGGCTGGACCCCAGGGCCGCTGCTGCAGATGCTCTTGGGATGAGTGCTGGCCAGCCTCTGGTGTGATGAGATTTGAGTTTTGAGCTGTGCTTTGAAGCATTTTCTTTTTTATTTTATTTTATTTTATTTTATTTATTTATTTATTTATTTATTTATTTATTTATTTATTTTGAGACGGAGTGTCGCTTAGTCGCCCAGGCTGGAGGGCAGTGGCGAGATCTCGGCTCACTGCAAGCTCCGCCTCCTGGGTTCAGGCCATTCCCCTACCTCAGCCTCCCGAGTAGCTGGGACTACAGGCGCCCATCACTACGCCTGGCTAATTTTTTGTATTTTTAGTAGAGACGGGGTTTCACCGCATTAGCCAGGATGGTCTAGATCTCCTGACCTTGTGATTCGCCTGTCTTGGCCTCCCAAAGTGCTGGGATTATAGGCATGAGCCACCGTGCCCGGCTGAAGCATTTTCAAAGACCACTGATTAATTTGAATGGGTTGAGATGGTTTAAAGGCATCCAAAAGACACAGAGGCATCTCACCAAGGTCTCTGCTCGGTAGTTAGTTTCTTCCTCTGGAGGCCATGGAGGCCCCTGGTTTCCCACACCTCCTTCCTGGAATGGTCGTCCCTGCGCCGTGGGTGGTCACCTTGCTCCCATGAGTGTGTGCCTCGCTGGTTTTCACCTGACAGCTGGTCTCTGAGAAGGTTCCTACTCCTCGTGCAAGGCTGAGCAATATTCCGATGTGTGGCTGTTACTTTTATGTCCTTGTGTGGACATCTAGGCGCTGGCACGTGTCCTGTGTTATACACGGCTGTGCAGTGAGTACTGTTGCATGTGCTTGGTTTAACCGTGTGTGGAAACAGCTGTGGGGTAGATTTCTGTGAGTGGAATCCTGGGTCAGGGTGTCCCTGTGCCTCTGGGGTTTGGGAGGGTGGTGCTGGGTGCCCTCTGTGAGGGGGTATTGGCTTACACTCCCCTATTCGTAAATGGTGCCCTGTCCTTCACAAAGGGTGGATCAGACATTGCTGGGACAGGTAGAACAAACAGTGGGAAGGGCCAGGTGTGCCTGGTAAACATCAGTGCTCTGGCAGGTGCAGCTCCGAGCCCCGCAGGGCAGTGGGGATTGAGGTGGAAAAGTTCTGGATCCCTGAGAGCTCTGGGTGCCTTACCAGGAGGTTAAGTCTTTATTCTGTAGATAGGAAGGGCCCTGGAAGGTGTGGATAAAGGAGTGACTTGGCTAGACTCCTGCTTGGGAAGAGCCACTCCTGGGGCTGTGCGGTCAGGGCTAGTTAGGATCTGAGCCAGGGCAAGAGGCGAGTGCAGAGGCCATGGGGGGATGAGCGGCCAGTGCTGAGGCCATGGGGGGATGAGCGGCCAGTGCTGAGGCCATGGGGGGTGGCTAGAGGCCAGTGCAGAGGCCATGGGGGGATGAGAGGCCAGTGCAGAGGCCATGGGGGGATGAGAGGCCAGTGCTGAGGCCATGGGGGGTGGCTAGAGGCCAGTGCAGAGGCCATGGGGGGGATGAGCGGCCAGTGCAGAGGCCATGGGAGGTGAGAGACCAGTGCAGAGGCCATGGGAGGTGAGAGACCAGTGCAGAGGCCATGGGAGGTGACCTCTCCAAAGTGTCTGATTGGTTCCTGGGCTTCAGCCTCCCCAGCCTCCCCTCCTTTCAGGATGGATCCAGACTTTGTCTCAGGCCATCTCTTCTTCATCCCCTTTTGGGCCATGCGCCAGCTTTGTGGGGTTGCTTTCTGTTTCTGGAGCTCGCCGGGCACTCCTGGCCTTGGGCCCCAAACATTCTCTCTCCTCGTAACCGTCTCAGACCTCTGCTCCTGGCTCACCCTTTAGGAGTTGGCCAAGGTGTCACTTCCTCTGGGAAGCTTTCCCGGAGATCAGGAGGGGTGGCACCCTTCTGGGAGTGGCGCCTTGACCCATGTGTGCTCAGCTTCCTCAGAGCCCTCATCATCAGCTGGATGCCACCTCCAGAGGGGACACCGGCCAAGAGTGGGGCGGCTGAAAGGGGGTTGGCAGCGTCTGCGTCCATTAGCCTTGGGCCCCAGCACCTGCCACTCATGCTACTGGACAAACATGGTTCTGATCTGAGGCAGAAGCAGCTGGAACAGAAAAAGGGCGGGACTGTGGACGCGGGTGACATTCCGGACATGCAGTCAGCCCGGGCGACTGGCTGCCAGGACCCAGCAGGTGGAAGATAGAGTGGGGGATACTCGGGGCCAGGCCCAGAGAGAGAAGGCAGCCACATAGGAAAGGCCCCACCCCGGGCAACATTCCGTCTTTCCTTGAAATTTCTGGAATCAGAGGAGGGGTTAGAAGTGCACGTTAGTGTGATGGGGGCTGGGGGAGGAATAACATGTCAGACTCAGCCGCAAACAGTCCTCTAGAACCGGGCCAGGCCTGTGCTGCTGCCCGAGCTGGCCTGTGTGGTGTTCACGTGTCTTTATTTTTAGATAATTTTTAACCCCAGGAATCCTAGAGATAGACAAATTTCCCTTCCTTCCTTCCTTCCTTCCTTCCTTCCTTCCTTCCTTCCTTCCTTCCTTCCTTCCTTCCTTCCTTCCTTCCTTCCTTCCTTCCTTCCTTCCTTCCTTCCTTCCTTCCTTCTTTCTTTTCTTTCTTTTCTTTCTTTTTTTTTTGACAGTCTCACTCTGTCACCCAGGCTGGAGTACAGGGGCGTGATCTCAGTTCACTGCAACCCCCGCCTTTCAGGTTCAAGCAATTCTCCTGCCTCAGCCTCCTGACTAGCTAGGATTACAGGCGTGTACCACCACGCCCTGCTAATTTTTGTATTTTTAGTAGAGATGGGGTTTTACCATTTTGGCCAGGCTGATCCTGAACTCCTGACCTCAAGTGATCCGCCCCCCTCGGCCTCTGTAAGTGCTGGGATTACAGGTGTGAGCCACCTCACCTGGCAGCCAAATATATTTCTTTCTTTCTTTCTTTCTTTTTTTTTTAAAAAAAACCATATATTATTTATGATGTGCAGTCCCTATTCTAAGCACTTGTCACATTCACTTCATCCTTACTCTATCTCTAGTAAGTACACTACCCCCATCTTCTGGATGAAGAAACTCAAACAGAAAAAAAGTTAAATAATCTGTCCAAGGTCTTGCAGCTACTAAGTGCCAGAACTGGGATTCAAAGCCAGAGAGTCTAGTGCCAGGACTATGCTCCCACCTTCTGCTCCGTTCTGCAAAGGAAGAGAGGTATGAAGTCCACATGGTATGCAGGGACCAAGAATCTGCTGAGTTGCTGGACAGCAAAGGGCAAGGCTGTTTTCTTTTTTTTGAGATGGAGTCTCTTTCTGTCGTTGGGCTGGAGCACAGTGGCGCAGTCTCGGCTCACCGCAACCTCCGCCTCCTGGGTTCGATTCTCCTGCCTCAGCCTCCTGAGTAGCTGGGACTACAGGCATGCACCACCACGCCCAGCTAATTTTTTTTTTTTTTAATTAGTAGAGACGGGGTTTCGTCGTGTTCGCCAGGATGGTCTCGATCTCCTGACCTCGTGATCCGCCCGCCTCGGCCTCCCGAAGTGCTGGGATTACAGACGTGAGCCACCGCGCCCGGCAGCCAAATATATTTCAATTTTCTTTTTTTCTTTTGAGACAGCCTCTCACTCTGTTGCCCAGGCTTGAGTGCGGTGGTGCAATCATGGCTCACTGCAATGTCCTCTTCCCGGGCTCAAGTGATCCTCCCACCTCAGCCTCTCTAGTAGCCACAGCGCCCAGCCTGTGTTTCAGTTTTTTATTAGTAAAGAGGGGCCGGGTGTGGTGGCTCATGCCTGTAATCCCAGCACTTTAGGAGTCCGAAACAGCGGATCACCTGAGGTCAGGAATTCGAGACAGCCTGACCAACATAGCAAAACCCTGTCTCTAGTGAAAATACAAAATTTAGCCAGGCGTAGTGGTGCGTACTTATAATCCCAGCTACTCAGGAGGCTGAGGCAGGGGAATCGCTTGAACCCAGGAGACAGAGGTTGCAGTGAGCCGAGATCGTGCCACTGCACTCCAGCCTGGGTGACAGAGTGAGACCCTGTCTCAAGAAACAAACAAACAAAAAAATAGTAAAGAGGAACGTAACGTGCTTTCGGTACCCGTGTCTTTATTAGAAATGGGAAAACAAAGTCTCCAGTGACAGACAGCTGCTTCCCTGGCTCCTCTGGCTGTCACCCTTGCCTGCCTGGAGATGGAGGCAGTCATGGACACTGTCCTGGGATGGACACGCTTGGCCTTGGCCAGGCCATGGGGCAGGGCCTGAGAGAGTGACAGAGCTGTGTATGGGTCCTGGAGGCTGGCTGGGCTCAGCTGCTCCTGAGCTGTTTGGAAGGAATGAGGGAGGTAGGAAGGGGAAGAGGGAGGGGCCAGGTGTGGAGCAGCTGGTTGGGAAGGAATCCCAGCTGAGGCCGGGACTCACTGACTCACTGGCTGCCCCGGCTTGGAGGAAAGATGTCTGATTTGGGGCAAGGGGGAAGGGGTGAGTGAGTTGGGCTTTGGGCCTCATGCATTGGAGGTGACAGCACAATCCCCAGGCAGGAATAAAGTCCTGTGGGGGAGAGTTGTATCTGACCTTGAGGGCAGGGGCTGGCTTCCTGGG
The DNA here is from genome assembly GCF_007565055.1 of Rhinopithecus roxellana. NCBI lineage: Eukaryota > Metazoa > Chordata > Mammalia > Primates > Cercopithecidae > Rhinopithecus > Rhinopithecus roxellana. The sequence continues at coordinate 29,702,734 of NC_044560.1, forward strand.
TGGTCAGTTGGGGAGTTAGGATGGTCCTTGGTGCAGGACCCGAGGTGCCAAAGAAAGGTGGCCAGGCCTGTGGCAGCCGGCTGGTGTGCAGTCTGCAGTTCCTGGCATGTCCTCCTGATGACACAGCGCCAAGTGCCGAGTCCTCACTTTGTTGCCAGGTGTCTCTAGGCTCTTCCCTGGGCCTCAGGCACTGTCCCTGGCCTTCTGTCTTAAAGGCTACCCGCTTATCTGTCCTGTCTCCGGTGCCTGCCGCATGAAAGGACTTCCTCTGCTGCTCTGTAGCCCTTGGCCCGCGCTTCCTCTCCCTGGCCTTGTGTCATTCCTGGGGGCCAACCTGCTGTGTGTGGCTCCACTTCACAGACAGACAAAGTGAAGCCTGCAGCAGTCATTCAGGCTGCTGTGGAGGGCGGCTCTGGTGCTCCTGGGAAACGCTGGGCTGATGTTTCCTCAGTGTCTAGAACCAGGGGCTGGGCCCTGCTCTCCGCACCCACCCGCAGCCTTGGCTAGTGCCTCCAGGACAGGCCTGTGTGGAAAGGGACCCTCTGCCCACTGCAGCTGGTGCAGGGAAGGCCCTTCCTACTAAGTGGAAAACAAAGGGAAGAGGTTGATAGAATCGTTTTGTGACTTATAATTGACTACCTGGTAACTCAGATGAAAAAACCCAAAAACCTTTCATAGAGTAAGTTCAATTTTTAAAAACAGAGATATTTTAACGTGAACACTCGAGAAGCCAAATGAGGCTTCTTGTGTGCTCTGGGGATCCCCCGGCCACCGTGTGTCATGCCGTGCTTCCTGCTCCACAGGCCACTGTCCTGAACCTTCTGCGGAACCTCGGGCCCTGCCTGACCTCAGGGCCAGAAGCCAGTTGGCCTAGTGGCCTTGGTTGGCATAATAGACTCTCACCCAGCGTGGAGGGGTGACACTGGGGATGGGCAGCTGTCGGTCGCTGGAGGACATCCTTGGTCATTTGCTCTAGAAGTGGCATCCTGTGGCCAGAGGTTGGGTTTCTTGGAGCTTCCGACCAGGTTGGCTAAATACTTACTGAAGAGGGAAAAATTCTCCTGGTTAATGTGTGGACTGTCTACCGTGTACCATGTGCCAGCGCTGTCGTGGGGTGAGCGTGCGATCTGCATGTCTCCCACAGTCACGTGAGGCAGTGCTGTCTCAGTGCTGTTGTTCTGCCCATTGTACAGATGAGCACATGGAGGAGTGAGGGTTCTGACAGCTTGCCCAGGTTACCTAGTGAGTAAGAGCCAGAGCCAGGAATGCTCTCGGGAGAGTGACTTGCTCAGCCTTGGAGCCGCTAGAGGAGCAGGGAGGAGATGCAGACCTGGGGAGACGCTGCTCCTGGGGCCCCCACACTGGCCAACAGGGCCGGGCAGGCTGCACAAGCCGCAGGTGGGTGCTGTACCCTGGACCTGTGCCCACTGCCTGCCACTCATCTCCAGGCCTTGGCCTGTGAAGGTGGCTTTCATCAGCCAGGTGCTGTCTGGGAAGATGCCAGGCAACTTGCCCTGGTAGGACTGCCAAGCTGGCTTGTTGGGATTCCAGAGATTTCGTGGAACTCCCACGCTGCCAGCTGCTCACAACAAGGATGAAGTTGTTCCTCTTTGAGGAAGTGAGGTGGCATTTTCATTCTTTCCGACCTAGGAGAGCTCCCTGCCCTCAATCCAGGGCCTGACTCCACACTGCCCCCCAGGACCCGCAGAGGAGCTCAGCGCGCAGCGGGCAGGCGCTCACCTGCTGACAGGGCCTGGGGTCTTGAAGCTGTGACTCATATCTAGTTCTCAGAACAGCCGTGGCTACCTGGTTCCTCTGGGACTCCTGATGGGGGTGGTGGCGGTCCTGGGAATTTGCTTTTCACAGTCTGTGTTGGTCACTGGGAACCCCAAGGGCTGAGTCGCCACCTCCTGCCCTGTGGCTCTGCTTAAAGGTCTTTACCATCAGCCCTTCCGTGCCAGGGCAGGCCAGGGACCTGTGGCTTCAGGGGGAGAAAGTGCCCCTCTGCCCTCCTGCTCTGTCATGGAAACAGCATCTCAGAGCCCCTTCTGTGGCCTGGCAGATGGCGCCACACGCTGACGAACACACCACCTAGGAAGAGTCCAAACATGGGGAAGGTTCTCTTTCCTCCAGGAGCCATTGAGCCCTTTGGGGACCTTCTCCCCTCCTTGGATTGTGACTGTTGCACGAATGGCATCCTCTCCAGAAGCCTCATCCTGCTTCTCCTCTGCCCTAGGATCATGCGGCCAGATGATGCCAACGTGGCCGGCAATGTCCATGGGGGGACCATCCTGAAGATGATCGAGGAGGCGGGCGCCATCATCAGCACCCGGCATTGCAACAGCCAGAACGGGGTAAGGGTCTGGGCGCCATACCTCTGGGCCCTGGAGACCGCACCAGTGTGGGTTCAGGACAGGAGTTCCCCGGGGAGCCAGGCCTGCAGCCTTCCCTCCCCTTGTGCACTGGGCCTTGGGAACTTTGGGGGAAGTGGCCCAAGCAGTTCTGCACCGGACCCTCAGAACTATGCTTGGTTTTGGCCTCAGCCAGGAGGTGTGGGAACCCACCAGAGATGAAGTGTCAAGCAAGCTGACAGGCCCTCCCTCCACCACTGCCCGCCATGCCGAGTCCCCTGCCAACTTGGCCCTGATCAGAAGCATGCCCTGCCTGCGTGGGGTGGACTTCATTGCAATGGCCAAGAGCTGAGACATAGGGGCCACACAGCAGACATAGGGGAGGTCCCACCTCTGCCCTGACCAACCCTGGTGGCCATGGCAAGTGCCGTGGCTCTCTGTGACTTGGCCACTTCCTGGCTTTGAAGCTCACTGGCCTGGTACCACTGTGCCCACGATGGGGGCAGCTCTCCACCTGCCCCAAAATTGTGCAGCTGGGGAGGGCCCTGCAACCCCAAAGCTGGGGACAAGGGGCATAGTCTCTAGTGTCAACCTCAGGGCTGCTGTAGGACATTCAGCCATCCCCAGCTCTGGGGAGGGGACATTTTCTCTGAAGGTCAGCTGTGGGGGAGAAGCCAGCCCTTGGGTACTGAGGACAGGGCGTCTGCCGTGGTGCCGCAGCTGCAGCCTTTGCACTATGGGGCTTGGTTAGCACACCTGCTGTGGCCTCCAGGGAGGCAGAGAGGAGGAAGACTCAGCCCCAGCTTGGAGAGTGGGAGTATGAGGTGCAGGTCCCCACCATGGGCACGGGCATGATGCCACTCTAGCAAGAGGCCAAGTGGAAGCCACATCAGAGACCAGGGACCAGCGGAGGCACTGTGAGCTCTGAGCCACACTGGTGAGATGCAGGAAGTGGCTGCTGGCTCTGTCAGCCTGGGCTGTCGGAACTAAGACCACAGCCTGCTGGCTTGTGAGCAGCGGAAGTGTGTTTCTCACAGCCCTGGAGGCTGGAAGTTCAGGATCAGAGCGCCGGTAGATTCTGTGTCTGTTGAGGGCCCGTTTGTTTCCTGGTTCGTAGACATCACATCACTTCCTGTGTGTCCTCACTTAGCAGGAGGGGCTCTCTCAGGCCCTTTTACAAGGACACTAATTCCATTTGTGAGGGCTCTGTCCCCATGCCCTCATCACCTCCCGAAGGCCCTGCCTCCTACTACCATTCCCTTGGGGGTTAGGATTTCAACACAGGAATTTTGTGGGGACAGAGTCATACAGAGCATGGCACATGCATTCAGCCTGGAACAGTGGGCAGTGTGTGTTCCAGTGGAGGAGTGGAAGCTCTGTGTGTGTGTGTGTGTGCGTGTGCGTGTGCACGTGTGTGTGCGTGTGTGTGTGCGCATATGTAGAATGAACCAAGCCGTGGTAAGTGTGGATGGTTGGATGTGGATGTGGGGGATGTTGCGTGGTACAGGTTAAGGAGTGGGTTTGCTGGCAGGGCCTGGTTTAGGAGGGGTGGATGGCTGGGCTGGGGCTGGATTGACTCCTTGGACCCGAGGCTCCGGTGCAGCTCAGTCACGTTCAGAGAGCACCCTCTGGTGGCTGTGGGGAGGATGGGCCTGAGCCTGAGAGCCTGGGGCAGGGGTGAGGGCCAAGTCCCAAATTCTTGTTGCACCCTTCCAGAGAGAGACAGTGAGGGTCCCTGGCAGGAGAGGATGGACACGGGGAAGGAAAAATCCCCAAGATGGGGAGGAAAGGTAAAGGAAGGGCTTGGAAAGAGGGTGATGCTCTCACTCATAATCGCAGAATTATTTTGCTGCCATTTGGTCAGCACTTGGCATTCTGCAAAGCTCCAAAATGCTTTAGGAGCTAAAGTTTAGCTCATGGAATCCTCACAACACCCCAGAGAGGTAGCTGTTCTTGTTTTTATTTTCTGAGACAGAGTCCCACTCTGTCACCCAGGCTGGAGTGCAATGGTGCGATCCCGGCTCACTCTAACATCTGCCTCCCAGGTTCAAGTGAATCTCCTGCCTCAGCTTCCGGAGTAGCTGGGATTACAGGCGTATACCACCACACCCAGCTACTTTTTTTGTATTTTTAGTAGAGACAGGGTTTCACCATGTTGGCCGGGCTGGTCTCGAACTCCTGACTTCAAGTGATCTGCCCACATCGGCCTCACAAAGTACTGGGATTACAGGCGTGAGCCTCTGTGCCCAGCTGCTGTTGTTATTTTTATTATCCCAATCGCATAGATGAGGAAACTGAGGTACAGAGAGATTGAACACTTGCTTGAGGCCACCTGGGGAGGCAGTTGGTAGGTCTGGGCTGTGACTATGCCTCGAACCTGTGCTTTGAACACTTGCCCCTCCTTGCTTCTCCGGATCTAGGGCTGCTGGAGGGACAGTTTTGACACATTGGCTTGGAGAAGCCTCTAGGCTGCTGGTCCCCAGGATTGTGATCCAGAAATTCTAGGCTCAGGAGGAGGTCTCTGAGTTCCAGGCAGCCCCAGGGTGTGGGGGTGAGAACAGTCCCGGTGCCTAGAAAGGCTTTGCTGGGGCCCTGGGTGGGGCAGGGGACCCCCCCATCCACACTTCCCTGGTGGTGCCTTCCAGTCTGTGGCTGGAAGTCCCAAGGTTCTGTCTCTGACTGGGGCCTCTTGGCCAGCCCCATCTGGATGCCTTCTTGGCCTACTTGGCCTTGATGTGCAGAAAAAGACACTCCTGTCCGTGCCCCGGGCTTGCTTCTTCCAGCCTCCCTCCCCTTGGTAAATGGTCTCTGCAACCCCCAGGTGCTCAGGCTCAGAGTCTGGAGCCTCTGTCAGCCTCTCTCCCTCCCACACTCATGAGGCTCTGGGAGCAGATCCCACTGCTTTACCTTCCAGGAAGTCCAGATCTGAGCACAGTCCCCCAGGCCCACCCTCACTTTGGGTCCAATGGTGCTGCTCTCCTGATCACCGCAGCAGCCTCCTGACAGGTCATCCTGCTGGTCCCTGCTGCCTTGTTCTCCACCAGTAGCCAGGAACATGTGGAGTCAGAGCACAGTACTGCCTGCTCAGAGCCCTCCAGATCTCCTGTTTTGCCCAGAGTCAAAGGCACGTCCACACGAGTCCCTGTCACTGCCTAGCGCGGCTCTGGGACCTTGCCTCCTGCATTTCTTTCTCAACTCTGCTCTGGCCACATTGGCTTTTCTGCTGCTTCTTGGACTTGCTGGGTGCATTCCTGCCTTGGGCCTTTGCACTGGCTTTCCCTAGATATCTACAGGGCCCTCCCCTCACCTCTTCCAGGCTCTACATAAAAACCTTGTAATCCCAGCACTTTGAGAAGCTGAGATGGACAGATCACTTGAGCTCAGGAGTTTGAGGCCAGCCTGGGCAACAGGATGAAACTTTGTCTCTACAAAAACTACGAAAATTAGCCGGATGTGGTGGCGTGTGCCTGTAGTCTCAGCTCCTTGGGAGGCTGAGGCAGGAGGATCACCTGAGCCCAGGGAGGTCGAGGCTTCAGTGAGTTGAGATCACATCACTGCTCTCCAGCCTGGGTGACAGAGTGAGACCCTGTTCCTACAAAAACAAAACATGACGTCCAGCTGTGCGCCTGATGGCCTGGCTCCCTCCCTGCTTCCAGCTGCTCTCCACTCCTGACCTTGTACACAGTGGTAGCCCCACGAGGGCAGGCAGGACTTCTGCCCTTGGTTTCCACAGACTGAGGCATAGAGCATGCTTAGGCATTATCTGATGAATGCTGGGAACTTGGGCCTGGCACCGTCACTGTCATGGAGAGCTTCCACCAACTAAGCGCTTACGATGAGCCCGTGGCCGTGCTCGAGCTCACCCTTCCTCTCCCTGTGTAGTCTTCCCAGCCACCTGCTGAGACAGGCACTGTTCTTAACTTTGTTTTACAAGTGGGGAAACTGAGGCCTAGAACAGTTAGGTGGCTTTCCAGACAGCTGCATCCTCAGAGTTGCCTTCAGCCAGGAGATGGCCTTGGCTGGGCACGGTGATGAGACCACGCCCTCTCTGGGCCCTCACTGGATGCTGGGCATGGTCCACGCACTCCACGTTTGTCAGTGGCCTTATCCCCATCTCCCTGCGTCTTCTGGGCATTTCCTAAGCACCAAGTTCTTCCCATTCGTTATCCCCTCGAATCTCTGTAGCAGCCTGTTGGGACCATTTATTGCCTGTGTTTACAGAGACTGAGACATGGAGAGGTTGTGTCGCTGCACAAAGTCACAGAGCTAGTAAGCAGTAGAGCTGTTCTTTTGGGCTCTGCCTCTGAAGCTGCTGTCCTGGCTGGAAACCCTGTGGCCATGAGGAACCCAGTGCCTGTGGTTTGCTGGGGCACCTGTGCCTCACGGGCCATGTGATGCCGATTGCTTTTGAGAGCATGGCAGAGGGTGCTTCTGGGCAGGTGCCGATCAGGAGCTCGTGGCTCTGTCCCAGAGCAGGGTGGGGCTTTTCCTGCTCCTGCAGTCCTGGGAGCAGGAGGTGTGGGGCACATCCGAGCACTGGCTGCTGGGAGCTCTTCCTATGGAGCTCAAACACTTGTCAGTCTATGTATCGAAGTTTTGGATCACACCAGCCTTCATGGACTCCCTGGGCCTGGCCCAGAGCTCTGCCAGCTCCTGGGAAGCAGCCGCCCACCAGCAAATCAGAGCCGTCCTGGGTCCTGGCTCCTGCCATCTGTACCCATCAGACACACAGAGCCACCTCTCCAGCCTCCCAGGCTGCCAGATAGTGAAACAAAATCCTCCCACAGGGTCTCCTGATAGTGAAATGGGACCATGGCAAGACTCCTGTGTGGATGTCTGGGAGATAGTACTTTTCTTCTTCTTCTTTTTTTTTTTTTTTTAAGATGCAGTCTTGCTCTGTTGCCCAGGCTGGAGTGCAGTGGCGTGGCCTCAGCTCACTGCAACGTCTGCCTCCCAGGTTCAAGCGATTCTCCTGCCTCAGCCTCCTGAGTAGCTGTGACTACAGGCATGTGCCACCACACCAGGCTAATTTTTGTATTTTTAGTAGAGACAGGGTTTCACTATGTTGGCCATGCTGGCCTGAAACTCCTGATCTTGCAATCCACCCGCCTCAGCTTCCCAAAGTGCTGGGATTACAGGCGTGAGCCACTGTGCCTGGCCCTACTTTTTTCTTTAGTATGTTAAGCTGGGAGAGCACCAAGCTTAAGGGTCATCAGTGGCCCTCTGCCCTATGAAGGACAGGCTTGAAACCATTACCAGGTGTCCCCATGGCACTGTGGGGAAGGCTGCTGGATGGTTCTGCATGAGGGGTATCCCGAGGGACAGCACAAAGAGGTGCACTCTGCCTTCCTCCTGCCTCAAGTCACTCTCTGAGTGAACCTGCTTTTGTGCCTCCTCTGAGAGGCCCTTGAACCCACCCCTCATCCTGGCCTGCAAGGCCTGGCAGCCTGCCTCTTTGGACCTTTGTTCATGTCTCCCACTGCGTCCCTGTGTTCTGGTGGCTCCCCACCACCTCCCCGCTCTGCTCTGCTGCTCTTTCCTCTCCCTGTGGTACCAATGCTTCCCCTACCTCCTCCTGCCTAACACCTGGTCTTTCAGGCCTCAGCCCAAATGCCTCTCATCTGAAGTCGTTCCCCACCTTGACATCTCTGGGCTGTCTTGAGAGCACCTGATGCCATGTGGCGTGGTCTCATTTACTTCTCGTCCGTCCCCTCAGCCAGAACCCAGACTCCTCTGACCTACTCCCCTCTGTATACCCAGCACTGAGAAGCCCCACAGATGCTGCCAGAAACCAGCTGCAGAGCAGGGAGGTGGAAGGCCACTGCCTTGGAAAAGCACGCGCCTGTAGGTCTGTTGGATCTGTGTCTGCATGGCATACTGTAATGTACTTAATCAGCCTCAAACAACACACACTTGACTTCATTCCACTTTTATGTCTTGCAGACAGTGCTTGGCTCGTTCCAAGATGGGCACTGCCCTGCCCAGAGGCTGTGCCTAATTCTTGCCTGGCTCTGTGCAGCCCTGCCCTAACAGCCTTTGGCCAATGGGTGGTGCCATAGCCATGTACATTGACTTGGGGGGAGAAAGACACAGTTCCAGGCATCGCTTTACTGTGACCTGTTGTGAGTAGGGCAGGGTTTGCTGGGGCACAAGCCCATGCAAACCAGAATGGGGAAGCATCAGGCCACCCTCACCAGCTCTAGAACTTTTCCTGCGCAGCCCCAGATGCAGTCACAGAATCCCTGCACCTGGGAGAGGGCTCAGACAGAGGCTCCCAGCCGTACCTCCAAAGAAGCAGGTGCTAGGTTTGGGGTGGGTCGCGAAGCTTGCATGTTTGCCCCACCTCGGTGAGTCCTCGTGTAGGTGGGTGAGCTGCACGTTGGTGCTTTGGGGGTGGCAGGCGGTAGGTGGGAGAGCACAGACCCACACACCAGGGCTTGAAGTGACTGCCACATACTCTCTGTGTGCCCTGGGATGCTTGCCTAATGTGTCACCCCTTGTCTGGGTGCTGTAACGATCACCCGGGCCAGTGATGCGGGAGCTGGCCTAGGCCCCTCCCTCACCTGCTCCCTGCCCGCCCTGGGAAGCCTGAGGGTGCCTCAGTGTCATGCTGTCAACGTCCTAAGGAAGTGATCGTTACAGTAGAAAGTCGTGGCAGTCCTCTGGGAAGTGGAGACTCACATTCCCCATGGCTCAAACACAAGGTCATCTTTTGTGTCATTTATTCAGCAAAGACGAAAAATAAGTCAATTCTGAGTGTTGGTCAGGATGCTATGAGGTGCCAAAGGCCAGGCCAGTCACTGCTGTACCGAGAAACACTTAGGACCATATATAAAAGTATTTGTCGTTGCCGGGCGCGGTGGCTCACGCCTGTAATCCCAGCACTTTGGGAGGCCGAGGTGGGTGGATCACCTGAGGTCGGGAGTTCGAGACCAGCCTGACCAACAGGGAGAAACCCCGTCTCTACTAAAAAAAAAATACAAAATTAGCCGGGCGTGGTGGCACATGCCTATAATCCCAGCTACTACGGAGGCTGAGGCAGGAGAATTGCTTGAACCTGGGAGGCAGAGGTTGCGGTGAGCCGAGATTGTGCCATTGCACTCCAGCCTGGGCAACAAGAGTGAAACTCCATCTCAAACAAACAAACAAACAAAAAAAGTATTTGTCCTCGGGCCCAGAAAATAATCCCAAATGCAGAAAATGTTTAAGTAAAAGGGTGCCCATCACAGCATTGTTTGTAATGAGAATCAATTGGAGATGCCCCAGATCTCTAATAAAAGAAGAATGTTCAATTCCACCTGGCTAGCCATTGAAAGTAATTTTCTAAAAAAAAGTTAGGTACGGTTGCATGTGCCTGTAGTCGCAGCTACTTAGGAGGCTGAGGCTGGAGGATCACTTGAGCCCAGGAGGAGTTTGAGGCTGCAGTGAGCATGATAGTGCCTGTGAATAGTCATTGCATTCCTGCCTGGGCAACACAGCAAGGTCCTGTCTCTAAAAATAATAATAATTTTGCATTGGAGTGCCTTGAAAAGGAAGTCACTGGAAAGGATAAGGAAATCTTTCACATACAGCCACTCAGACGGAGTGTTTGTGTCTCCCATGTGTTGAAATCCTCACCCCCAGGGTGATGGTATTAGGGGGTGGGGCCTTTGGGAGGTGACGAGGGCATGGGGGTGGGCTTCATGAATGGGATCAATGTCCTCATGAAAGGGGCCTGAGGGAAGCTCATTTGCCCCAACCACCACGTGAGGTCACACGAGAAGCACTATGAACCAGGAAGCTGGCCCTTACCAGACACGGAATCTGCCCATCCCTGATCTTGGAATGACCCAAGTCCCTGGAGACTTCTAGCCTCCAGGGCTGTGAGAAATAAATTTCTGTTGTGCCTAAGCTGCCCAGGCTATGGCATTTTGTTATGGCAGCCCAATGAACTAAGACCCAAACCTACAGAGGATTATCCCTAGGGTAGATGAAGAGAGAAAAGCAGGTGCAGCGCCCCTGTCCACGTCCACCATCGGGAAGCCCCACCATGTGGTTTGTAGACGTGGAGTCCGATCTGACACATGGGACGTAACTGCCAAGGGGTCCTGTGTGACAAGGGACGAGGTGGCCAGAGGCAGACCCAGCCCCATAGGCTCTTTTGTTCCTTTTACGTTTTGAATCATGAGAATGGGTCACCTATTTGAAGGATAAAAAACATTTAATTTAAAGTTTTTTTTTTTTTTTTTTTGAGACGGAGTCTCGCTCTGTCGCCCAGGCTGGCGTGCAGTGGCGCGATCTCCACTCACTGCAAGCTCCGCCTCCCGGGTTCACGCCATTCTCCTGCCTCAGCCTCCCGTGTAGTTGGGACTACAGGCGCCCGCCACTGCGCCCAGCTAATTTTTGTATTTTTAATAGAGATGGAATTTCACCATGTTAGCCAGGATGGTCTCTATCTCCTGACCTTGTGATCCGCCCGTCTCGGCCTCCCAAAGTGCTGGGATTACAGGCGTGAGCCACTGTGCCCGGCAAAAAACATTTAAATTTTTAAAAAGAATAGTTGGGCTGGGTGCGGGGGCTCACACCTGTAATCCCAGCACTTTGGGAGGTCGAGGCGGGCAGATCACCTGAGGTCGGGAGTTCGAGACCAGCCTGACCAACGTAGAGAAACCCTGTCTCTACTGAAAATACAAAATTAGCCGGGCGTAGTGGCACATGCCTGTAATTCCAGCTACTAGGGAGGCTGAGGCAGGAGAATCGCTTGAACCTGGGAGGCAGAGGTTGTGGTGAGCCGAGATCGCACCATTGCACTCCAGCCTGGGCAATAAGAGCAAAACTCTGTCTCAAAATAAAAATAAAAGAGTAGTTGGGCCAGTAACAGTGGCTCACGCCTGTAATCCCAGCACTTTGGGAGGCTGAGGTAGGTGGATCACCTGAGGTCAGGAGTTTGAGGCCGACATGGTAAAACCCCATCTTTACTAAAAATACAAAAATTAGCCAGACGTGGTGGTGCACATCTTAATCCCAGCTACTCAGGAGGCTGAGGCAGGAGAATTGCCTGAATCCTGGAGGTGGAGGTTGCAGTGAACCGAGACCGTACCACTGCATTCCAGCCTGGGCGACACAGCGAGACTCCATCTCAAAAAAACAAAAAAAAAGAATAATGATTGCAAAGAGCCAAGTCACAACAGGGGCAGATTATTTTTCCCATATTGAATGAAAAAGAATCAGAAGGTGAGAGTGTATTTAGTGGTTTTTGTCGTTGCTGTTGTTGTTTGTGAGATAGAGTCTTGCTCTGTCGCTCAGACTGGAGTGCAGTGGCGCGATCTCAGCTCACTGCAACCTCCCCATCCCGACTTCAACTGATTCTCATACCTCAGCCTCCTGAGTAGCCAGGATTACAGATGTGCACTGCCACGCCCAGGTAACTTTTGTACTTTTTTTTTTTTTTTTTTTTGAGACGGAGTCTCGCTCTGTCGCCCGGGCTGGAGTGCAGTGGCCGGATCTCAGCTCACTGCAAGCTCCGCTTCCCGGGTTTATGCCATTCTCCTGCCTCAGCCTCCCAAGTAGCTGGGACTACAGGCACCTGCCACCTCGCCCGGCTAGTTTTTTGTATTTTTATTTAGTAGAGACGGGGTTTCACCATGTTAGCCAGGATGGTCTCGATCTCCTGACCTCCTGATCCGCCTGTCTTGGCCTCCCAAAGTGCTGGGATTACAGGCTTGAGCCACCGCACCCGGCCAACTTTTGTATTTTTAGTAGAGACGGAGTTTCACCATGTTGGCCAGGCTGGTCTCGAACTCCTGGCCTCATGTGATCTGCCCACCTTGGCCTCCCAAAGTTCTGGAATTATAGTCATGAGCCACCGCGCCTGGCCTAAAGAAGAATAGTGACTGCAAAGAATGTGTCACAACATAGGCAGATTATTTTTCCTATGTTGAATGAAAAGGAATCAGAAGGTGAGAGTGTATATTTAGTTTTTGCACAGCTATATCAGACTAAAACTGCAAAACGAGCCAGGCAGATGAACAAGCGAGACAACAAAACCCACCCCGATTCTTGGGAAAAAAGCCTGGAAAGAAAGATCCCAAAATAGTAACCATGGTTATCTTTGCATGGGAGGAATGACAGTCCCCTTCTTTCCACTTTTCTGTATTTCCCAAATTTTCCTTAATGAGTATGTATGCATTTTTTCACTTTATATTATGCAAATAATGCATGCCTATTGTGAGAAAATCAGCAAAAAGGAAGAAGCAGCTGGTGATCCCACCATTTGGGGAATCGCCTGCAGCAGTTGCTCTGGGCTGGGCTCTCCAAGGCTCCTCTACATCCCTGTGGTTTTGTGTTTAGGAATGCACAGTGCTAGGCCGGGCGTGGTGGCTCACGCCTGCAATCCCAGCACTTTGGGAGGCTGAGGCGGCCGGATCACGAGGTCAGGAGATGGAGACCATCCTGGCTAACACAGTGAAACCCTGTCTCTACTAAAAATACAAAAAATTAGGCCAGGTACAGTGGCTCACGCCTGTAATCCCAGCACTTTGGGAGGCCGAGGTGGGCGGATCACAAGGTCAGGAGATCGAGACCATCCTGGCTAACACGGTGAAACCCCATCTCTATGAAAAATACAAAAAATTAGCTAGGCGCAGTGGCAGGTGCCTGTAATCCCAGCTACTTGGGAGGCTGAGGCAGGAGAATGGCGTGAACCCAGGAGGTGGAGCTTGCAGTGAGTGGAGATCATGCCACTGCACTTCAGCCTGGGTAACAGAGTGAGACTCTGTCTCAAAAAAAAAAAAAAAAATTTAGCCGGGCTTGATGGTGGGCGCTTATAATCCCAGCTACTCGGGAGGCTGAGGCAGGAGAATGGGGTGAACCCGGGAGGCGGAGCTTGCAGTGAGCCAAGATCGTGCCACTGCACTGCAGCCTGGGCAACAAAGCGAGACTCCGTCTCAAAAAAAGAAAAAAGAAAAGAAATGCACGGTGCCAATAAATTGCGATAAATTGGTTGCTTTCACAGTGGGGAATGAAAGCAAAGGCAGTTTCCAGGGAGCGTGTCCAGGGTGGGGCTCTCGGGGCTGGGCTGGCTGACCTGGACTGACCACTGCCTCTGTCTCCTCAGGAGCGCTGTGTAGCCGCGCTGGCTCGTGTCGAGCGCACTGACTTCCTGTCTCCCATGTGCATCGGTGAGGTGGCGCACGTCAGCGCGGAGATCACCTACACCTCCAAGCACTCTGTGGAGGTGCAGGTCAACGTGATGTCCGAAAACATCCTCACAGGTACTTCTGGGAGCGACGTGGCGACTGGAGCACTAAGGATCGTGGCTATACAGCTGCTTCCCTCCTGAGGGCAGAGGACGCTCCAGGGCCTGGCCCCTTTTCCACCAATGAGACCTCCCTCACCTCCCTCCACGGCCCTGGGAGCAGCTATGTCCATTGACCTGATTTTGCAGACAGGAAACAGGCACAGAGGAGTTAAGAAACGAGTCCGAGTTCAGCTACCCAGCAGGACTCAACCCTGCTGTCCGGGTCCGGCCTGAGCACATCACCGCTGCCCGTCCTGCTGCCTGTGGCCAGCTCATCCATGGCAGGGACTGGGTGGGGGCTGTGAGGCCGGTGCACACCATCCACCCCTCTGCTGGGCTCCCTGTCCTGCTTGCCCTCCTCAAGCATAGGGAGGTGTTGGCTCCAGAGAGGACACTGCCCGCTCCTGGGGGCCCCGGAAACCAGGCTCAGATAGAAGCTCACTGGGTGAACCTTTGCCTCTGCTTTCATCTGAATATTCTCCTCCTTGGCCATGGTAACCATGGAAACCCCCTTCCCCTTCCCACTGGGCGCTGTAGGAGAGGGCGGCTCCAGTGTTCACCAGCTCATGCTTCTTTTTATACCCAGGCTGGGGACGGGAGGTGAGGGGGAAGGCGGGCCTCTTCCGCTGCCCCTGGCCCTCTCCCTGCCACCTCCTAGGTCACCAGTCCTCCCATGCAGAGGAGAGGCTGGGCTGGTTTCCTCCTCTTCCCAATGCCTGTTCCTCAGCAGTGGCTGCCCCGTGGAGTGCCAGTTCACTGGCATTTAAGGAGCTCGAGTCCTCTTCCCCATGACAGACTGGTAGCAAACACGGTTATGCATCTAGAACATTCTGAGGACCTCAGCAGGGTTGGTGATTAGAATGGCTGTGTCAGCCCAGCTCCGGCAGGTGGGCAGATTGAGCTGAGCAAGGGCCTGGAGTGGAAGGTGGTCTGCGTTCCCATTGCCTGTTGCTCCCTTGGCAGGCACCTCTGACATCAGAGGGACCCTGGATGCTGATCTCAGGCTGTGGCACAGGAAGGGGTGTATGGGCACCTCCCACATCAGGAGCAGTGCCCACGGCTCGGGAGAGGCTCAGGGTTGGGTGGGTTCCCCACTTTAGGGGCCTTGGGGGTTCCCTGCCATCTACCGTGAGGTTGTAGCTCTTCTCCTGACTGTGCTGGGGATGGAGCCTTGGCCCCTTCCTGGAGAGGAGGGATGGCCTGCCGCGCTCTCCTGCTTCCTAGGACCTTCCTGCTTGTGAGAGCCCTGTCAGCAGCGCCTTTTGTCATTGCAGGAGTTGGTGGCTTCAAAAATGCTGGGAATGGCTCTGCTTTGCAGATTTTCTGCCATGGAAGCCCCCTTTGTGGCTCATCAGAGGCCACAGCCTCAGAGGAATCCCTCATGAGCAGTTTGTTGTTGTTGTTGAGATGGGGTCTTGCTCTGTTGCCCAGTCTGGAGTGCAGTGGCATGATCTCGGCTCACTGCAACCTCTGCCTCCCAGGTTCAAGCTATTCTCCTGCCTCCTAGGTTCAAGCTATTCTCCTGCTTCAGCCTCCTGAGTAGCTGGGACTACAGCGTGAGCCACCACACCTGGCTGATTTTTGTATTTTTAGTAGAGACAGGATTTCACCACGATGGCCAGGGTGGTCTGAAGCTCCTGACCTCAGTTGATCCACCCGCCTCGGCCTCCCAAAGTGCTGGGATTACAGGCAGGAGCCTCCGAACCTGGCCAAGCAGTTTGGGATGATGGGGAGAGAAGCAGGGAGACCGAAAGGCATTCTTGGGCTTTCAGCATGATTGGGACCCGCTCTCCCCACAGCAGAGAGTGATGCAGGCCAAAGGTCAGGGGTATTGAACTTGAGGATCTCCCCAGATCATGAACTTCCCTTTCTTGGCCACTTCTGCTGGCCTATAATAGACATGGAACTGATAATGGATGAGCAAATGAATGAATGAATAAGTGAATGAGTGGAGGCGACCAGGAAGAACTGGGCATCAGTGCTGAGACATTCTCACTGATGGGGTATTGATGAGGATGACGCAGTCTGACATGTTTCTGGGGATCCCTCGCTCTTTAGGGGCTGAGAGTGGGGAGAGGCGGAGAGGCTCCTGTGTAGAACCAGGGCAGGCACAAGCATGAGAGAGCAGCCTCCCCACCAGTTCACCCACAAGGTGCTGGGAGCTTCTCAGCCTCCCCGTTGTGTCCCGGCCACCACAGCCCTCAGCCTTCTCCTCCTCCGAAGGATGGGCTCAGAGAGGGACAGAGATGCCCACCCTTCCTCCCTGGGGACATCAGAGCTGGCATTGCCCTGTTGTGCTTGTGAGGCTTGGAGAAGGCAGGAGACGCTTGCCAGCACATGACGGCTTTTCCCAGTGGGGCTGGGCAGTGCCCAGGTTCTTCCTCCCAGCTTCAGCCTTTTCCCTGTAGCAGGGGCTGGGCAGGGAGGCCCTGGAACCCTGAGGCTGTGGCTTTTCTTGGTGTCTTGGTCAGGCCCCGGAGCCTGCTGTTCTCACTCTGTAACTGCGGGTCTCATCTCCTCCTCTGTCTCGCTCATCTCCTCGTCTGTGCTTCTGCTTCTCTGCCATCTCTCTCTGCAGTCTCTATTGTTCACTTGAGGCCCTTCTCTGTATCTGCCCATGTGTCCCCTGGAAATTGAACTCATGAAGGCCCCAACACCAAGAGCAGCGACTGGCACACAGTGGGCATGTGGGGAGCACTGGCTGAATGGGTAGTGACCTCTGAAAGACAGGGGCATTGCAGGTGGGGGCAGAGGATGCGTGTGGGGGCCCTGACCCGGAGCAGGCTGAGTCATAAGCTGTGTGCGTGACATCCGTGTGCTGTCTCCGCCCCAGGAGGTAGGGGTCCCCTGTTCTGTGTGTCCCCTCTTCCTGGGCTGTGCTGCCTGTCATGAGGCCACTGAGCGAGCACAGGCCCAGGCAGACGACCCGCAAACCTTGCCTTTGAGGCGGCTTATTTATCCCCAGAAACTGTCAAAATATTAAGCTAACTGGGATGTGATTGCTGCGAATTGCTCCAGAAAAATAGCTGGGAGCTCTTAAGATTTTAAGAGATTTTTTTTTTTTTTTTTTTTTTTTTTGAGACTGAGTCTTGCTCTGTCGCCCTGGCTGGGGTGCAGTGGCGCCATCTCGGCTCACTACAACCTCCGCCTCCCAGGTTCAAGTGATTCTCCTGTCTCAGCCTCCTGAGTAGCTGGGACTACAGGCACATGTCACCATGCCCAGCTCATTTTTTTGTATTTTTAGTAGACACGGGGCTTCACCGTGTTAGCCAGGATCGTCTCGATTCTAAGCTCGTGATCCGCCCGCCTCGGCCTGCCAAAGTGCTGCGATTACAGGCGTGAGCCGCCGCAGCTGGTCGAGAGAGAGTTTTTAATACTGCCGTTGCCTTTTGATGGTTTCATCAAATGATGGAGAAAGTACAATTAGCATGTTTGCCTCATTTGCTCCATGGTGTTCATTTAGGTCCAGAGGGCTGCTCGAGTTGTCATGGAAACCGGCTTGTCAGGCTGGCTCTAGCCGAGTTCAACAGGAAATCTTTATTCCCAAAAGCAGGTTGTCAGATTCACTCTCAGTCAAAGTGCGGTGGAAATATTTTCCCATATGATTTGCCTGTGGTTCTCAAGCACAGGGAGCCCCACGCCCTCACGGTGTGTTCTGTTGGGGGAGGAGGGGCAGGCATGGGCCTTTTCTTAATGGGCCCCCTGGGGCTTGACTTGGAGCCTGGGGCTGTGTTTATCCAGGAGGAAAAGCACTTTGCCTTGGGAAGGCAGGTTCAGGTAACTGGTGGGAAGTGAGCTGCTCTGGGGGGTTTAGGCAGGGCCCTGGGGCTGCTCCAGTCTCCCTTTCCTCTGTTATTTCCTGCTGTTCCCTCTTCTGCCTGATAGTGAGGATCTTCCACATTGAAGAAGCCACTTTTATTTATTTTTTCATTTTAAGACAGGGCCTCGCTCTGTCGCCCGGGCTGGAGTGCAGTGGTGCAGTCTAGGCTCACTGTAATCTCCGCCTTCCGGGCTCAAGCAGTCCTCCTATCTCAGTGTTGGGGACCACAGGTGCGCACCACCATGCCCAGCTAATTTTTTTGTGTTTTTGGTAGAGACGGGGTTTCGCCATGTTGCCCAGGCTGGTCTGGAACTCCTGAGCTCAAGTGATCCACCCGTCTCAGCCGCCTCCCACAGTGCTGGGATTACAGGTGTGAGCCACCTACCGCTCCTGACAAAGCCACTTTTTAAAGGCATCCTTGCAGATACTTCTCTGAAATGACTGGGACGTGGGAGTATGGCCCCAAGTTGCTGTGTGACCCTGGGTAAACCCCTTGATGTCTCTGGGCCTCAGGCTCCTTCTGTACAAGTGAGGGGTGTACACCAGGGATCTCTAGGCTGCTTTAGCCCCGACAGGCCACGAGCCTGTGTTTCTCAGCACGGACAGGCCTCCCTGTCCTGCAGCCCCACTTTGCTCTGTGGCTGGCTTCAGTGCCCCAAGGAGTCAGCAGCCTACAGCCCATCTCTTGGTACCCGGAAGCTTCTGGTGGAGCTTTGGATGGGCTGGCACCACACCCGAGTGTCTGGTGTGAAGGAAAGGAAGTTCCTGGGGTGGCAAAAATGGGACTTTGATGAGCTGGCTCCGCTGCTCTGTGCTTTGGGCTGTGGGGGCCCTGGCTGTCTCCCCTGCCCCTCCCCTGGGCTGCTTTGCCTGGGCACAGCCTCCACATCCTCCTGAGCCTCCGCAGCCTGCATGTCTGTGCGGGCCAAGTGTCTTTCTGGGCTTCCCCATTTGGTGGGAGTTCTTGGCAGTGCTGAGACAGGTGGATGGGATCTGCAGAAGATGTTGCTTGTCTGAGCGTCAGGACATCAAGTTCCCCAGCAAGGCACTTTTGATTTTGACGTTTAATGTCAGCAGCGATCAGTTGGTGAAGACTTGAGCCAGCGGGTGAAGTGGGTTCAGCCTCGTCTCCCTGGGCAGAGCAAAGGGCAGTCTGCCTGCAACCAATCAGTCCTTCCCCTCTGTCTGGGAGGCTCACTGGGAGCCTTTGATGTGTTTTCGTAATCAAGCTCCCTTTCTGTCAAAACACCAGGATGAGGAGGTTGCCTGCAGTTGGTGCCCTCCAGGGTGATCCCTGTTGGGTGTTGTGGCTGACCAACTCTGGACCATCCAGGCTTAAACCACGTGCTCTGAAGTCATTTCAGCCACCCCTGAAAAGGGAAAACTGCCCCAGAGTGGTTGCATTGGGAGGGGCTGGGGTCCTGAGTTCAAGCCAGTTTTGGGGGGGCATACCTTGTGATGGGGGTGGGCCCCACGCAGCCTCTCTCCATGGGCTCTGGGGTCTCTTGTTCTGTTTGTCCACACTCACATGATGGCGGCACTCCCTGGCCAGGATGCTGAAAAGACCTTGGGGCCTTGGGGGTTGGGGGCCAGAGAGGTAGTACACAGTGCGGTGTGTTTCGGGTGCTGGGACCGGGGGCCGGAGCAGCATCTGCCACGTGCCTGGGTGCTCACACCCCTACCCCGTCTCCTGGGCATCACTTATGTGATTTTCTTCTCTTAAGGTGCCAAAAAGCTGACCAATAAGGCCACCCTGTGGTATGTGCCCTTGTCACTGAAGAACGTGGACAAGGTCCTGGAGGTGCCTCCTGTTGTGGTAAGGTGCCCCTTCTACTTCTCTCTTGGGGGCAGATGGCAGAGATCAGGTCACCTCGCCTGATGGTGGGAGGCTCGTTCAGCTAAGGGTCCCAAGGGAGCGACAGGTCAAAGCTGGGCCACAGGGTGCCAGGTCGCCAGCAGGCAGTGTCCCCTCTGGGCTGGGCAGGGCATCCCTGGCTCCACAGGAGTTTCTGTCCTGCCTTCAAGGAAACACGGGTGGGGAGGAGACATGTCTGTGTGGGATCTTCTGGTGTATGTTTAATTCATGCCGGGAATGTGAGCGCAAGCTGACCCAGAACCTGTGGACGTAAACGTCCCTCCAACCTAGGGAACTTTTTGTCACACTCCCGAACCAGAGAAAAGGCAGTGACAGGATCGTGATAGTGATGTGTCCTTCTTTCGGGAGCCAGGACCACCAGGCTGCCTGGGCTGGGCCGGCTGCTGCCCCGTGCCCCCTGCAAGCTGGTTCTGGTCTCTGCCTCTGACGCAGTGGCCGTGGAGACAGCTCTACTCGTGTGAGCTTTGGTCTTTCTCCCTCCTTGTCCCCTGCTGGTGTCTGCCTCCTTCTCTGGGTTTCTCTCATTTCTGTCTTCGCTGTGATGGAAGCACCTTTCTTTCTTTTTTTTTTTTTTTTTTTTTGAGACGGAGTCTCGCTCTGTCGCCCAGGCTGGAGTGCAGTGGCGCGATCTCTGCTCACTGCAAGCTCCGCCTCCCAGGTTCACGCCATTCCCCTGCCTCAGCCTCCTGAGTAGCTGGACTACAGGCGCCCACCACCACGCTTGGCTAATTTTTTAATTTTCTTTTTTTTAGTAGAGACAGGGTTTCACCGTGTTAGCCAGGATGGTCTTGATCTCCTGACCTCATGATCCACCCACCTTGGCCTCCCAAAGTGCTGGGTTTACAGGCTTAAGCCACTGCGCCCGGTGGAAGCACCTTCCATAATACCGGTTCATTGTGTTGTCAGAGGAGTCCCGCCATGGGTGGGCCTGTGGGCGAAGCCTGTGGAAGCTGCGCATACAGACTCTTGGAGGAGAGACGTTGAGAATAAAGAAATTTAATTCATTCCCTAAAAGTACTCCCTCGCCTCCTTCTCCTGTGCCCCAAGTTCATTGGTGAGTCCAAGGACAGGTGTGACCAGCTCCTCCCGCAGCCTGACCCCGCGGTCCACAGGTCTCAGCCCCCAGGAGGAGCTCTTCTTAGAGGGAAGGAACCAGGATTCTGAGTCTCTGCAGTGTGGGCCCCGGTGGGGAGCTTTTCCTCCGGCTGAGATATATATAGAATACATTTTTAGAAATAATAAAACTGAGAACCAGATTGTCAGGAGTTGGTGCCTGCTCTTTTTGCTTCCAGACCCAACAGAGATTCTGGGTGTTCCTGCCACTTTGGAAGCCCTGGTCCCCTCCCCAGCGTTTGCTGGGAGCAGGCCACTTCCCTCCTGTAGGAGGCCTGGCTCTCTGTCTTCCCGTGGCCCCCTGGGTCACCAGGGCTGATGGGGTCCCTGCTTCCGCTGCCCATGTGAGACTGGGGAGGTACCCCCTGAGACCTGCTTCCTGCCATCTCTTCTCTCCTCAGCTCAGTGTCTGACCAGGCACCCTGCCGGGGGCTCCTCAGAGGGCAGTGAAGGTCTGGGTGGGGTGTCTCCCCAGGCGGGTGTGGCTGGCTGCCGGGTCCAGCTGCTGTTTGGCCTAGGTTTTTGTTGTTGTTGTTGTTTTTAAATCTTGGTGACAGGGGAGCCCTGTCCACATTTAACAGGAAGGGAAGGGCAGGCTGGTGGCTGTAACTTTGGTTTTTTTTTTTGAGACGGAGTCTCGATCTATCACCCAGGCTGGAGTGCAGTGGTGCAATTTCGGTTCACTGCAAGCTCCGCCTCCCGGGTTCACGCCATTCTCCTGCCTCAGCCTCCCCAGTAGCTGGGACTACAGGCACCCGCCACCATGCCTGGCTAATTTTTTATATTTTTAGTAGCGATGGGGTTTCACTGTGTTAGCCAGGATGGTCTCGATCTCCTGGCCTTGTGATCCACCCACCTCGGCCTCCCAAAGTGCTGGGATTACAGGCGTGAGCCACTGTGCCTGCCCGCAGCTTTGGTTTTATGAGAGCAGGATGGCAGCATGCCAGAATCTGGCCAGCAGGCGGGGCTCAGGGTCAGGATGTGGAGTCCAAAGTCTCACGCTCCTGCCTGAGTCAGTGTCCTGGGGCTGCTGTGACCAAGTGCCACTGACTGGGTAGCTCTCAAACAATAGAAGTTGATTCTGTCACAGTTCTGGAGGCCAGAAGTCCAAAGGTGTAGGCAGGGCCCCACGCCCTCCATTGGCTCCAGGTGAGGATCCCTCCTGGTTTCTCCAGTGCCAGGTGGTTCCAGGCATCCCTTGGCTGAGGCTGCATCACTGAAACTTCTGCCTCCATCTTCGCACGGCCTGCTTACAAGAGCCTGGGTCACTGGGCTTAGGGCCTATCCCATTCCGCTGTGACCTCATTCTAACTATTTACAACTACAAAGACCCGGTTTTTGGAAGTGTTTGCATTTTGAGGTTTCGGGTGGATATACATTTTGAGGGACACTGTTCAACCCAGTGCAGCAGCCCTCGGTTCAACACCCTCCCCTGTCTCTTGTTCTTTGTGGGGCTGTTATCCTCTCTCCCTGCTTGTTGGCTGAGATGGAAGTTGTGGTCATTTTCAGGCAGTGCTAACTCGGGGTGGTTGAAGACCTAAGGAGCAGGGGTCAGTTGGGGGTTCCTGACTGTTCTCCGCAGAATTGCAAGCACACCCACCCCCACGTTCATTCTTTTCTCTAAGCCCTTGGCGTTCAGTGAGCTACATCACATGTAAATATTGAGACATAGCATTTAACGGATTTAATTTTCAGATGCTATCCAGTTCTGAAATCTCTCCCAGGCCCCATGCCTGGCTTTAGCATCTCATGGTGCATCTCAGGCGGGTGATACCGAGGGGCGGGTCTGGACCTGAACACAGTCGCTTTTGCTGCCTTGTCGCTTGGGATCGATGCGCCGAGAGCTGTTGGGTTTTGGCCAGTGGAGAGGACCGGTAGCTTCAGACTCCCCTGGCTCCCGTCCCCTCGCCGCAGGGGCAGGGCGCTTTCAGCGTGGCCCCTCTGAGCCTCGCCTCTCCTTGCCCAGTAATTAGCTCCCTCCCTCCCACATCCTGGAGGAGCTCCCGGTTGCCTTTTCATTTCCTTTGTGTAGTGGGTTTGATGAGACATAAATATCAACTTGGCCTTGTCAAGGAGTTGTTGAAACCGTTCCACGGAGCCGAGGCAGCCAGAGCTGCAGATGGGAGAAGCTGCACAGTTCTCAGCTGCAGCTGTTGCTCAGAGCTATTTGCACTGTCTTCCCCCCAACACATGCTAGGCCCACATAGTATAAAAGCTCCCGCTGATTTGGAATCTAGGTCTCCTGTTTTTCACTAGTGGGCCCAGCCAGAGGCTGCTTCGGAATCCCAGAAAGTGCAGCTTCTTTCCCTGGCTCCGGTGGGCATTTATGCTCGTCTGCTGGTGGCCTGGCCACAGGGCTGTCTTATATTCCGTGAGCATGCTCCTGCTGACCTTTCTACAGCCGTCCCGGATTTAGGAAAATGTACATCCCTGTATCTGTAGATACGCAGATATATATAATGTATATACACATACAGATAGAGATGTCACGGATGTATGCATGTAGATATTTTGAACACGCATGCGCACACACGCGCGCGCGCGCACACACACACGCTCTGGTTTCCTGGATGTGTGCGTCTCCCTGGAGGAACCCAGCTGCTGGCCGTGTGCACAGTCGTCTAGTGCAGGACATCTTTTCTTTGTTCCACCTTCCTCCCCGGCCTGCCTGCAGCTTTCCCAGTGAGCAGGGAACCTCGGTGGCCCTGTGATGGGCCTGAGGGGCCCAGGATGACCGGAGGGGCAGCTGCAGCCCTGGACATGCTGAGTGGCCGTCGGAGGTGGATGCTTTGGTTTTTTTCAAGTGTCTGAATACGTGCTGAGCGAAGAGGTTCACAGCCTGTCTCTCAGACATTTGGGCCACGTTGTCTGCTGCTTCAGATCAGTTGGGTTTGATGAGCCCTCGGGGGTGAGAATTAGGTGCCAGCCATCATTAAAATGTTCCAGCGGTTTTGTTCCCAGATGGAAAGGCAGCATTGGGGAGTAGGCCTGGCTTCTCCTCGTGGTTTGTGTCCAGGACTGGGCCCCCATCATTTCCCTGTGTGCCCGCCAAGTCCAGACAAATGTACTGGATGCCGCAAGGATGTATTAGACCGGGGGGTGGCTCCTTTAAAAAAAATATTCCCTTTAAAAGGCATTTCTTGAGGATGCTGAAGCTCACCCACCGGTGTTGCTAGGTAGACACAGCACGGACTGTCCTCTCAGTCATGACTTGGCCGGTGGAACATTAGGACGTGGTTTCTGTATGGAGGAAAAGGTTGAATTATCCACTGCAACTTAAAACACTCCCCACGGTTTGCTGCTTTTGAACAAACCCTTCAGCTCCCTTCCCAGCCTCTTTTGAAGATGGGTTCTCAACTGAAGATGATGGATAATTAAGCCGAGGAATGGTGAATGGTGCTCAGGCCCTGCACAGTTTTGGAGCTGAGCCATGAGCAGGAATTATCGAGATGTTTAAAACTGACTTTTGAAAGAAGGCCTAACACAGCCATCTGAAGTGAACTTGCTTAGGTCAGAGGGGCTTCAACAGGCGGCGGAGAGGGGCCCAGAGGGGCCCTGAATTCTGTGGCTTCCCCACAGGCTCAGCTGGAATGGTTGGGTGAGTGAACGGTGAGAGCAGAAGTTGAGGTTAATCAGAACAGCCAGGTGGTAGTTGGCCCCTGGCCAGGCCGACAGGGAGAGAGAAGGTCCTGGGGGATGGAGCAGGCAGAGGGTCTGGAACCGACCTGGGGCCAGCACACAGGCCCTGAGAGCCCCTCTGAGGGTCCCATGGGGAGGGAGTGTGGTGCGTCCCCTCCACTGTGCACAGGAGGGCAGTGAGTGAACCGTCTGTTATGTCCAAGAAATACAACATCCCCTGTTGTGTCCTGGGACTCAGGAGCTTTGGTTTTTGTGCTGAGAGTTGGTATTTTTTATTTTATTTTATTTTTTTAGATGGAGTCTCACTCTGTTGCCCAGGCTGGAGTGCAGTGGCGCAATCTTGGCTGGCTGTAACCTCCACCTCCCAGGTTCAAGCGATTCCCTTGCCTCAGCCTCCCAAGTAGCTAAGACTACAGGTGCCCACCACCATACCTGGCTAATTTTGGTATTTTTAGTAGAGACAGGGTTTCACTATGTGGCCAGGAGTCTCGAACTCCTGACCTCAAGTGATCCACCCGCCTCAGCCTCGCAAATTGCTGGGATTACAGGCGCGAGCCACCATGCCCGGCCTGTGCTGAGTCTTATATTCACATTTATTTTTAACTTCCGGGGTCAAAAACCCCTATGATCCATTCGGAGAGCCTCGGGGGGACGGTTCCATCTTTGACTGCCTGTTCTCTACTAATACACAGCCTGTTCGATTGGCCAAGGGTCAGCAGGGACACACGCAGTTCCTGCTCTGTCATGGCCCTGGGAGAGTAGGCGGGGCCTTTTTGAGGATCCCTTTATTCTGGAATGAATCTTAGGAAGGAATGGGACAGTGCAAAATGATTTTAAGTAACCTAGGATCAGTATGGTTCTAATAGTGGGCGTGTAATCCCAACACTTTGGGTGGCTGAGGCAGGTGGATCACAAGGTCAAGAGATCAGCCTGGCCAACATGGTGAAACCCCGTCTCTGCTAAAAATACAAAAATTAGCTGAGCGTGGTGGCGGGCGCCTGTAGTCCCAGCTACTGGGGAGGCTGAGGCAGGAGAATCACTTGAACCTAGGAGGTGGAGGTTGCAGTGAGCTGAGATCGCGCCACTGCACTTCAGCCTGGGACAGAGCAAGAATCCATCTCAAAAAGAAAAAGAAAAAAGAAAAGAAAAATTGGGAACAAGCTAAGTGCCCACATAGTCACAAAAATTACGTTAAATAGATACACAGTTGCTTTTAAGCGCTACATACAGCACCACAGAGCTTTTTATATATTTGTAGGCATAAAAGCAATTCCAGGAAGGATCTAAACATTTGACCCAGGTTCTCTGGGGAGTGGAGCCACATGGGATTTCACTCTTTCTGTATTCTTATTACTTATATTAAGCACACACAAACGGAAAAAAAGATAGTCCCAGTTACACAAGGCTGTGTGACATAAGGGGCCTGGGGTCGTGGCCGCCTGGAGAGGGGAGGAGGCCGTGTCCCGCCTGGGCCTGACCTGTCTGTGGTTTCCCACAGTATTCCCGGCAGGAGCAGGAGGAGGAGGGCCGGAAGCGGTATGAAGCCCAGAAGCTGGAGCGCATGGAGACCAAGTGGAGGAACGGGGACATCGTCCAGCCAGTCCTCAACCCAGGTAAGAGCCATGGACACCAGCAACAGGTGCCGCTCCTCACTGGGGATGCATAGGAGGCAGGAGCTGGCTGGGCCCACGTGAGTCTCCCGCTTGAGGTTCCCCCAGCACTGAGCATGCTCTCCTGGAACCAGTTTCTCTGGGGTCCCCAGGGAGGGCTGTCCCCCAGCCCTGCCCTGAGCCACGTAGACTCCTCCAGTCACACAGCTGGAAGGCGACCTGAGCAACTCAGCCAGTCCCAGGAGGGCACTGTGCGTGGGGCCTCCATTGCCAGGCAGGCGGCGTGCACCTGTTCGTGAGGAATTTATTTTTGTTATATATTTTCCATTTGTTCGCTCAGTGGCTTGTTCTTTTTTTTTTTCTTTTTCCTTTTTTTTTTTTGAGCTGGAGTCTCGCTGTGTCACACAAGCTGGAGTCCAGTGGCACAATCTCAGCTCATTGCAGCCTCCGCCTCCTGGGTTCAAGCAATTCTCCTGACTCTCTCAAGTAACTGGTATTGCAATTACAGGCATATGCCACCGTGCCCCACTAATTTTTGTATTTTTAGTAGAGATGGGGTTTCACCAAGTTGACCAGGCTGGTCTCTAACTCCTGATCTTAAGTGATGAGCCTGCCTTGGCCTCCCGAAGTGCTGGGATGACAGGTGTGAACCACCACACCTGGCCAAGTGGCTTGTTCTTGATGGGATTTCCAACTCATCCAAAAAAGAAAAAAATGGCAACAGCTGTTCAAGCGCCACTTCTTCCCGGCCCCACTGTTCAGACATTGATTGGAGGAGTGGCTCTGCCAGGCAGGCCCTGGGGTCTGTAGCAGGCCCAGCTTCCCCGTGGTGTCGGTCCCTTCTGCTGTCCATCCTCTTGCTCTCATATCACGGCGCTCTGGCTTTAACAGAATGTTCATCCAAAATCTAAACGAAGTCACGATGAGATATTTTGCCTCAAGCAAGGACTTTCTACCCAGAGAAATCCCCGATTTCCTCGAAACAATTCAGGGCAGGGGCCTAGGGGAGCAGTCTGTCCCCCTAGGAACAGGGTGAGCCCTGGGGGGCAGGCAACGAGCATTACTCCTCTCCCTACTGCACACATGGCGGTCACGTTCTAATAGTGGCAGGAGAATTCCCTGTAGGATGCGCTGTGTGCTTCTCTGCCTCCCTGCAGTGGCCTGGGCTCGTGGCACATTCGTGCTCTGTGCTGGCTTCCACAGCCGTCCTCACACGGGACTGCAGCCTGGGGATGGTTTGCTGCCCCCACCATGCCTTGGGAGACCCTGGCCATGGTGGGTGTTTCAACTCCTGACTCAGCTTTCTCTGTTTTGCCTCCACCCTCAACAGCGGTGAAGGACCTGCCTCAAGTAATCCCTTTTTCCCTTGTATATACCTGTGATGTGGGCTCCACTCTGGGGTCCACCTGCTCCTATCCCTGCCGAGAGGCGCCCTGGCACCTGCTAACCCAGACTTGGGGCATTGTTATGGCCGCTCACCTCCCTTGCTTAGTCCACATAAGCACCAAGGGGGACTGATGAAAATCCAGTGGGCGCACAGATTAGAGCATAGCTTTCCGGGCTTGGCTGCTGGCGTGCAGCAGGCGTGTGCTTGTTTTCTGGGTGGGTCAGCTTGAGGCTTGAACAGCAGTTTGTGTGTCTTTAGTCTCACATTTGTGTCTGTGATCCAGTCTGTGCTCCAGCCTCAACTTGCCAAAAGCGGACTGGTTGTCACCTTAGGCCAGTGGGACTGGGTAGGTCGGTTTCTTTCCTGTTGGGGAAACCACTGTAGGGTTTCTTCTGTTTTCACGTCTGCTTTTTAACAAACACAGAAAGGAAAAGAAAGAAAAGAGAAGAAAAGAAAAGAGGGAGGGGAAAGGAAGGTGAAAGGAAGGGAGAAAGAAAGAAAAAAATTAATCCATCGGTATTAATAGAAAGAATGGTGCTGCTTTGATGAAATCCCAGTGAAGATATATCTTTTTTTTTTTTTTTTGAGACGGACTCTCGCTCTGTCGCCCAAGCTGGAGTGCAGTGGCGTGATCTCAGCTCATGGCAAGCTCCGCCTCCCGGGTTCACACCATTCTCCTGCCTCAGCCTCCCGAGTAGCTGGGACTACAGGCGCCCACCACCACGCCCGGCTAATTTTTTGTATTTTTAGTAGAGACGGGTTTTCACCGTGTTAGCCAGGATGGTCTCGATCTCCCGACCTTGTGATCTACCCGCCTCGGCCTCCTAAAGTGCTGGGATTACAGGTGTGAGCCACCACGCCCAGCCAACATATCTTTTAAAAATAAAATGTAAATAGACAGTGAGTTTATTAACACAGCAATACACCAGACAGGCCTGGAGGCACGTGCTGGGGCAGACAGTGCCCAGGCTGTGCTTTTGGGAGGGCAGCCCAGCAGTCAGGTCAGACACAGGCCCCAAGGAATGTGATGGGATGGAAGCAAGGGGAGGTGTCTTAGGAAAGGCACCAACACAGCGCCCAGGCCCAGAAGATATGTCCACATTCAAATCCCTAGAGCCTGTGAATGGGACCTTATATGGAAAATGGGTCTTTGCAGATATGGTTAAATTAAGGATCTTGAGATGAGATCATCTGGGTTACACAGGTGGGCCCCAGATCCAGTGATCAGTGCCCTTGTAAGAGACAAGAAGAGGCTATGTCCTGCCTAACACAAAGGGGTCATGGAGGAAAGGGTTGGGTGGAACATGGGGGCTGCCTGGGCCTACCTTTTCATGAGTGGTTTCTGGAGAGAGCTTGGGGTGGGTGCCAGACCCTGGGGGGAGTGGGTAGCGCTGCTGGGCTCACTGTGGCTTTGAGAAGCCCAGCCTTTAACTGACCCTCAGGGACACTAAAATTACTCGAGGTTTTCAATCAGTTTAAATTCCTTTACTTGTGGGATTCTCTTCTGTTCGCCGGCCTCTGATTGACTGTAAATCTACACACGATATTTTTCAGAATGTGTTGTTCACTATCACAATGGGCCTCCTAAATCTCAAGATTTCCTGATTTGTATGTGCTTTTATTTTTACTTTTTTGTTTTATAAAAATGCATCTTCCTCAGATGATTGGATTAGAGATGGTTTTTCAATGTTTCATAGGAAGTCCCGTGTCCATTCTCTCTTGAGCATTTCTTTTTTTTTTTTTTTTTTGAGAAGGAGTCTCACTCTGTCACCCAGGCTGGAGTGCAGTGGCCGGATCTCAGCTCACTGCAAGCTCCGCCTCCCGGGTTCCCGCCATTCTCCTGCCTCAGCCTCCGCAGTAGCTGGGACTACAGGCACCCGCCACCTCGCCCGGCTAGTTTTTTGTATTTTTTTAGTAGAGACGGGGTTTCACCGTGTTAGCCAGGATGGTCTCGATCTCCTGACCTCGTGATCCGCCCGCCTCGGCCTCCCAAAGTGCTGGGATTACAGGCTTGAGCCACCGCGCCCGGCCTTCTTGAGCATTTCTGAATCCATCTTTGACTCCACTTTCCTAGGAGAGCCGGCATCTCTGTGGCAGGGCTTCCTGGTGCCCTCAGGAGCCCAGGGATGGGCTCATCTGAGACCAGCCTGGTCTCCTGTATGGTGGCTTAGCCTGAGTTGGGTTTGACTGGGGTGTCCGGGTCAATGGGGAGCAGCAGCTCGGGGAGAAGAGTGTGCGTATGTGCTTGGCACTTGGCACTGGGGTCTGTCTTTTTTTTTTTTTTTTTTTTTTTTTTGAGACGGAGTCTCACTCTGTCGCCCAGGCTGGAGTGCAGTGGCCAGATCTCAGCTCACTGCAAGCTCCGCCTCCCGGGTTTACGCCATTCTCCTGCCTCAGCCTCCCGAGTAGCTGGGACTACAGGTGCCCGCCACCTTGCCCGGCTAGTTTTTTGTATTTTTTTTTTTAGTAGAGATGGGGTTTCACTGTGTTAGCCAGGATGGTCTTGATCTCCTGACCTCGTGATCCGCCCTTCTCGGCCTCCCAAAGTGCTGGGATTACAGGCTTGAGCCACCGCGCCCGGCCGGCACTGGGGTCTTTCTAACAGGTGTGACACATGCTGTCCCATCCTGTGGAAGGACCCTCCCTCTCTGCCCTGGAGAGGCCGTCTTGGCCTTTGACTTGTCTCCTCCCAGCCCCTGTCCATCCCACATCCCAGACCTCATCCTAGAGCCGGAGTGCAGACTGTTACCTAGCAACCTCCACAGGGGCGGCCTCGTCTTTCAGGTATCTCAGAGTCTGAGAGTTCCTTAAAAATCCTTTGTCCAATATATACACCTATAATTTGTCCATATAAATTTTTTTTTGAGACAGAGTCTCACTCTGTTGACCAGGCTGGAGTACAATGGTGCGATCTCGGCTCACTGCAACCTCCACCTCCCGGGTTCAAGCGATTCTGGTGCCTCAACCTCCCAAGTAGCTGGGATTACGAGCATGTGCCACCACACCCAGCTAATTTTTGTGTTTTTTGTAGAGAAAGGGTTTTGCCATCATGGCCAAGCTGGTCTCGAACTCCTGGCCTCAGGCGATCCGCCTGCCTCAGCCTCCCAGAGTGTTGGGATTACAGGCGTGAGCCACCATGCCCGTCCAGAAGTCAGACCTTTCTGAACACTGCTTTTTCTCACCGGATAAAGATAAAACCCACACAGGATCTCCTGGGCAGATACCTGTGTAAACTAGCCTGGCGTGCGTACCCACCCTCTGCCCCCAAGGCCTTCTGGTCAGGGCCAAGACCTCATCTGTTCCCTGCCCAGGACAGCTGGCACTCAGAAAGGGTAGCTCATTTCTACCTAACAAGCCCCAGGCTGTTGAACACGCCAGCCCACTGGGCCACAAAATGACTGGGACTCATTTCAGGTGAAGACAGGTCCTTTCTAGGTCTGGCCTTAGACAAGTAATATTTCTCAGCAGCCAAAAAAGCTGGTGGGATGAAGGGTGGTCCTGACCCAGAAGTTGATAATGGGGTCTGGTCCAAGGTCATAGGGGGCAAATCAAACTCTTTCTTTTTTTTCCTTCCTCTCTTCTTTCCTTAACAAGAGGCCATCCCTTCCCCCCTCCTCCCCTCCCCTACCCCGAAAAGAGAAACCCTCCCCTCCCTCCCTCCCCCCCTCCCCTCCCCTCCCCTCCCCTCCCCTCCCCCACTTCTCTTCTCTTCTCTTCTCTTCTCTTCTCTCTCTCTCTTCTCTTCTCTTCTCTTCTCTTCTCTGACAGAGTTTTGCTCTTGTTGCCCAGGTTGGAGTGGAATGGCACAATCTCAGCTCACTGCAAACTTCACCTCCCTGGTTCAAGTGATTCTCCTGCCTCAGCCTCCCAAGTAGCTGAGATTACAGGTACCTGCCACCACGCCTGGCTAATTTTTGTATTTTTAGTAGAGAGGGGTTTTGCCATGTTGGCCAGGCTGTTCTCAAACTCCTGACCTCAGGTGATCCACCCCCCTCAGCCTCCCAAAGTGCTGGGATTACAGGCGTGAGTCACTGCGCCCAGCCCCAGTGTCATTTCCAAGGCTTTGATGTGCCTGTGGGTCATGGTTGCTAAATTGTGTCACCACAAATCATATGTTGAGGTCCTGACCCTGAGTGCCTCAGAATGTCACTGAATGTAAAGAAAGGGTCTTTAAAGAAGTAATTAGGCCAGGCGCGGTGGCTCAAGCCTGTAATCCCAGCACTTTGGGAGGCCGAGACTGGCGGATCACAAGGTCAGGAGATCGAGACCATCCTGGCTAACACAGTGAAACCCCGTCTCTACTAAAAATACAAAAACTAGCCGGGCGAGGTGGCGGGCTCCTGTAGTCCCAGCTACTCGGGAGGCTGAGGCAGGAGAATGGTGTAAACCCGGGAGGCGGAGCTTGCAGTGAGCTGAGATCCGGCCACTGCACTCCAGTCCGGGCGACAGAGCGAGACTCCGCCTCAAAAAAAAAAAAAAAAAAGAAGTAATTAAGTTAAAATAAGGTCATTAGGGTAGGCTGGTGTCTTTACAAGAAGAGGAGGTTAGGACAGACTCACACAGAAGAACAACCCTGTGAGGACATGGGGGAAGGTGGCATCTACAAGCCCAGCAGAGAGGCCTCAGGAAGAGCCAGCCTGCTGATACCTTGACCTAGGACTTGCAGCCTCCAGGGGTGAGATGAACTTCTGCTGTTTAAGGCCCCAGCGTTTGATGGGCACTCTGTTACAGCAGCGCCAGCACAAGGTACTCCACACACAGAATTTCAGACTGGCTCCCCTGCCTTCTCTCCTGGTCACCGTTAGCTGCCATGTGAGTTTCCTCATTCCTGCCCTGGACTTGCCCTCATGCCAGGGTGTGTGGGAGAAGTAGCCTGTCATGGAGTCAGAAGCAGAGTAGAGGAAACCCTCCCAAGAAGCCACATTCTGGGGACCTCCCCACCCAGCCCACCCTCCTGAATATGTGTCAAGAGGTCCTTGCATCTGGGCCCCTCCGGGAGCTGGCGTGCAGGAGCGCCATCTCAAAGCCAGCCAACAGACTCCTCCAAGCGCCCAGGCTTCTGGGAAGGAGCCCCTGGGGGCCCCGACGTCCCTGCATCTCAGCCAGTTCCCACCACCTGTGGCTTGACCCAAGGGAGGGGATGCCTGTTCTCCCACCTGCCGCTTCAGCGTGGACCTGCCAGGATCTAGGGGTGTCCAGAATCAGCCTGCAATTGCCGAGGGCACCTTGGGCCTCAGGGAAATTTAGCACACCCTGAAACCCATGATACCATGAGGAGCGGGGTTCTGAGAAGAGGCCAGAAATTGGCGGCATGAAAGGACTGGAAAAGCCTATTGTTTATTGACCTAGGAACAGAAGGAGACTGAAATCAAAAGCCCATTAAGACTCAGCCTTGGCCGGGTGCGGTGGCTCACGCCTGTAACCCCAGCACTTTGGGAGGCCAAGGTAGGCGCATCACGAGGTCAGGAGATTAAGACCGAGGTGAAAACCCGTCTCTACTAAAAATACGAATAATTAACCGGGCACGATGGTGAGTGCCTGTAGTCCCAGCTACTCAGGAGGCTGAGGCAGGAGAATGGCATGAACCCGGGAGGCGGAGCTTGCAGTGAGCTGAGATTGCGCCACTGCACTCCAGCTGGGCAACAGAGCGAGACTCCGTCTCAAAAAAAAAAAAGACTCAGCCTTGTGTCGAAAATCAGATTAAAGTGTGGTTTACCCACCAACGTGTGTCTTGAGAGAGTGAGAAAGGCAGTGGAGTGGGATGGAAAAGTAACAAAATATACCAGGTTTGAGCATGACACTTGAAAAGAATGTTGGGTGTGGTTCCTGTCACATGGAACTGACTAGAGACAGACAGATCAGATGCCTACTAAGTTTACGAGGAAACTGAATTTGCCTGGACTGGAAAAAAGCTTTTGACTGTTCAAACTTTAAAGTAACCTCCCCAAACCTAGATGAGCAGGAGGTAGGCCGTGGGCCCTATTTCCCAGTGCCTGCTTGAATGAGGCCATGGTGGGTAACGAACAGGGAAGAACCTTCCAGGAGGCTGAACCAAGGACCATGTAGTTCCTCCCCAAGAGTGGAATCAGGGTCTAACCAAAGACCCTTCTCCACGGCCATAGCTCAGACCCTAGCGGGAGTCATCTCTGCTTGGGCCAGGGGCTCCTGGGTAGCTCCTGTGTTCTTTTCTTTGCTGAATGAGTGTGCTCTTCTGCTGCTGTATAAAGGGTGCAGGTGCAGGTAACTCATCTTCTTAGTTCATTGGCTGCAGGAACATGAAAAATTGCATCTAAACACGATGGAGAAGACTGCATACATGTGACCAGCCGCTGCGCTCTGAGGTGAGCTCAGAGGCTGGATCGGGTTTCAGGGGGTCGTCCTTAAGGGTGAGGTGCTCTACGTGTGCAAAGAATACAACAGGGATCTGGTGACTGGAGGGGTAGAACCAAACAGATGACCAAGCCTGTCTGCACACACAGCAGGGCCGCGTTGCCCTGCGTCCTCTGCAGCGGGTGTGACAGCACCACTCATGTGTAGAGTGTGAGCAGAGTGAAATGCTGCTTCCAGGCCTGACTCATGGAAACCTCAGGTGTGTGAGCCTCCCCCCACTCTGTCCCCTTCCAAGGTAACCTTCGAAGCTACCCATTAAGGGTAATGGAGCTACCGGACCAGAGGGGCCTGAATCCCCACATCTTCACCGTTTGGATGAAATCTACCCCACTAGGAAAGCCTGATTTGGACTTTACCTAAGCAAGAAATCAGCCTCACTGTGTGACCCACTAGGGTTTTAGGGTTTATCTGCTGCAGCAGTGACTATGATCTTAACTGACACAGTGCCTCATCTGTGAACCTGCAGGTTCAAAATGATATGAGGAGCCGGAACCAGGTGCCCAGGACAGCAGTGGGCGAGGTTTACATAGCTGTAAACACAAAACTCTCCTTTTTGGATCCCGTCCTGTGTGACAGGCTGTTTACAGGCCTTCGTGTGTGTTAGGTGTTTACGTCATCTTCACAACCCGATAGTTTCACTTCACCATCTCTGGTTCCAGCTGAGGAAATTGAGGCACAGGGAGGTTAAGTTCCTACGAAGGCAGCAGAACTGGGATTGAAACCCAGGCAGTCCAACTCCAGAACCTCCCTTCCTCCCCCATCCTCTCTTGCTTCCCCCATGCCCTCAGCCCCCAAACTACTGCTTACGGGAGCAGGACTATGGGCCTGGCCAGAGGGCCAGAGACATCGAGTGGAAGGAGCTTCAGACCCAGGGCTGAGCCCCTGGCCTGGCCATGTTCACCAGCCCTTGCACCCTTGTGGATGGCTCAGGGTGGATCTTCCTAGGGCTTGGCCAGGGCACTTCCTGACCCCAGAAGGGTGGATCCCAACCCAGAAGCCAGGGGCTAGGTGACCTGCCAAGACCCCATCTGCACTGGAAGGGCTGTACCAGGCTTGGAAGTGAACACTGTTTTCAGCCCAAGGGCCAGGGATGAGGCAGGCATTCGAACTTGTCCGAGGCAGGGCTAATTTTGTCATAAACCCTAAAAATGGACAGCCATATGGCCACATAGTCCCTCCACGGTCAAAGCTGGACAGCTGACAGCTATCAGTCCGAAGAGCTCACGATAATTCCATTTTCTCTTGTTAGAGAAAACAATAAGGATAACTGGCTTTTAAAAAAATTATATGTTGGGCTGGGCGCAGTGGCCCACGACTGTAATCCTAACACTGGGAGGCTGAGGCGGGCGGATCACTTGAGGTCAGGAGTTCGAGACCAGCCTGGCCAACATGGTGAAACCCTGTCTCTACTAAAAATACAAAAACTAGCTGGGCGTGGTGGCGGGTGCCTGTAATCCCAGCTACTCGGGAGGGTGAGGCGTGAGAATTGTTTGGACCCAGGAGACGGAGGCTTCAGTGAGCTGAGATTGCGCCACCGCACTTCAGCCTAGTCGACAGAGCGAGGCTTTGTCTCAAGAAAGAAGAAAGGTCTGTCTTCTAGAGACTGGACGTTATATTTCATCTGCTTTTTTTCATAAGTGCAGCTTCTTTTTTTTTTTTTTTTTTTTTTTTTAGACAGAGTCTGGCTCTGTTGCCCAGGCTGGAGTGCAGTGGCCGGATCTCAGCTCACTGCAAGCTCCGCCTCCCGGGTTTACACCATTCTCTTGCCTCAGCCTCCTGAGTAGCTGGGACTACAGGTGCCCGCCACCTCGCCCGGCTAGTTTTTTGTATTTTTTTAGTAGAGACGGGGTTTCACCGTGTTAGCCAGGATGGTTTCAATCTCCTGACCTAGTGATCCGCCCATCTCAGCCTCCCAAAGTGCTGGGATTACAAAGGCGTGAGCCACCGCGCCCGGCCAAGTGCAGCTTCTTAAAGATATTTCAGGAGCAGTGCAGTGTTGGGTGACTGAAGCTCCTCCAGGGTGTTTGGGGCTCCTGCAAGAGTGAGGTGATAAGATTAGTGAATGGGGTTGGGGGCTGGCCGGAGGGAAGAGCTTGTACCCTGGGGAGCTGTATGTTCTCAGGCTGGTGGAGTAAATTACAGAAACACTGTGGCACTTCTTGTAGGAAATGCAAGTCAGATAGTTAACTAGAGCCCGGTAGAGGGTCACACGGAGCCCTGGGACTCACAGCTTTGAGGTGTTTCGTGGCTACCCCTGGGCAGGGCCTTGCAGGGCGCTGATGGCCCCAGAGAGTCTCGTCATGGCCCACTAACAGAATGGGTCATGAATCCTTGAAAACCTCTCCTTCACCAACTGTAGCCTGTTTGGAGACCATGGTTTTCCTTAAGAGAAATCATAGCTGAACTGCCTTTGGATGCCTTCGCTGACTATGCAGACCTCAGGGTGGTTTCGGCATTGTCAGACCATTCAGCTGTGGGAATCAGTCTACCCCATAACTAATCTCTTTCCTTTGCAATTCCAGAGCCGAACACTGTCAGCTACAGCCAGTCCAGCTTGATCCACCTGGTGGGGCCTTCAGACTGCACCCTGCACGGCTTTGTGCACGGAGGTAAGAAGGAAGTGCCCTGGTCACTCCGTGCCTGTCCCTTGGCTCGTTGTTGCTCCTCTGGGAGCCATGCTGCTGTCTGATACAGTTGAGGCTCTTGTGTTTGGTGAAGTATAAATTTAAATTTTCAAGAAGTTGCACAATAGACCAGGCGCAGTGGCACATGGCTGTAATCCCAGCACTTTGGGAGATGGAGGCAGGAGGATTGCCTGAGCTTAGGAGTTCAAGACCAGCCTGGGCAACATAGGGAGACCCCCGTCTCTACAAAAACATAAATAATAAGCCAGGTGGTGGCCTGCACCTATGATCCCAGCTACTGGGAGGCTGAGGTGGGAGGATCGCTTGAGCCCAGCAGGTCGAAGTTGCAGTGAGCCGTGATCGTGGCACCACACTTCAGCCTGGGCAACAGAACGAGACCCTATCCCAAAAAAAAAGGTTGAATGATAAATCACAGAAATATGCTGGCGGGCAGGGCGCAGTAGCTCACGCCTCTAATCCCAGCACTTTGGGAGATCGAGGTGGATGGATCACCTGAGGTCAGGAGTTCGAGGCCAGCCTGGCCAACATGGCAAAAACCCATCTCTACTAGAAATACAAAAATTAGCCAGGCATCGTGGTGTGTGCCTGTAGTCCCAGCTATTCAGGAGGCTGAGGCAGGAGAATCACCTGAACCTGGGAGGCGGAGGTTGCAGTGAGCCGAGATCACACCACTGCACTCCACCCTGAGCGACAGAGTGGGACGCCATCTCAAAAAAAAAAAAAAAAAAAGAAAGATGCTGGCGCCTGTTTTTCAAATTGGTGATAACAGTTAAATGGATGACTGCGTCCCTGGGGAGGGTCACATGCAGCCCCGGAATCTTCTGGTTGTGAGATGTTTAATGCCTGCTGAGGGTCAGGTCAGGGCCTTGCCAGGGCACTGAAGTCCCCAGAGACTAGCATTGTGACTCACTGGCAGTGACTCGTTAATAATGTATTTCCTCTAATGTTTGCATTTATTTTTTCCCAGTAAGTGCAGATCTCTTCTCAAGCAACAC
Organism: Rhinopithecus roxellana; assembly: GCF_007565055.1. Classification (NCBI taxonomy): domain Eukaryota; kingdom Metazoa; phylum Chordata; class Mammalia; order Primates; family Cercopithecidae; genus Rhinopithecus; species Rhinopithecus roxellana. Next base: position 29,739,838 of record NC_044560.1, read on the forward strand.
AGGCCTTAAAGTTCCTCGCTCAGCTTCCCAGAGTTTGGGAAACATAGCTGGAACACAAGAGGATTTAGCTCTAGGTTCACAGACGGACACTTTTTACTTTAATAATGTGTAGTTATTTTTCATGATTTAAAGAAAATGTAGATGGCATATCAAACCCATAATTTCATGGCTACTGTAATTTTGAAGAAGACCAAAGTAAACTTTTAAAAACAAGTCGGTTGAAGAAAAGCATCAAGGATATAAGATCATAGTGAAGTGGTATCAGTGAGAGCAGAAGTTGTGAAGGTGCTGTGTGGTTAATGAAGGTTGGGAGCAGCTGTTCTGGTTGTACTGCGCTATTCATCTGTCCCGAGGCATGACAGGCACTTTTTGCACAATGCTGTCATTTCTTTTTTTTTTTGGAGACAGAGTCTTGCTCTGTCGCCCAGGCTGGAGTGCGGTGGTGCAATCTCGGCTAACTGCAAGCTCCGCCTCCTGGGTTCACACCATTCTCCTGCCTCAGCCTCCCGGGTAGCTGGGACTACAGGTGGCCGCCACCATGCCTGGCTAATTTTTTGTATTTTTGGTAGAGACAGGGTTTCACCGTGTTAGCCAGGATGGTCTTGATCTCCTGACTTTGTGATCTACCCACCTCAGCCTCTCAAAGTGCTGGGATTACAGGCATGAGCCACCACGCCCAGCCAATGCTGTCATTTCTAATTGCCTGGAACACCAAGTTCCCCTTTCTTCTCCACTCAGAAAACTCCTATTTATCCTTCAAAATCCAGCTCACATGGCACCACTCTGTGCTGGCTTACATTGATATTTCTACCAGGGACACCTCAGGAGCAGGGACTGGATCGTATTATTTGTGTTGGCTCCAGCACCCACAGAGAGTCAAAGGGGTACCTTGCAGATACTTATTCCATGAATGAGAGGCACCAATCGCTTTCAGGTTTGGGGCAGTGGGTTCTGAGCCTATGAGATGCAGTCTCGCTCTGTTGCCCAGGCTAGAGTTCAGTGACATGATCTGATCTTGTTTCACTTTATCCTGTGCCTCCCGGGTTCAAGAGATTCTCCCGCCTCAGCTTCCCGAGTAGCTGGGATTACAGATGCATGTCACCACACTCGGCTAATTTTTGCATTTTAAGCAGAGACAGGGTTTTACTATGTTGGCCAGGCTGGTCTCAAACTACTGACCTCAAGTGATCCACCCACCTCAGCCTCCCAAAGTGCTGGGATCACAGGCGTGAGCCACCACGTCCAGCCCTGATGTCAGATATGTTTCCAAAGTTTGTTTCTTTTTCAAACTAATCCCCTTTTGTGTTTCTTTTTCCTATTTCATGATTGTTTTCCTCTTTCCACTCAGCAGTGGCTGCACTGCTCTTCAATCTGATTAACCATGGTCTTAGCAAGGGAAGCGCCGCTGTATAACAAGCACTTCCAGGCCTGTGACCATCTGAGGATCTCGCTGCCCCGAGAACAGCTGTTGCCTCAGAGGCATTTCCTGTTTCCCCTCCTTATTGCCCCCATGTATCTGTCCTCCCCCGAATTCCAGGGTGGGCAGCAGCTCCCTCTTCTGAGCCTGGCCAACCCAAGTCCAGACTTCTGCCACTTCCGAGTATTGTGTTGGAGCCTCACACAGCTCCATTCTGCCTGGAATCTGTGAAACTCTGTGCCACCAGTTTTGTTTATTTTGTCGACACGTTAGACGTTCTTCACTAAATGGGGCATTTCCGTTGTCACTGTCTACTTGGTGAAAAGTCCATACCCTTAAGCCCAGTCTTTCTTTATGTTCTGAAAGGCCTCAGTGAGATGCCAGGAGTGGGAGAAATCACTGGAAAAGCCCCTTGGAAGTCTGCAGCATGTTATGTTCATTCACGGTATCTAAGCTGCTTCATTGATACAGGCACATGTTAAGATGTATGTTAAGAAGTGTTTACAAGCCGGGTGTGGTGGCTCCCGCCTGTAATCCCAGCACATTGAGAGGCCGAGGTGAGTGCATCATGAGGTCAGGAGATGGGGACCATCCTGGCTAACACAGTGAAACTCCATCTCTACTAAAAATACAAAAAGTTAGCCGGGCGTGGTGGCGGGCGCCTGTAAAGTCCCAGCTACTCGGAAGGCTGAGGCAGGAGAATGGCATGAACCCAGGAGGTGGAGGTTGCAGTGAGCCGAGTTTGCGCCACTGCACTCCAGCCTGGGCGACAGAGCGAGACTCCGTCTCAAAAAAAAAAAAAAAAATGTTTACAGTGGCTTTGCAACACTTAATGCCTATTTTAGTAGGGATTTTGTCCCCACAATTTGTAAAAATCTGTCTAATAATTTTACCAAGCTTAATCTTCTCTCATAGGGCCTGGTAACTCACCAGGAGCGAATGAATAAAATAAACACCGTGTTGAAAACACGAATTGTGAGTTTATTGAATTTCCTGTAGAGTACTGTTGGCAAGAATGGCATCTAAAATCATTTGAATCAAAATCTTCACTAAACTGTAACTCACTAGATGCCAGTTGCAGAAGAAAATGTTGAAATGGATGCCAATTTGGCCTTTATTCTGTAATTTTAGACTGTGCATGTGTCTTTGAACAGCTGCACCAGAGTCCCGTTTTCTGTGATTTCTACACACTGGCTAGCCTTGGTCTTGAGGACTTTACACACAGGTCTGGGTGGTGATAAACTCTTGAAGGGTGTCTTGGAAAGGGAGGAGCTGTTCTGGCTGGAATCACAGGTAGAATGAAGTGCTCCCACCAGACACTAGCTCATTGCTGCTTTCCTGGTTGCATGGACAGAACCTCGTGTCTTTAGGTAGGGGAACAGAAAAGATCTGGGGAGTGAGCCCGAGGGTGTGGAGGGTCGTCATCCCATGTGGGAGGAGGGTTGGTGGGGTCTCTGCCATTCTGGGTTGAAGGGCTCGTGGAGGGTGTGGAGCACGGTCATTATCCCATGCAGGAGGAGGGTTGGTGGTGTGTGTGCAGTTCTGGGCTGAAGGGCATGTGAAGAGGGCAAGCCTGGCTTTTGGTTTCTGTCTTCCCTGAGTCCTGAGTGAGTCACTCCACGGTCCCCCACCCTCCTCCGTAGAGTGCTCGGGGTCAGCCCAGAAAAGACCAGTTTCCTCCCTGTTCTCCCCTCCCCTCCCCTCCCCCGACATTTGGTTGTACAGACTGAAGGGGTGACCCAGCAGATATCCGTGGGGGTTCAGACCTTGGGAGAAGGAAGTTCTTGGGGGTCAGCCAGTAGCCCTGTTCAAGGCAGACCGTAGAGGAGTCTCGAGCATGCATTCTTCACTTCTCAACTTTTGGAGACCTTGGCCTTTTCCTTGGTACTTTTTTTTTTATTTTAAAGTTCAGTATTATGTGGAAGCGATCCGGAGGGCTTGTGGGTCTCTCTTCCTCCCATTGCTCCTGCAGGGGTAGCTGCTGTTTCTGGTTCAGGACTCTGCTTCCTAAGCATGAGGTTCTGTTGCTGTCTCTTGATGCATAAGTTTCAGATGCGTGAGCCCCATCCCTGCTCATCAGGCGGGGTACTGCGATTACTTTCCCTAAAACTGTGTTACTGAAATAGCCAACGGTGGCTTTGTGCCCTTCAGCCGCTCCGTATGATGCTCTTGGTACAGTCTGCCTGCCACGGAACTGTTCCCTGCCATGTTCCCTGGAGGGCTCCGCCTTCAGTCCTCCTCCTCCACGTTGCTCATTCCATGCCTGCTCTAAACTGCTCTCCTGGGACGGCCTTTGCCACTCGCCTGGGTTGGATGCCAGGATTCATGGATCTTCAGTTTTCCTCTTTGCTGGTTTTGGTGGAACATGTCCTCCAGTGACTTCCCAAGAAAGGCAATATATTAACTGGAATAAAGGCTCAGCTGCCGAATAAAGGCTCAGCTGCCATCCAAACAACTTGGCTTCAACAAGAGAGAGGACTTTTTCTTTTTTTTAACCTAACAATGCAGCTGTGAGCGATCCAGAGCCAATAGGCAGTCCCGTGGTGCTGGGGACCCAGGCTTCTGCCTGCCCTGTGGCTCCGACAGCCCTGGGGTACCCTTTTGGTGAGCCACATGTTGCCTGTCTCTTTATCAGCATGCAGCCCCAAAGGGGTGGAGGGCATGTTGGAAACTGCACCCTCCCCTTTGGCCACAGTGTCCTCATGGGACCACATCTGTGGGTGGGTGAGTGCCGCTGGTCGGATGCGTCTGTTAGACATTGGAGTGACTAGTGACGGAAGGGATAGTCTCTGTCATGCGGCCTAGAGGGTCATCTTCCCGAGCTTTGCATGTCTGAAACGACTTCTGGCTGAGCAGGGTGTTCTAGGGGAAGCGTTCCTTATAGGGCTTGGAAGGCTTTGTTCCATGTCTTCTGGCTTCTGAGGTTTCTGCTAGGAAATCCAGGGACTGTAGATTTTCCCTCCACTTTCTGGCCACAACCTCTACCTGTCTGCTGTCCTGATCTTCCCTGCCCATTCCAGCCTTCAGCCCTTGGCCTATCCTTGATCTTCCAGGGACTTTTTGTTATGAACCCGTTTATCTGGATAGCAAATCACGTGGTTTGCAGTTTCTGGGTGTTTTTTCTAAGTGAAGTAACATCCTTTTCCACCTCTGGCTCACTGGGGTCACCCCAAGTGTTTGGTAGGTTGGAAGGGGCCCAAGAACTTGCACTGCCCCCTTGCTCCTTGCGATGCTGAGGCTGCTGGTCTGGAGTCCCCACCAGGCTGTGCCATGTCTCTCTCCATCTCTGCGGTCAGGCCACCCTTCCTAGGCAGTTTTGGCAGGTGGGCTCACCTCTTATGTAATTAAAAGTTTGAATTCCATCCATGGACAGCTTTTAAAATTTTTTTTGTGGGTACGTAGTAGGTATATATATTTATGGGGTACATGAGATGGTTTGATACAGGCACACAATATGAAACTAGTATGCTGACCAGGCACGGTGGCTCACACCTGTAATCCCAGCACTTTGGGAGGCCAGGCTGGGCAGATCACCTGAGGTCAGGAGTTCGAGACCAGCCTGGCCAACATGGTAAAACCCTGTCTCTACTAAAAATACAAAAATTAGCTGGGTGTGGTGGTGCGTGCCTGTAATCCCAGCTACTTGGGAGGCAGAGGCAGGAGAATCACTTGTGCCCAGGAGGCCGAGGTTACAGTGAGGTAAGATCATGGCACTCCAATCCAGCCAGCCTGGGTGACAAAGCGAGACTCTGTGAAAGAAAGGAGAGGGGAGGGGAGGGGCACATCATGGAGAATGGGGTATCCATTTCTTCAAGCATTTATCTTTTGTGTTACAAACAATCCACTTACACTCTTTTAGTTATTTTGAAATGTACAATTAAGTTATTATTGACTATGGTCACCTGTTGTGCTATCAAATAGTAGGTTCTTTCAATTTTTTAATTAACCATCTCCCCTGGCCCCTGCCAACCACCCATCCTGTAGTCAGCTTTAGAGCCTTCCCCTCCATCTCAGGCTCCTTCCCGGGCCACCAGCTCTACCGAGGGAGATGCAGCCTCCTTTTGCTTAGAGCCAGCCCTTCCTCCCTATCCTGCCCTCTTCTCGCTTCTCTGTCAGATCCGGTCTGTATGTCTCCTGTGCTTGAGGTGATGCTGTTGGCCCCTCCCCTGAGAGGTTGAGCCTGTGGCCTCGTCTCTACTGCCTGTTAAGGTCACTTGGGGAACTCTTAAAACCACAGACACCCAGACCCCACCCGACAGGTGACCCAGACCCTGGGGGTGGGGGCGAGGGGTGTCCAGGAGCTGTAGTTTCCCAAGCTCTGCAGGGGATTCTCTGGGACAGGCTGGGGCAGCACTGCTGCAGTGAACGTTCTACCCTGGGAAAGAGAACTGGCTGGGAGAAAGGGGCGCTCCTGGACTCACGGCTCCACGAGTGTGTTTCCCTTCTTCTCAGCAAGCAAGTTTCCCAGTTCTGAAATCCGTCTTGTCATCTTCCTGGGTACCCTTAAGTGAGCAGCCTAGTACACATTTTGGGCTATTTTGAGAAGCCGGAAGAAGAACCTCATTCCTACAGTTAGTTATTGTGATCCTCCCTGAATTATACCACAAGAGACCCTAACAGCTGGGGACGGAGGGAGTTGAGATATCTTGAGGAGCAGATTGAACCTTGCAGACAGCGGCAACTCCAGCCCTGGCCTGGACCAGTTTTGTTGGGGAACTGGCCCAGCTGGCACCCCCCAACACTGCACATTTGGGGTGCATCAGCCTGTCTCTCTCATTTCAGCCTAGATGTGGCCCTCACAGGGCCATTGTCCAGGGGATGATCCTGGTTGTTCTGGTTGCTTCTCCAGTTCCTGTATCAGGGTCTTTAGAGCGTGAGGGGAATGGAGGGAGGGCACGGGTTGTTCTTTGGCTTAGAAAAGAACCTCAGCGTTTATTGATCACATCGGTTCTGAGTAAAATCTATGCTCTGAGACAGAAGTCAAGGTGGGCATCCTCATCGGGAGGGCTTGCTCGGCTCCCATGGTACTAGGAAGCACAGGATGGAGCGTGTGGCAGGGAAGTGGGGCCACAATAGAGCTTCCTAAACTCATCTGAGCCTCAGAAACCATATTAGAGCTCGTTAAAAATGCAGATTCTGGCTGGACGCAGTGGCTCACACCTGTAGTTGCAGCACTTTGGGAGGCCAAGGCAGGTGGATAACTTGAGGTCAGGAGTTTGAGACCAGCCTGGCCATCATGATGAAATCTTGTCTCTACTAAAAATACGAAAATTAGCCAGGTGTAGTAGCAGGCGCCTGTAATCCCAGCTACTTGGGAGGCTGAGGCAAGAGAATCACTTGAACCTGGGAGGTAGAGGTTACAGTGAGCCAAGATCACACCACTGCACTCCATCCAGCCTGGGCAACAGAGCAAGACCCTGTCTCAAACAACAACAACAACAAAAACAGATTCCCCGGCCCTTCTCCTGGAGGTTTTGCTGCAACAGGGCTGGGCTGGGGCCCAGAAACCTGTATTTTTAGCAACAAGTGCCCTGGGTGGTTCTGATGATTCAGGGGGCTCAGAAACACACAGCTGGAGCGTGGGTTTGTCTCCATGAATCCAGCAACCGTGTCCTTCCACCATGTCTGGACCTCTCCAGAGCAGTGGACACCACTGACCTGGCCACCCTGAGATCCCCTCACAGGGTTTCAGGCCATTATGCTTTCCAAGTCCTTCGTCCTCCCACACTGGTGGGCACCAGGGTGGCTGGGGAATGGGCCCGGGCGTCTGAATGTTAATTGCGCCCTGAGTGGTTCTGCCCGCACCAGGTTGAGGACCCTGGGGCTCTCTGGAGGCTCTACCTCCTCCTCTTTCACCTGCCCCTGAGTGTGGGGGTATGCCCCTAAGGTCTGCCCTCGCCCTCTTTCCACCTTTTCTCCCACAAGCTCACCTGACCCCTCAGCCTCAGCTCCCGCCTCCAAGTGGCAACTGACGGATTTTCTAATATCCAGCTCAGTCGTTACTCCCAAGCTTCAACAGCCTGTGGCAGCTTCACCTTGGACCTGCCCTTCCTCTGGATTCCCCACAAGCCGTCCTACTCCTGACTTCTGAAGGTGATGTGAACGGTGCCCTGAGGCTGCGGCCTGCAGCAGCCCTCACCTAACCCAAACTCTCTGGGCCTCTCTCTCCTCCCCACCAGTGAGATAACGCAGGGATTATAAATAAACGAGATAATACAGGGAAGACAGCACATGGGAGGCATTTAAGAAAGATCAGTTACTTTCATAACTTTTATTACATTTACTTTATTAGTTTTATTATTACAGACGTAGAGAATGTTCTGCTCCGTGGAGAACTCAAGCTTTTTTCTCATATCCAGGGGAGCGTTTACAAAATAGGATCATGCACTTGACCACAAAGAGCATTTTAATTATAAGTTCCCTAAAGTGAGACCCATTAAGCCTAAGCCTTCTTAATGAGAACATAGCCCCTGGAAATTGAACACTTCTGCAAATAACCGCCGGCCAAAGAAAAAGTAACATCTGGACTTATGATTATGTAGAAGATAATGAAAACTGATTACTTCCTATCAAAATCAGGGAGAGATAGCTAAAGATGTTCTCGGAGTACAAGTGACAAACTTTGAGCTTATTACTTAAAAATAAAAAATTAAAAATACCTAAGTGTTGGAACTGGAAAAGCAAAATGAAATCCACCCACAGGAAGGAAGCAGAAGGACTCAGGGCAGGAGCAGGCCGACTTTATGTCTCCGTCTGTGACTCTGGGTCCCTCCTCTCCCCATATCTTGGAGCTGTCCTCCCAGCCCCCTACTGCAATCCCCCAAATCCAAGTCTTTAAACCACCACAGAACCTGTAAGGTTTGGGCCATCAGAGCTTGTTCTGCTGTCCCGTCCAAGTCCAGGCACCCTCTGGTTGCAGCCTACTGGGCACTGCCCTGGCACCTGGTTTGCAGAATGGGGTTGTGAGGTCATCACTGAGCCTCTTAACTGGGATGACTCTGCCTCTGCTGCCCAGGCTGGAGACCAGGTCTGTTTTGCCTGCTCTGCCAGCCCCAAGTCACAGTGTGCACAGCTGGGTCAAGGGAGTAAATGAAAGCCGACAGGGTGAGCATGACTGTTGATCGGCCTTGGCGGGGAGTGCTGTCATGGCAGAAAATAGTGGCCAGGACGTAGTGGTTTTCTGTTCTATGCTATCTTCAGTCTACAAATAAGTTTATCAGTAAAGAGCCACTGGCTAGGTGTAGTGGCTCATGCCTGTAATCCCAGCACTTTGGGAGGCCAAGGCAGGCAGATCATGAGGTCAGGAGATCAAGACCATCCTGGCTAACAGTGAAACCCCATCTCTACTAAATAATACAAAAAATTAGCCGGGCATGGTGGCGGGCACATGTAGTCCCAGCTATTCGGGAGGCTGAGGCAGGAGAATGGCGTGAACCCGGGAGGCGGAGTTTGCAGTGAGCCGAGATTGCACCACAGCACTCCAGCCTGGGTGAAAGAGCCACTGACCCTGCCGGCTATGAGAGTCTAGGAGGGTCTGGGGAGATGTACTGGCTGTGCTGGGAGCCCTCTGCCCGGTCTCTGTTCCCTCTGCCCAGTCGCTGTACCTTCCGTCCAGTCGCTGTTCCCTTCACCAGGTCACTGTTCCCTCCACCTGGTTGCGCTTCCCTCCACCTGTTGCGGTTCTCTCTGCCTAGTCGCGGTTCCCTCCACCTGGTCACTGTTGCCTCTGCCTGTTGCTGTTCATTCTGCCTATTGCAGTTCCCTCTGCCATGTTGTCGTTCCCTCTGCCTGGTCGCTGTTCCCTCCATCTGTGGCTATTCCTTCTGCCTGGTTGCGGTTCCCTCCATCTGTTGCTGTTCCCTCTGCCTGGTCGTGGTTCCCTCTGCCTGTTGCTGTTCCTTCTGCCTGGTTGTGGTTCCCTCTGCCCTGTTGTAGTTCCCTCTGCCCGGTCACAATTCACTCCGCCTGTGGCTGTTCCTTCTGCTTGTTGCGGTTCCCTCTGCCTGGTTGCAGTTCCCTCCTCGTGTTGCAGTTCCCTCTGCCTGGTCATGGTCCAATGCCTGTTGTGGTTCCCTCTGCCTGTTGCTGTTCCCTCTGCCTGTTGCTGTTCCCTCCGCCTGTTGCCATTCCCTCTGTCTGGTTGCTGTTCCCTTCAACTGCAAGGCTGCCTGTGTTTTTCTTCAGGTCTCCACAGAAAAGGAAAGAGACCTCCCATGAGAACTCTGTATAAATTAGACTGCCTCTGCTTACTTTTTGTTCCAAAGCACCCTCACTCCTGACACACTTTCCTATGGCCTCTGCACCCCAGAATGAAAGTAGACACAGGTGGGGACCTCTGTCTGTTCACTGTTGCGTTCCCACTTAGCTCAGGGCCTGGAATGGAGTCAGCACTCAGTAGCTGAATGACTGGCCCGGGAAGAATGATGGTCCTGCCTGGGAAGGACTGTGGACTGTGCTGGCCCCGCGCAGTCAGCCCCACCCAGAGGAACGTGTGAGGCTGCGCATGCGCTGCACATGAGGCGCACGTGATGACCACTTTCTATCTCAAGAACCAGTGACCAGGCGCCTCCTGTGTGCCGGGCCCCTCCGTGCTCCACCAGGGTAGCTGTGAACAAGACACAGCCCTGCTGGTCAGTTGGGAGTCAGACCTCCTGCGACAAACATCCATGCGGGTGTCTAGCTGCCAGGAAGCCAAACAACGCTGCTGGGGTTCTTGAGGCCAGGGGACAGCACAGCTTAGCCTTAGACTGTAGGAGGAGGCAGAGGAAAGAGAGGGGAGAGAAAACATGGGAGGGGGCGCAAGTGAGGCCTCCACCAAGACGCTCTTGTTCACTTGGTCTTCTTAGGGCAGTTGTGAAAAAAACAGTCTTTTACATCTGCAGGAGGAGTTGACTTTCACTGAAAAATGCAAAAGAGGGCTCAGTTGCTCTTTTCCAATTCTGTGACCTTGTTTGACTGGAGCCCCCGCTGCTGCGTGGGACACAATGCACCAGACCCTCAGCGGTAGGGGAAGGAAGGAAAGAGGTGGACAAAGAGGGCACGTTCCCTACTCTTGAGGAACTTCTGGTCTAGGGGGGTCAGGAGGTGAACAAGCAAACACTTTGGGACATCGCTTTCTTCCTTGTGAAGCTGAGTGGCGTAGGCTGCAGCTAGATTCCTTTTAGTACTCGCCTTCTAGGATCTTGGTGTTTGAAAATGTCGTTCTCCACAACATTCTGGAGCTCCAAAGAATAGCTTCACGTCCATCCTGATGCTTCGCGGGGAAGTGGGACGTCGGGACTGGTGAACTTGAACCCCGAGATGGTGTCACCCCTGAAAACCTGGGCCCCTCCTCCCTTGACTGGGCGTGGGGTTCGTTCTGCCCCAGTCCAGGCATCCTACAGGCACCTGTCCCAGGAACTCACTTTATCCTGCCCACACTGGGTCCTCCTCTCAGCCGGGTGCCTGGTGGCCAGCACGTCATCCCTCTCAAATCATGGGGCACCAACCCCTTTCCAGAAATACAGAGTATTTGGTTGAGGTCATGCAGTGAACCATAAGAACATCCTTCTCTACCTGTGTACGGGTCGGGTGAGGGATTTTTTCTTTTCTTTTCTTTTTTTTTTTTGGTGCCACATTGTCCAGCCTGTGCTTCTTTCTTTAGCTGTGGTCGCCAGGGGCATCCGTGGCAGATACCTACTGAGAGCATTTCCCTGTTCCAAGTGAAATGTTCACAAACTCTTTGTTTTTTTTGTTTTGTTTTTTTTTTTTTTTTTTTTTTTTTTGAGATGGAGTCTCACTCTGTCTCCCAGGCTGGAGTGCAGTGGCCGCATCTCAGCTCACTGCAAGCTCCGCCTCCCGAGTTTATGCCATTCTCCTGCCTCAGCCTCCCGAGTAGCTGGGACTACAGGTGCCCGCTACCTCGCCCGGCTAGTTTTTTTGTGTTTTTTAGTAGAGACGGGATTTCACCGGGTTAGCCAGGATGGTCTCGATCTCCTGACCTCGTGATCTGCCCGTCTCGGCCTCCCAAAGTGCTGGGATTACAGGCTTGAGCCACCGCGCCCGGCTGAACACAGACTCTTAAACAGGAGCGTCACCTGGACTCTTGGAAGGAAATTGACACCCCACCAAAATTTCTGGCCCTTCCAGAAAGTGACCTTGCTTTGGTAGACTCCAGGCTGAGGCCGCAGCCTCTCACTGGCCTGTCCTTCCCAGGGGTGGGCCTGGGGACTCGTGTGTTGCTGCAGCCTCCTCTTGCTTGGGCCTCCATGGCAGTTGGGTTGCAAAATCCATCTACCCTTTCTCTGCTTCCTTGTTTGAAAGTGAAGCGTGGATACTCAAAACATCAGGAAGCAGTCAAGACCTTCCCCCTTCCCTGTTTCAGACTCTATAGAGTGTGAGGAATAAATGGACGTGAGCAGCTCTTGACCCTTCTCCCTGGGTCTGTGATGCTCCCAGACAGCTGGGAACCACTTAGTGAATATTCTTCTGTCCATGGTCCCAGCCACAGAGAGGCAGGTTACAGGACCTGGGAGGGAGAGGCCAGGGCTGTCTCGTAGGCTCTTACTCAACTGGATCTTTTCAGAACTCTTGTAATTACTAAAGGGTGGGGTATTTAAAACAAGATGAAGTTACTATCATTTTCTTAATATAGGAGGCTGGCGCCCACGCTCTGTCAGTTGGGATTAAATATAGAAATGGGGGCATCTCAGCTTGCCGCCCACGGAGCAGACAGCGGCACATGGCCTCCGAGCTGTGAACTGCCGCCTTGGGTTTGCAGGCAGGCCTGACCCAGTCACGATCCAGGCCTTGGGAGAAGAAAATGAAGCCTCTATTTTTAGGCCAGTTGACAGATCAATACTTAAAAAAAAAAACGCAAAACAAAAACCTGTAAGCAGTTAAATGTTACATTATTAAAAATATCTTTGGTATCTAACGTGTATACATTAGTGGCCAAGAAAGTCTTGTTTATTTCCACGTAATTCTTGAAACAAATGCAGCTCCAAGGACAGTGGGTTCTACAATTTTGTTGTCATCTTTTAAATTACAGATCTTGGGAGATGAGGACGGCCTGCGGTGGACTGTAATGTGCCAAAATTATTTTCCAACGTTGGCAGCACCCGTTGTGCCTGCAGTGGGGAAAATTGATGAGGCTTTTCAGTAGGAACCTGGAAAGAAGCATCTTGTTGAAAACTCGGGCACTTGATATTTTAAATACAGCAGAAGAAAGTGAAAGGGAGACGGCGACTTCCAGCGCCAGAGGGCGGGTGGCTCCCTCTGGCAAGGCAGGGGCCCAGGTGGGCAGTGGTGGCAGGAAAGGCAGTTGTGAAGCAGACACTGTGTTTTTCTGGGTAGTTTTCTTAAAATTTAGTTTTCTCAATTAACACATTGATTGTAGTGTCTTGTGTGTGCTGTTGTAGACACAGGTACTGTGTGGTAGCAGTCTTTACACGCAGGCTGCGATGGACACGTGGCTTTCTGATGATCTCACTTCTGCAGGGACCATCCGACCTCATCACTCTCTCTTGGTGGCAGGTAACCAGCAGGCTCAGCACCAGGCCCTACAACAAGATGCCCAGGGCTATGCCTCGCCAATAGGAGGGAGCGGAGGGCTTGTGATTAACAGTGGTTGATTAGAGTCTCAGTTTTTATGAGATCACTTTCCTTCCCTCTAAGTAGCCAGCAGAGTTCAGCTGACACACAGACCATGGTTTTTCTATGTTTTTCTCAAGCGCACTGGATCGCCACTAAAAAGTGCGTTTGTGAAAACAGACTGGGGTGGCTGTAGGCTGAGGCACTGGTTTCTCACCAGGTCCGTCTTCTTGGGTGGGTTTTTACTCCCGCCTCTGATCCGGCTGCCTCTGCCTCAACACCTGCAGGGACTGGGAGCCTTCGCTGTTGCAAGGCCAAACGCTTGATTTTTTAATGTTTATTTTTATTATTATACTTTAAGTTCTAGGGTACATGTGCACAATGTGCAGGTTTGTTACATATGTATACATGTGCCATGTTGGTGTGCTGCACCCATGAACTCGTCATTTACATTAGGTATATCTCCTAATGCTATCCCTCCCCTCTACCCCCTCCCCACAATAGGACCTGGTGTGTGATGTTCCCCTTCCTGTGTCCAAGTGTTTTCATTGTTCAATTCCCACCTATGAGTGAGAACATGCGGTATTTGGTTTTCTGTTCTTGCGATAGTTTCCTGAGAATGATGGTGTCCAGCTGCGTCCATGTCCCACAAAGGACACTAACTCATCCTTTTTTATGGCTGCATGGTATTCCATGGTGTATATGTGCCACATTTTCTTCATCCAGTCTGTCAAACGCTTGATTTTTGGACCGTTCTCATCATTTCCCTGAGAAAGGTTATCCCATGAGTCGTAAAGTTGGCCTTGAGTTGGCCCAGGATCCTACTGTGACTTCTCCGGGAGGGGCAGGTGACCTGAAGTGGACAAAGATCCTTCCAGGTGAGATCCTTAGGGAGCTCAGAGCCCTCCTGCCTGCTCCCCGGGCCAGTGTCCGTGAGGCCAGCCCAGGTCTTGGAAGATCTCCTTGTCTGCCAAAGTCAGGATGCTACACCGTCCTGATTTCCCACTGCTCATGAGTCACTGTTCCTAGTCCTTAGAATAAAACTCCAGGTATAGGGTATAATCTGATAATAGACATACATGGTGGGATTACGACAGTCCCCCTGGCCTGGGCCCTAGAATAGCATTGACTCCATCCACCAGTCTTGGCCTTTTCCATCATTGGTATAAAGTTGTTTCATAGCAGGTCTGCAGCTGATCTAAACTCTGCATGGTTTCCCAGGCCGCTGCATGTGTGCTGGCTGCTGGGGCTGGAGGAGGCTGTCCCCGTAAATGTCACTGCCCAGCTCACACAGCTAGATCATTTTGAATGTGGGCTTGGTTTTCTGGCCGGTCATCAAGCTCACCTGGCTTTGGGGTTTCTGGGACTGGATGAGCTTTTCCCGCCCTCATCTGTGACTAATTCTTGACCCAGATTGTTGTCTGAAGGAGTCCCATACTTTGTGGCTGCGGCAGCTTGCTTGGGCTGATCGTGACCTGTTAGTCAGCCTGCATTCCTTCATTCATTGATTCATTCATTCAGCAACCATTTCCTGAGCACCAGATGCCAGCTCCGTGTTGGGTCAGGGACACAGGGACAATGAGGCAGGTCCCCACCCAGTGCAGGCGTCCGTGTCACACCACACAGTGTGGTCTGGGGGTGCCGTGTGGAGCCTGCAGGAGCATGGGGCTGGTGAAGTGGGTATTCACGCACCAGGCACTCAACAGCTGCTCACATCTTCCCCTCAGGGTTGGCTGTCACGTGCTTTGGATCCTGTGAGGTTTTCAGTAACATGGGGTCCCTTGGGGAGTCTTATACCAACAAGCTAGCCTTTTGGATAAATGGGGCAAACCCCGGTTTGAAGGAGCTGATTACAAGTCCTTCCATTTATTCTCTCATTCTGCTCTCCAGGATGGATGAACAAGGGGTTAATTGTAGGCACTTCCTAAGTTCTGGACATTAATTCCAACACGAACCCTTCCTTTCCCTCCTCCTGCCCCCACAGCTAAACCACCCTGAGTTGATGACACCAGCTGGTGACCAGCACTGGGCACTCTGGGTCTGTGACTTTGAACACTCCTTCCTACAACTATCTTGGGAAGAATTCCATTCCAGGTGCGATGTCACAGGACAGGATGGGGAGGCAGCATGGCATTGCCTCTGGTGGCCCAAGGTCAGGTCCGGGCCCCTCCCACCCCTAGCAGTGTGACTTTGGAAGCGCAACTCTCCATGTGTCTGTTGCCTGGTTTGTAGAATGGAGACAGGGAGGCTCCTGCCTCATCGGGTGCAGTCCGGTGAGACCCTGTGTTGGTCATTCTGTGTTTGTGGAGAGGGGCCGGCCACGTGTCAGGAACGGGTGCTGTCTGGTGAGATTCCATGTTTGTGGAGAGGGGCCAGCCGTGCATCACAGGATCGGGTGGGGTCCGGTGAGATTCTGTGTTTGTGCAGAGGGGAGGGTGCCAGCTGTGTATCATGCACTCAGGCTGCCTCAGTGAACAAAGTTCACGGCTCATGGCACTGACCTTGCAGCCGAGTTCCCCTGTGTGACATGCTGGGCCGCGCCCAGCATGTGTGGCTCGTCGTCATTCCTGTGCTCAGCTGCTGTCACTTCATCACCAGGTTGCCATTTTCTGAATATAAATGGCCAGCATTTCATGGTGAATGCAGCTGGTCCTGGCCCCCATCGGAGGCTGGCAGAGCTTCTGTTGACTGCCCAGAGCAGCATTCGGTATTCAGAGTTGGTCTGTGGGAAATGCCATGGAATTCCATGGCACACCTGTGCTGGCTGTGTGTGTGCATGGGGCCACTAGTCCAGCTGTTGTGGTCACAAGTCAGTTTCTTTATGAGGCAGATCAACCTGGAATAACTCAGTCTGTGGGCTCCAGCTCTGCCACTACCAAGCCCCTTAAACACACGCGCGCGCACACACACACACTCAACACTCGCTGTCTTGCTCTGTGTCTCTCTAGCCACACACACACACACTCGCTGTCTCTCCCTCGCTGTCTCTCTCGCTCTGAAAAGCCATGACCTAGTACCTAGTCAGGAGGTGGCCGCGTGGGCCTCTCTGCCCTCTGCATGTGGTGCCTGGTAAGGGGAGGCCGACTGTCCTCTGGATCCCTCCTTTGCCCACCTGAGCCAAGTGTGTGGGTGTTCAGCCAGCACGTGACCTAGTGTTCTGAGTTATTTCATTTTTCTTTCCTTTTCTGTTCAGCCTCCAAACCTCAGATCGGTCCCCAAAGCCCTAAATTAAATTAGTGTTCAGCTCAACAGATGTCCACCAAATCCCCGCGTCCCATGATAGCAGCTGCCATTACTGAGCAGCCACATGGCCATCTCGTTTGCTCCTCAGTCACCTTGCCTGTGGGCGCCATCACCTCCTCTGCCTGACAGACACAGAGCCCACGGCTCAGGGAGGGCAACCTGCCTGCCCAGGGTCACCCAGCTGGCAGTGGCGGAGTTGATGGGGACTCACTCCCAGCCAGGCTGTGGCAGTGACTCACACGCTCTAGACAGGAACAGAGGGACTCAAGCCCCTCAAGCATGGGTGATGGGGCAGGGGGATTCATACCAGGCCTCATTCCAGACTCTGATCCTGAACCACACTGTGGTGGGGGGCACGCTGACAGGTGGGTGTGGTCAATTCAGAAGCCGAGGCTTCCCCCTCCAAGGAAGCCCTCAATATTAACGCACGGATGATCCTATTCTGTTTTGTGTTTTCACTTCCTTGTTGTCCTGGGCTAGGGACCTGGCCTGACCATCCTCTACCCTGTGAGGCCTGGGCTTGCTGGGCCTTTATGGAGGCCCCTTGCCATGGGGGAGAGACCAGGACAGCCTGGTGGTGGCTTAGCCAAGCTGCACCTTCTATTTCCAATAACAATGTAAAACCACCTTGCAGAACTGTGAGAGCCAAGCCACCTGAAGCCCAGAGGTGCTCTGCCCTGCCTGGCACACGAATTGGCATCTTATTTGCCTGAGGGAGAAAATCTGGTGCCTAGGATTCTTTCCCCAGCCAAACAGCTGTTTTCCCAGTATTTCACCTGCGTTCTTTCTTTAGAATTGGACCTCCGTGTGACTTAGGGCCTCCGTTGTTCATTTGAAAATGGGGATGTTGGCCGGGCGCGGTGGCTGAAGCCTGTAATCCCAGCACTTTGGGAGGCCGAGACGGGTGGATCACGAGGTCAGGAGATCGAGACCATCCTGGCTAACACGGTGAAACCCCATCTCTACTAAAAAAATACAAAAAACTAGCCGGGTGAGGTGGCAGGCGCCTGTACTCCCAGCTACTCGGGAGGCTGAGGCAGGAGAATGGCGTAAACCCGGGAGGCGGAGCTTGCAGTGAGCTGGGATCCGGCCACTGCACTCCAGCCTGGGCAACAGAGCGAGACTTCATCTCAAAAAAAAGAAAGAAAATGGGGATGCTGATTGAAAAATGGAGAAATGGAGACGCAACTGGGCGCAGTGGCTTACACCTGTAATCCCAGCACTTTGGGAGACCGAGGCAGGTGGATCACTTGAGGTCAGGAGTTTGAGACCAGCCTGGCCAACATGGTGAAACCCCGTCTCCACTAAAAATACAAAAATTAGCCGGGCATGTCGACAAGCTCCTGTAATCCCAGCTACTCCGGAGGCTGACGCAGGAGAATCGCTTGAACCTGGGAGGCAGAGGTTGCAGTGAGCCGAGTTTGCACCACTGCACTCCAGCCTGGGAGACAGAGAGAGACTCCTTCTCAAAAAGAAAAAGGAAGACGGGGATCCTGATGCCCTCAGCACAGGTTGAGCCGAACAGATGCGCCAGGTCTTTGAAAGGACAGGCGGAAGTGCAGTGAATGAGAATGTGGTCCCTCCTCCCCTCACCTGTCCTACCTCATTTAGTAGCATCTTCTTTTAGCTCTTATGAGAAAAGTCATGCTAATAGAAACATAATGCTTTAATCAGTAACGCCCATGTCTCTGTTTTAGCTTTTTATTTTAGGAATGCTCAGATATACACAAAAAACAGAGTGTAGAGCATCCCAAGCCCCTGGGTATTCGTCTCCCAGCACCAGCGGTGGGCAACACCTGCCCGTTCCTGCCTCACCTCTTTCCCACTGCAGTGTTTTGAAGCAGATCCCAGATATTATATCCGAAAGATAACTTCCTACCTTGAACACCCACAATAGTGCTATCACATCCTCCCAAACACACTTGTAAGTCCTTAGTCTCGTCAAATACCCAATCAGTGTTCACGTCTCCCCAGTTGCTCATCTTTTTCTCCAGTCGGTAGAGTCCGATGCCCACAGATGCGTGCCTCTCATTAGGTGGATGTGTTTCTTGAAGAATGGGGTCCCCGTGGGGGGCACTAGGCAGGAGCTGAGCAGCAGGGGGCCCTGGCTGGCCTCTGCCCGGGGCCCCCACTAATTCTGCTCTTTCCAGCTTCACCTGCTGGATGCTGTGGGCGTTTGATTCCCACCCTAAATGTGACTCTGTACAAGCCTGGTTTTCACTTGTGGGATGGAGTCTGGTTTTCTGCCTCTGTCTGGATTTTTTAGGAATCATTCTATGTCCTTGGCTGAGTGCAGTGGCTCATGCCTATAATCCCAACACTTTGGGAGGCCCAGGTAGGCAGATAACCCGAGGTCAGGAGTTTGAGACCAGCCTGGACAACATGGCAAAAGCCCGTCCCTACTAAAAATACAAAAATTAGCTGGGCGTGGTGGTACACATCTGTAATCCCAGCTACTACGGAGGTGGAGGAAGGAGAATAGCTTGAACCTGGGAAGTGGAGGTTGCAGTGAGCTGAGATTTTGCCACTGTACTCCAATCTTGGTGACAGAGTGAGACTCCGTGTCAAAAAAAAAAAAAAAAAAAAAATCATTCTGTGTCCTAGGGTGAATGTACCTAACTTTCTAAAATTTCTAATAGGTATTAAGTTGGTTAATATCACTTTGCTGCTTTTGTAAGTCAAATATGGTTGACTATTGGCAATTTCATGTGGTTCAGTCTAAGAAAAGGTAGAATTTAAGTTTTTAAGTGAAATAAGAGCCAGGAGCGGTGACCTACTTTACTCCTGTAATCCCCACACTTTGGGAGGGTGAAGCAGGAGGATCACTTTAGCACAGGAGTTTGAGACCAGCCTGGGCAATATAGCAAGACCCCATCTCTGCCAGAAAATAAAAAATAAATTAAAAAGTTATGGCTGGGCGTGGTGGCTCACGCCTGTAATCCCAGAATTTTGGGAGGCCGAAGTGGGTGGATCATGAGGTCAGAAGTTTAAGACCAGTCTGGACAACATGGTGAAACCCCGTCTCTACTAAAAATATAAAAAATTGGCTGGACATAGTGGCAAGTGCCTGTAGTCCCAGCTACTTGGGAGGCTGAGGCACGAGAATGGCTTGAACCTGAGAGGCAAATGCTGCGGTGAGCCGACATCACGCCAGTGCACTTCAGCCTGGGGGACAGTGCAAGACTCCATCTCAAAAAAAAAAAGCTAAAAATTGAAATAATTTAATATATGTGTTGTACCAGGGATGAGAACTAGGGGTGGGGGACCAGCATGTGCACAGTACTGGTTCATCAAACAAGAGAGACTGAGTAAAATCAGACATCTGTAGCCCAAGTATTCTCCAGTATGCTTTCAGTGAGTCTTTGTTTGATATAACAGCTGTACTGAGGATGATCCACATACCACACATTTCATCTATTTAAAGTGTCCTGGCCTGGCTCAGTAGCATGCCTGTAATCTCAGCACTTTGGGAGGTGAGGTGGGCAAACTGCTTCAGTCCAGGACTTTGTGGCCAGCCTGGGCAACATAGTGAGACCCCATCTACAAAAATATTAGCCAGTGTGGTAACATGTGCCTATCATCCCAGCTACTTGGGAGGCTGAAGTAGGAGGATCACCTGAGCCTGGGGAGATTGAGGCTGCAGTGAGCTGAGATTGCATCACTGTACTCCAGCCTGGGTGACAAAGTGAAACTCTGTCTCAGAAATAAAGTGTACAAGTTATTGATTTTTTTTTTTTTGTATATTCACAGAGTTGTGCAACCACTGTTGCCATCAATTTGAGAATGTTATCATTACTCCTAAAAAGAGACCCTGTACACATTAGTGGTCATTCCCATATCCTGCTAATCCCTTATCCCTAGGGAACCCCTAATCTGCCCTCTGTCCCCATGGACTTGCCTATTCGGGGCTTTTCCTGTCAATGGCAGCATAGAGTATGTGGTCTTTGGGGTCTGGCTCCTTTTGCTTTGCACAGCATTTTCAAGCTTCATTCCTAATGCAGCATTTATTGTTCCATTGTATGGACGGGCCACATTTTGTTTCTCCATTCATCATGCGTGGGCCTTTGAGTTGTTTCTACCTTTTGGCTGTTATGCGTACATACTGCTGTGAAAGCTCTGCATAAGTTTCTGTTGAGCACGTATTTCTTCTGGGTATCTACCTGGGAGTGGAATTGCTAGGTCATACAGTCCCTCTGTGTTTAGCCTCTTGTGAACCTTCAAACTGTTTGCAAAGCACCTGCACCTCTGGCTTCCACTGGCAGTGGAGGAGGGTTCTGATTTCCCCCACATCCTCGCCAGCACATGTTGTTCTGTGACTTTAGGATTGCATCCATCCCAGTTGATATTGTAACAAAACTTGCCCAGCAGGGTGAGATATCTGCAGAAGACAGGAAAAGGGCTGTTTTGTTAGTGGCTTGGCATATCAGCCATGGTCGTTTTTTTTAAAAGCTCCTGAGGAATCCCCGTGTAGTGCGTGAGCCACAGCACGTGCAGCCGAGCACCCTGCACCCCTGCTGGCTTCGGCCCTTGCTGGTGGCTAGTGGGAGGGGAGGGCTTGATTTGTAACTTGTTTCCAGGATGTGAAATAGTCTCCCCTGCCTCCGTGTCTCATCTGCCGCATGCCCCTTTCTCCGCAGGCGTGACCATGAAGCTCATGGACGAGGTTGCTGGGATCGTGGCTGCACGCCACTGCAAGACCAACATTGTCACAGCTTCTGTGGACGCCATTAATTTTCATGACAAGATCAGAAAAGGTAACCACTCTTCTGACAAAGACGAGGGAGGCAGTGGCCTTCAACTGCTTGGGTCCC
This sequence comes from Rhinopithecus roxellana, assembly GCF_007565055.1. Taxonomy (NCBI): domain Eukaryota; kingdom Metazoa; phylum Chordata; class Mammalia; order Primates; family Cercopithecidae; genus Rhinopithecus; species Rhinopithecus roxellana. The sequence continues at coordinate 29,760,880 of NC_044560.1, forward strand.
TGCACCAGTTTGTTTTCTGTTCACACCCAGGGTCCCATGGGCCATGGCATGTGCCCATCTGCCACAGGGAGCAGGAAGCGGAGGTTTCTTGCTTTGTCCTTGCTGTTTGTCGACTTGAGGTTTCAATCTGGTAAAATCCTTGATTCAGATATGATGGGGCCGTTATCCTCCTAAAGACCTGCCTAAACTCACTCTCTGAAAACGCTCCACAGACAGAGCTCTGGGAAGGTCCTGTGCCTACAGCTGCCATGACCCTGGACACCAAACCTCACGGCAGCACATTTCATTTTGGGAGCGGAATTAATGATTCGTGATTTAGGCAGTGGCAGGGTCAATACAGAAAAGCCCACAGGAGCCCCTCCTCAGCCAGCCCTGCCCACGCCACCCAGGGCAGCACTGGCATTGGGTGGTTTTTCCCCATGACAAAAATCCAACCCCAGCCACCTGGCCCCTGCTGGAAAACGGTGCCTGCTGTCCCTGGGGTGCATGTGCCAGCTTGAGAGGCCAGAGGCCTCTGCAGTTTGTATGAGCAGAGATCACCATGCTTGTCTTACATGACTGTTCTCTGTAGAAGTAAAGTGAAGTGCACCCGACACGTAGTGATTTCTGTCAGTGTCACGTCTGCCGAGATGAGGCCGTGCACACCCCCTGCAGCAGCGCTGCCTCGCAGGCTAAGGGTGGTGTCAGCATTGTCAGGGCCTGGTGCTGATTCTGAGGACACCTCCTCATTGAAGCAGCTGGTTAGAGGAGCTGTTGGCTGAGACCAGCCCCGTGTCGTGGGAAGCGACAGAGTGGAAGAAGTGCAAGCTTGGCTCTCCTTGCCACAGCTCCTGCCCACCAGACCCTGAGTAGGGGCAGACTCCAGGCCCTGGGCAGGCCAGCCTTGGTGCTCTCTCCGGCAGCTACTACCACAGAACACGCCTGGCAACGGGAGACCCAGGACTGGGGCAGAAGCACCTGAGATTGGAACGGTAGAGGGCTGCCTCCCTCCTTGGAATTACTGAGAGCAGGGTAGGCTCGCACATGCTGGATTTTGGATGCTTTGGGGTAAGGAGAAGGAAGGTCTCTGGCATTGCTTTCTTCCACTTTGCAGAATCCTTTTTTTCCCCCCACAACACGGTCTCATTCTGTCACCCAGGCTGGAGTGCAGTGGTGTAATCTGCTCACTGTAGCTTGAACTCCCGTGCTCAAGTGATCCTCCCACCTCAGCCTCTCAGGTAGCCGGGACTACAGGCCAGCTCCACCATAACTGACTAGTTTTTGTATTTTGTATTTTTTGTAACAACAGCAGCTCACTCAAAATATTTTCTTAACTGATAGATGTTTGCCACAAACATAGACCACAATGTCATTTTAGAATCTACCCAAAACAAGTGGGTCCCGTATGTTTTAGCTTGTCCCCCACAGGCCTGCGCGGTGCGTGGCAGTGCCTGACGCTGTGGGATAATCCGTGGCATCGTATTCCGTGCTGTCTTTTCTAGGACTCATGCCTGGGTAAATCACGATTAGGGTGACCTTGTGAAATACAGATGCACAGCCCATAGTGGGAAACATGCACATTCCATAGGACTCGCCGTGCTCAGTTGTCCCTGAGTGTCCTTGGAGAACTGTCAGGAAAGAAATAGACTTTCCGGCCGGGCGCGGTGGCTCACACCTGTAATCCCAGCACTTTGGGAGGCTAAGACGGGCAGATCACAAGGTCAGGAGATCGAGACCATCCTGGCTAACATGGTGAAACCCCGTCTCTACTAAAAATACAAAAATTAGCCGGGTGCGGTGGCGGGCGCCTGTAGTCCCAGCTACACGATAGGCTGAGGCCGGAGAATGGCATGAACCCGGGAGGCAGAGCTTGCAGTGAGTGGAGCTCGCGTCACTGTATTCCAGCCTGGGCGACAGAGCAAGACAATGTCTCAAAAGAAAAAAAAAAAAAAAGAAATAGACATTCCAAGATGGTCACTCTGTTTCCTAAATGTCAGCCCCAGTCATCAGATGTTCTCTGCACAAAGCCCAGCAAAGCACCCAAAGAATGAAAAGGCAAACTTTGTTAGAAATGTGGAAGCCGTTCAAGGGGGATCCTCCCATCCAAAGCCCCCGGCTTGGCCAGGCGCAGTGGCTCACACCTGTACTCAGCACTTTCAGAGGCCAAAGTGGGTGGATCATTTGAGCCCAGGAGTCCGAGACCAGCCTAGCCAACATGATGAAACCCCATCTCTACTAAAAACACAAAAATTAGCCAGGCGTGGTGGCGGGCGCCTGTAAACCCAGCTACTTGGGAGGATGAAGCATGAGAGTCGCTTGAACCTGGGAGGTGGAGGTTGCAGTGAGCCGAGATTACACCACTGCACTCCAGCCTGGGCAACAGAGCAAGACTCTGTCGCAAAAAAAAAAAAAAAAAAAAAAAAAAAAAAGGTCCCCACCCTCAACTCCTTGTACAACCAGAATTAACTTTTAAGGGAGAGTGCTAGGGGGTGTGTCGTGGTTCTTGGTCAATAGGAATCATTAATTTTAAGGGAAAACCAGGGACTGCAGTCCGGGTCGAATGCTTTTAACAGGAATTAACTTAGCAACCTAGAAGACATCTGGGGCAGCTCGGACGAGGAGCCGCTTTGACAAAGACTTTCCACAAAGCTTACAGGAGGGGACCTTCATTTTCAGAAGCCAGAATTCCTGGCAGGACATTCACTTACATTGGCTTCCTTCACACAGTGAGGATGCAGGGCAGGCTGGGTGGGCTCGCCTGATTCCCGCTGTCCTGAGCGACACCCAGGACCTGAGAGTGGGCCACCCAGGCCCCCACCTTGTTTTGGCTTTGGCCAGGGCCTCCTGGGTAAAGCACTGGGCCCTTACTGGTAACAGAAAGACTGTTGTTTTCTTAGATGACATCTTGTTTTGTGTATAGAGGAATTTGGACCAAACTGAAATAGCAGCCATGGAGTCCGGCTTGTTTCTGTGCCAGCGTCCTCCAGGGCCCACTGGATGCTGTCACATCCGGGGGCCGCTGAGTGCTGTCACACTCGTGTGTTGTTTTCCAGAGGATTGTCGCACCTGCCAGGTCATTTGCAGGAGGCGAGGGCTGTGCTGGCGGAGTGGGGCCTGGGCTGTCAGAGCAGGGTATCGTGCTTGCTCCAGAATGCTGCACCTTAGATGCAGGAGCTTAGATGCGGGAGCTCGCTGCCTCCCACGCTTGCCCCTCCGTAGGGACACAGAGAGAGGCTGTGGGGAGAGGCACGGCCGCCGCTGGCTCTGGGTTCTGGGTGGAACTGGGCGGGTGTGTGAGAAACCGCAGGGGGCTGGCGGTGTGGCAGTGTGTAAGTGTGACTTTCTCACGGACTCTGCTGGGGCCGCTGTACACCCTCGAGCCCCACACCTGCCTCTCACTTCGACCATACCATGAAGGAGGCCTTGAGGGCCAGACCCTGCTGCCCTGTCGGGCGGGGGCACACATTATTGTGGACTGTCCAAGTCAGTGTCAGGAGCCCAGGGAGCTGCTGGCAGGCACAGAAACCTCACCTCAGGTTGCACGTGGTGCCTGGCAGAGCTGTGTACTGTAGAGAATGGGCGTTGCTTTCTCGTGGGCTCAGAACAATAGACGTCTGTTCGCCCCCAGTTCTAGAGGCCAGAATTCTGAAATCAAGGTGTCAGCAGGGCCAAGGTCCCTCTGAAGTCTTCAGGGAAGGATCCGTCCCCGCCTCTTCCAGCTTCCGGGAGCAGCAGCTGTTCCTTGACGTTGCTTGGCTTGTGGCTGCGTCGCTCTGGTCACTCTGGTCCGTCTCTGTGGCTTGTGGCTGCGTCGCTCTGGTCACTCTGGTCGCTCTGGTCACTCTGGTCACTCTGGTCCGTCTCTGTGGCCACAAGGCCTCCTCCTCTGTGTGTTTCTCCTCTTCTGTCTCTTCTAAGGACACTTGTCATAGGATTTAGGACACACCTGGAGAATCTCGGGTGATCTCATCTCAAGACTTTTTGCTTAATTATACCTGCTAAGGTATAATTAAGCAAAGGTGTGATGGCTCACGCCTGTAATCCCAGCACTTTGGGAGGCCGAGACGGGCGGATCACGAGGTCAGGAGATCGAGACCATCCTGGCTAACACGGTGAAACCCTGTCTCTACTAAAAAATACAAAAAGTTAGCCGGGCGAGGTGGCGGCGCCTGTAGTCCCAGCTACTCGGGAGGCTGAGGCAGGAGAATGGTGTGAACCCGGGAAGTGGAGCTTGTGGTGAGCCGAGATCGGGCCACTGCACTCCAGCCTGGGTGACAGAGCGAGGCTCCATCCTAAAAAAAAAAAAAAAAAAAAAAAAAAAAGACCCCATTCTGAGGTTGTGAGTAGATGTATCATTTGGGGACCCATTTTCTCTCCTTAAAGCTCAACTCCTGTAGACACTAGCTCACTTCCACTTGTAGAAAATCATGAACTTGGTAAAATGCCCTCTAGGGTTCACCAGCCCCAGGCAGCCTCTGTCTCTGTGGATGTGGGACCTGCCCTTGTGAGAGCCAGCAGTGAGACTGGCGTCAGCCTGGAGAAGGGGCCGCTCTGAGGAATGCAGGGGGAATGACCCCAGCAGGCCCCCAGGGCCCCCCCACTTTTGAGAAGAACAGTCAGACAGCCGGGAAGGGGGCTGGCTCTGGACCCTGACTCCAGAAAGCAGCCCCACTAGAGCCAAATGAGTCTCTACAGTTAGCAGGCCTGGGGGCTACTGACGAAGGACTGGGGCCTTTCCTCTAAATGGCAGGGAGTCGGGGTCAGTGTCAAAAGTGAGAACGGATGTGACGCCTCCTCCATAAGCCCCAGAAGGCAGCGGTTTTGTAATGACAAGAAATAGTTGCATAGACCGAGGGTTGCAGTTCTTTGTGTTGGGGCATTGTATTAGTATTAACCTTAAGTCAAGTATAAATTTAATCTGCATAAGGATTACCTTTAAAATCATACGTTTATGGAAAAGGTGCCTGCAGGTAGACTGGGCACATCCAGGTGGTTGGAGCCCTAGGGCACAATAGGGCCATGGCAGCCATTCACAGCCTGCGCCCCTCACGTGAGCAGCCCTGATCTGCCACAGTGGGGAAAAGCCCAGGAGTTGAGACCTGTTGCCAGTCATGTGGCCTCCATGAATTCCCTGGGGCTGCTGTAACATTTCCATACACAGCAGCTTGAAACAGCCCGCCCTCGCTCTCCTGTAATTCTGGAGGTCAGAAGTCTAAGGCAGGTCTACAGGCTGCATCCCACCATCAGGCTGGAGGGAAGAATCCATGTCTCGCCTTTCCCAGCTTCTGAACCGTCCACATTCCTCGGCTTGTGGCGCCGGCCATCCTCCAGCCTCTCCTAACATCATCCCATTCCCCACCTCCGGCTGAGACTCCTGCCTCTCTCTTATAGGACCCCTGTGATTCTATCAGGCCACCCGGGTACCCCAGAACAATCTTCCCGTCTCCAGGGCTGTCACTTAGTCAATGTCTGCAGAGTCCCATTTGCCATGTGAGGTCACAGGTTCCGTGGGTTCAGGTGTGGGCATCTTTTGGGAGCACATTATTCTGTCTTAGCAGGTGGAAGGTGGTTTTCTGATTTGCCCATTTCAGCATATTTTATTAGAAAAATAGCTGGGCCTGGGCACGATGGCTCACGCCTGTAGTTTTGGCTACTTAGGATGCTAAAGTAGGAGGATTGCCTAAGTCCAGGAGTTCGAGACCAGCGTATGCAACACAGTGAGACCCCTGTCTCTTTAAAAACAAAACAAAAAAACAAAAAAAAAAGCAGGCTGGTCACAGTGGCTCACGTTTGTAATTCCAATACTTTGGGAGGCTGAGGCGGGAAGATCACTTGAGCCTTGGAGTTTGAGACCAGCCTGGGCAACATGGTGAGACGCCATCGCTACAAAAAATTTAAAAATTATCTGGGCTACTCAGGAGGCTAAGGAAGGAGGATCACATGAGCCCAGGAGGCAGAGGCTGCAGTGTGAGCCATGATTGCGCCACTGCGCTCAGCCTGGGTGACAGAGTGAGACCTTGTCTCAATTTAAAAAACAAAACAGGCTGGGCCTGGTGGCTCACATCTGTAATCCCAGCACTTTGGGAGGCCGAGGCAGTCTGATCACCTGAGGTCAGGAGTTTGAAACCAGACTGACCAACATGGTGAAACCCCGTCTCTACTAAAAATACAAAAATTAGCCGGGTGTGGTGGCAGGTGCCTGTAATCCCAGCTACTTGGGGGGCTGAGATAGGAGAATCGCTTGAACCCAGGAGGCAGATGTTGCAGTGAGTTGAGATCGTGTCACTTCACTCCAGCCTGGGCGACAGAGCCAGACTCTGTCTCAAAAAAAAACAAAAAACAAAAAAACACAAAACAGTGGGAATGTGGAATGGAGACGCCTGACCTGCGGGGTCGCTTCTCCAGATTTAAGGCAGGAAGTGCTTTGGTTTCTCTCCTTCAGCCTCCCGTAAAACTGCCTTCTTGGGAGAGTGATCTTTTTTGCGATATCGGCCAAGTGCCAGGCTCTGTGGCTGTGGCTTCCCCTTGCTCGGATGGGGTATCTGTCAGGAAGTTACATGGGCAGCTTTGCTTCATCCAGACATTGGCCCAAGGGTTCAGAAGATAACTTTGAGTTTCAGCCATGAAGGGCGAGTGCCTAGGAGGAACTTACAAACTTGGGGTACTTGTCATGACTGGGAGAGGCCTCACCAGCAGCCACAGAGGCCACTGCCACCCTGCTGTGGGCCCAGCTCTGTTGGCTGCAAATTCGGCACTTACGAACCAGACTCTTCTAGGATGCCCCACACTTGCCTGGACCACAGAGGGCCACCTCTGTTACCCTCACCCCTCACCAGCCCAACCCAACACCGCCTCCATTGTTACAGCCTTTTGATGCCAGGGACCTGCTGTTCCTCTGCTCACAGCCTCCGTGGCTGCCCGGGACACGCCACATTCAGCTCCAGTCCCTCCAGCTGGTATTTCAGGTCTGCTAGGACAGGCTGCCACTTGTCATAGCTGTCCCCTTACACCTGTGTACCAACTAGCACGGCCAAGCGCCTGTGGGGTCCTTAGCAGGTGTGTGGCAAGTTAAACTCTCACCAGGCAGTTGGAGCGAAGGAAGGACTGCTCCATCCATGTGACTGGATCTCATGGGAAATGTAAAGTGCCCACCCAGCAAAGGCGCGTGGAGTTCCCAGGCCAGCAACGGAGTTGGTGCGGGGGACGCGAGGGCCATGACAGGCCGGAGCCCGCACCCAAGGGACCAGCATAGGGGAAGGCACATGGAGCCCAGCCCACTGGCACCCACAGAGCGGGAGAGCCTCCACCCCCCAGGCAAGCAGAGGAGCCCCTAATGGGAGCTGCGGGGTCACTTGCTGTGTGGATTTTTTTTTTTTTTTCAGTTGAGACATTAAAATGCCCAGAGATAGCTGGTGTGAAAAAGTTCTGTCGTTACCTTCAGTGTAATCGTTTTGGAAGCACTTGGTGAGAAAACATAAAGTTGACGTTTTCTTGGGGAGAAACGACCTCCACTATTAGGGTGAAAAATGAGGAGTCTTCTAGAAAAGGCCTCGGGGTGTGTTATGTAAGAAATACGAAGTCAGTTCCCGGTTTCCAGGCTTTTCTTACGAACGTTAACAACCACAGCTCTTTTTGGAGTGTAACACTGAGCTTTTCCTAAACTCTGAAACACTTGGCAACCTCTCCGTCTTGCTAACAGCTTTTTTTTTTTTTTTTTTGGTATTATTTTGTTTTCTTTTCCAAATCTCTGGCATACTGCTGAAATCTGGCTGCTGCCGCCCCTGGAGAGACGCCTGTCTGCTGGGGGAGTCAGGCTGGGGTACCTGCCAGTGCTCACGGGCTGTGCCATTCCAGGCAGGCTCAACAATTACTTAAAAACAGAAAGTGGCTGTAATTCATAATTCGGCCCACTACAGGCACCGATATATTTAACTGTACCTAATATGACATACTTGATGCCAGGCGTTGTGCTACGTGCTTCATAACACTTACTTCTCACACAGCCCAGTGAGACAGGGACTGTCGCTACCTCCCTTTGTTTTTCCCATTTGGAAGCTGCAATTCCTATGGGGTTAAGGAAGCTGTTCACCGCCATGGAGCTGGTTCCAGGTGGGGCTGGGAGGGCAGGCCCAGCAGTCGGTCTTTGGGACCAGAGCTCTGAGCTCATGCTTTGGTCCCCAATGACCTGGCCTGAACACCACCCGGCATCCGCTGTCAGGACCTGGAGTGTGAGTGATGAAGGTCGACCCTCGTTGATCACACATGGCTACAGCCACCTTCGAGGCCTGTGCTGGACTGTTAAGTGACTGCAGCTGGTCCCCGTGCGCTTGTGCCGGAACTCCTGGCTCTCAGCAGCTTGAAAATGCATCGTTAAGGGCTCCCACAGTTAGCGGCCTCAGGCCCCAAGGAAGACACTGCTGGGTGGTGTCCCTCCCGACGGCTTCAGCCCAGGGGCCCTTTTTGCTGCTGAATTCAGAGGCAGTCAGAGACAGACACTGCCATCTCGAGCCTGCTTGTGCTGCTGTCTCAGGGTCCTTGACCTAGTCAGGTCTGCAAAGTCCTTTTTGCTGTGTAAGGTCGCATGTTCAAAGGTCCAGATGAGGGGGAACATCTCCCAGGGCCATTGTTCTTCCTCCCACAGTAGGTAGTTAGTCCCACCTGACTTAAAGAGACAACCAGGGCTCCAGCCACCTGTGCACTCTGCTTCCTCCTCCTCCAAGCCCTGTGGACAGGCAGGGACCCTGGAGAGGGAGAGGGGCCTCCTCAGCCCTGGGTGGGTTCAAGGAAGTGCCCCCTCGCCCTGTCCAGGCCCCTTCAGCCACAGACATCGGGCCCCTGAGAAGTGTGGGAGGTTTGGGAGAAGGGAGTAGAGGCAGCGAGCCTTCCTGCTCCCCCAGAGTGTTTGCACTGGAACCCAGGGCCGGAGGGACCTTATGGATTGGGGTCCTGTGAGCACAGCTGAGCCCTGCCTCTTAGACCACGCTCATGTGGGGGGGTGCCCGCAGTGTTCAGCACAGAACACACAGCCAGACCTCCATGTCAGAGCTGCTACAGCCGCTCCCATCCTGGAGCCCAGGGATCGTGGGTAGGGTTTATTTTTGTTTGTTTGTTTGTTTGTTTTGAGACAGAGTCTTACTCTGTCACCCAGGCTGGCGTGAAGTGGCACGATATCAGCTCACTGCAAGCTCCGCCTCCCGGGTTCACGCCATTCTCCTGAGTAGCTGGGAATACAGGGGCCCGCTACCACGTCCGGCTAATTTTTTGTATTTTTTAGTAGAGACGGGGTTTCACCGTTTTAGCCAGGATAGTCTTGATCTCCCGACCTCGTGATCCGCCCGCCTTGGCCTCCCAAAGTGCTGGGATGACAGGCTGGAGCCACCGCGCCGGCCGGCGGCGTTGTTTTAAGGCTTCACAAGCTGAAAAGATGAAACTTCCTTTTCTGACGCAATAGCCCATCGTATTCAGTTGGACAGCATGGGAAGTGGCTTCTTGCCTGGTATAAATGTGTCTGCTGAGAAAAAGCAAACCATAGGGAGTGATTTGTTTCAACGTTGCTTCTTATTACTTCGTGGTATGATTGCTTTTACCCCCTGCAAGCCTCTCCAGCGGAGCCCCTGGGGCACACTCAGGCCCCACCCCAAATTCCTGTCCTGGGCCTGTCTTGTGACATAATGAATGTGGGCAGCTGACATCAATATGGCCTCGCAGCAAGGATAGAACCACATGGGTTGACTGTGTCTCCTTTAGAAATGTGGAAGAAGCTACCCCCCAAATGCCCAGGAGGCCTGTGGAGCCCCTGATGAAGGAGAGCCACTGTGAGTGGGTCGTGGCTGGGTCTCCTGCTGCCCTGCATTCTCTGAAGCTCAGTGCATGGGGAAAGCATTTGCAGGTGAGGAAACTGAGGCACAGTGCAGTCTCCTGGCCTGCCCCTGTTCCGTGGCCAAGCCTGGATTTAAACCCAGGCCCATCTGACTCCAAAGCCGTGGAACTCAGGGCTCCTCCTGCACGGCTGCGTCGCCTCCGGAGACGGGCCTTGACAGGTATTTGCTGTAGGGCCTCGAAGAGCCCTGCCTTTCCTGATGAGACACTTTGTCATGAATGTCTGGCTTCATCAGGGCCCTGGCTGCTGTTCCTGCAGAGAGGTTCAGAGAGGACCAGGCGCTCCCCTCTGGCCGCCTTCCCCAGAACTAAACAAGCACCCACACCTGTCCGAGGTGGGCACTGATCCCCTGCTCGGTGGGAGATGCTGTTCTTGGTTAATCTGTTTTCACCTCAAGCTGGTCCCACCCATCTTTTAAATAAACCCCAGCCACCTCAACTGCAGGTGCATTTGGACGGGTGATGTGGTGGAGCCATCCCAAGGCAGCGCCTCCACTTGTGGGCTGATTGTCAGGACCAAGAGGTCTTTTTGCCCCCACAGAGCCCTCCGAGTCTTGGCTGCCTTGTCATGGCAGGGCCTGGCACTGCTTGGGGTTGTGTTTGCTTTGCTGGTTTCTGAGGCAGATGAGTGGAAGTGGATTTGGGGTTCTCTCCCCTTCCTTGGATGGGACCCACAATGTCCCAACTTTGCCTAGTGCCAGGTTCACCACAGGATACGGACAGACACTACCGGTATACAGGGCAAGTGCGGACCCCCCTTCCTGCCCTTCTCATGCGTGGGGGGAGGTCGTGGGAAGGAGGCCTGAGCTCCCCTCATTGCTGGGAGATCCTGAAGCATCCTGACCTCCGCGTGACGCGGCCAGGTCTGCAGGCAGTGCTTGTTGGGCCCTGCCTCTGCCTTTCGTGTCAGGTTCAGTGCTCCCGAGAGCCACCTGGACACGTTGTCTTCAGCTCTCTGATGCATGACCAGCCTCACCCGCCTCCACATTTGGTGGAGGGTCCTGTGGGCACGGTCATGATTTGATTGGCAGCCTGGATGGCCCAGGCTCTGACCCAATGGAGGAATGACAGCGCGTTGCCGCGCTGTGGAGGAATTGGCAGGAAGGGTGGAGCCAGTCTGGGCTGCCCCGTGGGCAGGTGATGGCCAGCACTTGACTGCCCCCAGGCTCTCCTCCCGCTTGCAGGGAGGCAGGGAGGTGGACAGGTGTGGGACTCCAGGGCAGGCTGCTCCCAGGAGTGGCACTGAAGTTGAGACTGGAAGGAAGTACCGGCCAGCAGGGCTGTTGGCCATGCTCCTGGGCACTCCTGATCATGGCCTGCTCAGCATCCACTCCAGGAGGATGCAAACCTGGGGCTCTAATGGGGCTCTGGCCAGCTTGAGTCTGTGGTGGCCTGGTGTCCACATGTGACCCACACCCAGCCCCCGTGGGTCTCCAGAGGGTTCCAGCCTGTCAGCTGGATACTTGCTTTGGGCCCCCTGGGCCCGGCCCTGCCCTCATGGGACTTCCAGGCTAGAAGGAGACAGACATCAGTGAAACAGACAAGCCAACAAGTGTGCCAGTACAAATGGGATCATTGGCTCTGCAGGAGCGGAGGACTGTTCTAGAGGGGGTGCAGTGGAGGGGGTTGCGCCATCCTGGGCAGCTCCCTGGAGAAGGGATGCTTGAGCGGAGGTACAGAAGATGAACCAGATGGGGGTGGGAGGAGGGCTTTTCCAGGGAGAGGCCATGGGGGCCAGTAGCTTCACAGAGCTCACAGAAGGCCACTCTGGTGGGGTGTGGAAAGCGGGAGGCAGGCCGAGGCCAGTTGCTCAGCACGCCAACCCCATCTGGATGCACCTCCGTCCCCACAGAGGCCTCGATGCTGCAGGGGGACCTCCATGTGACCTGGAGGAGTCGGAGAGAAGGATTTGATGTGTGCCTCAGCTGCCATCCTGGAGTTGACAAAGTGCCTGTAGCTGGAATTCTTTTTTTTTTTTTTTTTTTTTTTTGAGATGGAGTTTCGCTATTGTCGCCCAGGCTGGAGTGCAATGGCGTGATCTCAGTTCACTGCAACCTCTGCCTTCCAGGTTCAGGCGATTCTCTTGCCTCAGGCTCCCAAATAGCTGGGACTACAGGCATGTGCCACCATGCTTGGCTAATTTTATATTTTTAATAGAGACAGAGTTTACCATGTTGGTCAGGCTGGTCTCAAACTCCTGACCTCACGTGATGAGCCCACCTCGGCCTCCCAAAGTGCTGGGATTACAGGTGTGAGCCACTGTGCCCGGTCTGTAGCTCGAATTCTTTAGGAAGGACTGGAGCAAGAACAGAGCCCTGGGGGTGGGAGCTGGTCCCCCCGAGGTCTCCTGGGACAGTCCCTTCCCAGAGGCTGCCTGTGAGATCCTGGTGTCATGTGTGGGATGTGCCTTCTGAGCCCAGGGTCTAGGAGACGGGACACCCTAAGCCAGGGCCCCTGGAAACTCTGGGCTCTCTCCTGGTGACTGGGACTTGTGATTCATCTGTCAACCCTAGGTTTCAAATTAAGTCCCAGCCAGTGACCACATCAGGTTTCCAGTTGTTGTTGTTGTTGTTTTTGTTTTTTTCTGAGACAGGGTCTTGCTCTGTCACCCAGGCTAGAGTGCAGTGGTGCGATCTCAGCTGACTGCAGCCTCCACCTCCTGTGTTTAAGCAGTGCTCCCACCTCAGCCTCCCGAGTAGCTGGGACCACAGACGTGCGCCACTATGTCCAATTAGGTTTCCAGCTTTAAAGTATCTTACTTTGTCTTGCCAGCCAACCTTATGACCTGTGTCTTGTTTAAAATAATGATGTTGCTCTCCAAAGGGTGAAAAGTCTCAGGTTTTGGTTGTAATTGAAAGTTTTCCTGACATTTATGAAGTGTTAATTGTATTATGGACCACAAGAGGTTCTCCTAGACAGCATTCTCTTCTTTTTGTTGTTACATCTAATGCTTTTATAATCAACCTACTTAGCTGTTTAAAGTCATTGTTGATTGCTATTAGGAGTTTCTTCAGATTTCTTTTTTTTTTTTTTTTTTTTTTTTGAGACGGAGTCTCGCTCCGTTGCCCAGGCTGGAATGCAGTGGCCGGATCTCAGCTCACTGTAAGCTCCGCCTCCCGGGTTTACGCCATTCTCCTGCCTCAGCCTCCCGAGTAGCTGGGACTACAGGCGCCTGCCACCTCGCCTGGCTAGTTTTTTGTATTTTTTTAGTAGAGACGGGGTTTCACCGGGTTAGCCAGGATGGTCTCGATCTCCTGACCTCTTGATCCGCCCGTCTCGGCCTCCCAAAGTGCTGGGATTATAGGCTTGAGCCACCGCACCCGGCTCTTCAGATTTCTAACACAGCAATTATGCCATGAGCAGCCAGGATCTGGCCATGGCAGCGGTGGCCAAGGGGGGATCTTCATGGGTAACATCAAGAGCATGTTTTTGGAGCCCGGGCGAAGTGGCTCACACCTGATTATAATCCCAGCACTTTGGGAGGCCAAGGCAGATGGATCACTTGAGGCCAGGAGTTCTAGACCAACCTGGTCAACAAGGCAAAACCTCATCTCTACCAAAGATACAAAACTAGGCGGGGCGTGGTGGTGCACACCTGTAATCCCAGCTATTTAAGTGACAGGCATGACAGTCGCTTAAACCTGGGAGACAGAGGCTGCAATGAGCTGTGATCGTGCCACTGCACTCTAGGCTGGGCAACAGAGTGAGAGAGACTCCGCTTCAAAAACAAAAGCACGTTTTCTGTTGCTCCTCAAAACTAAGAGCCAGTGTTCGAAGACCCCTGGAACCTGCCCTCCTGCAGGCACCACGCTCATGGGTGGCCCCGGTGTGTGACCCTGTGGCCTCAGGGAAGTTCTTGTTGGTTTCTGCTCATGGAAAGGGCTTGTTCCTGCGGTCTGTGACTCCCAAGTGTGATACATGGTTGTTGGTGAGGGATGTGGGCTGGGCATGTGAGGAAGAAGGGAGAGATACTGGGAGACCCTCAGGGCTGACCCGTTGAACCTTCTAGCTCCTTAGCTGGGGCCTGGCCCATGGCCTGCCCTCCTCCCGGGGTGTGGCTTGTGACTGCGGGCGCTGTGCACGGGACTCTATACCTTACAGCTCACGTAATGCCTGCTGGCGCTGACCACACAGCTCCTTCCTCCTCTCCCAGCACTGGCACGAAGCGCTCCCTGTAAGTATGAAGTTGAATGTAGCTTGGATCGTTCTGATACTTTTTAACATGGAATAACCGCTCTTGCCTCTGACTTGCTAACCGTCCCCCAACAGCCACCACCTGGCCGCTTTCTCACTCTGGGTCTCTAAACCTGCCTTTTGAGGCCAGTCTCGGTGGAGCTAGGACACTGGGGGTTCCAGAGGCCACGTGAAAAGGTCCCTGAAGCCAGATCTATTTCATGGGGAGCAAGTCCCAGCAGCCAGAGTCGGGCAGGGATTTCCTTGAGCCTGACCCAGAATAGAGGCCATGCTGGGCCGCCTGGGAGGACATTCTGACCGCAGGGCAGCACTTGCCCCGGAAGTCCCCGGGGGTTTCTGCAGCCCGGTGGCCAGTGACGTCGATGGTGACACCTTCCCGGGGCCCCAGGTCAGCTCTTGGCTTGAGTCCTTCCATCCCGTAGCTATCCCCCTGGCAGGGTGCCTCATGCCTGCCTATAGGGAAGAGCTGAGCTCCCTGAGATTAAGGGATTATGTAGAGGCCAGGTGGGAGGACGGAGCCCATACCGGGGAGGGTGGCGGGGGCAGAAGAGCAGCTCTGAGTCAGGAAGCTTCTGCCAGGATGGACTGTCGTGCCCCGGGAGCGTGGGGCCTACAGAGAGGTTGGTTAAGGTTGAGGGGGAGAGAGAGACACAGGGACAATGTATGGGAACTGGTAACTTTGGACTTTGTCATGATTCACAGAGAAATGGGGCTGGTGCTTTGAGCATGGAGGACTCTGGCCAAGGGGTGTGGCATCCAACAGCCCAGAGGAGGAAGCTCTGGTCCCGTGGGCGAGACTAGTGGGGCCAGAAGGGAGGCTTGGCATGCAGTCACATACGATTCAATCCCCCCAAGGGGCAAGGGCAGCTGCCCTGTGACCCTGTGTCACCAGAGCCCCTGAGGGTGGGAGTGGCTGTGGAAGATGACATAAGGTTCTGTCTTGGTGCTTGGAGCAGTGTAGTGGGGCAGCTGTGGCTCCGGTGGCATGGCACCAGCAAGGCCAGTGAATGGACAGTGCAGGTTGCAGATTTGACCTGAGGAAGGGCAGAGCCAGCTGACACCCAGGGCTCCTGGAAGGCAGGCTGCGGCCTCCCCTGGCGGGGACACAGTGGCTCTAGAAGCCTTTCGGTAGGTGCTGCCGCTCCCGGCCGGGAAAGAGCCTGCCTGTGCGGGGGCTCAAACTCATGGCCACCAAAATCCTTCAGTGCTGAGTTTTGCTTAGATAAACCTGCTCACTAGAAAGATAAACATTCCAGGGGAACTAACGACACATTCTAATATTCTCTTATTTGAACATCTGGTAGTCAGCCAACCCGCTGCTTCCCTAACCAAGTGTCTGCCTGCTGGCCACAGAAACGCCAGTGTCCCCCGCCCGGCCGTGGGGTGGAGGCCGCCCTGACCCCTGCCCTCCCTTCTCCACAGGCTGCGTCATCACCATCTCGGGACGCATGACCTTCACAAGCAATAAGTCCATGGAGATCGAGGTCCTGGTGGACGCCGACCCTGTTGTGGACAGCTCTCAGAAGCGCTACCGGGCCGCCAGTGCCTTCTTCACCTATGTGTCGCTGAGCCAGGAGGGCAGGTCACTGCCCGTGCCCCAGCTCGTGGTGAGTGCACGTCCTTGGAATGGCGGCCCCTCCCTGCCAGGCAGCCCTAGGGTTCCGGTGCTTGAGCCTCCAGGGGGAATCTGTCTGCATGCGTCCTGTCTTGTCAGTAGGGGTCAGAGTGGGGCTGGGCCTGGCCACTGCCTGGACCCGTGACCTCAGGCTGCGGGACTGATCCAGTGAGGCCTTGAGAAGGAACGCCTCATAACTAGCGGGGAGGCCTTTGGGCTGTACTCCCAGGGCCCGTGGGGAGGGGCTGGGCAGACAGGACAAGAGAGACAGACCCCTTTACGAGTGCCTTAGCATGACTGCTGCCTGGGCGTCCAGGTCGCCTCTTCAGTGTGACGCCTCGGGGTTCACTAGCATGGTGTACGAATGCTGGAGGGGGATGAGGACCGCGCCATGGGTCCCCCATCCCCTGCCGAAGGGCCTGCTGGGAAGCTGGAGGGGTGTGCTCCCTCCAGGTGGCCCTGGCCTGCAGGTCCTGCCCGGTGAGACCAAGCCAGGCTGGTGGGCTCTGGGCCGAGGGTCCCAGCACCTTGGCCTTTCTCCTCCTCAGGTAGGGCAGGTGGGGTGGATGTGCGCCGGGCCACACGCACGTGCTCATGGGGGCTGCCCCGAGGTTTCCACATCCTCTGAGCTCCACCATGTTTGAGAACTGGTAGTTCTCCGCCTGGCATGGACTCTGTGGGGTCACAGACATTGGAGGGGTTCACGCAGCCCAGAGAGGCAGCTTCCCTGTCTCTGTCCTAAGAACAGAGGTTCCCCATCCTGGCCAACCCCAGGGGCTCAGCAGCCTTTGGGCTGGTCCTGATTTCTCTTTGAACTAGCTCTTGTGTCTGTCACTGAGGGGAGCAAGAGGAAAGCAGAGCCGTAGGAGCTTCCTGCCCCTCGGGGGAGCAGAGCAGCTGCGGGGCGGGGGGTGCCCGCAGGCCTGTTGGGAGCTGGCGCTCTCATGGAAATGGCCAGGCAGGCACCACAGCCCTGCAAGGCTGACCCCGATTCCAGAGGTTCTCGAGGCCCCTGCCCCCGCGGTGTCTGCTCCCCGTGCAGATCTGCGAGCATTTGCTGCTCAGCCTCCCAGAGAGGAGAGTTCATTGAAATCCTCTGGAGCAAACAAGCATTGAAAACCCATTCCTCCCAGAGGCTGGAGCATGGCCTGTCGCTTCCCCGCGTGGCTGAGGAAGGGGGCCCAGTGGCCCCAGCTGCCTTGTTTCCCAGTCAAGGCTGAGGCCCCTCTAAGCCCCTCTCCCAGCTCTGCCCCTTTCTGGTGTGGAGGAGGTCATGCCTCACCAGGGCCCATGGTGGCAGCGCCAGACGTGGTATGTGAGCTGTCAGACCCAGCGAGTACCCTCCCCTGCCAACTCCAGGCCAGCTCTTTGCTGCCTCTCCCAGGTGGGGTGGGCTGCGTCGAGGTGCTGATGGTGAAGCTAGACTTGAAGGATGAGGACTCGGCCAGGCTGAAAGGAAGGAAAGTGAGTGGTGGGTGGCCCCAGCCCAGCACTAACACAGTGCCTGTGACCCACCCTTGCGCCACTCTCGTGACCAGGCCCCTCTCCGACTTGTGGCTTACGAGGCACGCTCCCCTTCTGGTGGGAGGACTGCTCCATGCCTCCAGCCCCACAGCCTCTTCTGTGGCAAAGTACCCTAGGCTGCCACCCTCCTGCCCCGTCAGGGCTTGCTTTGTTGCCTGCTCCTTTCTCCTTCATCTGCCCCCACCCCTCCCCCATTTACTTGTAAGCCTACCCACCTTGCCCCGGCCCCCCGTGCCGCTCATCGGCCCTTGGCAGGATGGCGTCCTCCCTCCATGTCGCCTGGGCTGGTCTGCAGTCGTTCCTCAGCCCCTGACCCTGCTGTGAGGCTCCGGCCTCCTCTGTCCTTGACCTTCAGCCCTGTGTCTGGTTCTCCTTCTACCTTGGACACGCCTTCTCTAAACTTGCCTGCTCTTCTTGGCCATGAAGTACGGGCTCCGCTCCCACCCGGGCCCGCTCTGGTCTGTTCTGATGGACCTGGTGCCCCTCCCAGTGATGCTTTTCAGCATGGCTGCTCTCTGTCCTGATGCTGAATCCCCCCACCTGACCCAGGCGCATTCCTGAAGCTCTCTCCTTCCCCGCTCTCTACCTCTTCCTGCCTCCTGGACGAACTTTCCCAGTTCTGTCTTCCCTCTGTGGGCAGCGTGGATAGACACAAGGACACGCCCTGTCTGCCGTCCACTCCCTGGCTGTAGCACAGCTGACCAGGCCCTCAGTGAAGGCTCTGCTCCCTGGACAGGGGACCGTGTAGTGTCTGTAGGGACACTCCAGCCTCCCTGGCCACCACACAGTCCCCTAACCCTTGGCTTTGACAGGTCCTAGCCTGTGGCCCTTCTCTCCTGGGGTGGTCGGATCCGTGGCCTGTGCCTCGAGCATCGCCTGTGTGTCGTGTTGACTCCCAAATTGACCTGGCCAGTGCTGCCCCTCAACAGGGTTTCCGAGAGCATCTCAGATAGTTTGTCCCGAATGAAACTCGTTATCCCCCCCTGCAAAAAAATCCCTCTCCGCCTCTGTGCTGCTCTGGAAGTCTGGGAACCCAGCTGGCTCCTCCCCACTGCCCCCATGCCCACGCCCACCAAGTGCCATTCCGCTCCTCTCTCCCTAACAGCTCTTACTGCCCCGTCCCCATGGGACCCCTGCTCAATCCCCAGCTGCTCCCTCCTCTGTTCCTAGTGCTCTCAGTCTGACCCTTCCCTGCAGCCTAGGCAACTGGTCATCAAAATCCGAGTCGCTCCGTCTCCCACCGAAATGCACGGTGGCCCCTGCATGCCCTGGGTGTGGGTGCAGCAAGCTCACTCCCACCCGGTGCCTGTGCACCTGCTGCTCCCGTCTGGGCCACCCTTCCCCAGACCCTCCTGGAGCTACAGCATTTCTCAGACATTTTTTCCTTAGAAGGGCACCCACAACCGCCCTAGAGAAGCATTGCCACTCCAGACCCCTTCCCAGCATCCCCGCACTGCAGACGCTGTGTGGACTGTCGGGCTCACATGTCCAGGAGCAGGCACCCGGCTGCCCGGGTCAGCCAGAGCTCTAAACTTACCAGCTGTGTGGCCTTAGGCACCCACTTTCTATGTCCCTCGGTTTCCTCATCTGTATGGTGGTGACGGACACAGTACCCAACCCTTGGGGTGGGTGAAGATGGGGGGCCTTCGTTGTCTGCTGCTGTTTACCTGCCCTCCCTGGGGCCTCACACCCTCTCAGAGGGAGGAGTAAACAAGCAGTGAAGATAGAGGAAGTTGAAAGGTGTCCAGGGTCACGAAGAGGAAAGCAGGGAATGAAGGGATCGGAGTCTGCGGGGGGCACAGGTGCAATTTTAAATAAGTTCCTTCCCAAGGAAAGCCTCAGGGAAGAAGGGCAGGAGCTGTCTTGTGGGGACCGTTCGGGTGAAGGGAACGGCGAGGGCCGAAGGCAGAGCCACTGTCTGTAATGGGGGAGCTTGGGGACAGTGACACACCCGAGGCCACCTGGCTAGGACGGGGCAGGGTTGGGGAGAGAGGGCTGGTGGGAGTCTGTGGGGCTTATGCATATGAACGTAAAATAGAGGAGGGTCTGGGTCACCTGTGCTTTGAACAGGCTTCAGTACAGGTTGATGGGGTGCCCTGGGGGGTCTCCCAATAGCAGCCCCTCAAAGCTGATAGTGGGTGGCATCCTCCCAGGTTGGCAGCGGCTGTAGGTGTGGTTGGTATTTGCCTACCAATGACGGTTCCCTCTCCCGGCTGCCCCCAACTGGGCCGTGCACACTGGATGTGGGGGCAGGGCCACCTGCACTGACCCCAGCACTTGGCTGGTTCAGGGAGGCCAGTGCAGTGACTGTGAGGGGCCAGCGATCCGTGGGCTCTCTGGGAGGAGACCTCTGTGCCTCACATCCCCCACTCCCTATAGAGTCCAACCCAAGGGAGTCCAGCCTCGTGTGAAGAGCAGACTGAGGTAACGGAGGCTTTTGGGGCCAGGCCTGTGACCTTCCCAGAGCCAGCTGGGGAGCAGTCCTGGGGCTGCCCCTTCCAGAACTCCATACCCTGGAGTGGGTCAGAGTACAGGAGGAGGGCTGGCCCTGGGGGAAGGGGTTGCAGAGGGGCAGGGAAGGGCACCGGCTTGAATGGAGGGAATGGCGACCCATCCCCTGTGTGTGGCCGCGTCATGTTGATCCAGGCTGTTATTTCTCACTCATTAAAGATGGTCTTTGATTCCTCACTGAGGTGTCCTGTGGCCCACGAATGTCAGTGTTGATGTCGATAAAAATAGCCGCTGGCGGGGCAGGCTGCCTGGAGAGGGATTTGCAGCTCTCACTTGGAGATGGCCCACATGAGCGCGAGTTCTGGGCTGGGAGCACGTGTGTGCTGTGTGCGGTGAACCTGCTGTGCATTCCGTCCCTCCAGATGTGCCCCGGCGGCCCCTCCTCCTACTCCCAGTCGCCTCCCCCATCCCCATGTCAGCTTTCTTCAGCCTCCTGTCTATTTTTAGCTCCCTTCCCCAGGGCCTGGCTGACACGGATGCAGCCTCTCTGCTTGGAGTTGCATCGCCATGAATATTTTATGCTGGGGGCTGCTGCATCCGCTCAGGGCAGCTGCCAGCACTTCCCTGTCTTGTATTAGAAGAGGCCAACTCAGCGGGTGAAGCCAGGCCTCCTGGTGGCAGTGCCCTCTGACCTTGGGCAGACGGGGGCTGGAGAAGTGACCTGTGGGGAGGGACAGCAGGAGGCAGGCGGCAGCAGACAGATGTGGGAATGTTTTTCAGCCTGCAGCAGGGTCAGAGGCCGTATGTCTGCTGAAGCGAAGGACGTCCCTGGCACCTCAGGTGAGGGCGGTACTTGCCTCTGATTCTTGTAGGTGTGGGCATTGTAGCCTCTACAGAACCAGGGAGTTAGGGCTGAGAGCTTGTGGGTCCTAGCCTGGGCCTGAGGAGGAGGTATAGACAGGGCGGGGTACGGGGCTCGCCCAGGCCCCTGACCAGGGAGAAGCCTGTAGCCTGTTCCAGGTACACCATGGCTGTCGGGGCTGAGTGAGTGCCGTGACCCCACTGCTTCCCCAGGCACACTGGGGAGGGGATGTGTCCCCAGATTAGCCAAGGCTCCAACTGTGCAGCCACATGATGCAGGGCAGGGTCTTTGCAAAGCAGGCTTCCAAACTGCAGCGAGCCCATCCCACAGGGTCTCCCGAGGTGGCCAGGCCAGGACTCCGAGCCTCAGTCTTTAGCCACTGAAATGTTTTCTGGATGGAAGTGGGAAGCAATAAGGAAGGTGGGTGCGGCCATCTTTTTTTGTTTGTTTGTTTGTTTTCACTCTGTCACCCAGGCTGGAGTGCAGTGGCGCGATCTCGGCTCACCGCAACCTCTGCCTCCCGGGTTCAAGCAATTCTCCTGCCTCAGCCTCCCGAGCAGCTGGGATTACAGGCGCCTGCCACCATTACTTTCTAGTTTTTGTATTTTTGGTAGAGATGGGGTTTCACCATGTCAGCCAGGCTGGTCTCGTGATCCACCTGCCTCGGCCTCCCAAAGTGCTGGGATTTCAGGTGTGAGCTACTGTGCCTGGCCTAGGTGTGGCCATCTTTACCTTGCCTTTTAGGGCTGCCTCATGCATAGCCAGGGGAGTTCCAAGAACACAGGGAAAACGCACACTTTTGAGCTTTGTTCACTCTGATGTGCCCCGACCTGGAAGAGCCCCTGAGACCCTCGGGCAGCATCGTGTTGAGGGGTCCCTCCAGGCCGGAGGCCGTTGTCAACAGGGTTGCTTTCCGGTTAGGAAGACAGGGCAACTGGATGCGGAGGCTGCTGCCTGTTTCCTGGGTGGGCAAGGGACTGGAGGGTCGGGGAGGCTTCCTCTTGGGTGGTGTCTGGGTGAGGTCATCGAAGCCGGAGCCTTCAGGGAATGCCAACGCCTCTGGGAGCTGGTGCGTCTGCTTCCCGTCCCCAGACAGGAGGGGCACCAGGCAGGGAGTCACTCGTCCGGGGTCGCATGGCCAACAGGCCCATCTGGGACCTCACTGCCTGGGAAAGGGGACCGCTCGCTGCCGTTGTCAATGCCACTGTACTTTCTCCCACCCAGGCCCTACTGCAGGGTCCTGGGAGGAGCCCCGCCTGAGAACCCTGCTGTGCGAGAACCTAAACCCTGGGAGTCCCAGCGTGCTGCCCACCCACGCTATGCTGCCCACCCGCACCGCACCGCCCACCCACACCGCACCGCCCACCCACACCACGCCCACCGCGCTCAGCCCAGGGCCTTCGCTTCAGCCCCAGATGATCTCAGGACCAGTGCTGGGCAGGTGACTGAACCTCCGCAGGCCACTGTGAAGTGTGGAGGTTAGGGCACATTTTAGTGCGAAAGTTTTCCACTCCAGTTTGATCCTTTTGCCTCTCCTGGGGCCTTATGTGAGGCGTGGCCTCAGCACAGACCCACACAACTTTCAGAAGGCTCTGGAACATGGCACCCACCTCACTTCTGCTGCTGCCCCATGACCTCCTTCTCCCGGCCTCAGCTGATTCATCTGCATGAGTGCAGGGGCCCGGTAAGCCCCGCGCCAGCTGAGAGGACAGCATGGCATGGGCCAGAGCGTCTGAAAGGAGGGTACTGTTTGACCTGCTGTCCAGCCGGAGGGGCAGGATGGGCCCCAGGGCTGAAGTCAGTTGAAAGGCCTTCTGCAAGCCTTCTGGAAGTTGTCTACCATGCAGTGCTGAGGGCCACAGCTTTGTGACGCACCGATGTGGGGGCTGCAGACAGGGCAGGCTGGAGATGCCTCTTGGCTGTGGCTGTCTTGAGCCGTTGCCAGGCTGTTGCCCCAAGTCCCCTCTCCCAGCCGCCTCAGTGATGCTGTCGCTGGAAGATCCCTCGCCCTTTTGCACTTAGGAGGAAGCATGGGGCAAGGCTTTCCATGGTGGTGGCCGCCGCTCTGCAGCTGCAGGACCTGCCTGACCCCCAGGCACAGTGTGCAGAGGGGCCTGGGGTCCTTGCATGGGCCCCATTCCTCTCAAAGAAGCCTCAGGAGCAGAGATGGCCATTCTTCACTGTGTTCAGGCCGGGCCAGGACAAGAAGAGAGGTGTGGTCCCAGGATGTAGGACAGAGAGAGAGGTCCCCACGTGGGGCCTTTGTCATGGGCAGGGCCCTAGGGTCTCTGCTGCCTCAACATCCTGGACAGCCCGTTGCCACAGGCTCTTGCAGGCAGGGAGGAGCTGCACCTACTCCCAGAGAATTTCAGGAGCAAAAGAGTGGGCGGAAGCACTGTGTGGTGGCCGCGCACAGCCTCTGTGCACTCGCTCTGGGATGGGCACTGCCTCACCAGTGTGCAGGCTCTTACACCTGCTTCCTTTGTTTGTTTGGCCAAGATTGAACTTTTGGAATAATTTTTTAATTGCTGACTAATTTAGGAAATTCAGCTGTTACTGGAGTGCAGAAGGTTGACGGTGTGTTCCTGGAAGAGCTTGGTGAGCCGCCTGCCGCGTTTGGCCATTAGTGAGGGAAGCCCTGCCCCCCTCCCGCCCCCACCTTGCTGCCAGCCCACAGGCATGAGTCATGGACTAGAATATTCATGAGGCTCAGAATCCAGTGTCCTGCTCTCTGTTCCTTTTGCCTGCGTTTAGCGGGAGTGTCTTGTGATGGGAAAATACGTGCATCCCGAGGCTGCTCCTGTCACCTCATTGGTTAGTGCTTGGGAACATCCAGTGGCCGGTGAGCCCCACGTGCCTAGAACCCGAGGCATGGGTACCGAGAAGGAGGTTGGCGCGGATGAGAGCATGCAGCCTTCTCCTCCAGCCTGGCTCTTGCCTTCCCTCTGCCTGAGCCCAGACTCTTTCTCCAGCCACCTTTCATATTTCTGCCCTGCACGTATCTCTGAAAGATCCACTATGTCCAGACAGTCACACGCTGGCCCTTCTGAGCAGCACTGGTAGGCAGCTCTTCTGATGCCACCTCGGCCTAACCGGCTTCAGGGGGTTAAAAAAAACCCACCTGGAGAGGCCGGGCGCGGTGGCTCAAGCCTGTAATCCCAGCTCTTTGGGAGGCCGAGACGGGCGGATCACGAGGTCAGGAGATTGAGACCATCCTGGCTAACACGGTGAAACCCCGTCTCTACTAAAAATACAAAAACTAGCCGGGCGAGGTGGCGGGCGCCTGTAGTCCCAGCTACTCGGGAGGCTGAGGCAGGGGAATGGCGTAAACCCGGGAGGCGGAGCTTGCAGTGAGCTGAGATCCGGCCACTGCACTCCAGTCCGGGCGACAGAGCGAGACTCCGCCTCAAAAACAAAAAAACAAAAAAACAAAAAAACAAAAAAAAAACCCACCTGGGCACGGTGAGCTGCTCATGTTCTCCCCATGAAGGTTTACAGAAGGCTCTGCTCAGAGCCAGGCCTGGGGGGACATACAAGAGAGTGTGGGGTGGAGCCTTGGGGCCTCTCTGTCCCCTCTGCTGTCAGATTTGTGAGCACTGCCAGGAGGGTGGCTGTACCAGGAGAAGCCCGTGGGTGGGACTTCCAGAGGGTTCAGTGAATCGAGGGAGCATCCCAGCTAGACCCAGGGTGCTGCAGAAGGTGAGCGAGAAGCCTGTCAGGGAGGCCTGGAAGGGTTGTTGGGCTCACATGAGGTCCTGGCCACGGGACTTGCAGTGTTTCAGCAGGGCAAGCTCATGCCTGGAGTATCCGGGGGCTGGAGGCCGCCCACTTGGCGCTCTTAGCAAGGGGTGTGGAGTGCCCTGGCAAAGGCACTTTGCGGCCAGACACACGTCTGAGCCCTGCCAGCAAAGGTGCAGGAAGAAACGGGCCCTGGACCCCACATGGTGGTAGAAATGATGCAGAGGCCTCCCTGCCTGTGTGTGCAGGATCAGAAGCAAGTCCCCAGCATGGCCATAGAGCTGGCCCATCTCCAGTGGGATGGCCAAGCCTAGGTGTGCTGGACACTCCCATCTCACCTTTGTCGCTGTTGCAGGCTCCTGTTCAGACCCTTCATGGTCTGAGCCCCCTGGAATTTGTTGGGGACAGATGATGCCAGTGTTGATTAAGCAGAAGTACTGGTTTTGAATTGTTAACATAAAGACCATCCCTATTTAGAATTAAGGCTGTTTGATCTTCATTTGTTTGATCATCATCCATCCATCCATCCATCCATCCAGCAAATGCCTCCTGTGCCCCTGCTGTGTCCAGGCACAGTGCTGGCCTCCAGCAGGACAGGAAGGACTCCACAGGGCATAGCACAGAGTGGGCACTTGCAGAGCAGAGGTGTGCCGTGGGCATGTGGCTTCTGGCCCACAGTGGGCACTCAGCAGGTGGCAGCTGTGATCATTATTGGTGTTGTAGGGTGGGGACCGCCATGTCCACACTCCCGGCACAGGAGCCTTGAGCCGAGCGTGCCGGGACTGCGGCGCTCTGTGCCTGCAAGAGGGGCTCCTGAGAGGCCACCACCCAGGTCCCAGTCCTGATGCCTCTTCTCCCCTTTGTGGCGACGATCTCCCGCCTCCGCCAGCAGCCTCCCGTTGGCCTTTACACCTCCTTTCTTGGCCCCACTCAGGGGCAGTTCTTTCGGGGTCTGAGCAGGTGCTGCTGGGTGAGGGGAGCCCCTGGTGAGGGTGTTTATGACTCTCCACGATGATGTCATTATTTGAGATTTCCGGCTGCTTTCTGCTGGAGGCTGGTGCAGTCCTGGGTGGGTGTGGCGGAGGAGGTAATTAACCCAGGCCTGCAGCTGCTGGGAGAGGCCGCAGCGGATGGCAGACAGGCTCTGCTAAGGCAAGGTCCTCAGGTGGAGCGAGACCCTGGGACACAGGTGCTTGTGAGGCTGGTGGTCCTGGTGCTAAGCTCACCATTGCTGGCTTCTCCATGCACAGGGCCCGTCGCCTGGCCATGCTGAGTGTCCTCAATAATGATGTTTTCATTGCTTTTGTGATTATCCCAAGACCCCTCTTGTCTCCTGTTATAACAGGGAGAGGGCATGCTACATGGCTTCCTAATTAAGAAGGTCTGTGTCCCTCAGGCTTACAGGAAGTTGTTATATCACCACTGGAAACGCTTTTTGCACCATTCATTAATTACAAAATGGACAAGCAATTGATTTTACCGAGGGTGGAACTTAGTCACTCGTCCTCCATACCACGTTCCAAATGTGTGTTCTCCAAGCACAGAAAATGCAAAGTGGAAAACATTTGGTTTGCAGCATTCAGCTCTGAAAGCCACAGGCTTCCCCTCCCGTGGAAGAGAGCCCAGAAGACAGCAGTTGGCAGGAAGCACTAAGTGGAGGGAGGAAAAAGACACAGACTCCAGGCCCAGGCAGCCACCAGGCTGCAGGGGAGCCAGGGGCTTGGTGCTGAGTGCCAGGCGGTGCTCCCTGAGCACCAAGGAGGGAGTGTACTGTCAACCTGCTACCCTGGGACCCTCCCCACACTTCTGTCCCCGTGGGTGGTCATGACACCCTAAAGGCCCTGCTGCCTTAAGGCGACCCCAGGCCGTCAGACCCTTCTTTGGGGCAGCGACTCACCAGCAGGGCAGTCCTTGGAGTAGCCCCCAGGCTGCACTTGGCCTCAGGTATTTGAGGACAGCAGGACTGCCACGCAGACACACATGCATGCACCAGGGACTGCAGACACACGTGCACACACAGGTAGGAGCTCACATGCGCCAGCACCACAGGAAGCACGTTGCCATGTCACTTTGTTGAGTTCCTATTTCCAGGTGAACAAACCTGGCCCTGGGCCACACAGCTGGGCCCATGGGGCTCAGAGTCCTGCTCCTGGCCGTGCTGCCCCATTCTTTCCATCAGGCAGATGCCCGGGATACACGGTGGTCATGTGCCCTGAGCTTCCCTTTGCCACCTCATCTTTTCTCTCTGGCATATTCTTGGGGAGCCCCAGAGGCTCAGAGGAGCCTGCCTGAGGCCACAAGTGCATGCCCGGCAGCTGGCACCACTGACCAGTACCCCAGAGGCTCAAGTCCTTCCCTCACCAGCAGCCTCGGGGACTTGAGAGAGACATCTGTGTTCCCGCAGAGCGTTCTCTCCTCCTTCACCCACCCCCAACCCTTCATTAAAAACAGCAGCAGCCAACAACATATGCATTTATTTACTTTGCTGGGGGGAGGGAGATGACTGCGAGGAGGCAGCAGCCAGGCCCTGGGTGGGGCCTTGTGCTGGAGACATCTGTCTTGCTCTGTCAGCTTCTCACCCAGCGGGACGAGGTGGCCCCCTTGTCACTCGGGTAGGAGAACTATTTAGTAGAGCCACGGCCTGGGGAGGCTGGCTGCCCACCAGCAGTGAGCCAGTAACCTCCTACCATGGGACAGACACCGCCCTGCCTCCCTTTGTTCCACCTCCCTCTGGGTGGTGAGCCTGGGTCCTCAGGCACCTGGGACGTCCCTGCCCTTGACTGCCATCTTCATAAACTTCCACCCTGGAAGGATGCCCCGGGTACTCAGGGAGGAAGGCTGTCCGTGCCTGGGGAGGGCAGCGCTCATGGGTGGGCACTCCATCCATTGACACTGAGGCTCCTGGGCTGGTCTGGACTCTGTCTCAGAGCCTGGAACATCCAGCACATAGCACCATCCCCGGAGACGGGAAGAGCAATGGGGCCCGCACAGGCTCTCACGCTCCCACACATCCATCCATCATCAGACAGCATTCACTTTGTCTGAGGGCAGAGCCTGGCTGATGAGTTTGCTGCAAATATTAAACAGCAGGGCCACATCAGATCCACCTTGTGGCCCATTGCTGGGCACCGGCTTCTCCTTCTGCCTGGAGCCGACCCTGAGAATGACCTGCACACGGGCTCGTGCCCACCTCAGGCTGCGTATTAACTGACCTCATGAGAGGAGCAGCCATGGCCTTCAGCCTGTGGCATTGGGAATGCTTGATGAGGGGTGGGAGCAGCTGCAGTGGTTTCGGATAATATGGCTGAGGGCAGGGGAGGGCCCCTGTCTGGGGGAGGCCAAGCTCAGCAAGAGGGCCAGGGTGAGGTGAGGGGAGGCAGGGAAGCCGCTGATCCTGGTTCACCGTGGACCCTGCAGGTCCATCGCCTTCCTCACTTCCCATGCACGAGTCCCACCCCTAAAAGCCCCTCAGCATAGGATGACCTGGAGGGCGGCCTCCATGCCCAGGTTTAAATGAAGGCTCTCCCCTGACTCGCTCTGCCACTTTGGGCAAGTTAGTCAGCCTCTCTGCTTCACTTCCTCATTGGTAAAAGTGGAACAGTCATCATCATTTCTGTGCTGCTTGGTGGGGTTGTCAGGAAGACCCTGATATGCACAGCCCGCCGCACCCTAAGCATGGGTCGCACAGAGAATATCCCCTTATCGCTCTAGTCCCTGCCCTGGGTGCACAGCCCATGCAGGGGCAAAGGGGTGGGAGGGCTCTCATCTGCAGTGCCTTCTGCAGGCCCAGAGTTGGGTGGTCCTCCCACGTCCTCGGCGGCTGGAGGGCTGTGGTCACATCTCTGGTAAAGATGCTGAGAGCTGTGGGAAGTTACTCATATTCCACTCCCAGGTGGTCATGGAGGCCAGATCGTTAGGGGACACTGCTGTGTGTGGCTGGCAGAGGTGAGGACTGGGCTATCTGAAGCGCTGGAGGTTTTCTCGGCTCTTGGGCGCAGATCTCCCTGACGTTCGGGCCATGCTGCATGCGTGGGGCCTAGGGCCTGTCACACACCTATGAACTGGACCAGAACATTTCGAGCATGGTCCTGAGTTAGCTCTTAGTGCCTCTTGGCGGGGAGTGGGGAAAATCGTGCCTGTGCACGGCCTGGACGGCTCCGTCAGCTCTGCCCGCAGTCCACCACTTGTAAAGCCAGGACCCCGTCTCTTTGGGGCCTGGAGATCATTAGTGCCTGGGGAAGAAAGGAGGGGCTGGTTTTCCTAGATCTAGGTCTAGTTAGCTTTTTGCTTTTCTAGCTTTTTAATTACAGAAAAGGTCAAATTATGCAAAAGTAAAGAGAAGAAAGAATTTCTGTGTCCTTATTAGCTTGGGGCCAGTCTCATGTGTTGACAGCCCTGACCACTCCCGCACCACAGAGAGCTCTCACCTGTGGAGGTTTCCTCTTTTAACAGCTTTATTGAGATATAATTACATGCCGTTCTGTTCACCCACTTACAGGATACAATTCAGCAGGTTTTCGTCTGTTCACAGAGGTGGACATCCCCCACCACAGTCTATTTCAAAACATTTTATCACCCCAGAAAGAAGCACCACTGCGTAGCTGCCAGTGGTCCCCCAGCCCCAGGCAACCTGCCTCTGTGTATACGTCTCTCCTGGACATCTCGTATAAATGGGTGATAGGCAGCCCCTGTGACCGGCTGCTTTCACCGTGTTGTTTTTAACGCCTGGTTGAACATGAGCTGCAGGGAGAAATTTGGTCCCCACAGCCCTGCCGTGAGGTGGACATTGGCCCATTTTACAAAGCAGGAGTCTATGTGAGTCAGTGGTGAATCAGGATTCACACCCAGCTCCAGGATTGAGGATGCTGGGCTGGTTTCCGGGTAGAATGAAGAGACCATCCCAGGAAGGGCGCACAGCATGGTCGGGTCCCAGGGCGGGCAAGCCTCTGCCTGAAGCATCCCAGAGGCCGGGCAGAGCTTGGTTCCTTATGAAAGGGGTCCCTGGCCAGCTCAGTTTGAGAAATGCAAAAGTTAAACAGACTTGAGACGTTTCAGAACCTTCATCCCAGTGCACGTTGTTTACTGTAAGAGGCATACATCCCCAAACCTGCCTGGCACAGACGGTCAGAGAGGCTTCGACTCCCAGTGGAGTTGGGGAGGGAGCCCAGAGGATCTGTAGACACAGGCAAGCAGGGAGGCAGGCACCTCCTGACCTGGCAGCCCTTCCTTCCTCAGCCCCTCTCCAGGGCCCTGGCCTTGGACAGCCATTCCCACCAGTCCCCCAGGGCACCCGTGGTAACAGCTCCCAAGCTGGTGGCATTGGCTCCGCAGAGCCATTTGCCACCTCCCTTCCCTTGGCCCCTCCTGGTCCTCTGGTCCCTGAGAGCATTTGGCTGGGGACTCAGGCACTTGGGGAACAAGTTTCTCACCAGTCTCCCACATCTGCACATTCCCAGGAAGTTCCCTCGTCGGGCTGGACCTGGCTCCTGTGGGCTGGGCGGGAGCTCCGGCTATGTCCCTTCTCACTCCAGCTGCCTCTCCTGGGCCAGGCTCACTCTCTCCTGCTTTCAAGGATTCTTTTTCTTTCCAAGCTCTTTGCTGTCTTTCCTCTTTGTGGAGGGCAGATACTCCACCAGCTAGAGGGAGGACCCAAGCCGAGGGGCCAGGCTTTCAGACTGGGAGGTGCCTGGGTGTGGTCCAGCGTGCCTGTCCCCGGCTCTCCTGCCCCCAGGGCTGCCACAGCCACTCCAAAGCCAGCAGAACCCAGTACCAACCCCACCAGGCCCTGTTGCCTCATCTCCCAGCTCTGGGACCCCACCCCCACCCCACAGCACTTGCTCTGCCTGCTACAGGGTCTTCACGGTAGGCAGGAAGCCAGGCCGTAGGCAGCTGCTCCTCTGCTGAGCCTCGGCCTTGGCCACTGCAGGTGGACAGGAAGCTGCAGCTTCCCTCCACATCACCACGCAATTCCACAGGGGAAGGGGAGGACGAGGCCCCTATATCCCATCCTGGTGGCTTTGACCTTGCATTCTTGGCCATTTCAGATGTCCCCCGTTTGGGGCAGGGGCAGCTGGAGAGGGGGCAGGGCCCTGCTACACAGGTGTGGTCCGTGGGCCACAGCTTGTGTCACCTGGGATCCTGTTAGAAGTGAGTCTCAGCTCCCAGACCCACTGGATCAGAATCTGCATTTACAAGACTGGCAGATGACTCAGATGCACTTAAAAGTTCGAGAATCCTGGCCGGGCACGGTGGCTCAAGCCTGTAATCCCAGCACTTTGGGAGGCCGAGACGGGCGGATCACAAGGTCAGGAGATCGAGACCATCCTGGCTAACACGGTGAAACCCCGTCTCTACTAAAAGATACAAAAAAATTAGCCGGGCGAGGTGGCGGGCGCCTGTAGTCCCAGCTACTCCGGAGGCTGAGGCAGGAGAATGGCGTAAACCCGGGAGGCGGAGCTTGCAGTGAGCTGAGATCCGGCCACTGCACTCCAGCCTGGGCGACAGAGCGAGACTCCGTCTCAAAAAAAAAAAGAAAAGGCCGGGCGTGGTGGCTCAAGCCTGTAATCCCAGCACTTTGGGAGGCCGAGACGGGCGGATCACGAGGTCAGGAGATCGAGACCATCCTGGCTAACACGGTGAAACCCTGTCTCTACTAAAAATGCAAAAAAATTAGCCGGGCGTGGCGGCGAGCGCTTGTAGTCCCAGCTGCTTGGGAGGCTGAGGCAGGAGAATGGCGTAAACCCGGGAGGCGGAGCTTGCAGTGAGCTGAGATCCAGCCACTGCACTCCAGCCTGGGCGACAGAGCGAGACTCCGCCTCAAAAAAAAAAAAAAAAAAGGTTCGAGAATCCCTGATGTAGCACATTCTGCCTCAGTGTGCACAGAAGTCTTCAGCTGTGCCCAGCAGGATGTAGCCATATATGTCTATAGGGGACCTTGTCATCTGCAGGGGCTGGGCTCTGTGCCCTCCAGGCCCAGGAATCTCAGGGGTCTTGCCCACTTAGAAGTGCTGCTAGAACTGAGAAAGAACATTTCATTTTCCCTGGGCTGTTTCAGGTCAAATTGCATAGCCTCAAATTTTATTTTTAAAAGTCAGCCAGAGATCAAACCGTAGCAGCGGGAGGGACTTCTTCAATAAAGTGTCTTGGAAAAGCAGTTTTCCTGTGTACACCGAAGACTCTTCAAAGGGGGACCAGGACCGCTGCAAGGAGCGCCACCTATTTCTTTAAATACCCGAAGATTCTATTGGCTCCAGGCTGGCGAGGTTTTGACAGTTTACACCTGGTGACATTTAGAGACCGATTTTGGAGAGAGCTGAGGGGAGGAGGCATTTGGTATAACTTGACATTACATCCTCTGACTGACTGCGCTCTCTCTTGCCAATATACCATTTGTCTATAAAACACTTAGGCTCAAAAATAGCTATACAGTTTGGTGTCATTGTGGCTGAAATGAAGGGCAACTGCCCCATCTCTTTGGCTTTCAGACACCCTCAAAATGTCGCGATGAAATGTCCCAGAGGAATTAGCACAGCTCATGAAACCTGAATTCTCAGCCAGGGTGGGGCCAGTCAGAACATGGCGTAGAGACACATGGGACCTCAGAAGTGACCACCTAATACTCCAGGGGTGGCACCTGCCCAGGGGCCACAAGACTTAGAGTGAAAGGGGTTGCCGTTCGTAATCACAGCCGGTCAACAGGCATGAACCAGGACTGTCTGTCCTGGGCAGAACCCAGTCTTTGGCCAAATCCCGCCTGTTCAGTTGGCTCTGCCCCCAGAGCCATGAGATGGGGTCCCTGGGGTCCAAGGTGCCGCCTCCTGAGTGCATGGTCCAGAGCGTGGTGACAGGGCTCCCTCCCCACAAAGCAGACCTATTGCTGCCAGTACGGGGTGGGGCCTTCTCAAGGCCACCGGCAGCACAGCGTCTGCCCACTTCTCTCTGGGGCAGTGGCCATGTGCAGCTGGCTTTCCCCGCTTCTCTCTGGGGCAGTGGCCATGTGCAGCTGGTTTTTCCTGGGAGTGCAGCGAATACGGGGTCCTTTTCCTTGCCACTTAATGTTCAGCTCCCGTGTTTCATTACCAAGTGCATTTTCCACCAAAGTCCAGTAGCAAACAGACCCTGGGCTTGGAGTTCACCTGCTGTGAAAGGTGGTGTGAGGGTGTCACAGGGCTCAGCAGTTCCACTGACTGCTTCTGACCCGCCATGACCTTAGTGTCCCCTCCGTGGAGCTCTGCCACCCGTAGCTCCTGCGACCCCTCAAAGCATCTCGGCTGAGCATATTCAGCCCAGTCAGTGGGCCCATCAGCAAGGTGGGACATGAGCCCCATGCCTCGTACCTGGCAGTCCCAGGAGGCCAGTGGAGCCAAGGCGTGGTACTCTGTACCCACCAGGGCTGGGGCCCCAGGTGAGGTCACAAGGCCACGGCACTGGTTCTTCAGTGACCCTAACCTGCCTGTCTCTGTGTGTGGTCCACAGCCCGAGACCGAGGACGAGAAGAAGCGCTTTGAGGAAGGCAAAGGGCGGTACCTGCAGATGAAGGCAAAGCGACAGGGCCACACGGAGCCTCAGCCCTAGATTCCCTCCTCCTGCCGCTGGGGCCTCGAGTAGCCATGGCAACGGGCCCAGTGTCCAGTCACTTAGAAGTTCCCCCCTTGGCCAAAAACCCAATTCACATTGAGAGCTGGTATTGTCTGAAGTTTTCGTATCACAGTGTTAACCTGTACTCTCTCCTGCAAACCAACACACCAAAGCTTTATTTATATCATTCCAGTGTCAATGCTACACAGTGTTGTCCCCAGCGCTGGGAGGCATTCCGCAGAAACCCTTGGGAATGCTTCCGAGCACGCTGTAGGGTGTGGGAAGAACCCAGCACCACTAATAAAGCTGCTGCTTGGCTGGACCCACGCGTCCTGGGTAGTCATTTGTCTTGGGGGGCTGCTTTCCCAGGGATGTGGGGGCTCCCGCGGACAGTCTCAGCCCTGCCAGCACCTGTGTGTACCCTAGAACCTCAGGCACAACCACACCAATGGGTGTCCAGCTGGTGACTTGCTGGCTATGAATGCCCATTTCCCATGGGGCCCTGGTTTGGTGTCCTGGCCCCAGATACCCCAGCTCCCTGGACCTCACAGGCAGCCCTGATGCTGGGAGGATGTGGGCTCAGGGCCACACTGCCTGGTGGAAGTGCCAGCACCCCACAATCCCACGGTCTGGCTCGCAGAGGATGCCGGCTCTGAGCCTGTGTGGCTTTCCTATGAACAGGGTGGGGCTGCTCGGAAAGACTCAGAGGTGATGGTGTGGGAAGAGCCGAATGTGGCCTGGCTCAGCATGCGGGAGCCCCAACCTGACCCAGCCTCTTGCTAGAAACTGCCCAGACACCCCAACATCCTGTGTGAAGGAGCCCCCCAGCTGGCACCAGGACCCTGTGCCTGACGTGGAAACTCCCCTAGCCACTCAGGCGGGAGGCTGCCGCGATGGTTTCTGGGGCAGGGGTCTGAGGGACAGCACAAATATGTGTCAATGCCATTGGTGTGAAGCTGTGGGCATATGTGTCACTGACGTATCTATGCATGTGTGTGTGCATCTGTCTCTGCATATCTGTGAGCACGTGTGTGATGAAGGTATCGGTGCAGCACGGTTTATCTGTGTATCTGGCCCTGCCAAGGCCACTACAGGGGCCAGGACCCCACCTGCATCCACGGCTGCAAAGGAGGCTCCAACCAAGCACGCCCAGAGGTGGCATCTGGGAGAATGTTCCCGACTCGGGCTGTCCCTGAAGCCCCAACATCTGTCCTGCCGCCTGGAGAAGACTGGCCCGTCAACAGCTGCGGTCTCGCACAAGGCTCCCTCTGGCCCCTGGAGAGCGAGGACTTGGCTCCAGATGTGCAGAAACACCAGCCAAGAGCTTGGGAATCTGTCCCAGGCCCCAGTCACGGCTGACAGGCTTATTTCCTGTCTGGGAGGAGGTTGGGGGTGGGAGGGAAAAGCTCAGCCACATGAAGCTTCCGCCCCCCACCCTGCCCCTTGGCCCCTGGGCCTGGCCTCAGCCAGCCTCGGCCCCCAGCTCCACCCATGACCCATGCCAGAATGGTGCCCTGGGTTCAGAGTGATAAGGAGGCCACCCTTCCCAGCAAGCAGAAGGCCCAGGGCTGGCCACAGTGGGGCCTGAGCCCAGGGGCTCACTGAGGGGACCAGGTCCTCAAAGCACCCACATCCTTCACTTGAAGGTGGGCCCCACATCAGACTCCCTAGTTCAGTCCTGGCTCAGCCACTCATCCGTGTGGCTTTGGGCAAACCAGGCACCTAAAAACTGCCTCCCAGGGGCACCAAGCCCTTTGCAGCAGACCTCACCACAGCACGAAATAAGCCAGGGCCCCAGGGCAGCCATCAGAGGCCATCTCCCACCTGCCCCAGAGCCAGCTGAGGCCGGGCAGAGGCACTGGTGCAGGTAGTGGGTCAGCTGGGCTGGCTGAGGGGAGCCAGGCCCAGACAGAGGCATGGCTCTCCATGGCCGTGTGTGCAATCTTAACTGTGGTGTTTCTAAGTGGCATGGCTCTCGGTGGCCATAATTAAGTGTGGCGTTTCTACCGTTTCACCCCGAGTCACAGGCGAGACGTTTAGAAACACCACCCTTGATTACAGCTGCCCTGTGCCGGCCTCCCACTGCTAGTGGCCTATTGATAACCAGGGCCACCTGGAGGGGGAGCCAACCTGTCCACAGAGGGCTCACTGGGGGCACTGAGGGCCCCGGCTGCCCCAGCAACCGCAGGGAGTATAGGTAGGTGTGCATGGCCCGGGTTCCCCCTTGCCCAGTCCCACAGTTATCTGGGGCCTTTCTCTACAAACACTTCTTTTGTCTCATGGGACAGGCCCTGAGGCCCCCTAAAAGCTGTTCCAGAGACCTGGGGTGTGGGGACAGTTTAGGCAGGTGCAGGCTGTGGAGCAGCCCTGGCCGGACTGGGCAAGCTCCAAGCATCTGTTTTGGCTGCAATCGGTTTGGGTCTCCTGGTCAGGTGCCCACTTTCCTCCAGACACAGGGGCGTCTAGTCATGGATGTGTCCCAGAGGCATGGAAGGACACTATGCCAGGCAGCCCTGGAGGCCTTGTGCCCATTGTGTGTGTGGTCAGGGGCTTTCTAGAAGAGACAGGCACGATCCTCAGGAGGCGCTGTCTCAGGGCTCCCATCAAGGAGCAGAAACGGTTCCCCCTGCATGGGGCCAGCTGAGGCTGTCAGTCTATGGGTGACAGCCTGTGCTCTATGAGGAGTGGTGATGGCATGAGGGCTTCGGAGGGAGGGGAGGAGGGGCGGGAAGGACGGGAGGAGGGGAGATGGAGAGGGGTTCAGGCCCTGGGCTGCAGACACTGGCCTCTCCCGGCTGGGCGGTGGTACTCCGAGTTTCAGAACATTTCTGAGCCTGTAGGGGTGGCGGGGACCATTCGGCAGCCCGGTGGCCCATCCACTTTATTCCCTCAATGGACCCCCCAGGTCCAGGGAGCAGCGTGAATCCGTAACTGGCCCAACCTTGCCCCTCGCTGCCCCTGATCCAGACTGATTCCCAGTTCCTAGAAGCCGCTGGCCGTTGGTCCCGTGTCCTCTCCACGCCCCGGCCCGATTGTTCATCTTAGATGCGACTTCCTCCGAGAAGGCCTCCCTGAGCCCCAGCCCTGGCCTCAGGTTCTCAGTGTCCATCTCTGCCCCAGCTCCCTCTGGCCCGCGGACCCCCAGAGCTCCGGGCCTGGGTCTTGCCCCGGCGTCTAAAGGCGGCGTCGGGAGTGTGCACCGAGCCGAGCTGGGAGCCACCGGCCCAGGGTGGCTCGGCCTGGCCGCGGACGGACTCGGGGGCACGGCTGGGCTGCGGACGGACGGACGGACGGACTGACAGACCGGCAGACTGCCGCGGCTGCCTCGCCTCGGAGCGGGCGGGGGCGGGGCGGGCCGAGGGGCGGCGCGGAGGCCCCGCCGGAGACATGCGCCCTGCTCCGCCCCCCGCCCCCCGCCCCCGGCTGCCCGGCGCAGCAGCGGAGCGGCGGGAGCGGAGCGCGGCGGCGGCGGAGGCACCCAGGGGAGGGAGGGGCGGCGGGGCCGAGCCCACCGAGCGGAGCGCGCCGGCCGCCGGTGGTCGCCGCCAGCATGCCCCGGCCCACGGGCCGCTCCGCCGCCAGCCACCCTCGCGGCCCTCGGCGGCCCGCGCTCGGCCCAAAGGCGCGGGAATCGCAGCCGGAGCCGGAGGCGGGAGCAGCGAGCCGGAGCCCCGGACGCCCGAATGCAGGGTGAGCGCCGCCGCCCTGGCCCCTGGGGGCGGACGGGCCGGAGGACCCCGGGGGGAGGACATGGCGGGAAAGGAGGGGGCTTTCCGCGCCCTCTCGGTCGCGGGGTCCGTCCGAGGGGCCACGAGCGGCGCTTAGCGCTGGCACCCCCCCAACTTGGGGACCTTCGGGGTAACTTCCCCGGGGCCAGCCCCTCCCTCCGTCCCCCTGCATCGGGACCTGGCAACGCCGTCCCTGGGGGCTCTCAGGGGACGCGGGCGGGGCGGTCTGGAGATCCCGAGCCCGCCCCTGCTCAGCGCAACCCGGAGGGGTCCAGAGGCCGCAGTCCCGCCAGGTTTCCCAGGCAGTCGTTCGGACGCGCCCTCGAGGTGGGGCAGGACTCGGGGGACCCACTGGGGACCAGCACGAGAGAGCACGCGAGTCGAAGCGGGGGTTGCACGAGCCGGGGGGGGGATTAGAACCCCGGGGGGTTGGGACAGTAGGGGCGGGGACTGGGGGGGGCGTGCCGGAGATGTCCAGGTCTCGCGGTGCGCGTCCCTCCCTGGGCAACGGCCAGGCCGGGCCCCGTGGAACAGATCGGCTGCAGCGTGGGCGGAGACCGGCTTGGGGGCGGAAGCCGGGGCGCAGCCAGAGCCCGGGGAATCCTTTCAAGTTCTGGGTTCTCTTTGTTGCGCAATGGGGCCTCGCGGCCGCGCGGCCTCATTGGCCCGGAGCCGTGACGTCACGCCCCGGCCACGCCCGCGGGTCTTGCGGAGGGAGGCCGGGTGGGTCCCATTCTGGTCGCACCTGCAGTCGGCCCTGCAGTAGGCGGGGAGGTGGGACGCCAGGTCCTGAGATGCTGCGGGATGCTTTAAGTACCCTGCAGGAGAAACTTCCCAGCAGGAGACAGTGCCATCCTGGGTCCCGTCAGCACTGTGGGGATCCCAGCCTGGGGTCTGGCCCTAGTGGCCGCTTCATTCTATGAAGAATGAACAGAAAGGGTGCAATCTGTGGGTCTGTGGTCACTGCCCCAGAGCCAGAGGGACACTTTGTTCCCACACAACCAGTCCTCTTGTCACTCTGCACTTGGAACCCGGTGTCCACGCCCCGCCCCCCAGGACATTCCTCTCCCATGCCAGGACTACAGCACCCAGGAGTGCCTGTCCCCAAACTCAGCCAGGCGTGGTGGTGTGAGCCTATAGTCCCAGCTACTTGGGAGGCTGAGGTGTGAGGATCACCTGAGCCTGGGGAGGTCAAGGATACAGTGAGCCCTGTACCCTGTATCCAAACCCAGCCCTGACACTATCCTCTCCGTGTTGGCCTGAGCTTCTGCCTGAAGTATTCCCGTCTGCCGTGTGGGAACAGTGAGACCTGCCCTGCAGACCTAAGGCTCAGAAAGACCTCAGCTCTAGGGACAAAAAAAAAAAAAAAAAAAAAAAATGCCCCTTTCCCCAACAGTTTAGGGTTTGAGAGGCCAGGACTTTGGTGTCAGGCAAGTGGAGTTTGGATCCTGGCTCAGGCATGTGCTGGCCAGGGCAAAGGGCTTCACCTCTCCCTGCTTCTGCTGGACAAGCTTTACAATGGGGAAGAATTTCGGGGGCACTCACTGGAGGAGCGTGCCCGTTTACAAGAGGAGCACGTGCCCCTGCCCACAGACCTAGAACCTTTTTTTTTTCCTTTGTAAGACAGAGTCTCACTCTGTCGCCCAGGCTAGAGTACAGTGGCACAATCACGGCTCACTGTATCCTTGACCTCCCCAGGCTCAGGTGATCCTCACACCTCAGCCTCCCAAGTAGCTGGGACTATAGGCTCACACCACCACGCCTGGCCAATTTTTTATTTTTTGTACAGGCAGGTTTTCACCGTGTTGCCCAGGCTCCCAGAGTGCTAGGATTACAGGCGTGAGCCACGGCACTTCCGACCTAGAGCCTTTCCTGGCAGTAAGGCACCATTAGGCTAGACGAGAGGAAGAACTGGCACCGTGAAGGGCTGGGCTGGTTGCAGCCTGTGGCTCCTTCCTCACCACCCTGCACCAGTAATCAACACGTGGACAGGGTGGGCTGGGCTGGGCCAAGGTCACAGGGGCTAGACAGAGCCTGTTGGGCATCTGAGGGAAGGCCTCCCAGTCTCCCAGCTGAGGCGGCCCTGGGCAAGTAGAAATATATGTTGACTTGATAAGTGCATGCTGAGTCCAGTTTCCTATTTGATAGCGTAAAGACCACTGGTGTCTGCAGCCCTCTCGCCCACAGCGATTATTCACACTCTGCTCTGAACCCTCAAAAGGCTGCCAGGCACCCCAAAGGCTGGAGGTGGCCCGGTGCTCCCCTCACTCCTGAGGCTAGTCTGCCCCAGGTCCTGGACCCAGTGAATATGTATCTGCCCGCAGGTCTGAGGCTCCCCAGCACCTCCAAGCTCAGTGTCTTGGCCCATAAGAGATAGCACAAGGCTGGGCACGGTGGCTCACGCCTGTAATCCCAGCACTTTGGGAGGCCCAGACAGGCGAATCACCTGAGGTTGGGAGTTCGAGACCGGCCTGACCAACATGGAGAAACCCCGTTTCTACTAAAAATACAAAATTAACTGGGCGAGGTGGTGCATGCCTGTAATCCCAATACTTTGGGAGGCCGAGACGGGCGGATCACAAGGTCAGGAGTACGAGACCAGCCTGGCCAACATGATGAAACCCTGTCTCTACTAAAAATACAAAAATTAGCTGGGCGTGGTGGCACGTGCCTATAATCCCATCTATCCAGGAGGCTGAGGCAGGAGAATCGCTTGAACCAGGGAGTCGGAAGTTGCAGTGAGCCGAGATCATGCCACTGCACTCCAGCCTGGCAACAGACCAAGACTCCATCTCAAAAAAAAAAAAAAGGCCGGGCGCGGTGGCTCAAGCCTGTAATCCCAGCACTTTGGGAGGCCGAGACGGGCGGATCACGAGGTCAGGAGATCAAGACCATCCTGGCTAACACGGTGAAACCCCGTCTCTACTAAAAATACAAAAAACTAGCCGGGCGACCTGGTGGGCGCCTGTAGTCCCAGCTACTCGGGAGGCTGAGGCAGGAGAATGGCGTGAACCCGGGAGGCGGAGCTTGCAGTGAGCTGAGATCCGGCCACTGCACTCCAGCCTGGGCTACAGAGCGAGACTCCGTCTCAAAAAAAAAAAAAAAAAAAAAAAAAAAGCACAGCTCAGTGAGCTGGGAGGGCTTTAAGAGAGACATTTATTTAGATGGGGAGGCTTTGCTGAGTGCTTACTATGTGCCTGTCTGCATTCTAAGCACTTTCCCTGGCATAGTGCAGTAACTACCCACAACATTTTTCAAGGTAAGTATTATGTCCAGTTTACAGAGGAGAAAACTCAGGCACAAAGGAGTCACGTGACTCACTGGGAAGCTGGTCTTGGGGCCCTGCAGCCTCAGTGGAGTCCACACTCTTTCTTGCATACCATGTGGCCTCTACGCTGCACTCAGGGTGGTTTACTAGACACGGGAGGGGCTGATAGAGTCCAAGGGACCACCCTGCCTCCCACGCTGGGTCTGGGATGGGGAAGAGGAGGCTACTGTGCAAGCAGAAATCTAATAAACGTTTGGGAAGGAATTTCCCTGGCTACAGCATTCCCCCCCACCCACCCAGAAGGCCAGTGAAGGAGCCTCAATGTCGCCCAGACTAGGCTCCTTCCACGGGTCAGGGGTCTGGGCAGGTCCAGGGCAGGGGCACCAAGATGAATAAGACACATTCCTTGGGGCCTCGGAAGGTCCAGGGGAAGTCAGGCCACGGACAGACCAAAAGAACTCTGGACAAGAGGCTGGGCACCGTGGCTCATGCCTGTAATCCCAGCATTTTGGGAGGCCGAAGCAGGTGGATCACCTGAGGTCACAAGTTCGAGACTAGCCTGGCCAACATGATGAAACCTTATCTCTACTAAAAATACAAAAAATTAGCAGGGTGTTGGCGGGTGCCTGTAATCCCAGCTACTTGGAAGGCTGAGGCAGGAAAATAGTTTGAACCCAAGAGGCGGAGGTTGCAGTGAGCTGAGATCCACCCTGGGTAATGAGTAAAACTCCATCTCAAAAAACAAAAGAAAGAACTCTGGACAAGACAAGCAGGAGGCCTGCCAACTGGTGGCTGGGACATCGCTGCCTTCCCTGCCCGAGAGCCAGGGGCCTTGGCTAAGGCAACAGCGGTCCCCCACCTTGAGCTGGAGGTACTTCCTCTCTGGGGGACGTGGGGCGTGTCTGGTGCTGTAGATGCCCATGAGGACCAGAGCATGAGAAAGAGAGCAAATGAGGCTAAATGGGCCCTGGGTGAGAAGGGCCAGTTAAGTGTGATCAGAGCACAAAGTAGGCCTTCACTTGGCACTTGGCTTCTCCCATATTGCCTGCCTGGGCTGCAGCCAGAGGGCTGCCAGGCTGGGAAGGGTGAGGGAGGGACTCGCTGCCCAGCCCTCTGGCAGGATGGGTGCTTCCCTGCTCCCCTGCCACGTGCCTGCTGCCCAGCATCCTGTGTCCCTGACTCACATGGAAAGGCCATCGGCACTTCCTCTGACTTCAGAGTCAAGCTCTGGTCTGGTCTACGGGCCGTCTCCAGGCCCTTGCTGCCCAAGCCAACCAGAGCATGAGACTAGCCACTACCCCAGAGCACCCACTGTGTGCCACACCTGGGCCCAGGGCTATAGAGATGTGGCTGCTGTCCACCTCCGCCTCCCCGTGGAAGAAGAACCGCAGTCTCTTAGAGGAGAAGGTACAGCGACCTTGCCCCAGCCATACCACTGCTGTGTGGGGGCTTTAACGCCCGCCCGGGGTCTGGCTGTGGAAGACCAGCTGGGGGCTGACATAGCAGACTGCCTGCCCCCTCTCAGGGTGGTCAGGAAAGTGGTGACCAGCTTCCTTCCCCAACATGTCACTTGGGAAACGGGAGAGGGAAATAGAGGTTCAGGGGGCATGTCCTGGACATGTCCTCATGTGGCCTGATGAAGTGGAATGAAGGCAAGCGCGGCAGAGGTGTCCACTGTGGGGGGCTCTGGCATGGGCTGTGTGAGGATTCTGGAACATTTGATGACAAGAGGACTTGTTCTGAGATGGTGTCAGGGCATGCACGGGGCAAGAGTGCCCATCTGGACCCACCATGGCTGGTTCCCTGAGGATTCAGGTAACCTGGAAGGAAACCCAGATATTGAGCTTTGACCAGGAGTGGATGGAAATGAAGGAATACACACTTATTGGGTACCCCCGTATACAGCCCCTGGGTGTCAGGGACATGGGCAGGAGGGGCCTCCCCGGGGGTGGAGAGGAGGGTACAGCCTGATGTAAGCCAGGGCCAGATAGGTCATGGTGTGCTGGGGCCTTCCCTGCCTTAGGGCATTTGTGCTGCTGTAACACAGTACTTAAGACCCAGTAACTCATGACGAACAGATTTATGTCTCACCAGGTGTGGGAGCACTCGCCCTGTAATCCCAGCTACTCAGGAGGTTTAGATGTGAGGATCACTTGAGCTCAGGAGTTTGAGACCAGCCTGGGCAACATAGTGAGACTCTGTCTCTAAAATATAAAAATAAGGCAGGGCGCGGCGGCTCATGCCTGTAATCCCGGCACTTTGGGAGGCTGAAGTGGGCAAGTCACTTGAGGTCAGGAGTTTGAGACCAGCCTGGCCAACATGGTTAAACTCTGATTCTACTAAAAATACAAAAAAATTAGCCGGGCATGGTGGTACATGCATGTAGTCCCAGCCACTCGGGAGGCTGAGGCACAAGAATGGCTTGAATCCGGGAGGTGGAGGTTGCAGGGGCCGAAGGTGGTGCCACTGCACTC
This sequence comes from Rhinopithecus roxellana, assembly GCF_007565055.1. NCBI lineage: Eukaryota > Metazoa > Chordata > Mammalia > Primates > Cercopithecidae > Rhinopithecus > Rhinopithecus roxellana. The sequence goes on from NC_044560.1 coordinate 29,803,169, forward strand.
CAGCCTGGGTGACAGAGCAAGACTCTGTCTAAAAGAAAGAAAGAGAGAGAGAAGAATACACACATATATAAATGTGTTTTTCAAAAAAGAAAGGCTGAGAAATCCAAAATCAAGGTGCTGGCAGGTTTGGTGTCTGGCAAGGCCTGGTCTATGCTTCAAAGATGGTGCCTTGAATGCTGTGTCCTTTGGAGAGGAGCAGCACTGTTGCTCACATGGCAGAAGAGAGAAAGCTCCCTGAGAGAGAACTCACTCCCAGAAGCCCTTTTGTAAACACATTAAACCCACCCATGGCCTAATCACCTCTTAAATGTTTCATAGCCAGGCACTGTGGCTCACACCTGTAATCCCAACACTTTGGGAGGCCAAGGTGGGAGGACTGCTTGAGGCCGGGAGTTTGAGACCAACCTGGGCAACAGAGCAAGACCCCATCTCTACAAAAAAATTTAAACTAGCCAGGCAGGGCAGGGCATGGGGCTCACACCTATAATCCCAGCACTTTGGGAGGCCAAGGCAGGGGGATCACGAGGTCAGGAGTTCAAGACCAGCCTGACCAACATGGTGAAACCCCGTCTCTACTAAAAATACAAAAATTGGGCTGGGCGCAGTGGCTCAAGCCTGTAATCCCAGCACTTTGGGAGGCCGAGACGGGCGGATCACGAGATCAAGACCATCCTGGCTAACACAGTGAAACCCCGTCTCTACTAAAAAATACAAAAAAACTAGCCGGGCGAGGTGGCGGGCGCCTGTAGTCCCAGCTACTCGGGAGGCTGAAGCAGGAGAATGGTGTAAACCCGGGAGGTGGAGCTTGCAGTGAGCTGAGATCCGGCCACTGCACTCCAGCCTGGGCGACAGAGCGAGACTCCGCCTCAAAAAAATAAAATAAAATAAAATCTCAACACAAGTTTTAATTAAATTTCAACATGAGTTTTGCAGGGGACATTCAAAGTGTAGTGCTCGCCATCTCCCATCCCAAGTACCCAAGGGCTACAATGCTGTCGCCAGAGCAGAAGTCACTGAGTGCCCATTGCCACCCCCCACAGATGCTCATGGTCCCCAGCATCCCTGAGCCGCCAGGAGTGAGGGCTGCTGCTCCCCGAGACCTGGCTCCAAGGAGGATGCCACAGCCGCCTGTCAGCTCTGGTCTGCACCATGAGTGATGAGCGGCGGCTGCCTGGCAGTGCAGTGGGCTGGCTGGCATGTGGGGGCCTCTCCCTGCTGGCCAATGCCTGGGGCATCCTCAGCGTTGGCGCCAAGCAGAAGAAGTGGAAGGCCCTGGAGTTCCTGCTGTGTACGCTTGCGGCCACCCACATGCTCAACGTGGCTGTGCCCATTGCCACCTACTCCGTGGTGCAGCTGCGGCGGCAGCGCCCCGACTTCGAGTGGAATGAGGGTCTCTGCAAGGTCTTCGTGTCCACCTTCTACACCCTCACCCTGGCCACCTGTTTCTCCGTCACTTCCCTCTCCTACCACCGCATGTGGATGGTCTGCTGGCCCGTCAACTACCGGTGAGCACGTGAAGCTCTGGGGTTCCTGGGGTTCCATGCAAGCATGAAAACAAAGACATATCTGGTGTGCCCATGTGCACATAGGAGTGGCCACACCTGTGGCATGCTGGAGGGCAGGCAGGCTCAGGAGGGGCTGCTGTAAGCTGCTGGGGGCACACACGTAGCTTTGCATGGGTAGACACAAGCAGCCAATACAGAATGCTTGGAAGAGGGACGTGTGACAATGTTCATAGTATCTCCTATGCAAGGAACAAGGCCCTACCACACTGGCTGTGCCATGACTATGATGTACCGGGGGGTGTGGGGTGCCTGGGTGGTGAGGATCCCCTACAGGTCCCCAGAGGCCTGGGGAGGCCGCTGTGGGTGACGCCAGATCCCTCTGTTCCACCCTGCCCCATGCCAGGCTAAGCAATGCCAAGAAGCAGGCGGTGCACACTGTCATGGGTATCTGGATGGTGTCCTTCATCCTGTCGGCCCTGCCTGCCGTTGGCTGGCACGACACCAGCGAGCGCTTCTACACCCATGGCTGCCGCTTCATCGTGGCTGAGATCGGCCTGGGCTTCGGTGTCTGCTTCCTGCTGCTGGTGGGCGGTAGCGTGACCATGGGTGTGGTCTGCACAGCCATCGCCCTCTTCCAGACGCTGGCCGTGCAGGTGGGGCGCCGGGCCGACCACCGCGCCTTCACCGTGCCCACCATCGTGGTGGAGGATGCGCAGGGCAAGCGGCGCTCCTCCATCGATGGCTCGGAGCCCGCCAAAACCTCTCTGCAGATCACGGGCCTCGTGACCACCATAGTCTTCATCTACGATTGCCTCATGGGCTTCCCTGTGCTGGTGGGTGACAGCGTCGGGCAGGGGAGCCTGTCTCTGGGACAGCCCTGGGACTGCTCATACTCCAGGCATCAGGTGGTTGAGTCCTAAGACCCAGTCCTTTGAGATGGGCTTGATCATTGTCCCCATTTTCCAGATTTGGAAACCGAGGTTCAGAGAGGTGCAAAGACCTGCCTAGAGTAAGGGCAGCCTGGTGGGACTCGAGCCCACATCTGGCAACTGCAGGGCCCAGGGCCTTCCTGCCACAGTGAAGAAGAGTTTGCTCCCCTCACCCGAGGCCCGTTTTTTTGTTTTTGTTTTATTTTATTTATTTACTTATTTTTTTGAGACAGAGTTTTGCTCTTGTTGCCCAGGCTGGATGTGCAATGGTGCAATCTCAGCTCACTGCAACCTTTGCCTCCTGGGTTCAAGCGAGTCTCTTGCCTCAGCCTCCCAAGTAGCTGGGATTACAGGCACCCGCCACCACGCCTGGCTAATTTTTTTAATTTTTTTTATTTTTGGTAGAGACAGGGTTTCACCATGTTGGTCAGGCTGGTCTCAAACTCCTGACCTTAGGTGATCCACCTGTCTCAACCTCCCAAACTGCTGGGATTACAGGTGTGAACCACTGCATCCGGCGTCAAGGGCCGTTTGATGCAGAGGTGGGATAGCGTGCCCATGGGTTTCCTGGTGGGTCCAGGTCCCAGGATGGACAGAGGGAGCTTTGGTGCCGTAGGTGGGTAGGGGCGCTGGATCAGGAGACAGAGCAAGGCCAGGGCGGGCCTCAAATGTCTGTTGGGGAGTAGCACTTGATACTAACTTCTGGGGAAGACCAAGGTGAGGGCTGCTGTGAGAAAGGCCTTGCCAACAAGAGTCTGAGGTCCAGAGGGGCTGACTAGGGTCCTCTTGGTGAAACTGGGACCAGCTTGGCCCAAAAATGAAGTCTGGACTCAGTAGCTAACCCCTCCCCACTGCAGGACTCTATGCCCGTCCCCAAAAGGTCTGCAGTGAGACAGGGAGAGGACTGGGGTAAAGACCAGCCTGATGTGTTTCATCCAAGCAGCAGGCAAGACTGCCTCCCGAGTCACTGCAGGACATGAGGACACGGGCTCCAGAACAGTGACTGGGGGGGTGGCAGCTTCAGAGTTGGAGCCTTGATCAGGAGGCAGCCCCCACTGCCCCACCCTCAGCAGTCCTGGTTCCCTCCAGCTAAGGGTCTTCATGTGTACAGTGGGGCCTGGCGGCCCGGCCCCTGTGCGGATGGAGGGCAAGGGCTTCGTGAAACAGCAGAGACCCACGAGGCACCTCGGGAGCAGAGTGGGGGCAGTGTGGGGGAGGGGCGGGCTGGGAGGGAATTGGAGCCATCCCCGCTTCTCTTAAGGACAGGGAAGAGAGTACAGCTTGTGGGGCTACTCCATGCTGCTGTTATAAAGTGTCCAGAATCTCACCCTCTAGAGCATGGGCTGTTCATAGCCCATTTTCCAAATGAGGACACTGAACCCCAAAGAGGTTTAGCAGCTTTCTGAGGGTCACGTGGCCCACAAATGACAGAACCAACATCCCCACATCATCCACACTTTCACTCTTTTGTGGCAGTCACTTAAGTATTGCTCTTTGGGACAGAGCAATGAGGTCTCTCCTGGGAGAGGAGGAATGCAGAGTCCCTGGGCAGGGACCCAAAAGCAGGGTTAGGGCCAAGGAGGCCACTGGCTGGGAAGCGGGGGCAGAATCTTGAATAGGTTTGAAACCTGGTTCTCTAAACCTCAGTTTCCTCATCTCAAAGGGGGTGGTAGCCAGGCACAGTGATTCATACCTGTAATCCCAGCACTTTGGGAGGCCGAGGCAGGAGGATCACGAGGCTGCAGTGAGCCATGATTGAGCCACTGCACTCCAGCCTGGGTGACAGAGTGAGACTCTGTCTCAAAACAAAGCGGGGAGGAGGTGGTAATCTATGCCCCGCTTCTCTTCATAGGCAGCCAGGAGGGAGACAGAGCAGGGCCACACATTGCTGCCCAGCGGCCAGGTAGCTCCTGGAGGGTGGGGCCTCCCACTGCCAAGCTCCAGCCCTTTCCTCCCGAAAGGCACCTTCTCCTTGGCAGGTACCCACCTGTCAGACCTGCCGTACATATGGGGAGACCGAGACTCGGGGATCTTGTATGATGGTGGGGGGTCCTGCAGGTGCCAGGCCAAGCCCTGTGCCCACAGGTGGTGAGCTTCAGCAGCCTGCGGGCCGACGCCTCAGCACCCTGGATGGCGCTTTGCGTGCTGTGGTGCTCCGTGGCCCAGGCCCTGCTGCTGCCTGTGTTCCTCTGGGCCTGCGACCGCTACCGGGCCGACCTCAAGGCTGTCCGGGAGAAGTGCATGGCCCTCATGGCCAACAACGAGGAGTCAGATGACGGTGAGGATGGCCTAAGAGTGGCCCCGGGGAGAGTGGTGTCTGGGAGAGGTCACTGGGGTTGGCAAGAAAACGGCTGTCAGGCAACTCCCCTACGGTGACTTCATTCTCAACCACCAGACACCCCCTCTGTCACTCCCAAAAGTACTTGAATGTCCAAGGGACCCAAGCCAGGTTCCCACAGGGCACTCTCCTATCTGGCTTGGCTGCCCTAGGTTCCACGTAATGGGATGTTCAGGTTAACAGAGAGCAGGGTAGACATGTCTGCAAGTGCTCCAGCGGAGCTCCTGGGCTTACCCCCCAACCTCAGGGATCCCCAGCAAGCTGCCCTGGTGGCTCCTGCAGACCCAGGTCCTGTCTGGATACCATTATCAGCAATACCATGACCCTCCGCCCAGCCCTTGTTCTGTCCAGGCACTGCCAGCCCTTTGTGTGTGTTATTTAGTCCTCCCAAGGTCACCTCAGGTCCCACTCCATGTCCTAGATAAGGAACCAGTCTCAGTGAGTGAGCTCCCTGCCCAGTCTCACAGCTAAAGGGTGGCATATTTGGGATTTGAACTCAGAACCCCTCCACTTCCCTTTTCAGCTAACCAGCCCCCACCTTGTATATGTCTGTTGGGTCAGGGGGTCCCTGAGATTCCCTCCCAGATGCCCCCAAGTTTCCATGGCCCTAAGGCTCTGCCTGCCCCATTACCCCCTGCCACCCTACAGAGACCAGCCTGGAAGGTGGCATCTCCCCGGATCTGGTGTTGGAGCGCTCCCTGGACTATGGCTATGGAGGTGACTTTGTGGCCCTAGATAGGACGGCCAAGTATGAGATCTCTGCTCTGGAGGGGGGCCTGCCCCAGCTCTACCCGCTGCGGCCCCTGCAGGAGGACAAGATGCAGTACCTGCAGGTGAGCACAGGGCTGGGGGAGAGGCCGCACCTGCGGGTGGCGGGGTGTCCTGACCTCCCTGAGGCCTCTCCACTCGGAGCCCATCTCACGCCTTCTGCAGTTGCAGGGGTGGCTGTCACCATCCAAGGACATGCTGGCCAAAGGCCACACAGCCTGTGTGGGTGGGCCCCAACCGCCACCCCCATGGTCCCTGTCACCTGAATTATCTCCTGCCGGCTCAACGTCCTCAAGGAGCGCCCTCCCCAACCGACCCCAGCTATCTGGCACAGCCTTGCGGCTCGGAGAGACTGCGCCAAACCTCACGGCTCCCAGCCAGGCTGCCCCGGCGCACAGCCTGATCCCTGACCCATGGAAGGCCCTTCCCCGGGGTGGAGAAGGGTTTGTCCCCGTTTTCCAGGAGGGCAGCTCCGGGTAAAAGCCAGCCGCGTCCTGACAGGTCCCACCCACGCGGCGCTTCTCCCACGATGACGCGGACGTGTGGGCCGCCGTCCCGCTGCCCGCCTTCCTGCCGCGCTGGGGCTCCGGCGAGGACCTGGCCGCCCTGGCGCACCTGATGCTGCCCGCCGGGCCCGAGCGGCGCCGCGCCAGCCTGCTGGCCTTTGCGGAGGACGCACCCCCGTCCCGCGCGCGCCGCCGCTCGGCCGAGAGCCTGCTGTCGCTGCGGCCCTCGGCCCTGGACAGCGGCTTGTGGCGAGCCTGCGACTCGCCCCCCGGCAGCCCGCGCCGCCGCCCCGGGCCCGGCCCCCGCTCCGCCTCGGCCTCTCTGCTGCCCGATGCCTTCGCCCTGACCGCCTTCGAGTGCGAGCCACAGGCCCTGCGCCGCCCGCCCGGGCCCTTCCCCGCTGCACCTGCCGTCCCCGAAGGCACCGATCCCGGAGAGGCCCCGACGCCCCCTAGCAGCGCCCAGCGGAGCCCCAGGCCGCACCCCGCTGCGCACCCGCACGCCGGCTCTCTGCACCCTGGCCTGAGCGCATCGTGGGGCGAGCCGGGGGGGCTGCGCGCGGAGGGCGGCGGCGGCAGCACCAGCAGCTTCCTGAGCTCCCCCTCCGAATCCTCGGGCTACGCCACGCTTCACTCGGACTCGCTGGGCTCCGCGTCCTAGGACCGCCGGCGCCTCTCCATGGACGCCAGTCAGGCCAGGCCGCCCTCCAGGGCCACAGCACCAAAGACGCCCGCCTCCGCCCCGCGCGCAGACATGCACCACCCCTCCCAGGGATGAGGGGGCGTTGGCCTCGGCGTTTGTCTTCCGGCTCCTCTCAGCTGGCCTTGTCCCAAGGGCAACGGCTGCACCGGACGACTGCACTGGCACCGCATGTTCCTGGCTGAGTGAGGTCGGGCCTGGGGAGCTGAGTGACATCCCAAGTTTGGGCTTGGGTAGTGAGTGACATGTGCACGTCCAGCTGCGCCATCACCAACCCTGGGCAACAGGACATCGGGAGCAGGGAACCTGAGACAGGGCCAACGCGGGACAGAACAAAGCCCCGCCTTGGAGAGGCTGAGCTGGAGCCACTGGACTCCCCAGGGGCTTTCCACCCACGCTGCACCATAACTGCCACACCTGGAGGGGTGGGGTACAGAGGGTCTCTAAGCACAGGGGTCGTCAGAGCCCAAACAAGCTCTGATCAGGTCTCCCTGCTTCCGACCTGTCTTGCCTCAGTTTCCCCATCTGATGAGCAGGTGACCACGTTAACTCTCAGGGCTGTTTGAAGTCTCTTGGTCATAGGCCCTGGCCACTGAGTGGCCCAGGTGTGAGAGGTAGTCTAGGGCTCTCTGGCCTTTGTGGAGGTCTGTATTCAGCATGTGGCCTGGTGTGGCCCCCTAGGCCTGAGGCCTCCCACTCTCAGTGCCCCCTACCCCCTTGGGAACCCACACTCCACCCCAGCTAAGCACAACACTCTGCACCACCACCACTGGCACCTCAGCCACCTTGACCACCATTAGTGTCCCCACCCTCATTATTCTGCCATCATTGCCTGTCCCCACCACATCAGCTCCCTCCATGGCTCCCACCATGTGTGTGGTGCAGGCAGAGAGCACGAGGGCAGCAGGGCCTGGGCTTCCGTGTCCCCACGTCATCCCCAGCCTCACTCCCCACCCGTGTAGGCCTGGCCAGGAAGGGATCCTGGCAGGGGCTTCCAGGTTCTCAGCTCAAGGCCTGGCTCCAGGCAGGCATCTAACCCCTGGGAGCAATGTATTTCTTTGCCTTCCCTCCTGGGCAGACCCCTTACAGGCCTGGGTATTGCCATGGGCCCTGGGTCTTCCCAGGCTAAGGAAAACCAGGAACAGCTATAACCTTGAGCTGGTGAAATAGGGCAGATGAGAAAGCTATCTCCTCCAGACCCCTACCCCTATGCAGTGGCCCCACAATATGAAAACCTGGGGTAGTTTGCAAGGTCAGCATAGAGCCTGCCTGTGCCCAGTTCCTTCTGGCCATCAGGTGGCCAAGCCTATCTCATCACCCTTCAGATAGGGTCCCACTCCCAGAAGAAGCTGCTGGGGTGGGGTGGGAGGCTGCCTAAGCCTGTCTCTGCTTCAGAGGCCCCTCCAGTCCCTGGCTGTGGGGTAACTGGGGGTATGAGCTGTGGCCACAGGTGAGCAAGGCAGGGAAGTGCAATCCAGCCCTGGCCGCGGGAGGGGCCATCTCTGGCCAATGCTGCTGTGCCTTCAAGGACTGACAAGTTACGTAGGGGCAGAGGTCACCAGCTAGCCATTGTTTCCTCCACCTGGGGGGCGTCTGTCCACTTGTCACCTTAGGTTTTCACTCATTTGTCACCTTGGGGTTTTGCTCTGTGTTTCATATCCAATGGCAATACTTACAGGGGGACAAAGTCCCCTAAATCACTCCAGTCCTGCGGTTTTTACAAAAATAAAGGGGGGGACCCTGGGCCTGGAGTTCTCTCCCAAACTTTGTCCGGCCTCCAGGCCTGTTCGCTGCGTTTCTAAGGAACTTGACCCTGGCCTCACTGGGGAGGGAGTTGTCTTCATAGCACACCCAGAGCCAGGGATCCCTTTGTAGTTTTTTGACAACTGAGCATTTCTCTTCTGTACAGGACCCAATAAAAACTTCCTTATGATTTGCACCTGGCATTCCAAGGCTGGTTTCATGGAAAACCCTTCTACAAGTTCATAGCAGGGCTGGCCAGCTGCCCCTTAATGTCTTCCTCTGGACCCTGAGTTCTGGTAGTGTGCCATTTTTGGGGGGTTGGACTTGCTCTCTGTCTTCAGACAAATGCTCCAGTCCCACCAGCGAGTGAGGAGTGAGATGGTCCTGGAGTAACAACAGGATAAAGCAGTGGGGTGGGCTCTACAGCCCACCAGTGGAGGAAAGGCCCTGTTAGCCCAGGTGGCAACCCCTGCGCCAGGGTTGGCACCTGGGGCTGCTAGTCACCGTGAGCTTGACTGAAGAGAGCGAACAGGTCAGGGCAATAGGAGCTGGGCCTAAGCCACCTGGGACTTGTTGAGCCCCTGTCCCGCCTCGGCCCTCCTGGAATTTGCAGGCAGGACCTTTGGGTCCGCAGTGCAACACCGCCACCTGGTGGACTGCAGAGGGATTTGTCCTGGCCTCTACTCCACCCCACACCGCAGGAAGCACAGACCCGAGAGGCCAACCTGGACGGCGACAGCCGGGACCCCCACCCTCGCCCCAACTCCAGCGAGCCCATTAGGTGTGACTGTGGCGCCGGCTTTTGAAGGACCGTGGGTCCTTCACGCGTTTGGATCAGGACGGGTTTAGTGCCCTGCAGGCCAGGGCACTCAAGTCCAAAAAGAGAAGAGTTTCTATAGAAAGTTCATATTTGTGGTTCCAAAATACGCACCTAAGTAGGCATCGCAGGGGTGGGACACATTAGACCTCTAATGTCCTCTTGATACCCACTTCACAGATTCGCGCTGGCTTTATTCTGAATTATAAGCTGTCGGGAGGAGGTGCCAGGATCTCTGACCCCACAACCCCAGCTCCCCCTCGCTGGCCCGGGGTCCTGGGCCAGAAGCCCAGGGGAAGAAAATCTGACCTGAGAACCTCCCACCACCGAAGTCCGTGCGCAGCAGTGACCTCGTTGTGGACCATTAAAGTGGTGCAGCGCGCTCCGAGAGCCACCCAGGGTTTGGATTCTCCGGGAGCCCTAGGGATCTGGAGCTGCGGGGGTCTACGGGGTCCGGGCCTGGAATGTGGGCCAGGGTCTTTGTCGAGCGAAAGGCGTTCCCTTCTCCCACGAGAGGCACCGGGTCCACTTTTGCAGCCCTCAAGCTGGTGCCACCAAGCAATGGGTCCCTTCTAGGAACCGCGTGGGCGGGGCGTCCGGGTGGGGCGGTGCATCTTAGGGGCGGGGCTTCTGAGAAGGGCAGGCCTCGGGGAATGCGCCGGCCGGGTGGGCAGCACTGCTTGCGGAGGAGGTCTTTGGAAGCCAAGAGGGTCCCGGGTTAGGGGAGGCTGGGGGCCCCTCGCCGGCGGGGCGGAGCCAAGCGCGCTTTGTACCGGTGGGAACCTGGCGCCCGCGGACCGCTGAATGGGCCGGGGCGGGGCAGCAATTCTCCTCGCTGCGAGGGGTCAGCTCTGCGCTGCTGCCAACTGAGACATTCCCACCGCTGCGCGGCAGCCGGGCGGGGGTGGGGGCGGGCGGGTTGCCCGCCAGGGGTCCCTGGGAAAGGGGCTCAGCCCAGGACACCCCCTCCCAGCCCCTCCGGAGGATGCGCGGAGAGCGAGCGGTCCGGCGTGTGTAGGTGGAGCTGGAGTGGGGGTGGATCATGCCCAGACGCGCAGACCCAGTCCGGAAGGGCTGGGAGTATTTCCCTGCGCTAGCGGGGTGTGCGGCCCTCTCCAAGCCACCCCCGACCGAGGACCAGAACGGACGACTGGAAGGTTCCGGCAGTCACTGTGGGCGTGCTGAAAATAGTCCCTGTGTCGCGAGACCAAATAGGGAGCGCCTTCAGTTCAGGCCATCCCCGGGGCTTCACCAGGGCCGCCACACGCGCAGGCCCAGCCCAGGGCTCTCGGCGCAGCGACTCGACGCTGGCTGCGGCGGGGGAACGCTGGCGGACGAGCCGGGGAGACCTCCGGGGAGGAGGAGCGGGGGTGGTGGGGACCGCGGGCCGCTGGCGGCCGGAGCAGGAGCCCAGACGGCGGGGGTGCAGGGGCCGCACGGCGCGGGCGCCTCCTGGCCCAGCCCGGCGCTGTCCATGGTGCTGCCGGCGGCCGGCTCGGACACCAGGGGGTAGAGCAGGCCGCCGCCGACCTCATCTCCGCGCCGAAGGAGCTGGCTCACGCCGGGCAGGCAGCTGCGGAAGCCCGACGGGTGCTCGGCTCCGCTGGGCACAGGCCAGAGCCCTGTGGGGAAGAGCGGACGAGAGAAACAGGGAGGGGAGGGGAGGGGAGGGGAAGAGGGGAGGGAGAGGGAAGGAGGGAAGAAGGGTGTTGACGCAGGGAAGAGGAGGGCGGAGAGGTCAGACGACCCGAACGTCTCCCCCGGGGTCCAAACCTCCTACCACCCAGATCGCAATCGCACAGCCAGCCTGGGCTTTACTGCTCCTCCCTCGACCCCTAGCGAGCTGGCGCCCCCTCCTCACCAGCTGCCCACCTGCCTCCGAGCAGTCCTCTTTATTTTTGAGATGGGGGTCTTGCTGTCTTGTTATGTTGCCAGGCTGGTCTCAAAAGCCCAGGCTCAAGAGGTCCTTGAGGCATCCCTGGCTCTGATCCCACAAGCCTCCCCCTACTCCCTCCAGCCCTCCCCTGTACCTTGCAAGGAGTTCTGAAGGCTTCTCATGTACTTCACGCTCAACTCCAGGATGTCGGCCTTCTCCAACTTGCGCTTCCGGATCTACCCCACCATGGAAAGGTCTATTAGGCGGGGCTCCCGAGGTGGAGACAGGGAGGTTGGGATCGTATCACCCCCCCCCCCCCCCACGCTGCCTGAGTCTCACCTGGTGCGAGTAGTGTTTCTCCAGCAGCGACTTCAGCTGCTCCAGGGACACGTTGATGCGTGCTCGTCGCTTTTTCTCCATCAGTGGCTTGGAGATCTGCAGATGAACAGCCTTCAGAGTGTGTGTGGGACTGCCACCCTCCTGCCCTCTGCTCCCCCACCTCGTGGGGAAGGGCGCCTGCCCCTCAACCCTCAAGACCCCAGACCTTTCGAAAGTTGCCAGGGAGGCTGCCCCGGGCAGCAGGCTCCGTGCCCATGTTGCAGTCCATGCACCAGTGCGAGGCAGTGCTGCCTTTATAGGGACCCTCGTTTACATGTCAATGAGGCCCTCTGGACTCTAGAAACCTCGAGGAGGAGGGGACCAAGGGAAGACGCATCGGGAAGTTCCCCACCTCCTTCCCTCAGCCCCCTCCCATAGCCCAGGCTTCTTCTCACCTTCAGGATCGCCCCCCCCACCTCCCGAGGGACCCCCCCTTCTCCTTTCTCTGTCTTTTCCTTATCTCTCTGGCCTCCACCACTTCCCAAGTCTGAGGACCCCTACCATGTCCACCCCCTCCACGCCCATCCTGTCCCAATTCCTGTAAGTTCTCCAGTCCCACTTGCCAAGTCCTTGATACCCTGGAGTGCAAGCATTCCGGGGGCCACCTACTGGGGAGGTACCTGGGCCAGCTGGCCACAGGCTGCCACATGACTATGACAGGGCTCTGGGCTCCCTCGGGACTGACGATGCCAAGGTGACGCCTCTCTGTGCACTTCATGCTCTGGCCATACCCGCAACGCCGCATTAGTTGCCCTAAATGTCGGCACAATGCAGCAATTTTCTGCCTGTGGCTGCTCAAAGCCGGGCACAAGCCAAGCCCGCGGGGGCCACACAGCAACGTGTGTCCCATTAAAGCGTGCAGCCCGCCCTCGGGGCCACAGCCAGTCTCATCCTTGCTGGGGCCTTGGGCTTGGGAGGGGTCCTGGTGGGGGTGTAGCCTGGGTCCCATGTTCTCTGACACTGCTAGAATCCAACGCAGACTTCTCCCAGGAGGCAGGTGGGGTGAACACGACTTCCTCCCCCTTCCCCACAGCCCTGGGCTTCCAGGCTGGGTGGCTTTGGTGGCAGACCCTCTCCCCATGGAGAAGCACTGGAAGTCCACTCCCATGAGCCTGCTGTCAGCTCCACGCACAGGTGGTGGTGGCAGGAGGCCACTGACATTCTGGGAAGAGCTCCAGGCCACACTTCGAGAGGCCCAGGGCCCACACCCCAATCCATGATTCAAACTATGGGGGACCCATTGGAGGAGGTGCCTGGAGCACTCGCCCCAGGATGGGTTAGGCCCTACAGCAAGGCTCTGGGGCCATCCCCCTGGTTGAACTCCAGGAGGCTGAACTGTAGTCGCTGTGATGGACAGGAAGGCTGACCTCCAGGAAGTCCCTGGGTTCAAACCTAGACATCTCCCATGGGCCCTTAGTTTTGGGGTTTGTAAAATGGTATTCTGAACAATGCAGCCCCCATTGCTTCTGAGGGTGACAGGGAAGTCGCAAAAATTCTGCAGCTGAGCCCTGTGGCAGAGGAATGAACAAACCGGCCTCTGTGTAGGGACTCAGGGTGGGGTGCGCCCCCCAGCGCTGTCAAGCCGGGGTATCTCCCCCCAGCCCGCCCCCGCCTACCCTCCCCAGGATAGCGGCGTTCCCAGGCGCCAAGCAGCGTGGAGAATCGCGCCACGCCCTCCCCCTTTCAGGCCGAGGCAGCAGCAACAGCAGCTCTGGGGCTCTCTCCATCTCGGGCCGCAGGGCCCGCGGGCCAGATCCGGGCCGACCCGGGCCTGGGAGGGCAGCGGGGGCCGAGGCCAGGCGGCGGGCGCTGGCACGCGCCGGCAGCTTTGAAGCTCCAGGACCAGCCGGGCCGGGGCGTCCTCCGTGCGACTCGCTCCGAGCTTGGGATGGTGGCGGCGCGGTACAAAGGCACCGCGGGGCGGGCGGGCGGCGCGGCCTGGCACAAAGGGGGCAGTCGAGTGTTAAGGGCATTGTGCGGGCCCCACAAAGCGGCGCCCGCCCCCGCCCCCTCGGGGCCAAACTCCGGGCGCCCCGCAGGGCGCGGACTTCCAGCTGCTGCACATCTGCACAGAGGCCTGGCGCGCGCCGGGCCCCGGCGGGCCCCCCTTCCCCGCGTTCTCGAGCTGCGGGGCAGCGGGGCAATTTGTCCTCTAATTACAATCCTTCCCTGTAAACCGCCGCCCGCGCCTTTCAACTCGGGTGCATTAGCAAACCAATGGCCCTCCTCGCAGCTCTCGCGGCCCGCAGCTGGGTGCCCGGCCCGCCCCCTCTCCTGAATCCGGGCCGCCATAAAGGGGCCCCGGGGCTGCCCCCGCCCCCGCCCGAACCGCGACACCCGCCGTTCCCAGGGCCACCACCCCTCCCAAGCCCGTCCCCTGGGATTCCAATCGCACTGGGTGGGGCCGCTCACGTGGATGGCTCAGTGTTTCTTAAGCAGTGGAAAATTGACCGCAAAATGCGCTAATTCGCAATGTTCTGCTTTGGCTGCAGGAGGCAAGGCCCGCCTTAAGGCCTGGGCGGAATTCTCAGGCGTCGCTCCGCCCTGGTCCACTGAATGGACTTCCGCCTCCGCGGCCCCCCCCACCCCAACCCCGACACTGCCCGCCGCGCTGCTTGTCCTGTGGCCCGTTTTCGGGCAGGGGTCTCCCCACCTGGAATGATCCCCCTACTTTCTGGCGCCCCCACTCGTGGCTCCTCCATCACAAACAGCCTCCTTGGTTCGCTACTCGCCTTACACTGGCCGAGGGTCGCGCAGGATCAAAGTGGAGAGAGAGACTGGTGCGACTTCCACCCTCCCCTTTTCCGAGCTCTGAGCCGGGTTTCTCCCCACCAGGGCCTCTTTACCCTCACTTCTTGCTCCTCTCTCTGGGCAGCCACTTCCCCTACTAAGTTAAAGTCATTGTGCTTTGCATCTGGCAAGGTCATTGGGAAAGACAGCAGACTAGTCTGTACAGGGACCGTTCCTGGAAACCCAGGCTGAAGACTCGGGGTCCACCCTCCACCCCAGCCTGTCACGCTGCTTACAAGCCCTGAGTCTGGGCATCCTAGCACAGCCTCAGGCAGGCCTGGCTCCAGAGGGGCTCACACAGACCAGGAGGTATTTTCAGAGCTGGAGGGGGAGTGGCAGTAGGTTCACCCTGTCCTCTGAGGGCAAGCAGGACAAAGCACTCTCGGGCTGCCAGGAAGGGCATGGACCAACTTAGAAGCGGGGCTTACGCAAGCTGGGATGTAGGCCACCAACTCCCTTTCCATCTTTAGCATCTGGGGTCCCCAAGGCAGCCTGGAAAGGAGCACAGGTCCAGGAGGAGAAGTGGGGAGACCCAGGCCCCCCTCTGCTCATTCAAGGAAAAAAACTTTCTTCTATAACTCCTGAGGGCTCTTCGAGCCTCCAGGGCTGCTCAGGGCCCCTCCCGTCTCATGTTGGGGAATTTAACACAGAAAGTGACAAGTGTCTGTGCCACTCCTTCCCTCATTTGGTTTTCCTGAGTTTGGCAAAATAAAAAATAAAAAAAAGAAAAAAGAAAAAAAGAATATTATGTCAGGTCTGGAACCAAGTAGGAAGAGGTTTTCGGGCCCCAGGACAAGCGCCCTACCTGCCGCCCATCCCAGAGGATAGCCCTGTGGCTCCGGGCGGCCGCCCCTTCCCTTCTGCACTTCCAGGGGTTTGAACCAGTGCTAACTGGTGAGTGCTGCACAGGCTACTGTGGATGCAGGTGACTGGAGGGAGAAATCTGTTGTCCCCCTCTGCAGATGCATTTCAAAGTGAAATGAAGTGACTGCTCCATGTAATTAACTATTGGGACACACAGCAAAAGCACTGAAATGACTCAGCCAATTGTCTCCAGATGCGGTTGGAGAGGCTGCGATTGTTTAACTCTCTTTAGCTGTGTTGGGACTCCCACTAGCCCAGCAGACAAGGGCCCTTGAGATGACAAAGGCTGGGACTCCAGTGAGTGCATCAACGCTGACCTGGCCCAGCTCGGGGAGAGTGAGTTCAGAAAGACCCCCATTGCCCCAGGCTTTTGTGTTTCTCCCCAGCTGGCTCTAATCTTTAAATATTTACCCGGCCCCTTTGTGCACATATGACTTATGCACTTTGGGCTGATGGTGCTCATAAATTACATGTTGTTTACCTGTTTTTCAGCCTAGAAAGAGGGAGCTTTCATTCCTTCAGCCTGGAATGGCCAGAGGAGGGGAAAGAAAACTTTTGGAAGACAGGGATTCCTTCCTGGGAAGAGCTGTAGCCACACTGGACGGGCCCCTCCCTGTGGCCCTCCCAGCCTCCATGTGGACAGCAGATGGGGCAGAGGTCTGTGAATGACTAGGAGCTGCAGGGGACCAACTCTCTTAAAAAAAATCACCAACCTGGCCAGGCATGGTGGCTCACACTTGTAATCCCTGCAGCACTTTGGGAGGCTGAGGCCGGCAGATCATGAGGTCAGGTGTTCGAGACCAGCCTGGCTAACATGGAGAAACCCCGTCTCTACTAAAAATACAAAAATGAGCTGGGTGTGGTGGCAGGTGCCTGTAATCCCAGCTACTCAGGAGGCTGAGGCAGGAGAATCGCTTGAACCCAGGAGGCAGAGGTTGCAGTGAATTGGGATCCTGCCACTGCACTCCAGCCTGGGCGACAGAGTGAGACTCCGTCTCAAAAAAAAAAAAAAAAAAGAAAAAGAAAAGAATAGAAAAAGAAGCCTAATTTCATCTCAGCCTAGAGTTTAACTTGGAAATAGCATAGTGGTTCTCAGGGTTCTCTAAAACAGGAGGTATCCACACTCGGGTTCAGGAAAGAAAGCCACCTCAGCCTGTGGGCGGATGGCAGGAGAGGGAGGGAAGGGGGAGGCTGCAGAAGGAACTTCCTGCATGAGAAAGGGCTCCCTTTGTGCCTGCTTGGAAAGCTCCTAGAACAAAACACATTCAAACGCTTATTTACAAGAAAAGGCAAGCAAGGCATGCCAGGCAGAGCTGTTTTCCCTTTTTTTCTTATATTTTTATAGGTGTGTTGTCCTGAAGCATAGAGGGATGGGTGCACAGTGGGTCTGCTTGATCAGATTGCTTTCCCCTGTAGCAGGAAAGCAGGTCCCTGTGTGGGGTCTGCGTGTTTCTGTGCATCTCCGTGTGTGTATTTCCCTGTGTCTATGTGCAGCCCTCTGCATGTGACTTTGTTTCTCTGGTTTGATGCCCTTACGTGCTTAGATCTGCTTCCTCTCCTTTCTCCTCCATCACTGCTCTGTGAACCCTGGGCCCTGACAGATTCGGCCACTCCCGCAACTTCTGAAAATTCTCCTTCCCTGGAGTCCGGCCCCACCTGGGAGGAGACTGCTACCTCTCCTTTCTTTCTCCCTTCTCCAAAATGGGGCTGATGAAGAGGGAGGGGCCAAGGGGAGGTGATGGGCAGAGGAGAGAGCATCGCTCTGGTTCTCCAGTCTGGTGACATATTACTCTACACCCTTGAGTGGCAACAGTCCCTGGGGGTAAATCAGGGCTGTCATACATTGAGGAGAGCAAAAGCTAGAAAGGGCTTCCCAGGTACAGTGGTTTCCGGCCCCAGAACCAGCTCACTTCCAGGGGTGAACGTGCGATGAGTGCCCTCTGGTGGTCCTGAGGTGTCCTGGTGCAGAGGGAGAGGTCCTGAGTCTGGGAGAGACCACAGGAAACTGGCGGCAGTCACAGGAGCTCTCAGCTCCCAGGAACATTCACACCCAGGCCTCCTTCCCATGTGGCACTGAAGCTGGGTGACTTTGATTTTTAAAACATTAAATCTCTTTTCAATTCCCATCCACCAAGTTTAGCAAGTTTTCTGAGCACCGTTTAAACATGGTACTGGAGCTAGGTGCAGTGGTGCATGCCTGTAGTCCCAGCTACTCAGGAGGCTGAGGCAGGAGGATGGCCTGAGCCCAGGAGTTCAAGGTTGCAGTGAGCTATGATCTCACCACTGCATTCCAGCCTGGGCAACAGAGTGAGGCCCTGTCTCAAAAAAAATCAATAAGTAAAATAAAATAAAATAAAATAAAGTGGTACTGGGCTTTACAGAACAAATACCAATCTGTGCCAGAGAAATAAGGACCCCCACTGTACAGGAAACGGAGGCACATACAATGGATTTGCCAAGGTCACAAAGCTAGGCTGCAGAGGGTGAGGGGTCTGGGATTCTGGCCCAGCCTCTCCATCCAGCTTCCAAAGTACCAGAGCTCCTGCCAGGACCTGCAGGGACTAGAGTGGAGAGGTGAGGGGCTCAGATGCAGGGCTCACAGACCACCTGCCTCTCTCGCTGACCCACCGCTTGGTGCCAGCCTCCCTGAGGGCCTGTCCCCATCCCTTCTCAGCCTTGCTTCCTCCTGCCTCTGTGCCTTTCAAACACCGAGCCCTCACTCCCTCCTTGATCTCATTTCCAATGGAGGGCAGGCTGTCCATCCCCGAGGGCCCCAAGGCCTAGCTCTGGCGTCTGTTCCTTGCAGCCTCCTCGCCCTGCCGCCATCCAAGCTGAGGGCCTCCCCTGGGGTCTCTCTCTGCTCCCCATCCTTGTTCTCCTTCTGCCCCCATTCCCATCCCTGCAGAGTTTATTCCAGTTGTTCGCTTACTGGCTTTTCTCCTCCAGTACGGCTCTCTGAGCTACCTGAGGTGAGATCATTTACTCTTTAAAAAGTAAATAACTTCTGATTATAAAAGTAATCTAGCCGGGCGCGGTGG